>NC_092150.1:43609881-44323705 GCF_045791955.1 Oncorhynchus clarkii lewisi
CCTCCTCGCACCTACTTGGGCTCAAACCAGGAACACATCGACAACAGCCACCCTCGAAGCAGCGGTACTCATACAGAGCAAGGGGAACAACTACTCCAGAGCGAGTGACGTTTGAAACGTTATTAGCGCACACCCCGCAAACTAGCTAGCCATTTCACATCGGTTACACCAGCCTAATCTCAGGAGTTGATACTGTAAGCTTGAAGTCATAAACAGCACAATGCTTGAAGCATTGTGAAGAGCTGCTGGCAAAACGCACGAAAGTGCTGTTTGAATGAATGCTTACTAGCCTGCTGCTGCCTACCATCGCTCAGTCAGACTGCTCTATCATATTGTAGACTTAATTATAACATAATAACACGCAGAAATACGAGCCTTTGGTTCATTAATATGGTCTATTCCAGGAAACTATCATCTCGAAAACAAAACTATTATCCTTTCAGTGAAATACGGAACTGTTCCGTAATTTATCTAACGGGTGGCATCCATAAGTCTAAATATTCCTGTTACATTGCACAGCCTTCAATGTTATGTCATAATTACGTAAAATTCCGGCAAATTAGTTCGCAATGAGCCAGGCTGCCCAAACTGTTGCATATACCCTGACTCTACGTGCAATGAACGCAAGAGAAGTTACACAATTTCACCTGGTTAACTTCTTGATGCACCCATCCCGTTAGCGGGATTATTTTCGTCAACATCTGCTGAATTGCAGAGCGCCAAATTCAAATTAAATTACAAAAAATATTTAATTTTCATGAAATCACAAGTGCAATATAGCAAAACACAGTTTAGCTTGTTGTTAATGCACCTGACGTGTCAGATTTCAAAAAAGCTTTTCGGTGAAAGAATACCAAGCGTTTATGTAAGAACATCTCTCTCAGCAGACAAAACATTACAAACAGCTAGCAGCCAAGTAGATTGGTCACGAAAGTCAGAAAAGCAATAAAATGAATCGCTTACCTTTGAAGATCTTCGGATGTTTGCACTCCCGAGACTCCCAGTTACACAATAAATGTTCTTTTTGGAACAAAATATTATTTTTATATCCAAAATACCTCCATTTGGTTGACGCGTTATGTTCAGAAATCCATAGCCTTGAGCGGTCACGACCGGGCAGACGAAAATTCCAAATAGTATCCGTAAAGTTCGTAGAAACACGTCAAATGTTTTTTTTTAAATCAATCCTCAGGTTGTTTTTACAATATATAATCGATAATATTTCAACGGGACGATAGCTTCTTCAATAGGAGAGAGAGAAAATGTCTGCTCCACTCTGTTGGCGCATGCAAAACGCTGATGGCACCCAGGTTTCCAATGACGCGATGTGATCTTTCTCGCTCATTTTTCGAAATAAAAGCCTGAAACTATGTCTAAAGACTGTTCACAACATATGGAAGCCATAGGAAAAGGAATCTGGTTGATATCCCTTTAAATAGAGCGAAGTCAGGCAATGGAACAGAGAGCTTTCAGGAAAAACAGCATTCTGGGCCTGAGAAATAGGCAGTTTAATTTGGGTAAGTTTTTCATCCAAACATCAAAATACTGCCCCCTACACTCAACAGGTTAATATTGCCCGCTAACCTGAATTTCTTTTAGCTAAATATGCAGGTTTAAAAATATATACTTAAAAAAAAAAATGTTTTATTTTTTAAGTTTACACCCTTTTTTCTCCCCAATTTCATGGTATCCAATTGTTAGTAGTTACAATCTTGTCTCATCGCTCAACTCCCATACCGGCTTGGGAGAGACGGAGGTCGAAAGCCATGCATCCTCTGAAACACAACCCAACAAAAACCGTAAGGTTGCAAGATTGAATCTCTGAGCTGACAAGGTAAAAATCTGTCGTTCTGCCCCTAAACAAGGCAGTTAACCCACCGTTCCTAGGCCGTCATTAAAAATAAGAATGTGTTCTTAACTGACTTGCCAAGTTAAAAACAAAAAATTTAATCGCCGTCCAAAAATACTGATTTCTGATTGTTTTGAAAACTTGAAATCGGCCCTAATAGGCCATTCCGATTAATTGGTCGACCTCTAGTTCTGACTGTCAAGTAGCACCCACCAGCAACACTACTGTGTGTTTTAGACCTTGACTACAGTGTTAGTGTGTGTGTGCACGTGCATGCATGTGTGTGTGTGTGTGCTTGGAAATGAGTGTGCTCTTTCCCACCCTCTTGTAAGCCCAGCACTGTGGCCATAGAGTCCTCGGAGGGATTGAGTGCTGCTGTGTCTGTTGATTGGAGCCTTCTAGACTGTGCATTAGGGTGGGATGGGAACAAAAGACACAAGCGCGGATCAGAACAAGGTGGAGCCATTCACCAGGCTATTACCACATCATAAATGATTCATTTACATCATCATGTAAGTCAGTGATTCTCAACTGGGGGGTCGTGACGCCCATGGGGGTCTCGGGAGGATTTTATTTGGTCGCTGGACTTATTTTGAAAGGATACAGCTGCACTGCTTATTGTTGCTGACTTTACATGTGCAGTGCGTCCGCATTGGTGAAATTTCAGACTCCAAGGCTTTTCGCGCTTCACTCACTCACTGACCAATACAATAACGTTCTCGCCCCCCGCCTCCCCCTCATGTAAGTTTTTAAAATGTGCAGCTCCCTCTTCATCTACTGCTGTTTCCAATGTCAACAACAAGGCAGACAACTCGGTCCCTGTCAAGTAGAAAAAATACGACCCTCACTTCATCAAATATGGTTTTACATAGGCTCGTTCGTAAATTGAAAAAGGATGAATTTATGAATTTGTGAACTAGTTTTGGCCATTTAATATTAAACATCCAGAATCTGTGTTAACTGGATGAAAACTAGAATCTGTGTGAACTAGTTAAAACCATTTATGATATAGTATAAGACAGTAAGGTGCACCTGTAATTGTTTTAAACCTGTACCCCATTTTATAAGTATTGAAATAAGTAAATGTATGAGTTGGATTATCCTAGGAACTAACCATGAGATAGAAATTAGAAAATATTCCTGCAGGTTAAAATATGATTGAAAAACAACTTTTAACATTGTGTGTCTGTGATATGAGAGTTGCGTGAATGTGAAATTGAGTCTTAATCTGAAGTTTGGATAGTAACATATAGAAATATGCTTAATCAGATGATTGAAATTTGGATAATAAGCTTTGATATAACGTTATCTTGGGGTTCCATTCCTTCACTGCCCATCATAGAATATCACAGGGTGGTAATGAGAGCAGGATGATATTTTAGAAAGCAGCGGAAGGAAGGTCTATAGTTCCTGAGAGGCTTGAATTTTGCCGTGGTCTCTGGGAGGTTAGAGAACCATTGAAGATCCCATGATCCAGCTGGGAGTATGTTTGGAGAGCTGCTTCGTAGCTGTGAAGTCCTTGAAAAAACAAATGGAATGGTTGTCGTTAGTACCTAAGGATTTCTTATGTTTTATGTGGATTCTGTGAAGATATGAAAATATGACGAATTGTATGTGTGTATAATCAATTACTAGAGATTTGATAAAGTAATATTGGGAATATAATTAGATACAATTTAAACCACCCATACGTAGCCGTACGTAGGTTTTGAGTTGGTATCTTTAATGGATAATTTTTTATAAAGGTGAGGTTTAAGCAACCCCTCACTCATGCTGCCAAACATACCCTCGTAAAACTGACTATCCTGACGATTCTTGACTTCGGCGATGTCATTTATAAAATAGCCTCCAACACTCGACTTAGCAAATTGGATGTAGTCTATCACAGTGCCATCCGTTTTGTCACCAGAGCCCCATATACTACCCACCATTGCGACCTGTATGCTCTCGTTGGCTGGCCTTCGCACATATTCGTCGCCAAACCCACTGGCTCCAGGTCATCTATAAGTATTTTCTAGGTAAAGCACCGCCTTATCTCAGCTCACTGATCCCCATAGCAACACCCACCCGTAGCACACACTCCAGCAGGTATATTTCACTGGTCATCCCCAAAGCCAACACCGCTTTGGCCGCCTTTCCTACCAGTTCTCAGCTGCCAATGACTGGAACGAATTGCAAAAATCGCTGAAGTTGGAGACATTCTGAACCTTGTTTGAAGTCAGCAGGTCACATGACCAAATGTGTGAGATGAAAATGGACAAACTAAAGGGTGTGCAATATAGATGGGTATTCAGTGGACATTCTGAACCTTGTTTGAAGTCAGTAGGTCACATGACCAATGAGCTATTGAAATGTTTAATTTTGAAAAATTAATGTAAAATTGAGTGAGATGAAAATGGACAAACTAAAGGATGTGCAATGTCTAGGCCCACTGAGTGGACATTCTGAAATGTGTTTGAAGTCAGTAGGTCATATGACCAAAGAGCTTTCAAATTCAAAAATGTAAATAAATAGTTTAAAATAGTGTGAGATGTAAATCGACAAAAAAAAATGTGTGCAATATGTGTCTATAACATCGGGTTAGCCTCAACCAGTTTTGAAAGTTTTAGGAGTAATTGTTAAAGAGCAGGACAAGCCGAGCAGGACAACTTCCTGTGAAACTGGAGAGCGCGCAATTCAAATAAACAATCATAAAAATTATGGATATTAAACATTTAGGTACATATACAGTATATCACAAAAGTGAGTACACCCCTCACATTTTTGTAAATATTTGAGTATATCTTTTCATGTGACAACACTGAAGAAAGGACACTTTGCTACAATATAAAGTAGTGAGTGTACAGCTTGTATAACAGCGTAAATTTGCTGTCCCCTCAAAATAACTCAACACACAGCCATTAATGTCTAAACCGCTGGCATTTACAGTAGCTATTACAATGAAAACATGCCATGCGATTGTTTGAGGACGGCACCCCACATAATAATATTTTTCCACCAGCACAGGTTTTTATAAATTCACAAATAGCGATTAAATATTAGATTATTTTTTGAAAATCTAAAACTGATATTTCTTAATCATTTTGTTAGTTGCATGCCTGAAACCTTGAAAATAGACTGCTGACACCCTGTGGACGCCATAGGAATTGCATCCTGGGAGTATGCCCTTATACTTGCCTTGCCTTGACCTTTGCATGGTCTCTCCCCAAAAATAATTCTGGTTGGTTTTTCTTTGGATTTTCTCCTACCATATCTATTGTGTTATATTCTCCTACATTTTAATTGTTTTCTTTCCAATGGCCAATGGTACCAATTACAGTGGGGCAAAAAAGTATTTAGTCAGCCACCAATTGTGCAAGTTCTCCTACTTAAAAAGATGAGAGAGGCCTGTAATTTTCATCATAGGTACACTTCAACTATGACAGACAAAATGAGAAAAAAAAACAGAAAATCACATTGTAGGATTTTTAATGAATTTATTAGCAAATTATGGTGGAAAATAAGTATTTGGTCACCTACAAACAAGCAAGATGTCTGGCTCTCACAGACCTGTAACTTCTTCTTTAAGAGGGTCCTCTGTCCTCCACCTGTATTAATGGCACCTGTTTGAACTTGCTATCAGTATAAAAGACACCTGTCCACAACCTTAAACAGTCACACTCCAAACTCCACTATGGCCAAGACCAAAGAGCTGTCAAAGGACACCAGAAACAAAATTGTAGACCTGCACCAGGCTGGGAAGACTGAATCTGCAATAGGTACGCAGCTTGGTTTGAAGAAATCAACTGTGGGAGCAATTATTAGGAAATGGAAGACATACAAGACCACTGATAATCTCCCTCGATCTGGGGCTCCACGCAAGATCTCACCACGTGGGGTCAAAATGATCACAAGAACGGTGAGCAAAAATCCCAGAACCACCTAGTGAATGACCTGCAGAGAGCAGGGACCACACTAACAAAGCCTACCATCAGTAACACACTATGCCGCCAGGGACTCAAATCTTGCAGTGCCAGACGTGTCCCCCTGCTTAAGCCAGTACATGTCCAGGCCCGTCTGAAGTTTGCTAGAGAGCATTTGGATTATCCAGAAGAAGATTGGGAGAATGTCATATGGTCAGATGAAACCAAAATATAACCTTTTGGTAAAAACTCAACTCGTCGTGTTTGGAGGACAAAGAATGCTGAGTTTCATCCAAAGAACACCATACCTACTGTGAAGCGTGGGGGTGGAAACATCATGCTTTGGGGCTGTTATTCTGCAAAGGGACCAGGACGACTGATCCGTGTAAAGGAAAGAATGAATGGGGCCATGTATCGTGAGATTTTGAGTGAAAACCTCCTTCCATCAGCAAGGGCATTGAAGATGAAACGTGGCTGGGTCTTTCAGCATGACAATGATCCCAAACACACCGCCCGGGCAACGAATGAGTGGCTTCGTAAGAAGCATTTCAAGGTCCTGGAGTGGCCTAGCCAGTCTCCAGATCTCAACCCCATAGAAAATCTTTGGAGGGAGTTGAAAGTCCGTGTTGCCCAGAAAAAGCCCCAAAACATCACTGCTCTAGAGGAGATCTGCATGGAGGAATGGGCCAAAATAGCAACAGTGTGTGAAAACCTTGTGAAGACTTACAGAAAACGTTTGACCTCTGTCATGGCCAACAAAGGGTATATAACAAAGTATTGAGATAAACTTTTGTTATTGACCAAATACTTATTTTCCACCATAATTTGCAAATAAATTCATTAAAAATCCTGGGAATGTGATGAAAGAAATAAAGAAATAAAAGCTGAAATAAATAATTCTCTCAACTATTATTCTGACATTTCACATTCTCAAAATAAAGTGGTGATCCTAACTGACCTAAGACAGGGAATTGTTACTTTGATTAAATGTCAGGAATTGTGAAAAACTGAGTTTAAATGTATTTGGCTGAGGTGTATGTAAACTTTCAACTTCAACTGAATAATCAACCTCCTCCATATCCTGTAGTTTGAAGAAACTAAATTGAATTAAATAATATCCTAAAAATGCTCACCCAGCTGTCACTATTCATGTCAATCTCAATCTATCCAACAATGTCACCAACTCACCAAGATTCTGAATCCCACATGCGTTGTATTAGGTTCATTCTCTGATCCTTTGATGTCAGTTCATATTGCAAAAGCTTTGATTGGTTGGAGAACGTCCTCTGGAAGTCACCACAATTACATTGTAGGTTTATGGAAGGGGGTGAGGAGCACGAGCCTCCTAAGCTTTGTATTGAAGTCAATGTAGTCAGAGGATGGGAAAATTGCTGTCCTCCCGCTATACCGTGGTGATACCCTAGAGGTGCTGTTGAGACTACTGTAGAACATTGCTAAACAGTGTGTTTTAATCAGGTTTTTGGTGATGTGAATATATTTTGCATAGTTTTATCTAAAAAGGATAACTTTTTAAATGTTTTTTATTATTTTTTTATTTTTCTGAAATTCATTGAGTAGGATGGTCCTCCACTTCCTTCTCTGAGGCTTCCACTGACCAACCACACACAGACACCACACTCACTCACAGCAGTAAATGGATAGGAGAGTGATCTAGAATGACTTCTCATTCACTCAGTCACTCACCCACTGAGGGAGGGGAGATAAGAGGGAAAGGAAGCGGCAGAGAGAAGAGAAGAAAATGATAGAAGAAAAGAGAGGGAATGAGAGGTCTTTGTTACACCCATTTCTCTTCCACTGGGTAATTCATAATTCAATGCTATGTAGGATAATACTGCATAATTTAAAATAATTATATATATTCAAGTCTTCACAATACAGCCATAGAAAGGCAATGATCAAAGTTCTGCTTGATGAACTTACACGCTAAATGTATGGAACTCTTGACTAATGTGTGGCTTTTTCACTAAACCATTTAGTACTCAACATTTTATAGATTTGTCAAAGTGAAGCATGTCCTTCGTTTATATGGAATTTTACAGCCAGGCTTTAAGCAACCTTGACAAACTTTCTGTCCATCCTTTGCTCTCCTTCTGCATGTGGAAATAGACAAACTTCACAAGGGACATTTCTGCTGAGTAAGAAGATTATAAACCCTGTGAGGTACAGGAGAGGAAGTTGTGCTGAGATGGACTGAACTAACTCCTTCCTATTTTTCTGAGATGGTGGAAGATTTCTCTGAGATGTATCTCTTTGATATGTTATTTCTCCTTCTCTCTCTCTAATTTTATATATATTTCTCTCTATTTCTCTCTCTCTCTCCCTGGCTGTGTATCTGTGGTGGCATCAATGTGGCTCAGCACTCTGTGATCTAGATAGAAGCTGATTGGTTGACAGGCCCAGAGCAGCGATTGGGATCTCCCCACACCTGCTTCCTATCTTCTAACACTGTCATCAGAAAGAGGAGGACTGTATACTGTGTATGCCTGTCATTTTTTTAAAGTGCTGAATACACAAACACACACACACACACACACACCCCTCTGAATATAGCTTTGCCTTGTAACTTTCATTTCCCCCTCACTCAATATCCAAACTTATACATACAAACAACAACTTGTGTGCCAGCACACAAGTTGTGTGCCAGCATTATTGTTTTCCACTTTTTGCCCATGGTATTTCAATAAGAAAGCATTAGATTGTTCCATTGTGTTAATGATGCCTGATTCATTGATTTCCACGTTTTTAGTTTATGCTTTGTCATGACGTGGCCCTTTTTGGGTATAGCTAGTGGCTTCCCCCTCCCCCCCTCTCTCCTACACCCAGGTTCTGTTATCTCAGGTCATCTCATACATTCCTGGAGGAGACTCTCTCCCCCTGGCCATGCAGAAAGAGACACATAGAGAGAACAAAGGATTTCTAATTTGAACTCCACTATCACCAAAATAATTATTTGATACTCTATGTCCACTCATGAGAAGGTGGGAATGGTCTGTGGACACTTAAGGGACAGGGTATGATAAGTGTGTTTCCTTTGTTGACCTCAGAGAGGACAGGAAACACACATGACTATATCGCTGAATATGAACATTTCTCAATTAGGGGTTTGCATCTACTTGTATAAAATGAATGAGTAAAGATAAAACTATTTGTGAAATGATGTTACATCATGGAAATGATCTAGCATCATGGAACAGCCCTTTTCTACTGTTACAAATAAAAAACCCTCCTGAAGAAATCCTCTTCAGAACATGCTTACTTCGGTCAGCTAAGGGGGCAAAGGTTTGAGTAGAGACCAAAAAAACCTCAGTGTCTGCTAAGGTTACCATGGTTGTTGAATTCCTAACCATACCATGTGGCGCATTGGCTACACAGGTGGAAATGGTTAAACTCTGAGACTATCATTCAGAGCAAATCTTAGATACTTATTACTAGTTTGCAGCTAGAAATTATGTCAACCTGGGATGCGAAGACCAACAACCGCCGAAACAACTATTTTATGAGAACATTTCTGAATGATACTCTGAAGGATACATTCTAACCACCTATGACTTCAGGGAAGCAGCGAGAGAGACGCTCTGATGAACGGACTCTCCGCAGACTGCCAATTCCAACAGAGATCACGACGACACACTGAGCATAAATATATATTGATTGCAGTTATTCCCGAATGAGTGAGCGTTCATGTGCAAAGGATTAGCATTTCAATAATAGAATTATCAACTGTGTAGTGACTCCTTTTGTCTTTCCCGCCCTTTTCAGTCCACACCCACTTCTCTTTTGTCCGCCAAGCCGTCATATCGGTTTAGCCCACTAGGGAACCTCCCCTATCATTTCCTTGTAATCATATCTACTGTGTTGTTTGTTTATGCATTTCTGTGATTATTTAGTTAGTTAGTAAATAAATGATTAAGACAAAGGGTGTATGGATGATTCATAGTAAAGGCTGGGTTCGTGCAGATAACCAAGATAATCAAGATGAGTGATGAGAAGAGAATCGTCCAGCCCATTCGATATCACCCCCATATGCCTTGAAATATGCATTGAGATGGATTAAAAGTAAGTTTACATTATAATACTTCTAACAGCCAACGCTCTAGCTCCGCCCACAACTTCTGGAGTTTATAGCATTCCCAGAAAGCGTGGATTATTGAGTCATTATTCGTTTTACAATAAAGACAAGACATACCGTTGTATTGTATGATTTGTGGATTTTTTCTCTTCTATACATTAGTTTATCCTGGACTAAACATACATTTTTTTTCACTGTAATTTCGTTAGTTATGCTCCAACTTTTCCTCCATCTTTTGCCAACCTCAGTCATTTTTAAGTCTTTGTTCTAATAGTTAATATTTTTTTCTAAGAGATTGTGAGTTGGATATGCTCTCAACAAGGTTTTGTACAGTTGAAGTCGGAAGTTTACATACACTTAGGTTGGAGTCATTAAAACTCGTTTTTCAACCACTCCACAAATTTCTTGTCAACAAACTATAGATTTGGCAAGTCGGTTAGGACATCTACTTTGTGCATGACACAAGTCATTTTTCCAACAATTGTTTACAGACAGATTATTTCACTTATAATTCACTGTATCACAATTCCAGTGGGTCAGAAGTTTACATACACTAAGTTGACTGTGCCTTTAAACAGCTTGGAAAATGATGATTAAATGTCAGGAATTGTGAAAAACTGAGTTTAAATGTATTTGGCTAAGGTGTATGTAAACTTCCGACTTCAACTGTATGTTCTCATTTAAAAAATGATGCAATTAGACAATGTACATGAAGCTAATCATTATACTAGATGTTGTACATGCTGACATTACATGTTTGGGTGCAAATCCCACCCTTGTAATCTAGGGGGTGAAATGTCTGAAAGCGGGAGATGGGATACTTAGCTTAAACGTCTTTGGGACTTGGGGGCAGTATTGAGTAGCTTGGATGAATAAGGTGCCCAGGGTAAACTGCCTGCTACTCAGGACCAGTTTCTATATATATGCATATTATTAGTAGATGTGGATAGAAAACACTCTGAAGTTTCTAAAACTGTTTGAATGATGTCTGTGAGTATAACATAACTCATATGGCAGGCAAAAACCTGAGAAAAAATCCAACCAGGAATTGGGAAATCTGAGGTTTTAGTTTTCAAATCATTGCCTATCGAATATACAGTGTCTATGGGGTCTGGCTTCCACCAGATGTCAACAGTCTTTAGAACGTTGTTTGAGGCTTCTACTGTGAAGTGGGGGCTAATGACAGCTGAATGAGTCAGAGGTCTGGCAGAGTGGCATGTGCTGATCATGCGCGCTCACGTGAGAGTTAGCTGCGTTCCATCGCATTTCTACAGACAAAGGAATTCTCCGGTTTAAACATTATTGAAGATTTATGATAAAAACATCCCAAAGATTGATTCTATACTCCATTTGACATGTTTCTATAAAATGTAATATTACTTTTTGTCTGAACTTTCGCCTGGATTGCCCGCGCGTCGTGAGTTTGGATTGTGTACTAAACACGCAAACAAAAAGGAGGTATTTGGACATAAATTATGGACTTTCTCGAACAAATCCAACATTTATTTTCGAACTGGGATTCCTTGGAGTGCATTCTGATGAAGATTATCAAAGGTAAGTGAATATTTACAATGCTATTTCTGACCTCTGTTGACTCCACAGCATGGCGGGTATCTGTATGGCTTGTTTTTGTGTCCGAGCGCTGTACTCGGATTATTGCATGGTGTGCTTTTTCCGTTAAAGTTTAAAAAAAATCTGACACAGCAGTTGCATTAAGGAAAAGTGGATCTAAAATTCCATGCATAACAGTTGTGTCTTTTATCAATGTTTTATTTTGAGTATTTCTGCAAAATCACCGGATGTTTTGGATCTACTGAACATAACGCGCCAATGTAAACTGAGATTTTTGGATATAAATATGAACTTTATCGAACAAAGCATACATGTATTGTGTAACATGAAGTCCTATGAGTGCCATCTGATGAAGATCATCAAAGGTTAGTGATTCATTTTATCTCTATTTCTGCTTTTTGTGACCCTTCTCTTTGGCTGGAAAAATGGCTGTGTTTTTCTGTGACTAGGTACTGACCTAACATAATCGTATGGTGTGCTTTCGTCGTAAAACCTTTTTGAAATCGGACACTGTGGCTGGAATAACAACAAATTGATCTTTAAAATGGTGTAAAATACTTGTATGTTTGAGGAATTTTAATTATGGGATTTCTGTTGTTTTGAATTTGGCGCCCTGCAATATCCCAGAGAGATTAAAACATACTATTGCCAAGTTCAATGCCAGATACTTTTCTCCAAGAGGGTCTGAGTGGCACTTGGAGGTGCCAATGTGAAAATGAAGATGGTTTGCCTAAGACTGCCACAACAATTACATTGCCTATGCTAAATGTGTTTAAAATAGTTGGGCTGTAAGAAATAAGTTTTATTTAATGGGGCTAGGGAAAGCAGAATGACAATATACTTCTCATTTCACCCATACAACAATATGGCTTATTTTTCAAGTACAGTATGTTTACAATATCGTAAACAATAGTCTTTACACGTTCCAAATGACATTTTATATATTCATACGGTTTAAGGGGACACTTTTGTCATGATGACAAGGTGAAGATGCTCTACACAAATGGCACAACAGAATCGTTCAGATTGACCGCTGCACAGCATATAGCAACCATCTCATATAATTGAGGGATGGTCTCCATTCACATCTGGAAAAGGACAAAGTAGTAAAGGAGAAACAGGTGCTGCTGCAGCATTGCTTCTCTTCATAGTGGGAATCCAGTTGACATGAGTGTCTTGATAAGAGGTCAGCTGGTGAACCTACAGTAGTTCATAAACAAATGAAAAGCAAACCTGATGTTAGAATATCACTTCTTCAGGTCACCTATACCATCAGGGCTCTTAATTATTTGGTTCTGTTTAGTTCATTCAGGTGTCATGTAAAGATTACATCTATTGCTGGGGTTGAACAACCAACACAGCAGGTTGTCATATCCCATCGAGACCTTTTTCCTATGCTGTAATGTCCATACATAACTTTACTCATAAGAGCAGGGAAAATGTATCATTTGGTTATCAATGATAATTAGGGTTTCCTGAAATGCACAAAACCTTATGAATATATGATAACCACTGGAGTTTTTGGGGAAAATAATGTCCTCCAGGCTACCTGGACATCACATTGTACCATTTGCGTCTCCCCTGTCATGGTCATGGCTAGAAGCGATCCAGCTTTTGTCAAGTTAACGTCATATTTGACATTTCGTAGCAGATTAGGAGAATTTAGGCAGCAGGTTAGGAGAATTAGGTTATGGTTAGGAAAAGGGTTAGGGTCAGCTAAAATGCACAAAAATTACTTTTAATAATTTGACAAACGCTGGATACCTTTTAGCCAGGAACCCTTTTTCAAGGTCATTTTTATTGATCTGTTGTCAGTGTCAGTAGAGTAGGCCTAGGCTACCATCTTATTAAAAAAGATTCTGCTAATTTCTCCGGTCATATAAAGTGTAGGTAGAATTGCATGAAATGTTTATCTCACGCCACATTTTTCCAGTGCAAAGGAGACGTCCCTGATATAGCCTATAAACCTATGCCACCAAGCACTTACTAATAGCCTAAATTATCACTATCCAATCTACTCATAACATTAGGAATAGTATGATTACATTTGTCTGCAATTGTGATAATAGAGGCGTGCAATCCTTTGCTATTAAGACTAATTTATATGGTGAAATCATAGCTTCCCCAAAACTTTAAACTCACGCGACACATGCTAATTGCTAGACTACAAGCTATGGGTCATTTTGGCTATCGTAGTGTTGTTATTAACACCTGGTTAACTTAAGAGCTAAACTAAACTCGAAATCGATCAGACTTAACTTACCAGTGATGAAATGATCGTAGCAGACCCGTTACTGACAGCTGTCAGGGTTCAGGACTTGACAGGCAAAAAGGTTTATTCGCTTTTCTGACAGTTCTTGAGTCTTATCTTGATGTCACCAATGATGTTTCATGATTGAGGGTAATCTGTACACATCTTGTTTTTCGGTTGTCTTTCCTGCATTGTTAAAGCAGCCAATTACTCTACAGAAAATGACTGTGGTGATGAACCAACTAGTTTTAGGCACTGTTGTCATGCAGTTTGGGGTAGCCACTTGGTTGCTGTTGTCAGAAGAATTAATGTGGTGGTCTTCCAACATGGCCACCAGGACGCGTTGTACGTCAACTGCATGCCCTCGATTCCGCTTTGATTTAGAAGATACTATTGCACAAACAACATGAAGATTTAAGTCTACACCATCACTGGTATTACCAGGCTGTTAGCCAGGTAACTAGCGATTAGCATTAGTGGCTAACCTAGATTTAGGCCAAACTTTCTAAGAAAAGAGAAACTAGCTGTTTGCAGGTGTAAGAGAAACACAAACGAATTATGTAATTATAGAACACTAGGGGATTTATATTAAGAAGCAAAGTGAAAACAGCATCATTGTTATCAACATTGTTGCATGTGCTGCATTGACCATGGAGACTGGACTCAAGTGTCTCGTGGTTGAGGAACAACAATACCAGTATATCGTCAATACCAGTATATCGTAAAATACGGTATATCGCCCAGCCCAATGTAGAAATAAAAATGTTCAGCCTCTTTGGCAGGCTCCTTAAGTCTTGTAACTTTCTGCAGGGTTTAACTCCAAGGTGCTCTGCTGGCATGTACTTGCACATTTCCGTAACTTGAGTTATTCTGGCTAAGGCTAGGTCTAGGTTTAGCTCCCTAGGGGTAGCTGAACATGTTTAACTACACCAAAGTGCACAATTTGTTTGGGTCTACTATATCTTTGCAGTCCTCTCCCTCTCCCTCTCCATCCTTCTCTTTCTCCTTTCTACTCTTCGGGCTTCCAGTGTGCGCTATAGGGAGAGGTTCATTTCACTATGAGTGTGCTGCTTTGATATGCTCTTGGGCAGCAGCGGGTTGTAGAGTGGATAGGTTTCTCTTGACTGCTGAGATCACATCTCCCTTTCCTGGGTAACTTTCTCCTCTCCTCTCTTGTTCAGTTTGTTTGTTTGGTCAGTCCTGTCCACTGGTCTGTGTAATGAGCCCCTTCCCCTCGTTTACCCTCTCTCCTCTCCTCTCCTCTCCTCTCTGTTCCTCTCCTCTGTTGTTCAGTGTGTTTGTTTGGTCAGTCCTGTCCACTGGGCTGTGTAATAAGCCCCTCGCCCTCATATACAGTCTCTCTCTCTATCTCTCTCTTTGCTTGCTGCCCATGTTTGTGTTTTTGTGTGTGTGTGTGTGTGTGTGTGTGTGTGTGTGTGTGTGTGTGTGTGTGTGTGTGTGTGTGTGTGTGTGTGTGTGTGTGTGTGTGTGTGTGAGTGCACAAGTCATGGCAGAGCCTCCACTGCAGCAGGTGGAGAGGTAGTGATGGAATGAGTGGAAACGCAGGATGAGCGAGAACACACACGGTCCCCCCCACCTCCTTCCACATCCATCCCCCCGGCCCAGGGCTCTCTTTCGCTCTCCCTCTCTCCGCCACCATGGTTCTTCCCTCTCTCTCTCTCTCTGAGCTCATTGATCTGACTGCCTCAACGCAAAGCGCGAGTCAGCCAAGCAGAGAGCGAGGGAACGAGAGAGAAGTAGAGTGAGAGGCACAGACACAGCCTTTGATAGCTGAGCTGTGAGCTGGGCTCACAGAGAGAGAACTGGGACTGCTGTGCTGTGTACTAAGTAAGGAGCGAGACGGGGGAGACGGAAGGACAGAGACTGACGGAGGGAGGGAGAGGACGAGAGACTGCCTCTACCTTTGACTGCCTACAAGGATTATGAGGATGGTGGTTGTGATGAAGAAGAGACAGGGGGAGCAGGCTGGAGGCAGGAAGAGCCAGGACTGACAGACCGAAAGAGTGACAGACTGACAGTTGTACAGAGGGTTCCTGGCTCGGGGGGTGGGGTGGGTGGGGGTGGGGGGTGGGGGTATGCAGAGAGAGAGAGAGAGAGAGAGAGAAACCATGATGGAGGTGCCCAGGCACTGACAACACTATGACACCCAGCATCAAGCACTCGGATTGTTTTACACCAATGTTGTGCCACTGTAAAGTAGCATGCACCAACAGCACCATCTCGCTTATGTTCGGATGCAAGGTAGGAGACAAGCACACACACACACACACACACACACACACACACACACACACACACACACACACACACTGTCTGAATACTCTCAGTGATGTAGGGAAGCATGAATGAATGGTGGTCAGTATTTGTTTACATGTGTGTGTGAGTAAGAGCGAGTCTCTGTGTAATGTACTGTAATAGTCAGCCAGATGGGATCTGTGTGTAATATTTGCCATGTGTGTAAAAGAGAAGAGAGAACGAGATAAAAGAAGCGAGAGAAAGGGAAAGAGAGAGAGGGAGAAAAAGATGGTGTGACAGAGGGAGAAAGAGAAATGGAGGAAGAGTTGACCCAAACAGAGCTGTGTTAACCCAAACAGAGCTGACGCACATGCTCCAACAGCTCTCGTTAGGCTGCTCAGTCTGTGAGCAGAAGGAATCACTGTGTGTGTGTGTGTGTGTCTGTGTGTGCATGTATGTGTGTGTGTGTGTGTGTTAAGACCCTCATAGCTTTTAAGATCACATCAAGCATAAATAATGTTTGTATTTCCTCTCTGTGCCTTCACACACGCACACACTAGTGATGTGCTCACTTTAAGAAGCTCAAATTGTTAATCTGGTTGGAGTTTAGTCATGTTTTTCTGGCCACGCTAGACTGAAGCTGAATCCTGACACACTGACATATGACAGCCTCTGTGTGTGTGTGTGTGTGTGTGTGTGTGTGTGTGTGTGTGTGTGTGTGTGTGTGTGTGTGTGTGTGTGTGTGTGTGTGTGTGTGTGTGTGTGTGTGTGTGTGTGTGTGTGATTAGCTGTTTTTGAGTCTGCTGCATCAAGTCAAGCAGACACAGAGAATGTATCACTCCCAATGTCCTCGCCAAACCAAGTACGCATGTACTGTAGGATGCTTGCTGCATCATAATTAACATGTCATAATATTGATGCACATAAAGCATGCTACCATGTCCTCAGTAGCGCCTCTTAAAATCATCCAAAACAATTATTCTCCATCTTATATGTTTTGCTGCCTTCCTATCGTTCTGTCTGTCTCCTATTTCTGTACATGTTTGTGCTTTTGTGTGTGTGTTCTCCCTGTGTTGTCATCCGCTTTAGAAAACTCACACAGTAAACCAAACAGCTACTTCAGCTGATTACGCAACAACCTCTCGCTCTGTTCCTCTCCTCTGGGGGGTTCCCTGCCTCCCCCATCCCTCCTCCTCACCCCTCTCACTGTCTTATGTCATAACACTCCAGCTAAAGCACTCTGGCTAAAGGCATCAGCATGGTTCAGTTCGGCTGGCGCCTAGCCGAACTTGGCTAGGCGACCCAAACGTGTGCTCACATACTCCCTTAAAAGACCTTTGCTTGAGAAATGAGAAAAAGCAGCAGTAGTACTGTTTGTCCATTTTGAGATGCTGTTGCCAGTATACACTTCCTTAAAAGAGTCAGAAATAATCAAAGATAACTCAAGAAATCGGTCATTAACCTGTTGAGTGTAGGGGGCAGTATTTTGATGTTTGGATGAAACACATACCCAAATGAAACTGCCTATTTCTCAGGCCCAGAATCTAGAATATGCATATAATTGTCAGATTAGGATAGAAAACACTCTAAAGTTTCCAAAACTGTCAAAATATTGTCTGTGAGTATAACAGAACTGATATTGCAGGCAAAAACATGAGGAAAATCCAACCAGGAAGTGCCTAAGAGAAACAAATCTCCCTGTTCCATTGCATGCCTTCCCTCTATTTAAAGGGATATCAACCAGATTCCTTTCCCTATGGCTTCCACATGGTGTGAACAGTCTTTAGACATAGTTTCAGGCTTTTATTCTGAAAAATGAGCGAGAACGATCACATCGCGTCAGTGGATGGTTGGGTGCCAGCAGAGTTTTGCATGCGCAACAGCTTGGAGCAGACATTTTCTCTCTCTCTCCTATTGAAAAAGCTACAGTCCGGTTGAAATATTATCAACCTGAGGTTTGATTATAAAAAACGTTTGACATGTTTCTACGAACTTTACGGATACTATTTGGAATTTTCGTCTGCCCCGTCGTGACCGCTCGAGCCTGTGGATTTCTGAACATAACGCGCCAACCAAATGGACGTATTTTGGATATAAAATAATCTTTATGGAACAAAAGGAACATTTATTGTGTAACTGAGAGTCTCGTGAGTGCAAACATCCGAAGATGATCATAGGTATTCAATTCATTCTTTTGCTTTTCTGACTTTCGTGACCAATCTACTTTGCTGCTAGCTGTTTGTAATGTTTTGTCTACATAAACGCTTGGTATGCTTTTGCCGAAAAGCTTTTTTGAAATCTGACACGCCAGGTGGATTAACAACAAGCTAAGCTGTGTTTTGCTATATTGCACTTGTGATTTCATGAAATTTCTTTTTTTTTGTAATTGAATTTGAATTTGGCGCTCTGCAATTCAGCAGATGTTGACTAAAATGATGGGTGTGCCAAGATGTTAATTTGGACTTTTTGCCAAGGAGATCTTAGTTGCGTAATTTTACATCCAACTAAGATTGTTGGTGCAGTATTTGTCATTGAAAAAAATTGCATGAAAACGAGTTGTCTCTCGTTGAACGACAACAAAGACTTTATTGACGAATCCCTACTATTGACCAATCACAGACGAAGGGGAACAGACCTTTGCTATTGACTTCAGCTTGTCTCAAATAAATGTGCCCGGACTATCGAAAAAACCCTTACTGAAGTCCAAAACAAACAAAAAACATCACAATGTGGTCATAATATATGCACAAACTCTTCTGAACTGTTTCTGCTGGGAAGCATGTGGATGCCTTAATTAACACACTCGCCTCGCTCTACACTGGAGAAAATTATCTCTCAGAAGTGTTAGTAGGAAGGCAGGCCAGTACAGTGGACTGGTGGTTTTATTTATGTGAGTCTAACTCTTTGTTTCCCAACTGTTTCAGTGAAGACAGGACCTCCCATAGCAGAGTGACTACCAGAGCTGTGTGGTTAGGATCAATTCAGTGTTAGTCTTGGTCTCTGAAATCTAACTGGTAGGGTAGAGCTGAGCAAGGCAGTGTAGTGCAGACCAGAGTACATGTTCATGTAATGCTCTGTACGTAATTGGCTGCTGGGTTGGCGTATGTATATGGGAAGGCTCAGGCTGGGTTGGTGTATAAGGGAAGGCTCAGGATGGGAGTTTGTCTTTTAGAGGAAAGTCAGCCATGGGAGAGGGAGAGACTGTTAGCGGCTGCAGTTCACCTGAATATGGAATTGCTGAAGACAAGTAACTTAATTAATAGATGACCCGAGAGACGAAACTCTTCTGTCTGGGTGTCCTCTGTCTGCTGCTGGAGGTTTCTAAATATGCAGGTTTACTCTTCCCTCTTCCTCCTCCTCCCGTCTCAGTGCTGTCAGTGTGTAGAGAGATTGGGAGGGGAGTTACTGCTCAGAGCGAACAGAGCTGGAGATGAAGAACAGCGCAGAGAGACGAGACAGTTCGATCCATTGCCCATTTCTTCCGTTCCTGGGGTGTATGCAGAAAAAAGCTGTGTGTGCCTGTGTCCGTGCGTATGTGTGTGCGTACACATGTATCTACAGAACGTGCATATGCATGTACAGTTGAAGTCGGAAGTCTACATACACCTTAGCCAAATGCACTTAAACTCAGTATTTCACAATTCCTGACATTTAATCCTAGTAAAAATCTTAGCGCTAGTTGGGATCACCACTTTATTTTAAGAATGTGAAATGTCAGAATAATAGTATAGAGAATTATTTATTTCAGCTTTTATTTCATCACGTTCCCAGTGGGTTAGAATTTGACATACACTCAATTAGTATGTGGTAGCATTGCCTTTAAATTGTTTCATTTGGGTGAAACGTTTATGTTAGCCTTCCACAAGCTTCCCACAATAAGTTGGTTGAATATTGGCCCATTCCTCCCGACAGAGCTGGTGTAACTGAGTCAGGTTTGTAGGCCTCCTTGCTCGCACACGCTTTTCCAGTTCTGCCCACACATTTTCTATAGGATTGAGGTCAGGGCCACTTAAGGATCGAACCCTTTTTTTCAATTTTCACCTAAAATGACATACCCACATCTAACTGCCTGTAGCTCAGGACCTGAAGCAAGGATATGCATATTCTTGATACCATTTGAAAGGAAACACTTTGAAGTTTGTGGAAATGTGAAATTAATGTAGGAGAATATTATACATGATATCTGGTAAGAGATAATACAAAGAAAAAAACAACTGTTGCTTTTTTTGTTCCATCATCTTTGAAATGCAAGAGAAAGGCAATTATCTGATTTAGGACTAGGCACAATTTAGATGTTGGCCACTAGGTGACAGCAGTGTATGTGCAAAGTTTTAGACTGATCCAATGAACCATTGTATTTCTGTTCAAGATGTTGTATCAAGTCTTTTTTTTTCTTCACCTTTATTTAACTAGGCAAGTCAGTTAAGAACAAATTCTTATTTTCAATGACAGCCTAGGAACAGTGGGTTAACTGCCTGTTCAGGGGCAGAACACTTTGTACCTTGTCAGCTCGGGGATATGAACTTGCAACCTTTCGGTTACTAGTCCAACGCTCTAACCACTAGGCTACCCTGCCACCCCAGTCTGCCCAAATATGCCTAATTAATGTTTCAAGTACATAAATGAGCACTCTCCTCAAACAATAGGATGGCATGTTTTCACTGTAATAGCTATTGTAAATTGGACAGTGCAGTTAGATTAACAAAAATGTAAGCTTTCTAGGAACATGTCCTAGGAATGTCCTAGGAAATGTTCTTCTTACTTACAACGTCATGCTAATCATATTAGCGCACATTAGCTCAATCGTCCTGAAGGTGGGACACCGATCTGTAGAGATCTTTAAGAGCTTGAGGCCATTCTACTGCCAATGTTTGTCTATGAAGATTGCATGGCTGTATGCTCGATTTTATACACCTGTCAGCAACGGGTGTGGCTGAAATAGCCGAATTTGAAGGAGTGTATAGTGTAGCTGCCATCTGATGGGCCTACCTACCGTACTGTACAGATCCCCCAGCATGCGTGTGCAATGGCAGAGTGGTACAACCTGCCATGTGGCATCCTGTCAAACAGCTAACCACCCACTCAGATGCTCTCAGGTTGTAGCTATAGCAAACCATGATACAAACTGAGCAGGCTACAAACAGACGTACACTTTCTATTCTGTCCTTTGTGAGTCTAGCTGGGCTTGTTATGCCAGGCTATGTGACTGTGTGTGAGAGGCGGGGGCAGAAATAGGCAGGGTTTGCACGTGTGTGTGTGTGTGTGTGTGTGTGTGTGTTTGTGTGTGTGTGTGTGTGTGTGTGTGTATGAGAGAGAGCTGAGGGGGGCATCCCATAGCCAGAAGGGTACTGAAGGCCTCTCTCTCCTCTCCCTCAATCTCCAGTCACGCAGCCCAAACAAGCCCTGGCACAATGACTCAAAACCTCACACATCATGTCTGCTCCAGTCCTTACACTCTACTGCATGACACTAATTTACATAAGAGCCTGAGCCTCCCACTCAAACATAGGTATATTTATGGCTTGTTTCCCCGGTCCTCGAGTGAGAGAAACCCGGAAAGAGGAGTGAAAGGAGAGGAGGAAAAGTGAAAATGGATAGAGAAGGAGAAGATAAGAGAATGAGATGATTAGCAGCATCTGATGTGAGGCTCATTAAGGAAGCCAAGAGACAAGGGGTTTTGCTCGCCTGAGATAGAGTATCTCATGATAAGCTGTAGATCACACTATTCACCAACAGTTTTCATCTTTATTTTTTGTAACTGTCGTCATATTACCACAAATGGATGCTGGCACTAAGACCGCACTCAATGAGCTTCATATGGCCATAAGCAAACAGGAAAATGCTCATCCAGAGGTTGGCGCTCCTAGTGGTCAGGGACTTTAATGCAGGGAAACTCAAATCTGTTTTACATAATTTCTACCAGCATGTTAAATGTGCAATCAGAAGGAAGAACAACTCTAGACCACTTTTACTCCACACACAGAGACATGTACAAAGCTCTCCCTCGCCCTCCATTTGGCATATCTGACCATACAGTAGTTCTATATTCCTGATTCCTGCTTACAAAGAAAACCGAAAGCATGAAGCACCAGTGACTTGGTCAATAAGAAAGTGGTCAGATGAAGCAGATGCTAAGCTACAGGACTCTTTTGCTAGCACAGACTGGAATATGTTCTGGGATTCATCCGATGACATTGAGGAGTACATCACATCACTCACTGGCTTCATCAATAAGTGCATTGATGATGTCATCCCCACAGTCACCGTACGTACCCCAACCAGAAGCCATGGATTACAGACAACATCTGTACTGAGCTAAAGGGTAGAGCTGCCACTTTCAAGGAGTGGGACTCTAACCAAGTAGCTTATAAGAAATCCTGCTATGCCCTCTGACGAACCATTAAACAGGAAAAGGGTCAATACAGGACTAAGATCGAATCGTACTACACCGACTCCGACGCTCATCGGATGTAGCAGGGCTTGCAAACTATTACAGACTACAAATGGAGGCACAGCCGCAAGCTGCTCAGTGACACGAGCCTACCAGACGAGATAAACTACTTCTATGCTCGCTTCGAGGCATTTAAAACTGAAGCATGCATGAGAGCATCAGCAGTTATGGACGACTGTGTGATCACGCTCTCCGTAGACGATGTGAGTAAGAACTTTAAACAGGTCAACATTCATAAGGTCGCAGGGCCAGACGGATTACCAGGACGTGTACTCTGAGCATGCGCTGACCAACCGGCACGTGTCTTCACTGATATTTTCAAACTGTCCCTGAGTCTGTAATACCAACATGTTTCAAACAGACCACCATAGTCACTGTTGCCGATGACACAACAGCCTGATCACCAACAATGATGAGACAGACTATAGCAGGGGTGTGCAACTCCAGTCCTCGGGGGACTGATTGGTGTCACACTTTTCTCCATCCATAGCAAACACAGCTGATTAATCAAATTGCATTTTAAACTGAAGATAATGATTAGGTGATTATTGGAGTCAGGTGTGTGTTAGCTGGGGTTGGGGTAAAACTGTGAAACCAATCGGGCCCCAGAGGACTGGAATTGCCCACCCCTGGCCTATAGGGAGGAGGTCAGAGACCTGGCTGTGAGGTGCCAGGACAACAACCTCTCCCTCAACATGATCCAGACAAAGGAGATGATTGTGGAAAAGGAGATGATACAGGAAAAGGAGGACCGAGCACGCCCCATTCTCATCGACGGGGCAGCAGTGAAGCAGGTTGAGAACTTCAAGTTCCTTGGTGTCCACATCACCAACAAACTATCATGTCGTGAAGAGTCGTGAAGAGGGCACGACAAAGCCTATTCCCCCTCAGGAGACTGAAAAGATTTGGCATGGGTCCTCAGATCCGCAAAAGGTTCTACAGCTGCACCATCGAGAGCATCCTGATGGGTTGTGTCAGTGCCTGGTATGGCAACTGCTCGGCCTCCAACCGCGAGGCACTACAGAGGGTAGTGCATATGGCCCAGTACATCACTGGGGACAAGCTTCCTGCCATCCAGGACCTCTATTCCAGGCGGTGTCAGAGGAAGGCCCTAAAAATTGTCAAAGACCCCAGCCGCCCTAGTCATAGACTGTTCTCTCTGCTATCGTACGGCAAGCGGTACCGGAGTGCCAAGTCTAGGCTTCTTAACAGCTTCTACCCCATACGACTCTTGAACTGCTAATCAAAAGGCTACCCAGACCACTCTTATATGCTGTTGCTACTCTCTGTTTATTATCTATGCATGGTCACTTTAACTCTACCTACATGTACATATTACCTCAATTACCTCGACTAACTGGTGCCCTCGCACATTGACTCTGTACTGGTACCCCCAATATATAGCCTCTTATTTTGTTTTTTTTAACTTATACATTTTTTACTTAACATGTTTTTCTTCTTAACTTCTTAGCATTGTTGGTTAAGGGCTTGTAAATAAGCATTTCACTGTATGGTGTTATATGTGACAAATAACATTTGATTTGATTTGACAAATTACATTCTAGACGATTCTGTGCTCCCAACTTTGTGGCAATAGTTTGGGGAAGGCCCTTTCCTGTTTCAGCATGACAATCGCCCCATGCAGAAAGCGAGGTCCATACAGAAATGGTTTGTCGAGATCGGTGACCTCACCCCATTGAACACCTTTGGGATGAATTGGAACGCCTACTGCGAGCCATGTCTAATAGCCCAACATACAAGTGGTCTGAGGTTTTGAAACTGAGTGTACTTCCCTAAATTCTCTAAAATGATGTTGGAGGAGACTTATGGAAGATAAATGAACATTCAATTGTCTGGCAACAGCTCTGGTCGACATTCCTGCAGTCAGCATGCCAATTGCATGCTCCCTCAACTTGAGACATCTGTGGCATTGTGTTGTGTGACAAAACTGCACAATTTTGAGTGTCCTTTTATTGTCCCCAGCACAAGGTGCACCTTTTTAATGATCATTATTGTTTAATCAGCTTCTTGATATGCAACACCTGTCAGTTGGATGGATTATCTTTGCAAATGATAAATGCTCATTTAACATCTTGACACACCCATCCCGTTAAGCGGGATCATTTTCATCAACATCCGCTGAATTGCAGGGCTCCAAATTCAAATTGAATTACTAAAAATATTTAATTGTCATGAAATCACAAGTGCAATATAGCAAAACACAGCTTAGCTTGTTGTTAATCCACCGGGCGTGTCAGATTTCAAAATAGCTTTTCGGCGAAAGCATACCAAGCGTTTATGTAAGGACATCTCTCTCAGCAGACAAAACATTACAAACAGCTAGCAGCAAAGTAGATTGGTCACGAAATTCAGAAAAGCAATAAAATTAATTGCTTACCTTTGATGATCTTCGGATGTTTGCACTCACGAGACTCCCAGTTACACAATAAATGTTCCTTTTGTTCCATAAAGATTATTTTATATCCAATTGGTCCATTTGGTTGGCGCGTTATGTTCAGAAATCCACAGCTCGAGCGGTCACGACGGGAAAGACAAAAATTCCAAATAGTATCCGTAAAATTCGTAGAAACATGTAAAATGTTTTTTTATAATCAATTCTCAGGTTGTTTTTACAATATATAATCAATAATATTTCAACCGGACTGTAGCTTCTTCAATAGGAGAGAGAGAGAAAATGTCTGCTCCACTCTGTTGGCGCATGCAAAACGCTGCTGGCACCCAGCCATCCAATGACGCGATGTGATCTTTCTCGCTCATTTTTCAGAATAAAAGCCTGAAACTATGTCTAAAGACTTCACACCATGAGGAAGCCATAGGAAAAGGAATCTGGTTGATATCCCTTTAAAGGAGGGAAAGCATGCAATGGAACAGAGAGCTTTCAGGAAAAATAGCACTTCCTGGTTGGATTTTCCTCAGGTTTTTGCCTGCAATATCAGTTCTGTTATACTCAGAGACAATATTTTGACAGTTTTGGAAACTTTAGAGTGTTTTCTATCCTAATCTGACAATTATATGCATATTCTAGATTATGGCCTGAGAAATAGGCAGTTTCATTTGGGTACGATTTTCATCAAAACATCAAAATACTGCCCCCTACACTCAACAAGTTAACAGGGATTCAAGCAAATTTGCGCACAACATTTGAGATAAATAAGCTTTTGATGCATATGGACCATTTCTAGGATCTTTTATTTCAGCTCATGAAACATGGGACCAACACTTTACTTGTTAAGTTTATATTTTGGTTCAGTATATATATTTCTGAACGACTCTTCAGGTTTGTTTGAGTGCCTTGTCAATGAAGTCTCTCTTTTCTCTCTTGTTCTTCGAGCACATATTCATTAGGCCTAGTTGATAAGTGAGCGTAGTTTGCGACCAATGTTTTATATTAATACACTAGATGACTAACAGGGGGTGCTGTTTTTAAACCCCCATGCTTCCATCTTGGGACTCTCCCACCATTGTAAATAACTATTTTGTAAGCTATAGAAATGTATTTATTAAAGGGATACTTTGGGATTTTGGCAATTAAGCCCTTTATCTAATTCCATAGAGTCAATGAACTCATGGATACCATTTTTATGTCTGCATCCAGTATGAAGGAAGTTATAGGTAGTTTCGCAAGCCAATGCTAATTAGCATTCGCGCAATGACTGGAAGTCTATGGTATCTACTAGCATGCTAGCAGTTACCATAGACTTCCAATCTTTGCACTAATGCTATATATGTATATAGAAAAACATTTTCTTTAAAGTATAGTTTTTTAAAAGTTCTAACATTACTGTCCCCACTACAACAACAAAATGTTTAAATACATGTAATTTTTATTTAATTGAAGTACTGTATAATTCCATTAATTCCTATGGAGGACTGCTCCTTCTGAGGAGTGCCAATACGTCCGACCAGTGGCTTCAAAGCCTCTCATTGGCAAATACATAGCATCAGCAAGCCAGGGTTCGTGTACATCATTGTTTGCAACTCATCAATTAATTAATTAATTCAGTCATGAGAATGCATGTTTAGGCCTATGTCAGGCAGTGTGATAGCTTAATAAATCAACTCCAGCACCCCTGATGAATAGAAGCGTGAGAACTTCCCATTCCATTCTCTCTCATCTAATCCTTAAGGCATCCGCATGCTTTCCATCTTCCCATCGGTCTTCGGCAGAGGGTTTTTTCGGCTGTTCGTGCACATTTTTCTTTCTTGAAGCAAGTCAAAGTTCGGTAGCTGGAGTCTTTGCCCATTTGTCGGTGATTGGTCAACTGTAGGAATTCTTCAATTAAGTGTTTATTGTCATTCAACGAGAGATCGTTTTCATGCATATTTTTCACTTGAGTAATACTGATGTAAAATTGCGCGACTAAGATCTCCTCTTCAAAAAAATCTAAAATTTACGACAGATTTCTTAAGTTATCTTTGACTAATTTGGACTATTTTGAGGAAGTGTATACCAGCTACGACGTCTGACGATGGACAAACAGCACTATTTTGTCTCGTTTTTCAAGTGAAGATATTTTAAGGAAGTATGTGAGCACACTCGATCGGTTCGGGCTAGGTGCCAGCCAAACTGAAGCATGCTGAAGGGTTTAGTCTGGCTAACACGTAATGCTCAGCTTCTGGCTCAGCTCCTGACTTCAGTCTGCAATGAGTCGGCACAATGCATCGATAATGAAGGGGGCTGTGCTTTTACTGTTTGGCTCTCCGCTGTCATTCTCACTCAAACACCCACAGCAACACACAGCCCCTGAGCCCCACCCCTTTACATTACAACGGTTGAATTTTCAAATCCAAAAATGACATTTTTTTTCAGCTAGGTTATGCACACACTCTTTCACACACAGATGTACAGTCTAACACAGTGGTATTTCCACTTTTTCAGCGTGGACACACCACCCCATATCTCTTCCACACAACCACACATTTTTACATCAACAAATAATCTTCAATTAATTACATTTTCATCTCTCTATTCAAAATGAAGAGAACCAATGAATACATTTACTCAATAGCATTTTATTTTTCAATGTTTTTTGATATATATATTTTTTTTATGTGCAGAACCCACTCCAACTTTGAATGCCGCTGCTCTAACAATGGAATCAACATTATCTCACAAAGCTACAGTATCAGGAGCACCAGTCTGCTTGTGATAATGATGAAGCAGAATGTAAACAGCTCAACTGAGCATACACATTCCCATTCGAACATCAAGTAATTTAGCAGTAGTACACATCCCAGACCTAATGTACTGTATCTTTGTGGGGTGTGTGAATATACCAGGGCATATTACTGCTGTTTGGGCCCTCTGCTCTAAACCGGATTAGTACTGTGAGCTCACTGAGTCTTATTTTTAGGTGATTGACAGGGCTGGGAGGAGGGGAGAAGAGGAAACTGGAATGGGTTGACCCAGGAAGCAAATACAATACTTCTACTTACATCTTCTACCATTTGTATATGCTTTTCCTTAATGGCATGCTACATAAGTGTATTTTTAAATGTTTTGGGATGGCCATGTTCCCGTTCATTTTGAATGTTCTCACAATCAAATGGGAGCTAGCCCAAATGGTTCTGATTGGGTTGTTTCTTATTAGCTGGCATAGCTAATCTGCATAGTAAATTGCATGTCTTTTCTCCATCTAAGCACAAATGGTGTAGTCTTTGGTTAGAGTGCCTTCTATTGACACCATGAAGCCAGAGTAGCCTTCTGAGTGGTCAGTTGGTTAAAGGTCAGACAGAGTGGATAAATTGCAGTATGGCTAGAGGAGAGGGATGGGATGGCACATACTTCCTGAGGCTGGCAGCTGAGTTGACACCGCAGCCGTAAACGGACTGCATTAAGAGTGTGTTTGAGTGTGTATGTTAGGGCATTTTAAATCATTTCCTAAGACGTTTTGGGATATTCGGATAGTCCATAGCGTGTTTTTTGTAACTGTGATTATACTTGGACACTTGTTTGATGCGCAGCCTGCGCAACTCGAGAGAGACGGTGTGCGCTCCAGAATGATGGGGGATGGGCAGGGGGCAGTGGTGTGTGTGACACTGGAGGGAGAGAGAGAAAAAGTAGCCACTGACTTCCGCTACAAACTTGTAAATGCAACAGGTTATCTCCACTACATGACCAACAGTATGTGTACACCTGCGTATCGAACATCCCATTCATTTTGCTATAACAGCCTCCACTCTTCTGGGAAGACTTTCCACTAGATGTTGGAACATTGCTGCGTGGGCTTGCTTTCATTCAGCCACCAGAGCACTGGTGAGGTCGGGAACTGATGTTGGGCGATTAGGCCTGGATTGCAGTCGGCATTCCAATTCATCCCAAAGGTGTTCAACGGGGTTGAGGTCAGGGCTCTGTTCAAGCCAGTCAAGTTATTCCACACTGATCTCGACAAACCATTTCTCTATGGACCTCACTTTGTGCACACTGGCATTGTCATGCTGAACGGGCCTTCCCCAAACTGTTACTACAAGTTGGAAGCAGAGAATCGTCTAGAATGTCATTGTAAAACCCTTGAATGAATGAGTAGGTGTCCAAACTGTTGACCGTTACTGTTGATAATTGTATTTAATTGAGACAAAGCCTTTTCATTGTAAAAAAAAACATTTCTCAAATGAATACTATCTCAAGTATTCGCATACTAACGTCCGTTCAGATATTCAAATATTAGAATAACCGTGCCCATCCCTAGCATGTGCGTGTGACTGTGTGTCAAGAATTGCTGATTTTGTTATTGTTCCTGGAATGTGCTTGCTAAAAACAAGCACCTTATAGTTGAAGGTTATTTTCTTGAGTCCTAAAAGTGCATTGAAAATATTTTGTAACTGTGCATACTTTGGAGAGATGTGTGAATCCCTGGAGACACCAGTTAGACCCCTTATTGACAAATGCTGCGAAAATAATGTTTGGATGATTTGGATGATGAACTGTTGCGTCCTCACCTTTTGTTCTGATAATTTCCCCATAATCTCAAAAGTGCTCCCTTTCAATTGCCACCATGGTTATGCATATGCTTCTCATATTTCTTCTGTTTGAAGCATTTCAATTTGACCCTGTTCACATATGCCAATTCTCAAGAGTGTAAAGGGTTAAAAAATCGCAATACTGCTGATTTCCATTTCTCCCTGGTCGTTAATTCATTGGCCAATCACTGGTCACTGATTGCCCAGAGAGTCCAAATAACTGGTGTTTTTTTTTCTACCTGTCTGGTAGCGGCCCAGATTGACAAAGTCCTGTAGCGGTGCTGTGTTGGTTGATTGGGTGGGTATGTGCTGTCCCAGTGAGAGGCAGTGGTCAAAGTGAAAGGGAAGGGTTTTAGATGTGATCATGCTGTGTATTTTCTCAGCAACATTATTTTATTATTATTTGTTATGGCTATATCATCATGGAACAATGGGAAACACTCCTAAAGCTATTAGCGCCACACTGGTCCTACACCTGGGCTGCCCTACAGATAAAAACATATACAAACGCGCGCACACACACACACACACACACACACACACACACACACACACACACACACACACACACACACACACACACACACACACACACACACACACACACACACACACACACACACACACACCTCACACAGCATGTATGCTCAGCGTGATGGAACAAAGTCTGTTTGATCTTCATACAGTTCTAGCTGAGTGACATTAAGCCCATTTAGAAGTGCTTAGTCCTCTTCCACTGTGACCTGAAAACTAACAGAAACCTGTCCCTCTCCCCTCTTTCCCCTTCACTTCTCTATTTTATCTATGCCTCTCACTCCCTTTTTATCTCTTCCTTTCCTCTCACTATCCCATCTCTTGCCCTCTTCTCTCTGTCTCCCCCCTCTCTCCCCCCCTCAACTACCACTCTGCAGAAGTACAGGATTCAGGATGAAGATAGTTCAACCCCCCAGCAGGACCAAGGTCAGTCCCAGGCCTGTCCTCAGCACCCCTACCCTGGCTTGGAGGGCAGAGAGAGGGAGCTGCCGGGTAGCCACCACGGGACCCTCCGCAGCCACCATGGAACCCTGGACAGGCACCACCACAACAGGGGGGAGAGAGAGGGCACGGAGGGCAGGGGAGAGGGACTGCCAGAGCTGGCCCAGGTAGCAGAGAAGAAACTGTCCCAAATAGAGAACGTTCACGGATACGTCTCCCATGCACACATCTCCCCTACGAAGGTAGGACACAGCTATGTACTGTACATGTGTGAATTGTTAACACAGAGAAACATGCAATACATTATAGCATGCAACATGAAAGTGAAACGTAGCCTTTGTTGATGTACTGTATGACCCTGCTCCCCCTTCGTCCTCTTCTTCTTTCTCTTTATCTGGTCTTCACTTTCCTATTTACACACACTGTACCTTATCCCACACTCTTAGCACACACTCATACACAATATCATAATGGAATCCCCCTGCAGTGCTTGCATCAACACACAAAGCATAAGAGGAATGAGAAATGTTTGCATAGACTCCCCCCAGCAAACTGGGAACATTCCCAGAACATTAGCTAAGATTATAGTTAAGGTTTTATCAGATAATGGTTTTGACAACAATATATTTTTTATGTTTTAATTTAAATATTCTCTTTTTTTGTTGTTGAATTTTACCCCTTTTTCTCCCCAATTTCGTGGTATCCAATTGTTTTAGTAGCTACTATCTTGTCTCATCGCTACAACTTCCGTACAGGCTCGGGAGAGACGAAGGTTGAAAGTCATGCGTCCTCTGATACACAACCCAACCAAGCCGCACTGCTTCTTAACACAGCGCGCATCCAACCAGCCGCACCAATGTGTCGGAGGAAACACCGTGCACCTGGCAACCTTGGTTAGCGCGCACTGTGCCCGGCCCACCACAGGAGTCGCTGGTGCGCGATGAGACAAGGACATCCCTACCGGCCAAGCCCTCCCTAACCTGGACGACGCTAGGCCAATTGTGCATCGCCCCACGGACCTCCCGGTCGCGGCCGGTTATGACAGAGCCTGGGCGCGAACCCAGAGTCTCTGATGGCACAGCTGGCGCTGCAGTACCCTTAACCCTTAACCACTGCGCCACCCGGGAGGCCCCCTAATTTAAATATTCTCTATAACAACCACCACAGAATATTCGAAAAAAAGTTAATTAGGTTTCCAGGTAATGTAATAGCACAATGTACCAGTAATGTTTTCCCAGCAAACCAAAATTGGTTCTGTGAAAGCTCCCACATTTTGTCATATCACAAAAACTGTCCAGTTGTGCTGATGATAATACAATGTTTGTATAACACATTTGCGTGATGTTTCAGAATGTTCCCAGACACGTTTAGCCTGTTCTGTAATGGTTCCCAGAATGTTTCATTGGGTTGTGGGAACAGTCTGGTGTGAACATTGTGGGGACATCACAAAAGATATGTCCCCAAAATACCAATTACTGTCCAGTTGTGCGGCTGATTTATACAATGTTTATTCTAGGGTGCTAAAAACATTCACCTGTGCTGGCATTCCGATAATGTTTGTATCAGAGTGCAAAAAAACATTCATTTTACAGTGCCTTGCGAAAGTATTCGGCCCCCTTGAACTTTGCGACCTTTTGCCACATTTCAGGCTTGAAACATAAAGATATAAAACTGTATTTTTTTTGTGAAGAATCAACAACAAGTGGGACACAATCATGAAGTGGAACGACATTTATTGGATATTTCAAACTTTTTTAACATATCAAAAACTGAAAGATTGGGCGTGCAAAATTATTCAGCCCCTTTACTTTCAGTGCAGCAAACTCTCTCCAGAAGTTAAGTGAGGATCTCTGAATGATCCAATGTTGACCTAAATGACTAATGATGATAAATACAATCCACCTGTGTGTAATCAAGTCTCCGTATAAATGCACCTGCACTGTGATAGTCTCAGAGGTCCGTTAAAAGCGCAGAGAGCATCATGAAGAACAAGGAACACACCAGGCAGGTCCGAGATACTGTTGTGAAGAAGTTTAAAGCCGGATTTGGATACAAAAAGATTTCCCAAGCTTTAAACATCCCAAGGAGCACTGTGCAAGCAATAATATTGAAATGGAAGGAGTATCAGACCACTGCAAATCTACCAAGCCCTGGCCGTCCCTCTAAACTTTCAGCTCATACAAGGAGAAAACTGATCAGAGATGCAGCCAAGAGGCCCATGATCACTCTGGATGAACTGCAGAGATCTACAGCTGAGGTGGGAGACTCTGTCCATAGGACAACAATCAGTCGTATATTGCACAAATCTGGCCTTTATGGAAGAGTGGCAAGAAGAAAGCCATTTCTTAAAGATATCCATAAAAAGTGTTGTTTAAAGTTTGCCACAAGCCACCTGGGAGACACACCAAACATGTGGAAGAAGGTGCTCTGGTCAGATGAAACCAAAATTGAACTTTTTGGCAACAATGCAAAACGTTATGTTTGGCGTAAAAGCAACACAGCTGAACACACCATCCCCACTGTCAAACATGGTGGTGGCAGCATCATGGTTTGGGGCTGCTTTTCTTCAGCAGGGACAGGGAAGATGGTTAAAATTGATGGGAAGATGGATGGAGCCAAATACAGGACCATTCTGGAAGAAAACCTGGAGTCTGCAAAAGACCTGAGACTGGGACGGAGATTTGTCTTCCAACAAGACAATGATCCAAAACATAAAGCAAAATCTACAATGGAATGGTTCAAAAATAAACATATCCAGGTGTTAGAATGGCCAAGTCAAAGTCCAGACCTGAATCCAATCGAGAATCTGTGGAAAGAACTGAAAACTGCTGTTCACAAATGCTCTCCATCCAAGCTCACTGAGCTCGAGCTGTTTTGCAAGGAGGAATGGGAAAAAATGTCAGTCTCTCGATGTGCAAAACTGATAGAGACATACCCCAAGCGACTTACAGCTGTAATCGCAGCAAAAGGTGGCGCTACAAAGTATTAACTTAAGGGGGCTGAATAATTTTGCACGCCCAATTTTTCAGTTTTTGATTTATTCAAAAAGTTTGAAATATCCAATAAATGTCGTTCCACTTCATGATTGTGTCCCACTTGTTGTTGATTCTTCACAAAAAATTACAGTTTTATATCTTTATGTTTGAAGCCTGAAATGTGGCAAAAGGTCGCAAAGTTCAAGGGGGCCGAATACTTTCGCAAGGCACTGTATGTTGCAAGAATGTTGACAGAACAGCCTTTCAGAGTTCTTTAAATGTTCCCAGAACAAGAATTAGATTGTGGGAATAGTATGAGAGATTGGTTCCGAAAACACAAAATATGCTCAGTTACATTCATACAATGTTTAAGTTAGCTTGCACAGGACATTCCCTTAATGTTGCAATAATATTAGTGGGATATTGAGACAGGTTGCACAAAACATTCCCACAATGTTGCATACTGTTCCACAATTTCCAAATAAGTACGTTTTTATGACATTCATATAATTTTTGTTTTAGGTTTAACATAATATTCCATTGATGTTCACGCTATATACATTTTACTTGTCTTGGAGGTCCTCCAAACATTTCTAGAACATTTAGAAAATGTTTTATCTAACATTCTCAGCATGCAAATTTGTAACTCCTTAAAGCAGATTGGAATACATCCCCATTGTGTTTCTCTCCAGATTGAATGGCAATTCACATTTGAGGACTGTATATTGAAGTCCCACTACAAGGTGTGAAAGATACACATGGCATTTTTATTTCATTCATATGATACTGAAAAGCATTTAATCACACAAACACAAGTTTTACCATTCATTTGTTGACAAACTGCACATTATTTCATGGTCCTTTGGGCCTCTGTACGCCTATTTAGGCATTCCAGAAAAAAATCGGACATTTCCAGGTACAGTAGTAATTTACAACATTAACAATGTCTACACTGTATTTCTGATCAATTTGATGTTATTTTAATGGACAAATAAAAAGCTTTTCTTTCAAAAACAAGGACATTTTTCTAAGTGACCCCAAACTTTTGATTGGTAGTGTACACGGCAAGGCTGCCTTTCACCTGGCCTCTTTGCAAATTTTTACCAGACCACCCAAAAATTGGGGAGTAGTAGTTCACAAATCGATTTTATCGTGCAGAAAAAACATGAAGATGACAAAATTTAAATTAAATAAAGTGCAGATTGTCAACATATGTGTAAAAAAATATGGTTGTGCTTGTGTGATTAAATGCTGTTCAAATGTCCTATGAATGCGAATTGCCATTAAATCTGGAGAGAAACATAATAGGGATGTATTCCAACCTGCCTTGCTATGCTTTAAGGATTTGCATGCTGAGAATGTTGTCGTAATATTTGGTAAAACGTATGTTCTTGCAATGTTCTGATGACCTCCAAGACAAAGTAAAATGTATTTGCGTGAACATCAATCAAATATGCTATGAACATCATAAAAACTGAGTTTTTTGGAAATTGTGCAACATTGTGGGAATGTTCTGTGCAACGATGTGAATGTCACAATAATATTCTTGCAACATCCCAGACAACTCCCATAACTTAATTAACCTTAACCTTTAAAGAACCTAGACCAGGTGTTATGTCAACATTCTTACAGCATTATAGGAATGTCCTGTGCAACATAACTTAAACATTTTATGAACGTCATCACAACTGAGCATATTTTGTTTCGTGAACCTATCTCTTGTAATATACCCACACTGTTCCCACAACCAAATTACATGATATGGGAACATTTAAAAAAAACTCAGTAAGGCTGTTCTGTCAACATTCTTGTTGGGTGAATGAAATACGGGGAACGGAGGTAGCTGGAAGGCCGCTAGTCACCCTTTTGGTTTCTATGTAGCTGGAACCAAAAAGGGTTCTTCAAAGGGTTCTCCTATGGGGACGGCCAGAGAACCTATTTAGGTTCTAGATAGCACCTTTCTTTCTAAGAGTGTAGTGTTGTGTGAGGTTCATTGTCAATAATGGATTCCTTCTCCCACCTAGTGGATCATTCCCATCACTGCAGCTGTGTGGACAATACTTCTATGCAAGTGAAATACTTCACTGAATCCCATATCGACCACTAGCACCTTGGCGCATGTAGTAGCTCGGTCAAGGTTGGATAGGTAAAATAAATATAATAATAGCTCCACCTGGCATTTTGAATTCTGGTTATATTTATTAAACTATTGACACAGACACTAAACATTGAAGTTCTGTACTAGATTTTAGCCATAAAGCTAATTTAGTAAACATACTGTCAGTGTTTTTATCAAGTAAACTATTCAATGATGCCTTTGACTCGTTTTAAAGATTCATTGTGACTAGTGTTTTGTTCAGTCTGTGGTCTGTGTGTCTCTCTGTGTGGTTATTTTGGTGGGGCCGCAGCTGGTGTGTTTGTGTTTGTGTGTCACAGTATCATCACAGTGGTCTGCTTGGCTCTGTAGGCTCTAACAGATGGAGCAGCCATCTTGTTTCTCTCCAGGACTCTGGTACTGCAGGGCTCTGGACCCAAATGTACCTCACGTACTGGCCAACACAACACACACACAGAGAAGCATAGGAACAACTCTGTCATTTGGGACACACATTTTGCTACGGGGGTCAGGGGACATACCCCCCAATTTTAAATGCTAATTTCTAGTGACTTTTAAGAAAAGGATACAGACAAAATATTAACTTACAAATGGGCAAATTTACAAGGCTAAGGGTGGCATTGCAGAGGGTCACTTACTCTGGTACAGCCCAATCAGTCTTAGGGCCATGGCCATTCATATTGTACTGAATATCAGTGTGACTGTGAATGTGGATATATTCAATTAACCTTTTCACATGTGAGTTCCAAATACACTACCATTCAAAAGTTTGGGGTCACTTAGAAATGTCCTTGCTTTTGAAAGAAAAAAAAAATTGTCCTTTAATATATCATTAATAACATGGAATTGTTTGGTTAGATTACTCGTTGGTTATGACTGCATTGTCGGAACTAGAAGCACAAGCATTTCACTACACTCGCATTAACATCTGCTACCCATGTGTATGTGACAAATAACATTTGATTTGATTTATATTTGAGGCATGCTATGCTAATGTAAGGCGAGGATTAGCTAGATGAGCCAGACAAATGTCTCTCTTCGATGAGAGCCCAAGGTCAAGTAAGCAGACATTTGCGCATCTCCAGTCAGAACAGAACCTGGCCAAAGATTTTCCCTCTGGCATATTTTCCAGGTGGTGCCCACATTGCCTTCATTGTTGTTTTCCTTACTAATAATTACTTTGGACTTGTGTGCGTTCCTATCAAAGTAAGCGCCTTATTACATAATAATATTTGTTTCTGTGTTGTCGTTTCTACTGTAGCACACGGTATGTATCTATTTTTGGAGCATAATGTATTGTACACTCCTTTACAGTTTTACTGAAGGAACAAACAGCAAGAAAAGACATGCCTATATGTGGTTGTCTATTTTATTGAATTAGTAATAGTGGTTGAGCAACAAAAACAAGTTTTACTAGAGAAAAGAAAACAGCAAAAAAAGTCTGACAACTTATAAATATGCATAACCCATATTTCAATATGTAATGATTAAACAACAAAAACTAAATTCCCACCCCTTAAGGCATTTGCATCATGGCAGGTCACCTGTCAAGTCTGTCAGTCAGTAATTGCTGCAGATGTGCTCAATAGTGCTTGAGCATATGGTACTCCCCAAAGCATGGCGAAACACACACGGGTGTGTCATAAGCTAAACACCTGTACTTTGGCAACCTCCTCTGCTTCCTTCTCCTGGTGCTGGATAGGCAGACTTTGCAGTGCCTCCGTGTGTGATTGCTTTGAGTAGCAGTTTGAGGGACTTCTGAGGGAAAATGCTGTGCATTGAGGTGTAGGGGATTGTCCGCAGCAGGACTGCCCCCAGTGGATGGACGCCGAGGGGTGTGGTGCTCCTCCAGCAGCTCTCTCATGAGCTTCTCTCTGTACATTTGGTAAGTAATCACCTCACCTATGGGGGAGAGGGGAGAATGAGGGAGTGGTAAGGATGATGAGGGAGTGGTTTAGGTGGGTAAGATATTGTCAATATAAATGCATAATGGAACTGTAAGTGATTTGTATGTGAACTGTATGTCCAATTTAAAAAAAACATTGTTCAGTAATCATCTCACCTATTAGCTGGCAGTGGTGAACTATGTGGCCATTGAGGACAGCAGTGTCGATCACATGGGGGAAAAAATCTTATACCAGTTGTGTGGGCGCATTCCACAAAACTGTTTATCATGTCCACCTTATTCACTGCCCCCATTTGGAGTTTATAGTCAAGCACAAAGTCCGGTTTGATCTTTCTCTCTCGTCAGGTGGTTCACCTTCCATGTGACCAACATGGTTGCTGTATGGACAGTGGAGAAGATATGGACATCTAGTTTGTTATGCCACCTACTGCCAGCTGTTGACCATTCTCCTTGAACTCTACCTCCCCGCTCTGTATCTTCTTGCTTCCAAATTCTAGCATCCCATTCCTTTTTCAGCTAGACTGTGCCACAGGCCCCTGTGCTCTTGGAGAGCAGATGCTGGAAAAGTGTGGGACTGCTGTACCAATTGTCCACGTACAAAGTGTGTCCCTTCGCAAGACGAGGAGCCAGTAAGCTCATCACCAAGCCCCTCATAATGTTGGATGTCAGTGGTGGACCCTGTGTAGACTAGACTATAATGACCTGGACAGATCCTGTTTTCACAAGACACATAACAAAGAACTAACAAACCTGTGCCTTTTGGAGGGAATGTATAGATGGAACTCCAGCAAACCCTTCCATAACATGAGGGACTTGTCAATGAATAGGTATAGCACAAAGGGGCGGAAGCGTAGTCTAGTGGTTAGAGTGTTGGACTAGTAACCGGAAGGTTGCAAGTTCAAACCCCTGAGCTGACAAGGTACAAATCTGTCGTTCTGCCCATGAACAGGCAGTTAACCCACTGTTCCTAGGCTGTCATTGAAAATAAGAATTAGTTCTTAACTGACTTGCCTAGTTTAATAAAGGTAAAAAAGACCCGACCAAATGCTCTCCATGAGAAGGACTGTTACCAGGAAGTTATACATTTTGCTGATTGTGGTTGTCACCCATTTAGCAAGCTTCCCCCTCATTCCAGACTCTCTCTTCTCCTGTAGCTACAAGGCATAGCGATTGGTCTCCTCCACTATGTCTCCCACCAGCTCCTCTGTCAAAAACAGTTTGAAGCACTCTGCCTCAACTGGCGATGGCAAGGGGTTTGCACTCCAGACTGGGACTCCTCAAAGCCAACAGCAGGGCCAGGAGGGGTGAAATGACTAGCGGCCTTCCAGCTACCTCCGTTCCCCGTATTTCACCCACTGTTGGTCTGCCTCCATCACCAGCATCTTCAGAGAGACCTGGGACTTTGTTGGTGGGCAAGGGGTCCTCCGATTCAGGGTTCTCAATGGCCACAAGGTTTTGGGGGTGGCAGTTCTTCATTGTCACTGTCAGAATCTGATTCCTGACTTTCATACCCAGAATTTCAGCATTTATGAGTTGTCTCCTTTTGAAAAACATTGCTAATGATACAGCTTAGCCCATTAGCTACATACATAAAACAACAACACTCGCGTAACCTCTGACACTCACTCGGAGCCATTCAGTGTTGTTGTTTTATGTATGTAGCTAATGGGCTAAGCTGTATCATTGACTTCCGGCTAACGTGCTAATTGTATCAATAAATGATCAGAAAATGGTTTGTGTGGTAATCATTTATTTATTTACTGTTTTATTCACATGTTTTCAAGTACTGGTGTTGACAAATAATGCATTCTGATTCTTGCACAGATTGTAATGGACACATACTGTATGATGTGTGTAAAACATTTTTTTTTAAGGTTGTACTGATTATGATGAGTTACTGCTAAGGTAATTGCCAACTATATGTGGAGCCATGTTTGTTGACATTATACAAAGATGTTATAGCAAAACGAGGTGAAGGGAAGGTTCACTCGTCTTTTGAGTAAGAAGTGAATGATTCCACAAGTGAATGATTGTACACGACACACCCCCTTCAACATGCATACTGCAAACAGACCCAACTCATTTTGTCGCCTCTTCTTTGGTTGAAGCGGAAAAAATAACAAGGCGGATCGCACAAACTCTGGGATTACTTTAGACTTTTAGAAAGTGTTTTACTCAATTATTTTGTTCACTGGTGAGCTCACCCGTAATGTGATGAATTGTAAATAGTCATTGCTATTAGCGAATTCATATTATGGTTTCTGTCAGTAGAGAGTTAGCTAACTATGACCGCTTGTGTTATCGCACTCTTTCCTCAGTTAGCACTTGGGCTAATGTAGCCTGCATTTTCCGATTTGGATGAGAATTGTGTTAAGCTGGTCCAACTTCTGTGAATGTCTGAACATTGTATCCCAAAATAAACTGATCACATTGAGGACATATAGTTGTAAGGACTGTGTTTGTGCAAATTGTTTCTGTGAAAATAAAGTGTGGCCAGCTCGAACGCTGACCATTGCGTCAATCGTATTGAGTAAATTGTTCTAATCACACCGGTTTGAGCATATGGCGCAGCGACCACCGTAGAATGCTCAAACCCTGTGCTCATATCTGCCAAAGGGTTCAACAACCACTTTGTACTCTCTCTGCTACTGTTTGATTAATTTCCTAGTATTTTTATCACTTCCCCCATATCAGGTTGTTACTACTACTGCTGCTCTACATACCGTATGGTTTAAAACTTATACTATTTTCAACTTATAATACAGTTATTATACTGTAATAATAACTAGCAACATACACAGTGAAAAACAGTTGTGCGGGCCACAAAAAAAATCTGATCTCATCATGAGGGACCGCAGTGGCTCTCCGGTCTGGGTACAGTACCCACATCCATAGGGCGTAGAGAAAATGTTGCAGATATAAATCAAGTTTGCTGCAATTTCTACACATTTTGCCATGTGGTGGAGAGAAACGTGCAGTTTTACAGCTAATTTCCTGCAATTCTACACATTTTGACATGGGTTGGAGTAAAATGTTTAATATATCTGAGTGAGAGTGACTAACAAAATCAATGGACCCCACCTCCCTCCAAGAAATGTTATTTGAGAGTATTGAAGTCTCTCTGCTAATTTCATAGTTGATATGTCTCTTAAAATATATATAAAATAAAATTATAACATATTTGCAGGAAGTGGTTGTGTAAATTGTAAAGGCTGTGTGGATACTCTGAGTGCATTTCCATTGGGATGCATCGTGCACATACATATCACACTTCATATTCCTGGTGGCTCACACACATTTCTCATTCAACAAACGTTTCAGTTGGTTTAAAGCTCTCTCCATCTCAGGACTTGCACTCACTTTCATACCTGCTTGAGTGCCTACATGCTTTCGATTTCATACCTATGGCCTGGAAATGCTTTTTCCATTCACCATCACATTGTCTCTGTTCATCTTGCACACTCGATTCAATCTAAGTGTATTTTTGCATGGAGATCAGTCAGTGTGTGTGTGTGTGTGTGTGTGTGCGTGTGTGGTGTGTGTGGTGTGTGTGGAGTTCATATGGTATCTTTGAGCTTGGTGTTCTACACAAGGGAGAAAATCTGTCTTCTCTCAGTGCTGTGTTCATAGTATTGTCTTCAGCAGGCCTGGGCAAAGGACGGCCCGGGGGCCGTAAGCGTCCCGTGACCTGATTCGATACGGGCCCGCGGTCTCATGCTCAGATCACAAAGAATTTGCGATAGTAAAGTTTTGAAAAACATATCTGTTATTCAAATTAAAAGCCCAATGAATACCTGCCTTTGCGTAATGATTTAACACCCACCGCTTGTGGAACATTTATTTTGAAGTCACGTATAAATAACAACTGCACAAGGACAGACAGTGACTGACAGGCTGACACACACATCACAGGTACAAATAGTAGCTAGCTAGAAATGGGCAAAAATCAGTTTTTCAAAGATTTCAAAGAAAAGGAAAGTAGACAATTAATGTCGGGTGTTCCAGCAAGAGTGGACATTTCTTTATTGAGGTATCAGGGAAAGTTGGGTGCTTAGTGTGCAAAGAGAGCATCGCTGTCTTGAAAGACAACAATTTGTCCTGACACTTCTAGACGAAGCATGCAAAGAAACATAGGAATATGTCTTCTGAGCAGAGGGCAAGTGCATCGAAAGAGTTGCTTTCTCAGTTGCAAAAGCAGCAAGGACTTTTCACAAAACTTCATTCAGCAAACGACAGAATTGCAGCAGCTAGCTATGCACTGTCCCACAAAATTGCTAAACATAGCAAGTCATTCGCTGAGGGTGAATTCATTGAAGAATGTTTAATTGACTCTGTAGCAAAACTTTGCCCCGACAAGAAAGATCTGTTTGAAAACGTATCCCTGTCAAGACGAACAGTTACACAGGGTGTTGAGGACATCGCAAAGAATATGGAACAACAGAAAGACAAGGTGAAGGATTTCACCTATTTCTCCTTGGCACTGGATGAGAGCAGTGATGCACATGACACGGCGCAGTTGGTGATATTCTTACGAAGCATAACCCCAGACTTTGAAATTACAGAGGAGCTTGCACCAGCGTGAGAAGTATACATCACTGCTGCGTGCTTTGAACGGATTTCAAAGTGCTTTTTGAGGATTTCAAAGTGTTGGAAAATGACATGCTGTTGGTTTCCTCTCCTTTCACCTACAATGTGGATAACGCTCCCACTGACCTGCAACTTGAGCTTATCGATCTTCAGTCGGATGCAGTGTTTGGAGAACTATTCAAAACAATGTCACCTCTGAGGTTCTATGTATCTCTCGATGAACAAAACTGAGTCATGATCAGAAGATGTTTATACTGTTTGGGTCAACCTATGTAAACTCAGAAAAAAAAGAAACGTCCTCTCACTTAACATGTGTAAGTATTTGTATGAACATAACAAGATTCAACAACTGAGACATAACTGAACAGGTTCCACAGACATGTGACTAACATAAATTTTATAATATGTCCCTGAACAAAGGGGGAGGGTCAAAATCAAAAGTAACAGTCAATGCAGCTGGTGGCCACACCAGATACTAAGTACTGCAGTGCATCACCTCCTCATGGACTGCACCAGATTTGCCAGTTCTTGCTGTGAGCTGTTACTCCACTCTTCCACCAAGGCACAGGCAAGTTCCTGGACATTTCTGGGGGGAATGGCCCTGGCCCTCACGCTCCGGTACAACAGGTCCCAGACGTGCTCAATAGGATTGAGATCTGGCTCTTCGCTGGCCATGGCAGAACACTGGACATTCCTGCCTTGCAGGAAATCATGCACAGAATGAGCAGTATGGCTGGTGGCATTGTCATGCTGGAGGGTCATGTCAGGATGAGCCTGCAGGAAGGGTACCACATGAGGGAGGAGGACGTCTTCCCAGTAACGCACAGTGTTGAGATTGGCTGCAATGACAACAAGCTCAGTCCGATGATGCTGTGACACACCGCCCCAGACCATGATGGACTATTCCCGCTCCAGAGTACAGGCCTTGGTGTAATGCTCATTACTTCGACGACAAACACGAATCTGACCATCACCCTTTGTGAGACAAAACCGCTCGTCAGTGAAGGGCACTTTTTGCCAGTCCTGTCTGGTCCAGCGACGGTGGGTTTGTGCCCACAGGCGACATTGTGCCGGTGATGTCGGGTGAGAACCTGCTTTACATCAGGCCTACAACCCCTCAGTCCAGCCTCTCTCAGCCTATTGCGGACAGTCTGAGCACTGATGGAGGGATTGTGCATTCCTGGTGTAACTCAGGTAGTTGTTGTTGCCATCCTGTACCTGTCCACAGGTGTGATGTTCGGATGTACCGATGCTGTGCAGGCGTTGTTACATGTGGTCTGCCACTACGAGGACGATCAGCTGTCCATCCTGTCTCCCTGTAGTGTTGGCTTGGGCGTCTCACAGTACGGACATTGCAATTTATTGCCCTGGCCACATCTGCAGTCCTCATGCCTCCTTGCAGCATGCCTAAGGCACATTCATGTAGATGCGCAGGGACCCTGGGCATCTTTCTTTTGGTGTTTTTCAGAGTCAGTAGAAAGGCCTCTTTAGTGTCCTAAGTTTCCATAACTGTGACCTTAATTGCCTACCGTCTGTAAGCTGTTAGTGTCTTAATGAACGTGCACCTGTGGAACGGTTGTTAATTGTTTATGGTTCATTGAACAAGCATGGGAAACAGTGTTTAAACGCTTTACAATGAAGATCTGTGAAATTATTTGGATTTTTCTTTTTTTGCTGAGTTTATGTTAACAGACATGTTCAGTGATGAAATATAACATGTCAAGGCACAGATCAAATCTTACTGACTCTCACCTCTCAGCAATCCTGCGCATAGCAACGTCAGGAACTATACCTGACTTCTCTGCTCTAGTCAATGCCCATCAGAGACTTCACTCCTCACACTGATTGAGTAGTTTTAAATGTAATATTGAACTCTCTCTTTCTTGTGTTTTTGTGCATACCTGTTTAACAAGAGTTCTGTCCACGGTGCTGAATGCACAGTGTACTTTTCCCTCTGTGTAGTTCATTGCATGTTTAATAATGAAAATACCTACCAAAAGGAGAACATGGATGTGGTTTATTTCTGTGCATGTTAAAAAAAGTTAAATAAGTAGCATATATGGACATGATTTGCAGTAGATATATCTGTCAACATAGTCATACACATGATGTATAATCCTGTAATATGATTCTGGCCCGCAATGGCAAAAATATACTCTTTAGTGGCCCTCCATGGAAAATAATTGCCCAGGCATGGCCTACAGTATCCATCTGAGCAATGATCTCAAAGCAGAGCAGGCAGCATCCTGGCTGGTGTCGATTTCATCTCATCATACTGATCTTCATACTGGCTGGCTGCTCTATGCATGTGGCCCTCTTTCAGTTGTCTCCGTATGTATGTGTAGACTCATTGCAGTAACAGGTTGAGTCCCTGTCCTCTGTACTGTAGGTAGTGTCGTTGGAGTGTGTCTTCGACGCTGGGTCACCTGTAGGCTATGAGGTGGTCCCTTTTCCTGACTTCTCTACACTACCAACCACGCCCTTCTACAGGTAACACCCACCGACCAACCACACTGTTAGTTCGCCCCGGAATGATAGCATCACTGTCAATTCTGCTTCTCCATTTTGCTTTGTTTTTCTATTCAGTTTGTTCTTTCATTCGTTAATGGTGACATTTCTACTGTAGCTCTTCTATTCTCAGTATTCCTGCAAAATGTTGCTGTAACATTTTGAAAGCTCTAGGTGGCACGGTTGCCATAGAGAGTTTGCCAGCTTTCAGATAGATAGAGCAATGTTATTTCTGTTTACATGGATGTTCTGGCTTTGGATTGCTCATTTGTGTGGCTTTGTCATCATGTAGCTGGCTGTGCTGTCAGCTACATCCCGCCACAAGGAGTCACTAGAGCGCGATGAGCAGGTAAAGCCGCCCCCGGCCAAACCTTCCCCTAACCCAGACGACGCTGGGCCAATGGTGTGCCGCCCTATGGTACTCCCGGTCAAGGCCAGTTGTGACACAGCCTGGGATCAAAACTCGGGCCTGTATTGATGCAGTGCTTTAGACTGCTGCCCCACTTGGGAGGCCTTCAACGTCATTTTCATCCAGGAAGTAGCCTAAGCTTTGTGTCATGAAAAATGTCCTCCTTGGAAATAGACTGATGAGCTGTTTGGCTGATGGTGATGGTTTCAGCGAACCGGTCATTTTTTGTACAATTTGTATTGCATGTTCCCTTCCCCTACCCATCAGTAGCCATCTCCTGTCCAGTGAGCCTAGTATATGTAATAGTAGAGGAGTCAGAGCTGTGATAATAGGACTGATGGCTCGTTCAGGTCAATAAGTACATTAATTCTCTTCAACTGCTCCATGTAATGCAGACTGGTGGAGGACACATTTCAGCAGCGCACCACCCTGAATTCCAACGAATTGCCTCCTATTCAACAGCCCTCTCTCTCTCTCTCTCATTATATGTTGTATTGTGCTGTGCTCTGGGTCTGAGCCTATTAGGAGATGGTCCTGATGGGCTGGGTGCTATGCAGAGTACAGAGAGAGCACTTAGTGATCCCAGCACCTCTCTCTGTGTCATTAAGCTAAGCTATTAGGAACGCCAAAAAGATGGGCCGGTGCCTAATCAAGACCATAAGGAGAACCAAGGGACTGCAGTGGACCTTACTGGTAGGTAGGGAGGATGTATCTACTGTTTTATTGGTAGGTAAGGAGTGTGTCTGTGTCGTAGTGAGACTAACAGCTTGTCATTGACTGACACTCTTAGCTGATGAACTGTCCAGTGTTCACTGCCCACTTACTCTATATACATGCAGTGAACACGTGGTTTCCAGGCCCGACCTCTTTGGGTTTTTTTTTAACCACTGTGAATGAGCAAACCACAGTGGTGTTTGTAGCTGGGTTTGTTGACCGCTGTATGGAGGTTTGTTGAGTGTTTATGTGCTAGAACTGCTTTTAAAAGTCTGTTTTCTGCACTAAAAGACTACTTCTATGAAGCAGGCATGTTTAGTTTTGGAAACCACATTGTTATATTCTTATAGGAATGGTCATACCTTTGCTAAATGTAAAGCAGATTTGTTTTGGCGTCATGACGATGCATTGGTTTAGCTCCCTGTCCTGCTCTCACAACATGAGAACGCTCTCTCTGCTTTTCTAACAACACACACCCACACTATACGCCAGGAGTACCACACACACACACACACACACACATCCCAATCCTTCCACAGGAACACAATGTTCCCATAGCACAAAGACCTCAGCCCACTACCGTGGGTGTGATGCTGCTGCTGGACAGACAGACCGAGACAGATAGACAGAGCTGTGCTGCAATGCTACGTGAGCTGAGCTGCAGTAAGTAAGTAGCCCTCTGAATGAATTCTAGAGAGCTAAATAAAGCCAGTTTAGTGTGCCTATCTGTCTCTGAGGTATGCATGTTGATGGTGAAGAACCAGTAATAGCAGCAGGAAGTGAGGCTTGACTGGGTGATGGATACTGTTCCCGTGCTTCAGTGGCGATGACGTGATGCTTCAGCTAGTGATTGATTAGAAGTGAGAGAGAGAGAGAGATATAGATGTTATAGAGCCACTATTTTTTACATGCTCAATTTACACTGAGTGTACAAAACTTTAGGAATACCTGCTCTTTCCATGACGTAGCGCAGGGGAATCCAGGTGAAAGCTATGTTCCCTTATTAATGTCACTTGTTAAATCCACTTCAATCTGTGTAGATGAAAGAGAGGAGACAGGTTAAAGAATGATTTTTTTTTAGAAGGATCTTGAGATATGGAATGTGTATGTGTGCCATTCAGACGGTGAATGGGCAAGACAAAAGATGTGTGCCTTTGAACGGGGTATGGTAGTAGGTGCCATGTGCACAGGTTTGTGTGTTAAGAGATGCAACGCTGCTGGGTTTTTCACGCTCAATAGTTGTTTCCCGTGTGCATAAAGAATGGTCCACCACCCAGAGTATATTTACGGTATTATTGTTTTCACTCATAGAATTCCAACATTTTATTCACACTCCAAGTATTTGTATTCATTCAAATGTACTTGCTTCATTAAAATGAGAGCTTTGTCTTGAAGCGAAACCATTTCAGCACTCTGCTATCAGTGAATAAGTGCATGGTATTTCCATGAACCCATAAATCCTTCCATGAACCCATAAATCATTATTAATACGGTAATCCCACCACCATAGCATGGACCCAAGGCTTTTCCCAAGTCATCTAACTGAGCATCCACCTTTGATTTATATTAATGTTTGTGAGGTGAGAGACAAATGATTGGTGTGATCAAGAGCTCTGATGTTGACTGACATTAGCTAATAAGGTGACAACGATGTATGCTGGGTATAGCGGAGTAGCGGTTATGATAAGGTTAGGCTTGGAAAGGTTTTTTCACCTGGTCAGACAGCTGTCGTGTACTGAAGTCCACAAGTGAAGGGAAAAGATGACTGGAGGAGACTGCGTAGATGCGAGAAGGAATTATACAACTAAAGTGATGATGCTGTTTTTATGTGGCTGCTATGAAAGTGAACTGTGTGTGCGGGTGATCAGAGGTGTATTTATTCCGCTGATTCTGTTTCTTATACGTTTCTTAAATGAAAGCAAACAGGGCTAAACCTACCTGAATCTGTTTAATAGAAACTCTTGTTTGCAAATCTTTGGACTAATAATTACACGCTAGATGAGCTAGATGTAAGTAAGAGTGTTCAAGGCAGTGTTGAATGTGTCACTGTCTGCCACCTTGATTACTCCAATTTGTCTCTCGACCTGAGCACCTACTTCATAAACTAGAATTCAGAGGCTAGGTTGTAGCAACCTCATGATGAGTAAAGCGAAAATGTTAGTATCATGTAGTATCCTAAACCTATCAATGTTACATTGAGCTGGGTGAATGGAATATAAGAGACAGTCACCCAATATGCTGTAATAGAAACGAGGCCATGCTCATAAAAAACTAATTGTCCTCCCTAATCTTAAACAACCCCGACTGCCACTGCTCTCGAGGAAGGCTCATCTCCGGGGGTCGCGGTCGAGACGTAAGCAATGTGGACATTTACATTACAGTGATGTCACTCGTGAATATCTTGTGAATCTCCTTAACACTCGTCAATGTGAAAAGAGCCTAAGGCTGTAGACTGTTGAGCAGACAATTCACCAGGCAGGCTGTATTGCAGTGTTGGGCTGGGTTACATGGAACAGGAGATTGGAAGGTTCAACCTTACTGGTGTACTGTACCGGAGTACACGTTTCTCTGTTGGGATCACCTTGGAAATCTGACCAATTCGTATGCTAAAGCAATTGGTTACAGTCAAAACATGTTCATTTAATTATGTTGCACCTCCTTGGTTGCGCAGATACAATGTAGTTACACAGTTTACGTGGGGTACTTACACCGTGAACATAATTTGGCCAGCTTCCTTATTATTGTGCTGTATCTGCAACATGGATCAACTCAAAAAACGTTCTGGAAAATGTGCATGATGTAAGATCTTAATTTAAACCAGTTTGCTATGGTGGGAAAAAAAATCCTGCAGTAACAGGAAATATTAATTATTAGTGGATTATAATTAATGGATATTTTTGTAGCGGTTGATACATGTCAAGTATGACATGTCCAAAGTGGAAATTCCAAAAATCAGAAGCCTTTTTAACATGTACTAACACACAGGCGTGATCTTTCTACAGTAGCCCCTGCACCGTACGCTCAAACCGGTGTGAATAGAACGCTTATTTAGAATGTCCAGTTTCGATTGACGCAACAGTCCGCGTTTGAGCTGGCAACACAGAAACATTTTGCACAAACACAGTCCTTACAACATTGTGTCCTGAATGTGACCAGTTTATTTTTGGATGTTCAGACATTCACAGAAGTGGTGACAGCATAACACAATTCGAAATAATTCTGCCGATGGGTAGTTTGTGCAATGTTTATTTTTTGGGGTCAATCAAGGATAAGTAAATAAATAAAATTAAATAAAAATGTTATTGGTCACATACATATGTTTAGCCAATGTTAATAAACAAACTAGGCACATTTGGGCAGTCAAGATACAACATTTTGAACCCGAAATACAATGGTTCATTGGATCAGTCTAAACTATGAACATGCACTGATGTCATCTAGTGACCAAAATCTAAATTGCACCTGGGCTGGAATAATACATTACATCCTTTCTCTTGGATTTCAAACATGGTACAAAAAAAATACAAAAGAACGCTTTTTCTTTTTATATGATCTTTTACCAGTTCTAGTGTGTTATATTCTACTAGATTCCTTTCACATTTCCATAAAGTTCAAAGTGTTTCCTTTCAAATGGTACCAAGAATATGCATATCCTTGCTTCAGTGCCTGAGCTACTGGGAGTTCGATATGGATATGTCATTTTAGGCAAGAATTGAAAAAAAGGGCTAATCCTTAAGATGTTTTAATGTGAGCTTAGCTAAATGCCTGTGCTTCTAGTTCCTGACAGTGCAGTAATATCTAACAATTCCCCAACAACTACCTAATACACACAAATCTATAGGGATGGAATAAGAATATGTACATAAATATATGGATGAGCGGCATAGGCAAGTTGCAATAGATGGTATATTGATATGAGATGAGAAAATGTAAGAGATGTTAACATTATTAAAGTGGCATTATGTAAAGTGACTAGTGATCCATTTATTAAAAAGTGGCCAGTAATTTGAGTTTCTGTAGACAGAAGCTTCTCTGAGTTAGTGATTTGTGTTTAGCAGTCTGATGGCCTTGAGATAGCTGTTTTTCAGTCTCTCTGTCCCAGCTTTGATGCACCTCGCCTTCTGGATGGTGGAGGGGTGAAAAGGAAGTGGCTCAGGGGTTTGTTGCCCTTGATGATCTTACTCAAAAGATGAGTGAATCATCCCTCACCTCATTTTGCTATAACATCTTTGGTCTGACAGACGTTTTCAGTCAGAATGCATTGTAAAATGTCAACAAACATGGTGCCACACATAGCTGGCAAATAGTTTAGCATTAGCTCATCATAATCAGTACATACAACCTTCAAAAAAGTATTTTACACAGATAATGTGTGTCCATTCCAATCAGTGCAAGAATCAGAATGCATAATTTGTCACAAGCACTTGAAAACGTGAATGAAACAATTAAAAAATATATGCTGCATACGTACGGTATGCTACAGGAGAAACGACCACACGATATACAGAAATAAGGCACTTACTTTTGATTGGAACACACACATGTCCAAAGTTGCCAGGGGGAAAATGTTTGTGCTAGACTGCGCAAATATCTGCATACTTGATCTGGGAAAACACTGGGGAGGTGCTTAGGCTCTCATCGAAGAGAGAAGTTTGTATGGTTTAGTAAAGCCTCTAACATAAATTGTTTGCAACAGTGAAATGGGCTACTTCTATGTGAATTAATGAGGAGGTGCAACACACCTCAATTCAAACTGTTGTTAGAAAATAGAACTTGTTAGAAAATCATTTCAAAACGACAAGTTGAAATATAGCCTATAGATAATTAGCAGGGAGCGTTTTGGATTGAGGGCAGCATGGGTTAACTGTCCTGTTGAGTAACAATCACATTTTGGAACAATCACATTCTGCAACAGGGAGATACAATTTTACTTTGCATAGACACTGAGTATACCAAACAATAGGAACACCTTCCTGATATTGAGTTGTAAATACCTGCATTTTGCCACAAGAACAACCTCAATTTGTCGTGGCATGGAATCTACAAGGTGCCGAAAGCATTCGTCAGGGATGCTGGCCCATGTTGACTCCAATGCTTCCCACAGTTGTCAAGTTGGCTGGATGTCCTTTGGGTGATGGACCATTCTTGATACACACGGGAAACTGCTGAGCTTGAAAAACCCAGCAGCTTTGCAATTCTTGACAGAAACCGGTGCGCCTGGCACCTACTACCATACCCCGTTCAAAGGCACTTACATTTTGTTGTCTTGCCCATTCACACTCTGAATGGCACACATACACAATCCATGTCTCAAGGCTTAACAATCATTCTTTAACCCGTCTCCTCCCCTTCATCTACACCTGATTGAAGTGGATTTAACAAGTGACATCAATAAGGGATCATAGCTTTCACCTGGCCAGTCTATGTCTTAATGTTTTGTATACTCAGTGTATATCTCTGTCAGTGCTCACAGTGGAGAGCTGAGCTAAGATAAATACTTTTTACTAAGTCGGAAACACTCAGTGGTCTACAGCATCACTCTCATCAAATAAACATGCCCTGTGTACTTATTTAATTGGCAACGCATTATCTAACAGCTCCAATGTTTATAAGGTCAAGTAAGGAGGATGCAGAGACAGACTGTGTGTCAGAGTTTTGACAGCTGCGCTGTCTGCCTGAGTACAGTATGTAACTGATCATTTAGGTACAGGAAAGTGTAACGGCTTGTATGCCTGTGTGTCATTCACGTGTATTGTGTACTGGGCACAGATGGTCATGCATACTGTGTGTAAAAGGTCTCAAGAAAAGCCTCCTGTAATCATAGCGGGAAGGACTGGGAGGTAGACTCCAATGACACCACCTGTAGCTGTGGTTATCAATGTGCTAGTAACATTCTTCGAGGACACATTCATCTAGCAACATTTTACCTCATATCCATGTACTGTAGCAGTGTATGGACCCAATCAGTGGCGATTTTAGCATGTCAATAAACCCCCCCACTAAACAATGCATTGGTAAAAGAAATAAAAAAATAAAAATGGTACCCACAAACTGTTAGGGCCTACATAAACCTGTCCCAACACCTTACCACTGCTACACCTGGCCATCAGCTAAGCCTTGTCTGACAGCGAAACAGTTATTTCAGCCTCATTTGCTGCCTTTGAAAAAATCATAGCTGATATGGCTGACTTGCTTAAACAAATGTGGTTTAAACTGACAATTGAGATGTACAAACAATGGCATAAAGGGAAGACGAGCTTTAGATTAAGACATTAATGAGCGAATTAGGACGGACGTAGTCAATATCTCTATTTGATCAGCACATTTGAAATGTACAGCGACAGAATTCAGAACATGGGTCATTCTTATGGTATTCTCCCTGTACACCCAAGTCAGAACCATAGTATATATAAAGCGGACATATACAGTGCATTCGGAAACTATTCAAACCCCTGGATTTTTCCACATTTTGTTATGTTACAGTCTTATTCTATAATGGATTAAATTATTATTTTTCCTCATCAATCTACACACAATACCCCATAATGACAAAGTTAAAAAATCATTTTTACAAATCTATTAAAAAAATAAAAAATGTAATGGATATATTGGAATTAGTGGAACAAGCTTAAATATCCTGACCAAGTGAGATATATACAGTGGGGCAAAAATGTATTTAGTCAGCCACCAATTGTGCAAGTTCTCCCACTTAAAAAGATGAGAGAGGACTGTAATTTTCATCATAGGTACACTTCAACTATGACAGAAAAAAATTAGAGAAAAAAATCCAGAAAATCACATTGAAGGATTTTTTATGAATTTATTTGCAAATTATTAGTAGTTTTTTCTTTTTCTTCTAATCTCTTTTCAAAAATCGAATGGGGTTTTCAAGTAAACATTTTGTAATGGGTTTTTCGAACTTCTGAATCTGGTGGGTAAATGCTGCCAGTAGATGCCGATGTTTCAAATAGGCCTAGCTTGTGCATCACTATCACTATCTACCAGGGAAGAAATCTGAGGGCGAGCACAGAGCGGGACTGGGCCAAGCTAGAACAGCTTGTGAAGTTCCTAGTGCCATTTGCAATCCATACCGACCAACTTGCTGACCAGTGACTGGACCAAGCTAGAGCAGCTTGTGAAGTTGCTGGAGCCGTTCGCAATCCACACCGGACTTCAAACTGACAGCCAGTCACTGTCTGATGTGGTACCGTGCCTTCTCAACTTTGAGGCACACTTACAGTCAATTACCGTTGCAAAACAGTTGGCACAGGTCCTCCTGAAGTCACTGCGTGAGCACTTTGCATGTATACTGAATCCTCTGGCAGCCACTTTCAATCCAACCCCTGCATCAGCTTGCCTGATGGATCCAAGTGTGTCTCTGGCACTTCGCTGAACAGAGATGGAGCCACTGATGAGGGAAGCAAATCAGAGAGTACATACGTGAAACAGCAGGACCCCTGGAAGATGCCAACGCGATGAATCCAGCAAGCATCTCGATCACAGTGCTTCAGAAATATAGTTCTTGCATCGAAGATTGTGTCCCTCCGGTCAACCTGGCGGTGCCCTGTGTGAGCTACAGACATTTCTGGAAGAGGTAGAGGGGGGCATGGTTACAGCGTCACCTCTCCTGTTCTGGCAGGCAAAGATAGCTGTTTATTCAAAGCTGTGCCCTGTGTCACTGGATATGGTTTCTGCCCTTGTATCCCAAGTGTTTGTGGAGAGAATATTCTCTGTCGGTGGGCAACTCTCATCATGCTTGAGAAATTGAATGACCACCCCTCTGGAAGCAGAGTTTTCTTGCAGATCAAACAAGATGTTCTGGTTTGGTTATTAAACAGATTTCTTGTGTATTTATTAACCCTATTTGAAGGGGTTAGTCAGTGATACAAAATATTACATAACATGTCAAATGTGCCATGACTTCATTTGTTGTTTCCTCTTTTTCTGTCAGATAAAAGTAAATGTACTTGATTCTTCCTCCATCTACTACTAAAGTTAAAAAGCATTGGATTGGTGTAAACATGGGCAAGAGAGTTTCCTTCCACCATATTTGTTGCACCCGTTTAGGGACTTGTACTTTAAATCAAAGTCATATTTGGACTGATTTGTAATTTAAACCTAACCAAACTATGTCCTGGCCACCTTTAGTGGCCAAAAGCCTGTGTTAGCATAGGCAGTGCCATTGAGGACTTTTGCCATTTTGATTTAGCCAATGGGCAGGACTTCCAACTTCATGGCTGATCCTGGCCCGTCACCATATGTATTACTGGCCCCCAGTGGCAAGAAGTGACATCCCCCCCAAAATAACTATAGGCCTACAACCCAGGCTACTTTCTGTCCCTAACACTAAAACTAAAACTAAAACTAAATAATATAAAAACAAAATATACATGTTTTTATCAAACTGAAACTAAATAAAAACGAGTAAATCTAGTCTGAAAACTAACTTAAACTAAACTGATTTTCAAATAAAAATCTAAAAACGAATAGAAATAAAAACAAATATTGAATCATATTATCATCCTACCCACAATCCATAGGAATATAAAGAAATATGTAGGACATGACCTGCAGGACATTTTGCCATATTCAACATAAAAAACTCCACACACAGGCCAATTATGTGTCTAAAGGCAAGTCTGTTTGTGACACCCCTTTCACAGACTTTCTTTTACAACCAGACAACCTACACAGAACTGTATAAATTGAAATTGATCACCCCACAACCCCAATACCCCACCAGTCATACAGGAAGGATAATGACATTATCTCTGCAACTTGCCCAGAATGACCAGTTAGCTGTGCAAACTGGTCAGGCCCCAGAACTACAACCACCAGTCTCCTCACCCTGTTAAGATACACTAATTTCCCGGTCACCTCAAATACTTATAATCAACATTGCACACTTAGTTTTAGTGCGGAGAAGAGGGCTGTACATACAGTATACACTCCTAGAGAAGCAGACTGTTGTATTACGGTTGCTTTCCTATAACTTGGTTACGCTACTGTGTGATTGTGTTGTAAGAGGCATGTTATTATATTTTGTGGAATTGCCCGTTGTTGATAAGTGTGTGAATGAGATTAAAACATGAACACACATTGAAAAGCTAGTTGGCTTAGGCAATTCAAACACAACAGAGGCATGGCAGTGCAACGTCCTAGATATACCAAGAATCTTATGAAACCCTTTTAAATACAGAATAACACAATACAAAATGAACATGGGCTACTTATATGCAGGCAAAGGTGTTTGAGTGTAATCATGTTGGCCATATTGGATTCAGAATACAATTGATTTACGCTAAAAGTCTTTATAGGCATGAGTGTTTTACACAATTCATTTTTACAAGTGATTTAACCTCCATCAAATGTTATTATGGTAGCCGTATTGGATTTGAGACCGTATTGGATTTTAGGCTAAATATAAAGATAATTTGCCCCCTGACTTAATTGCAAGACTAGGGTCTAAATATACAAAATCATTTAAAGAACCTTGGACCACTAACATTTGTATTTCGATGCTGGAGCCCACTTGTTTTTCTTAGAGTGTATTACAATAGCCACAACATTAAAAAAAATTGTAACTGTATGCATTTTTGTCAGGCAAAATGCATCAACAGCACTGAATGAGAGTTGTCTATTGAACGGTAACCAAAAACAAAAGTTAACATTCATCATAGATATTCATAGTTGATATTTCAGTCAATTGTATGTGTTTACAAGTCTATATATTACAAAAAATGCAATATTAGATTTTAGCAATACCAGAGCTTGCAATATTGGCTTATATTAGTTTATGAAGGCTCTTACAATATTCAATGATTACATTTCTCTAACACAGGTTACATGCCTGCACCACCAAGTTAGAACAGTAGGTGAAATAAAGAGGTGAAAATAGACCAAATTATTAGGGTGAGGCAGATTAACGCCGTTTGGGTCTTTGCGTGTCAAAAAAGATACACGTCATATAACACTATTTGACGCGTTAAATAAGCTTTTCATTTGACACGTCAAAAACACAGATCTATTATAGAATGTTGTGTGTTGAATTTGCACGTGCAAGCCAAGCGCCAACGCTACTATCAGTAGCACTGTCTTGTGAAGGTGGCGCGGCGGTCCTTTGTGGGAACATTTTGTCATCAAAGTCTGGCATTCTCTGGATTTATGGTGGGGACAAAAAAACCACACAGCCACTCCATTGAATAGCAGGCTAACGTTAGTGGTTGCTTTGCAATGATTTCAGTTAGCCACTGATTCCTTCCAAACGACTCATTTTTGAATTTGTAGTGTAATATTTATGTCCAATGGCCGATGAGCACCGATAAGTTTTATCTATAATTTATCTTAATTATTTATCTTCATATGGCAAGGATTAAAAAGGATTTACCAGTAGATTGTCGACTTGATTCATGATGACAGCTAGCTAGGACTTTGAAGTAAAATGTTGACATGATCAGTCCAATCAAAGCTACTGTACATACAACGCGATTTGACATAATTTTATCTGTGGCCAATGACCTTGAGTCTTCTTGGAAGGGCTCTTGTAATATAACTCTATGGCATGACCCAAAGGGCCGACATTTTTTATGTCTACCCTTACTAAGGACTTAAACTTGGCGATGATGTACTGTCCCCATGAGTGACAAAACACTGAGTCGTTCACGGCTCAATGCTCCTATTTTCTACTGGCTCGTCCCACCACCACAGAAAGCACTGAGCTAGGCATAAACACCTGCATTTTGGAGCTGCCTTACTCAAGAAAACAAAAAAGAGACCATGTGTGTTTGCAGCTTTATTAGCTTAATGATATATATATATTTCTTTACATTGTTTGCAAACTGATATGTGAAACATATTAATGTCAAAATAACATGCAAATGTAATCAGGTAGTAACCAAAAAACTGTTAAACAAATCTTAATACAGTATATTTTATATTTGATATTCTTCAAATAGCCACCTTTTGCCTTGATGACAGCTTTGCACACTTTTGGCATTCTCTGAACTAGCTTCACCTGGAATGCTCTTCCAACAGTCTTGAAAGAGTTCCTACATATGCTGAGCACTTGTTGGCTGCTTTTCCATCCAAAACATCTCAATTTGGTTGAACTCGGAGGATTGTGGTGGCCAGGTCATCTGATACAGAACTCAATCACTTCCCTTCTTGGTAAAATAGCCCTTACACAGCCTGGAGGTGTGTTGGGTCATTGTCCTGTTGAAAATGATAGTCCCACTAAGCCCAAACCAGATGGGATGGCGTATCGCTGCAGAATGCTGTGGTTAAGTGTGCCTTAATGTAAATAAATCACAGACAGTGTCACCAGCAAAGCACCCCTACACCATGCTTAAGGTGGGAAATACACATGTCTCACAAAGACACGGCAGTTGGAACCAAAAATCTCAGATTTGGACTCCTGATTAAAGAAATAATTCCACCGTTCTAATGTCCATTGCTCGTGTTTCTTGGCCCAAGCAAGTCTCTTCTTCTTATTGGTGTCCTTTAGTAGTGGTTTCTTTGCAGCAATTTGACCACGAAGGCCTGATTCATGCAGTCTCTTCTGAACAGTTGATGTTGAGATGTGTCTGTTACTTGAACTGTGAAGCATTTATTTGGGCTGCAATTTCTGAGGCTTGTAACTCTAATGAACTTGTCCTCTGCAGCAGAGGTAACTCTGGGTCTACCATTCCTGTGGCAGTCCTCATGAGAGCCAGTTTCATTATAGCGCTTGATGGTTTTTGTGACTGCACTTGAAGAAACTTTCAAAGTTCTTGAAATGTTCCATATTGACTGACCTTCATGTCTTAAACTAATGAGGGACTGTCATTTCTATTTTCTTATTTAAGCTGTTCTTGCCATAAAATGGACTTGGCGTTTTACCAAATAGGGCTATCTTCTGTTTACCCCCCTACCTTTTCACAACACAACTGATTTGCTCAAACGCATTAAGAAGGAAAAAAGTTCCACAAATGAACTTTTAAGATGGCACACCTGTTAATTTAAATGCATTCCGGATGACTACCTCATGAAGCTGGTTGGAAAATGCCAAGAGTGTGCAAAGCTGTTATCAAGGCAAAGGGTGGCTATTTGAAGGATCTCAAATGTAAAATATATTTTGATTTGTTTAACACTTCTTTGGTTACTACCTGATTCCACATGTGTTATTTCACTATTTCACTACTCCATATGTGTTGTGTCTTCACTATTATTCTACAATGTAGAAAATCGTAAAAATAAACAAAAACCCTTGAATGAGTAGGTGTTCTAAAACTTTTGACCGGTAGTGTATATATTTCAGTGTTCTGTAACTCATGGGGACAGTACGTCCACGCCAAGTTTAAGTCCTTAGTAAGGGTAGAAATAAAAAATGTCAGCCCTTTGGCTTATGCCATAGAGTTATATTATAAGTGCCCTTTCAAGAAGGCTCAATGTCATTGGCCACAGATAAAATGACGTCAAATCACATTATACTGTAGCTTTGATTGGACTGATCATTATCCTTTTTTGGGGGGGGGGGGGCTAAAACTGTGGGTCTCAAAACAGGTGGGTCTCTGCCCCACCTGCCCTGAATGACGGGTAGCCACTGTGCTTTCTTCTGCCTCGGGTAGGGGTATCTCAAAAGTTTGGGAGACTTGCCACTATCATAAAGTAACTCCCATGCTGTCAAGATCTCCCCTGGAAACATGATATTTTAGCCTTACAAATAGATAAACATGTCTTAGTTAGCTAGCTACATTGATATGAAATTGCCCATTTTAGCCATTTGATCCCTGGTTAATTGAATGAGGGAATTATTTTAGAAAGACATAAGTATTTGGTTATTATTGTAATATTGCAGGGTGCCAACCTTCCTCTAGGAGAGCTACTTGGTGTACAGGCTTTTGCTCCATAGTATTTTACTTTGTGGGGGGTTAAGTGCCTTGCTCAATGCCACAATGGCAGGATATATAATACATGGGATCAGCAGCAGCTTTCCATTGTCAATACCAGTGATAATAATGCATTTTATTTTGAAGTGTTTCCTTGCATCATACAACACAATTTTCAGTAACTTTTTTGACTTATGGTGTTACAGACCATTGTTAATTTTTGGACAAGTGACTTGAGCTATGTCCTAAGAACAAGTGGCTAAAAAAGTTAATGTCAAACCCTGAGATGCATGTATTTCTCCTAGTTACAGTACAGCTACAGCGAGGCTGATCTGATAATCCAGACCTGACTGTAGGTGTCTGTACATGTGAATACAGACAGCACAGTGTTATGTGGAAGAGGAGTCCTATTTATACTCTCTCCCCCTCTTTGCTGTGCTCTGGCTAATACATTTAGAGCAGGAGGAGCAGGAAAGGAGGCAGGGAGGAGGCAGGAGCTTTGTTGGTGAGGTTGCGGCTCTATTTGATGTGAAAGCTGATTTGCCATGGAGCTGGTCCCCAGGGAGTAGGAGCACAAGCTGTGACAATAGCTCTTACCACATTTGACACCTGTGGCGCAGGCTCCGGCTCTGAATGGAGAAGCAGAAGGATGCTTCTACTAATTCAGTGTGAGAAGAGTAAGAGGAGAAGAAGATAGGGAATCAACAGGCTTTCGCACAGACGTGGATCGTGAGTGTGTCTCTCCTTTTTCTATCTCATATTGGCACAGACTGTTGTTTTTCCATTCTGGATCGACGGCAGCAGTGTGTGTGTGTGGGAGACCAGGGAGCCGCAGTGTCTGAAAACACCTAGACTCACCATCACGCAGGACCAAAAGTCAACGTTTACCACACTGGACTGGCTAACGGCTTATACTTCCTTCCTGAATGAAACACACTCACCTGGAAAGTGTCCGCGGCATCCTACTGACTCTCTTCTTCTTCTTCTCTTCTCCATCTGTGTCTCCCTTCTGGACCTGCTAGCATGTTTAGAAAGAGGTGTTGGGTTTCAGCGTTATGCAATTGGTCTGCTGGCAGGGGCGTCAACAGCTTCCGTAATCATGTCTGGTGAAGCGAGGCTTGGTTTCTACGCCTGGACAATGGACCTGGAGTGGGCCCAATCAATGACTGCTCTCTGTGAAAGCTTTCCTTTGGCCACAAAGGTTTCGGATGAGTTGTAATACAGTTAAACTCTTCTGGGACTAAGTTAGGGGAAGGAGGGTGGTGAGTAGAGGAGGAAGAGGAGAGGAGTAGAAAACCCAGCCTTCAGATCAGAGCTCGGGATGGATCTCTCTGTCTCTCTCTCTTCCCTCCCTCTATCTATATTTAATGTAAGTGTGTAGGTTTAGAGGGGGGAGTTTCAGAGATGTTCTTCTGCTCCTAAGGAGGTGCTGTGATTGAGTCCTGGTCATTTGACTGCACTTTACTGGAGGTCCACTTACAACCAGGAAGCAAGGGAGAGGGAAGGAAATAGAGCGAGAGGAAGAAATACAGAGAGAGCTCCCTACTCTGTCTCCAAGACTTGTGAGGTAATCAAGCCTATTTCCTGACTTTTCGACCGGCCCACTCTCTTGTGCTGTCATTCTTGAAAGGGAAGAAGACTCTATTTCTGGGGAGTTTTTGGGGGGTGCGATCTGTCTTTTTCGGTCCAAACTGCCTTCCCAGCTATTGACAATGTGGCGTCTGGTGTGTCCCCCTGTTTAGGGAAAGAAAGATGCCAACGGGGCTGTTTGTCTGTCTGTAGGTTGCAAACTAATGGATTACCCTTTGGACTTTTACTCTCTCTTATTGCTCAATAGGATGCAGTGAGTAATCTTATCCTTGCCTTCACAGCCCCCCACCTCCTCCTCCTCTTGTTCTTTCTCTCCTCTCCTCTGTGGCTGCCGGTTCAATCGCTCCATAGGCCAGCTGTTCTCTTGTTCCTGGCCCTGAGGGAAGAAAAGAAAAGAGGGGATTGTTATTCCTCTTCTTCCTTCCCTCCTCTGCTCGCTCACTCCAAAGATGAATTTCATCTTCGGTAACAACACTCAGTTCCCGCGGGGTGGGCGAAGCAGTGGGGGCGGGGGCCAGGAAGGTCCCAAGAAACAGAAGCAGGGGCCCAAGAGATGCTCCTCAGAAGAACTGCACTCAGAACACAATACGGGCTCACCTTCCTCCTCCTCCTTTTCCTCATCTCGCTGGCAGCAGCTCATCACCTTCATCTCAAAGAGAAACGCCTTCAGTGAATGCATCACGGCTGGAGGCACACAGGTAATACCAGCTCACATACCTGTACATGTACACCTGTAGTACCAACAGTGATACTGTAAATGTGATCGCAATGTGGAATCCCTGCTTTTGTTGACTGGTAATACTCAGTGTTAAGGCAAGGGACGATTCTGGTGTGTTCAATTGTTTGGGCTTGATATTTGCTGTGTAGACTGTGGTCTTTGCTACTTGTGTGGCAAACAATGTGTCTATTTCTAGTAGATGTAGTAGAGCTGTCAGTGCTGGGAGCAGTGGCGAGAGCCCCACCCTTGATTGTCCACAAGGGTTCCAACAAGTCTTCTACTGTTGTTCTCCTCTGCCATTGTTCGGTATCCGGTGACTTGTCATGCAGTCCTGAACAGAACTACAGAGTTGATTTTCCTTTCATTCGCTCTGGAAGATGCCTCTTTGAAGATAGGCTAGCCAGCCGTGTCCATGGTTCCCAGTTGTGTGATGAGAATAGCATAATACGATGGTTTGAGTAGAGTAGTAGAACGGCTAATCAGCCATACCAGTGATTGTCCGGGAGGTGAGTTTGTCTCTACCTCATGTTGAGAGTCAGAGGTCAGACCACTTTAAATGTATTTTCCGGTCTTATATGCTCATTGTTAACCCATCATTTTATACAGTTTGTTGAAAAGGGCGGTTCCGTCAGGCTAACACTCTCTCTTACCTCACTCAGGGGCGTGACTTGTCAGTGTGCAACGTTAATGTAAAACAATGATCTTTTATGGCTTTTAAAATCATGTCCCTCTATTAACAAAAACACTTTAATCATTTTTCATACTTCATGCACAACGCATAGGATGGACACTTCATACATGTCGTTATACTTTCCAAGTTACAGTTGTCATGTCTCCAGTATCATTAAATTAGATGGCATTCTATTTTATCAAATCGATTACCTAACGTTTAATTGATTACGCGGTTGAATTAAACCATGCAACAATTAAACCATTAATAACCTGATGCACCACAGAAGCATTAGTTTATATACAGTGCCTTGCGAAAGTATTCGGCCCCCTTGAACTTTGCGACCTTTTGCCACATTTCAGGCTTCAAACATAAAGATATAAAACTGTATTTTTTTTGTGAAGAATCAACAACAAGTGGGACACAATCATGAAGTGGAACGACATTTATTGGATATTTCAAACTTTTTTAACAAATCAAAAACAAAAAAATTGGGCGTGCAAAATTATTCAGCCCCCTTAAGTTAATACTTTGTAGCTCCACCTTTTGCTGCGATTACAGCTGTAAGTCGCTTGGGGTATGTCTCTATCAGTTTTGCACATCGAGAGACTGAAATTTTTTCCCATTCCTCCTTGCAAAACAGCTCGAGCTCAGTGAGGTTGGATGGAGAGCATTTGTGAACAGCAGTTTTCAGTTCTTTCCACAGATTCTCGATTGGATTCAGGTCTGGACTTTGACTTGGCCATTCTAACACCTGGATATGTTTATTTTTGAACCATTCCATTGTAGATTTTGCTTTATGTTTTGGATCATTGTCTTGTTGGAAGACAAATCTCTGTCCCAGTCTCAGGTCTTTTGCAGACTCCATCAGGTTTTCTTCCAGAATGGTCCTGTATTTGGCTCCATCCATCTTCCCATCAATTTTAACCATCTTCCCTGTCCCTGCTGAAGAAAAGCAGGCCCAAACCATGATGCTGCCACCACCATGTTTGACAGTGGGGATGGTGTGTTCAAGGTGTTGAGCTGTGTTGCTTTTACGCCAAAAATAACGTCTTGCATTGTTGCCAAAAAGTTCAATTTTGGTTTCATTTGACTAGAGCACCTTCTGTTGTGCAGGTGAGTGAGGACCCAAAAGTGGTTTAACAAAAATAGAGTCTTTTAATGTAAACACAGGGAAGACATAGATCCTCTTCAGATGTAGATAATGGAAAAATAGACAACCCGCAGAGAGGGCGACAAATGAAACAAAAAGTCCTTCTGATAATTACAAAAGAGCATCCTTCTTAGCAGCAGAGGAGAATAGCTGGGTTAGCGGCGACAGGCTGCAGGTCTCTCTGGGTAGGCGCGGGTCGTAGAGGAACAGTGGTACCTGATCTCACGTAGCATCAGATGAACTGGACACAGTACAAACGACAAGACAGTTAGCTGAGTACAGGATGCACTTGCCAGGCGGATTCCGACAGGACGGGACAGGACAAGGGTGAAGCAAACGAGACGATAGTTTGTTTCTGGCATGAGAAACTCAAACGAGAATCTGACGAAGAAAGAAGCAGGAACTGAGAGAGAAATAGAGACCTAATCAGAGGGAAAAAGGGAACAGGTGGGAAGAGGGTGAACGAGGTAGTTAGAGGAGATGAGGAACAGCTGGAGGAGGAGAGAAAGAGAAGGTAACCTAATACGACCAGCAGAGGGAGACAGAGTGAAGAGAAAGAACAGGAACAAGACATAACATGACAAGACATGACAGTAACTCCCCCTCAACGAGCGCCCCCTGGCGCACTCGAGGAGGAAACCTGGCGGCAACGGAGGAAATCATCGATCAGCGAACGGTCCAGCACGTCCCGAGAGGGAACCCAACTCCTTTCCTCAGGACCGTACCCCTCCCAATCCACTAGGAACTGATGACCACGGCCCCGAGGACGCATGTCCAAAATCTTACGGACCCTGTAGATAGGTGCGCCTTCGTCAAGGATGGGGGGGGGGGGGGGGGGGGGGCGAGCGGGGGCGCGAAGAACGGGCTTAACACAAGAGACATGGAAGACCGGGTGGACGCGACAAAGATATCGCGGGAGAAGAAGTCGCACCGCGACAGGATTAATGATCTGAGAAATACGGAACGGACCAATGAACCGCGGTGTCAACTTGCGAGAAGCTGTCTTAAGGGGAAGGTTTTGAGTGGAGAGCCATACTCTCTGACCGCGACAATATCTAGGACTCTTAGTTCTACGCTTATTAGCGGCTCTCACAGTCTGCGCCCTATAACGGCAAAGTGCAGACCTGACCCCCTTCCAGGTGCGCTCACAACGTTGGACAAAAGCCTGAGCGGAGGGGACGCAGGACTCGGCGAGCTGAGACGAGAACAGCGGAGGTTGGTACCCGAGGCTACTCTGAAAAGGAGATAGACCGGTCGCAGACGAAGGAAGCGAGTTGTGGGCGTATTCTGCCCAGGGGAGCTGTTCTGACCAAGACGCAGGGTTACGAAAAGAAAGGCTGCGTAAGATGCGACCAACAGTCTGATTGGCCCGTTCGGCTTGACCGTTAGACTGAGGGTGGAAGCCGGACGAGAGACTGACGGAAGCCCCAATCAAACGGCAAAACTCCCTCCAAAATTGAGACGTGAACTGCGGGCCCCTGTCCGAAACGACGACTGACGGAAGGCCATGAATTCTGAAAACATTCTCGATGATGATTTGTGCCGTTTCTTTAGCAGAAGGGAGCTTAGCGAGGGGAATAAAATGAGCCGCCTTAGAGAACCTATCGACAACCGTAAGAATAACTGTCTTCCCCGCTGACGAAGGCAGTCCGGTGATAAAGTCTAAGGCGATGTGAGACCACGGTCGAGAGGGAATGGGAAGCGGTCTGAGACAGCCAGCAGGAGGGGAGTTCCCGGACTTAGTCTGCGCGCAGACCGAACAAGCAGCCACGAAACGACGCGTGTCACGTTCCCGAGTGGGCCACCAAAAACGCTGACGAATGGAAGCAAGCGTACCCCGAACGCCGGGGTGGCCGGCTAACTTGGCAGAGTGAGCCCACTGAAGAACGGCCAGACGAGTAGGAACGGGAACGAAAAGAAGGTTCCTAGGGCAAGCGCGCGGCGACGGAGTGTGAGTGAGTGCTCGCTTTACCTGCCTCTCAATTCCCCAGACAGTCAACCCGACAACACGCCCCTCAGGGAGAATCCCCTCGGGGTCGGTGGAGACTACTGAAGAACTGAAGAGACGAGATAAAGCATCAGGCTTGGTGTTCTTAGAGCCCGGACGATAAGAAATTACGAACTCGAAACGAGCGAAAAACAGAGCCCAACGAGCCTGACGCGCATTAAGTCGTTTGGCAGAACGGATGTACTCAAGGTTCCTATGGTCAGTCCAAACGACAAAAGGAACGGTCGCCCCCTCCAACCACTGTCGCCATTCGCCTAGGGCTAAGCGGATGGCGAGCAGTTCGCGGTTTCCCACATCATAGTTACGTTCCGACGGCGACAGGCGATGAGAAAAATACGCGCAAGGGTGGACCTTGTTGTCAGAGAGGGAGCGCTGAGAAAGAATGGCTCCCACGCCCACCTCTGACGCGTCAACCTCGACAACGAACTGTCTAGAGATGTCAGGTGTAACAAGGATAGGTGCGGATGTAAAACGATTCTTGAGAAGATCAAAAGCTCCCTGGGCGGAAACGGACCACTTAAAGCACGTCTTGACAGAAGTAAGGGCTGTGAGGGGAGCTGCCACCTGACCGAAATTACGGATGAAACGACGATAGAAATTCGTGAAGCCGAGAAAGCGCTGCAGCTCGACGCGTGATTTAGGAACGGGCCAATTAATGACAGCTTGGACCTTAGCGGGATCCATCTTAATGCCTTCAGCGGAAATAACAGAACCGAGAAATGTGACGGAGGAGGCATGAAAAGTGCACTTCTCAGCCTTCACATAAAGACAATTCTCTAAAAGGCGCTGGAGGACACGTCGAACGTGCTGAACATGAATCTGGAGTGACGGTGAAAAAATCAGGATATCGTCAATGTAAACGAAAACAAAGATGTTCAGCATGTCTCTCAGGACGTCATTTACTAATGCCTGAAAGACAGCTGGAGCGTTTACGAGGCCGAAAGGAAGAACCCGGTATTCAAAGTGCCCTAACGGAGTGTTAAACGCCGTTTTCCACTCGTCCCCCTCCCTGATGCGCACGAGATGGTAAGCGTTACGAAGGTCCAACATAGTGAAAAACCTGGCTCCCTGCAGGATCTCGAAGGCTGAAGACATAAGAGGGAGCGGATAACGATTCTTAACTGTTATGTCATTCAGCCCTCGATAATCTATGCAGGGGCGCAGGGACCCGTCCTTCTTCTGAACAAAAAAAAACCCCGCTCCGGCGGGAGAGGAGGAGGGGACTATGGTACCGGCGTCGAGAGCTACAGACAAATAATCTTCGAGTGCCTTACGTTCGGGAGCCGACAGAGAGTATAGTCTACCCCGGGGGGGGGGAGTGGTTCCCGGAAGGAGATCAATACTACAATCATACGACCGGTGCGGAGGAAGAGAGGTGGCCCTGGACCGACTGAACACCGTGCGCAGATCGTGATATTCCTCCGGCACCCCCGTCAAATCACCAGGCTCCTCCTGTGAAGAGACAGAGGAAACAGGAGGGATATCAGACATTAAACATTTCACATGACAAGAGACGTTCCAGGAGAGGATAGAATTACTAGACCAATTAATAGAAGGATTATGACGAACTAGCCAGGGATGGCCCAAAACAACAGGTGTAAAAGGTGAACGAAAAATTTTAAAAGAAATGGTTTCGCTATGATTACCATATTAAACTTATGGGTGGGTTTCTAATCAGCTGCGGACTCTCCAGATTTTTCTGGTTTTAATATAACTGAAATAATAGTTTGATACATGGAACTAGGAAGTACTGAATTGAGTGACGTGTGTTGTCATGTATGTAAATAGGGGGGCTACTTTGCCATGAAATAAAAGATCCTAGAAATTTGTGACCCAATTAATGAAACTAGGCGTATGTCGCAGCAGAGCCGTTTGAACATGAAACATTTGTTTTTATCAAAATGTGTTTTTTTGGCAGAAATGCCTTCTCGAAAATGTGCACTTTCATGTGCTTTAATAACAAACTTGTATGCTATCTGTAAATGCAAATAAAGTTGTTAAGCCACAGAAAAAGCGAGCAACCTTCCCACTAGACATGATTGGCTGAGATAATGAGTGGGCTGGACATGCCGAGAGATGAGTTCGGATTGGTCTGCCATATAGAATTCAACTGATTCAACATTATACATGTCAGCATAGCTAGTTAAATGACTGCAGCCCTAAACAAAGAGCGGATGTCAGTTTTGGAATGGGTGGCTGGTGATAAACCGGTCTTGAACATATCTAAAACTAAAAGCATTGTATTTGGTACAAATCATTCTCTAAATTCTAGACCTCAGCTGAATCTGTTAAGGAATCATGTGGCTGTTGAGAAAGTTGAGGAGAATAAACTTCTTGGTGTCACCTTAGACTGTAAATTGACATGGTCAAGGCATATTGATTCAATTGTTGTAAAGATGGGGAGAGGTAAAAATATGCTCAGAGCATTTTAAACATCACATTAGACCAAACAAATCCTGCAGGCTGTAGTTTTATTTAAAACTTGACTATTGCCCGGTGACATGGTCAAGTGCTGCAAAGAAGGACCTAGAAAAGCTGCGGCAGGCCCAGAACAGAGCAGCACATCTTGCCCTACAATGCACATAGAGGGTTAGAGTAGAAATTGACTGCATCAATTCTTGTTTTTGTGAGAAATATTATTCTGTTAAATTCTAAAATTGTCTGTACAATCAGCTTACAAATAGGTCTGATGGACATATCCCACCAGACATGCCATCAGGGGTCTCTTTACAGTCCCAAAGTCTATAATGAATTCAAGGCAATATAAATAATTATATAGAACCATGATCACATGGAACTCCCTTCCATCTCAAATTAATCAAATGAACAGCAACATTTGTTTAAAAAAAACAAGAAAACAACACAATGCCTCGTCCCTATATGGCCTAGTCAACCTAGTTAAGGCATATGTATACATATGTATTAGGATCTTAATTTGAGCCAATTTGATACAGCAGGGAAATAATCCTGCAGCAACAGAAAATGTGATATGTGGATTATAATTAATGGCATTTTTTGTAGGGGTTGAATACATTTTTTATTAGGGAAAATCAAGTCTGACATTTAGAAGCCTTTTTGAACCTTGAATATTTTTGAACATTAATAGACAAGAACAACTCAAGGACAGAATTACATATACATTTTTTTAAAGGCACACGTAGCCTAAATGTCAATGCATACACACAAACTATCTAGGTCAAATAGGGGAGAAGCGTTGTGCCATGATGTGTTGCTTTATCTGTTTTTTTAAAACCAGGTTTACTGTTTGTTTGAGCAATATGAGATGGATGGAGTTCCATGCAATAATGGCTCTATGTAAAACTGTACATTTTCTTGAATTAGTTCTGGATTTGGGGACTGTGAAAATACCCCTGGTGTGGGGGGAAGCTTGCACTTCCCGCTGTGCAGGAAAATTCTCAGCAACAAAATAGTGATCAAATTAATATCCGACATCTGTATGTAGTAAGGTATGTATGTGTCTAAGTCTGTAATGTTTAGGGTAGTGTTTGTAAAATGTATGTAAAGTATTTTTGTCAGTAATGTATTTTTCATTATATGTTGGAGCCCAGAAGACTAGCTGTCGCCATTGCCGTCGCCTAACAGGGATCCCAATAAAATCTACATTTTCTTCCATTACACACTGATGGACAGAGATTCTCTTCATTACACACAGATAGCAGATGAATTGACTGAATGTTTGCGTTGACTTTTCACCTGGACAAGACAAGACCAGGAGTAACTACAAGCTTGATTTTTCTTTTAATGTTTCGGCAAACTCATTGTCATCAAGATCTGTTGAGCAAAATGTTGGTGTAAAGATGCTTGAGGATGTTCAAGAATAGGCCTACTAGTGAGCTGAAGGGGCTGCTGCCTGTGTGCTGATGTACTGATGCACAGGGCCTGCTGTCTGTATGCTGATTTCCTGATGCCACAGCCTGCTGTCTGTGCGTGTGGTAGTCAGTGCTAGCAGCACTCAGTGCTCTTTTATCCTCTGAGAAAAGCTGTAATCTTAATGGACTGGGCCTGGTGCTTCTTCCCAAGGTGTTATACAGGGCACTTAGCATAAACATAAATTCATCCTCACAGTCTTTTACTGAGGGAGGAAAGATGGAGAGGGATGGATAGAGACCTTTGAGAGAGGGAAGGATGGAGAAGGGTACAGGGAAGAAGAGTTTACTGTAGTGCTCACGTGTGTGTCTGTGTGTGTGTGTGCAGGTTGGTGCATGCAGTGTGTGAGTGTGTGTGTGTCTGCATGGAGCATGCTCTATACTTCTAGATCTCCTGTAAATCAATTATTTGTACAGGACTACATAATGTACAGAGCTGTATGGTCATGCAGTATTGAATGATATGTCCATTGTGTAGAAAACTTGAAACGATAGTACTTTTTAATGTAATATTTAGTGCATCTCTTCTAGTGTGGTCGGGTGTTCGAAAGCTTTCTCAGGTAACGTGGACTGTTGTGTTGGAGATTTATGTCTCTCTATAAATGGTGGACTGGAGTGGAGTAATGGTAAATAGCAGAGAGGTAAATGGCTCTCTGTATCATGGTTGGGCACTGTAATAATGCGTGAGGGCATGAACATCTCTGGGGAGGAAACTTGTACACAAACTACAGAGTGTTTCTTAACAGACTATCGTGTAAAATGGAGGGAAAACACAGGCAAATTGCTTTGGTGGATCCTTCCCCAAACATAGAAGGGTCTTGAATATTAGGGATATAGGGATCCTTTCATATGAACCTGGTGGAGAGAATGTAGTTTATTCTAGTGAAACTCTCCTCTCTCTCTATCCCAGAAGGAATCCCCTTTACACCCCTGTATCTGTCTCAGGCGATGGGTCTAGTGTGTAGCCTACCTGAGGGAATATATTACCTTCTGTGTGCACGTGTGCACACTTGGGTGTGTTGGAGTTTGTGTATAAGCATTAGCATCTCTAGCTACTGTTCATGACCATATCTCTCCACTGTCAGGGCTAGTGTATTTCCAGAGGCCCTGTGAATGGTGGCAGCTAATTTATAAGTCATTTGTAGTTTTAAAAGAGCAAAGCTTAGTCTTTGTGAGCTCCTTTCAGCAACACGTCCATTATACTCAAATGACAGCACCTCATGCTCTAGTTACAACAGCTCTTTATCACTCTATCACTCAGGTTCATATTCAAGGATCCAGTGGTTGGAACCGGTTCAGGGAACAGAAATGGAACCTGGAAAAAAAGCAATCCATACTGTTCCGGAACAGAACCATTATTTTAAAAGCATGGGAACTGCGTAATAACATTATTTTACGTTCCAGACATTTTTCTAGTCCCACAAAAAAATACAACAAAGCTCCTATGCAAAGCACTGACTCAGTCAAGTTAGCTAGAGAAAAATGGTTAAGCTTTTTCGCTATCTAGCTCAAAGGACATTAAATGTTCCTCCATAGAAGCCGCTACTCCGAGGTATAATTCTGTGGACCTAATTCAGATAATGCATGTCATAACAAGATGCCCAGTGCTTTAAGCTTCCTCAACCCTCTCTATCTCTCTCCCCACTCGCAAAATGTCAGTCGCATCTTGCGCCATAGGCTACACTTGTCTGTCCATCACGCATGTAAAAACTAGCTTGCCTGCTCTATCTGCACTAATTTGTGAAGTAATTGAATGAGCAAAATGTAACTGTTGATTTCACAGGTTACAAAAGGAACAGAAAGGAACCATATAAACCTGGAAATAATTGTGGTTCTGTTCAGAATTTTGGTTCCAACCCATGTCCCTCACAGACCTTCTTTCTCGCTCTTTCTTCCTCCTTTCTCAATTGGCCAATTTGTCTGTGTAATCAAATCAAATCAAAGAGAATCCCAGTGGAAAGAGGGGAACCGGCCAGGCAGTGACAGCAAGGGCAGTTCGTTGCTACAGAGCCTTTCCGTTCACCTTCACACTCCTGGGCCAGACTACAGTCAATCATATGACCCACTGAAGAGATGAGTCTTCAGTAAAGACTTAAAGGTTGAGACCGAGTTTGCGTCTCTCACATGAGTAGGCAGACCATTACATAAAAATAGAGCTCTATAGGAGAAAGCCCTGCCTCCAGCTGTTTGCTTAGAAATTCTAGGGACAATTAGGAGGCCTGCGTCTTGTGACCGTAGCGTACGTGCAGGTATGTACGGCAGGACCAAATCAGAGAGATAGGTAGGAGCAAGCCCATGTAATGATTTGTAGGCTAGCAGTAAAACCTTGAAATAAGACCCTTGCCTTGACAGGATGCCAGTGTAGGGAGGCTAGCACTGGAGTAATATGATCAAATGTTTTGGTTCTAGTCAGGATTCTAGTATTTAGCCGTAAGGCGATCGTTCTCCTGTATATTATGAGTACAGTGACTGCAATTAGAAGGCATCATGTTAATGTTACTACTTAGCTTCGGCTGTTGGAGGTCCTGACGAATCATGTCCAGATAAAGCGTCCGGAGTGAAAAAGTTGAATGAAAAAAAAAAGTTGAGGGAAAAACCAAAAATATAAACGGTAATTAAAAAGTAAAAAAAGTAAAGTTGTCAGGTAGCAAAGTAACACGTAAACAAGTCTGCAAGTTGTGACCGGAAATGGCCTCAAAATCAGCTCAAAATCAGAGAACATGCAGTACAGAGTACAGTAATCCTCTATGGTTTTAGTCTTTGACAGAGTAGCGCTAGCCCCCAGAGACCACACATAACCAACCGTACATTGTAATCATCATCAGACAAGAAGGTCTCTCTGGTCCTCTTCTCTCCTCCAATATGCCGGCTTTGTATATTGCCATCGTTGCGTTGCCATGGTGATCATCAAACGAAGCAAGGCAGATTTTTTTTACCGTCACGTGTTATTATTTGTTTATTTATTTTGACTCCACTAGCTGTGGGTGGTGCGTGTTGGGCACGCGTGTTTACACACACATACACATGGTGGTGCATTTTCGATGGCTACCAGAAGTACACCAGGCAGCTCACCTTAATCAAACAATAAACCTCCTCTGCTCTCCCTTCTCCCTATCAGCCATCTGCTCTGTATGATGCACACACACAAACACACACACACACACACACACACACACACACACACACACACACACACTTAGACGCATCACACACTTAGACAAACATGAATTCAGACAGATGCACACACACACACAGAAGTGCCACCTGTTGTATTATTTTGTGTTATTTTGTTACAGTCTTGGCTCCAATCAAATCAAGGTTTATTCGTCATATTCACAGTATAGAGCGGGGTGTAAACAGCACATTGTTTACTTGCGAGCTCTCCTCTTGACAGTGCAGTGAAAATATCAACAACAACTAAAAAGGGAGGAAGGGTCAGTGCAAAACGGACAGTTTGTGGTTGTATCACTGTGTCACTCTCACTGTGTGGGACGGAGACCCACTCTACCTCGCACATCAACTCTCCCACACGCACCACATACACATACTCTCTCTCTTTCCCACATAATCTCCTTTAATTCTCAGTACCAAGTTATTTCCACCAAGGCATTGCCATACTCTCAGAGAACTACCTCATGCCCTTACCTAGGCAGGCCTAGATACCGTTGCCTCCAGTTTACTGTACATTGGATATATTACATTTACTGTGCCAGCACAATCCTACTCTGTGCAAACCTAGAACCCTGAGCAGAATTGAGTTACAGTTGGCTCTCGATAAAGTTACAATATCACTTCTCCCAGTCAGTCGGGGCAATGGGACTGGAGTAAGTGATGTATATGAAAGCTCTTTAGATTATGTGGAGATTCTCCTGGATCTATCAAAGGCTGATAACGAAAGTCATCAGGTAGCAGAAGTGGCCTAGCCCTAATTGATCGTCTTGACTCAGATGGTAATGTACCTGTAATGTAATATTGTAGTAATCTCATTCATTTCCATATACACTGAAACAGGGAGGGGGGAGAAAGAGGGGGGCGGCAGGTAGCCTAGTGGTTAGAGCGTTAGGCTGGGAACCGAAAGGTTGCTAGATTGAATCCCCGAGCTGACAAGGTAAAGAATCTGTCGTTCTGCCCCTGAACAAGGCAGTTAACCCACTGTTCCTAGGCTGTCATTGTAAATAAGAATTTGCTCTTAACTGACCTTTTGGTTACTAGCCCACTGTTCAACCTTTTGGTTACTAGCCCAACGCTCTAACCACTAGGCTACCTGCCGCACACACTGGGTAGAAGTTGCCTATAGGCATAGATCTAGGATTAGTTTAGCCTTTCTGAATCTTGATCTTAACCATTCGGCAAGGGAAGCACAAAACTGATCTTAGATCAGTGTCTCTGAGAAGCTTCATCCTTATAGGCTAGTGTGAGTGCCGGTCCTTGTGGGCCTGAAGAGCCCCCTGGTGTTTAGTCTTGGTATGCTTTCTCCAGTGACTGCTAATGGGAAAGCCATTACTACAGTGGTTCGTTCCTAAAGAGAGAGTCCCAGCACATACAGCGTAATGCTACATTGTGGGCAGTAATATTGGGTTGGTCACAAGACAATCTGAAAGGCCTCAGATGGTTCACAGTGCATGGAAGTTTGAAACCCCTAAACCATACAACCCCCCTGTACATGACGTCACATAAAGTGCTACAGAAACCATCCAGCGGGGGTGGTTGTGTTGGGTTATCCCAATACTTTACAAGGTGCTTTGAGACCTTGGGTGAAAATGCTGTGTAAATGCAGTCCATTATTTGTTATTACCCATTCCTGTAGTAAGTGTATCTCTCCCTCGCATGCCGTGCCTTTGTGTTAGGTTAATAATTACACATTTTACACATTTTGTCAATTTCTTTCTCTTACCACCCCCCCCCCCCCCCCCCCCCCCCTTTCTTTTTAATGCAATTACTGGTCTTTCAGGGCTGTCCTTTGTCAGAGTGGTGTTTTTAGCGGTGAGATGCTAAGCTATTCTTCGTAGCCACTTTAACTGGCAGAATAAAATAGCCTATAGGGTTAGTGCTTCACATACAGTAGAGACCTCTTGCTCTTCCCCTTCTCTCTCTCTCTTACCCTGATTTGCAGTCCTCCCCTTTGTCTCTCTGTTTCACTCACTCTCATCTCTCTTTCTTACTCTGGGTTTACAGTCCTCATTTCTTTCTCCGTGCCCTCAGCACTAGTGTTAGCTCTTTATAAAGACTCATGTACTAGCCTGTCTATGTGTCTCTCTGTGCATTACAATGGAACAAGTGAACAGTTCAAATTGCTCTGGTGAGGGCTAGCCATGATACACATTAATGCCACCTGCCTTGGAGCCCTATAGTGGCTTGCGAAAGTATTCACCCCATTGGAATTTTGTTGCCTTTACAACCTGGAAATACACATTTTGCAGCAATTACAGCTGCATGTATCTTGGGGAATGTCTTCATAAGCTTGGCACATCTGGCCACTGGGATTTTTGCCCATTCTTCAAGGCAAAACTGCTCCAGCTCCTTCAAGTTTGATGGGTTCCGCTGGTATACAGCAATCTTTAAGTCATACCACAGATTCTCAATTGGATTGAGGTTTGGGCTTTGACTAGGCCATTCCAAGACATTTAAATGTTTCCCCTTAAACCACTCGAGTGTTGCTTTAGCAGTATGCTTAGGGTCATTGTCCTGCTGGAAGGTGAACCTCCATCCCAGTCTCAAATCTCTGGAAGACTGTGAAAAAGGTTTCCCTCAAGAATTTCCCTGTATTTAGCGCCATCCATCATTCCTTCAATTCTGACCAGTTTCCCAGTCCCTGACGATGAAAAACATCCCCACAGCATGATGCTGCCACCACCATGATGCTGCCACCACCATACTTTTGGGGATGGTGTTCTATGGTTTGTGCCAGACATAGCGTTTTCCTTGATGGCCAAAAAAGTCAATTTTAGTCTCATCTGACCAGAGTACCTTCTTCCATATGCTTGGGAACTCTCCCACATGCCTTTTGTCGAACACCAAACGTGTTTGCTTATTTTGTTCTTTAAGCAATGTCTTTTTTATGGCCAGTCTTCTGTAAATCACAGCTCTGTGGAGTGCACTGCTTAAAGTGGTCCTATGGACAGATACACAAATCTCCGCTGTGGAGCTTTGCAGCTCCTTCAGGGTCATCTTTGGTCTCTTTGATGCCTCTCTGATTAATGCCCTCCTTGCCTCGTCCGTGAGTTTTGGTGGGTGGCATTCTCTTGGCAGGTTTGTTGTGGTGCCATATTCTTTCCATTTTTTAATAATGGATTTAATGGTGCTAAGTGGTATGTTCAAAGTTTTGGATATTTTTTTATAACCCAGCCCTGATCTTTACTTCTCCACAACTTTGTCCCTGACCTGTTTGGAGAGCTCCTTGATCTTCATGGTGCCGCTTGCTTGGTGGTGTTGCAGACTATGGGGCCTTTCAGAAAAGGTGTATATGTACTGAGATCATGTAACACTTAAATAAAGTCCACCTGTGTGCAATCTAACTAATTATGTGACTTCTGATGGTAATTGGTTGCACCAGATCTTATGTAGGGGCTTCATAGCAAAGGGGTGAATATGCACGCATAACTTTTCAGTGTTTTATTTCTTTTGATTTTTTTTAAAACTTTTTTTTTTCATTTCACTTCAACAATTTGGAATATTTTGTGCATGTCCATTACATGAACTCCAAAGAAAGAAAGAAAGAAATTACAGGTTGTAATGCAACAAAAGAGGAAAAACACCAAGGGGGATGAATACTTTTGCAAGGCAATGTAGAGTTTTAGTATAAGACTGCTAGAAGGGCACAGTGCTATATATCATTTTAATAAACATGAATACCAAGTCTTTGCTTTGGTCATATGACCTGAGGTATTGTTTGTCCCATAGATGCTTGTGATTTACAAATATTAAACGCACATTGAGGAAATGTACCACCGTGTATCTAATGTTTCTCTATATCGAATGGTGTACCCTTTAGAGATATGTGACCCAATATATGCAGAATTAGTACAGAGTGTAGGTTAGGAATAACTTATAGAGTTTCATTCTCTGTACAGTATGTACAGTACCACATCCATGATGACACACTTCTGTGCTCTTAGCGCCCGCTGTAGCGTGTTGTCTCTGTGTCGTCATACAGGGTAGACCCACAGCTGGTCATGACTGGTCACCTGTTGCCTTCCCATCCTGTTAAACACTATGGTATCTAGCTAAATAAACCTCTCTCTTAAGGATGGACGTCAGGAGGACAGACACACTGGAGAAACTGTGGGCTCTTCTTCTTCACACACATCCAAAATGTGTGGCCAATAGTGCAGTCTCCACTGCTTCAAAATGAATATAGGGGAAACACTGCTAATGCTTTCATGAAAAGATAAACAAAAGCCTGTGAATGTAGATGTGAGCTTGACAGGTAACTATCACAGGGAGGGTCAGCCACTGTCCACCGACGAGTCCTGATCCCCATATCACAGTCCCGGCTCCACATTGATTATTCATGCCTGTGTGCTGTCATGTGCAGTGCCCACTGGATCTCATTAATTGGTGAGAGAGGGAGAGGGAAAGAGGGGTGAGAGGCAGGGAGATAGAGCAAAAGAGATGGAGAGGCAGAGATGCTGAGCGATCTGAGAGGGAAGCAGTGCAGAAGAGAGAGAGAGTGAGTGAGAGAGAGAGAGAGAGTGGAGAGAGGGGGCTGTAGCCAGAAGATAAGACTGTAGACTGGATATATCTGTGCTGTAGCCAGAGGATAAGACTGGAGACTGGATATCTCTGCTGTGCTGCTGTGCTGTGGTCTCTCTCACCGGTAGCACGCTATACACCGCTAGCTAGCCTGCTACGTGAGACCGAAGAGGAAGACCAGGCTTTCACCTGTACCTACTCCTCATCTCCATCTCCAACTCTACCATTGCTACATCTTTTCTTGGACCTACCTTGGACCTTCGTCTAAGCCCCAGCCATGACCACCTACTATCATAATCACGAGTACTGCTGCGGAAGCCCTGAGGGTTGCAGTCCCAGCCCAGGAAAGGTGGTCTCTGGGCGGGGCAGGTCGCCTGGGAACCAGGCCCTGGGGAACCAGAACCAGCCCCGGGTCCAACACACCCAACAGAGGCTCCAGCAGACCCAGAGCCAGCTGGGTCTAATCCACAGACAGCAACAACACCTCCAACAACAGCAGATCCTGCTCCAACAGCAGCTCCAACAACCACAGATGCAGATTCAACACCTCCAACAGCTTCAGCACCAACAACAGCCACAGATTCATCACCACCAGCAGCTCCAACAGCAGGCACTACAACACGACCAACAACAACAACAACAGATACACCACCATCAACTACAACAACAACAGCAGCAGCTACAGCGTCAGCAGCATCATTATCAACACTACCACCATCATCGTCACCAGATGGAGCAGACGCCCAAACGCCCTCCGTTGAACCTCCACCCACTGCTCTTGCAACCGCTCCCCCTACAGAGCCCCCAGAGAAACTATAGCTCCTGCACGCTGCCCGCCTCCATGTCTAAGAGCCGGGGCAAGTTCACCAACCTGAGGGACAGCGTAAGGAAGAGTCCTACCAAGAGCACGGCCAAGGTCCGGGCCACACACAGGCAGAGTGGCTGGTGGTCCGATGACACCCCATGGGCCACACTGTCACTAGAGAAACCACCCCAGGTATGTGTGTGTGCACAGGGGACCAACGTGGGAGAAGCCCTGTAGGTACACTACCGTTCAGAAGTTTGGGGTTACTTAGAAATGTCCTTGTTTTTAAAAGAAAAGCTAATTTTTTTGTCCATTAAAATAACATCAAATTGATCAGAAATACAGTGCAAACATTGTTAATGTTGAAAATGACTATCGTAGCTGGAAATGGCTGATTTTTTAATGGAATATCTACATAGGCGTACAGAGGCCATTATCAGCAACCATCACTCCTGTATTCCAATGAAACGCTGTGTTAGCTAATCCAAGTTTATCACTTTAAAAGGCTAATTGATCATTGGAAAACCCTTTTGTCCCTCTTTAGACTAGTTGAGTATCTGGAGCATCAGCATTTGTGGGTTCGATTACAGGCTCAAAATGGCCAGAAACAAATAACTTTCTTCTGAAACTCGGCAGTCTATTCTTGTTCAGAGAAATTAAGACTATTCTATGCGAGAAATTGCCAAGAAATGGAAGATCTCGCACAACGCTGTGTACTACTCCCTTCACAGAACAGCGCAAACTGGCTCTAACCAGAATAGGAAGAGGAGAGGGAGGGCCCGGTGCACAACTGAGCAAGAGGACAAGTACATTAGTTGAGAAACAGAAGCCTCACAACTGGCAGCTTCATTAAATAGTACCTGCAAAACACCAGTCTCAACGTCAACAGTGAAGAGGCGACTCCGGGATGCTGGCCTTCTAGGCAGAGTTGCAAAGAAATAGCCATATCTCAGACTGGCCAATAAAAATATAATATTAAGATGGGCAAAATAACACAGACACTGGGCAGAGGAACGCTCCTCAGATCAGCCTCCATTTGCCGGGGCAAGGACTACACAGGGATGATGGCCCACGTTGACTCCAATGCTTTCCACAATTGTGTTAAGTTCGTTGGGTGTCCTTTTGGTGGTGAACACAAACCGGTGCGCATGGCACCTACTACTATACCCCGTTCATAGGCACTTACATTTTATGTCTTGCCCATTCACCCTCTGAATGGCACACATACACAATCCATGTCTCAATTGTCTCAAGGCTTAAAAACATTCTTTAACCTGTCTCCTCCCCTTCATCTACATCTGATGGAAATGGATTTACCAAGTGACATCAATAAGGGATCATAGCTTTCACCTAGAGTCACCTGGTTAGTCTATGTCAAATGTTTCGTATACTCAGCATTTGTGCTAGAAGTTTCCTTCAATTACAGATCTAGGGTGGGTGGAGGGTGGGGGGATATCCTACTGTGTCAGTATCAGGGGCAACCTCTGTCTATCCCAGTTTAAGCGTTACTGAAGGCCTTCCAGTCTGTAAACCAGATCTTGAATGGAAGTTAATAATGGAGATTAATGGAACATCAGCTAGGTTTGTGTTCTCGTCCAAGGCACTTAAATGTGAAGTTCAGTTCAACTTGTTTGGGATATTGAGACAGTAGTAAGAGCTGCAGGCTCTATTTCTGGACTGGGCTCCCTGATCAAAGATAACGATCCATGCTCATTTTTGTGCTGTCCTGCCGGCTAGGCAATGTTGTAACAATACAGCTCCATAACTAAAGTGTTATGTAGCGACCTCACCGTGAGGCGTGTGTCAGGGGGCGTGTCAGGGGGGATCAGAGGGCTTTCATCTAGGAGGGCTGACACAGTGGCCTCCAGCCACAGGAAGTTAAGTGTGGCCTCAACCTGGCTCAGCCCAGTCCAGCTCAACTTAGCTCAGCACAGCGTGTGTGTTTAAAGTGCCTCCACCCTTTTCTCTCAGGGGGCCCTGGGCTCTCAGCATTAGGAATCTGCTGAGCAATAGTAAAAGAGTAATGCTGAGTGTGTGCGCATGTGACGTGTGTGTGTGTACTGTACTGTATGTGTTTGTGTGTGTGTCTGTCTACAAATCAAATCAAATTTCATTTGTCACAACCACATGGTTAGCAGATGTTAATGCGAGTGTAGCGAAATGCTTGTGCTTCTAGTCCCGACCTTGCAGTAATATCTAACAAGTAATCTAACCATTTCACAACATCTACCTTATACACACAAGTGTAAAGGAATGAATAAGAATATGTACATAAAAATAGATGGCTGAGCGATGGCCAAACGGCATAGGCAAGATGCAGTAGATGGTATAGAGTACAGTATATACATATGAGAGGAGTAATGTAGGGTATGTAAACATTATATAAAGTGGCATTGTTTAAAGTGGCTAGTGTTACATATATTACAGCCAATTTTGTATTATTAAAGTGGCTAGAGATTTGAGTCAGTATGTTGGCAGCAGTCACTCAATGTTAGTGATGGCCGTTTAATTCTCCCGGATCCACTAATTAGCATAGCGCAACAGTCAAAAAATATTACTAGAAAATATTCATATTCATGAAATCACCCTGTCATCTCAGATTTTGAAATTATGCTTTACAGCCAAAGCAAGACAAGCGTTTGTGCAAGTTTATCGATAGCCTAGCATAGCATTATGTCCAGCTAGCAGCAGGATGCTTGGTCACGAAAATCAGAAAAGCAATCAAATGAATAGTTTACCTTTGATGATCTTCGGATGTTTTCACTCACGAGACTCCCAGTTAGACAGCAAATGTTCCTTTTGTTCAATAAAGATTATTTTTATACTCAAAATACCTAGGTTTGTTGGTCACATTATATTGAGAAATCCACCGGAAATTGCAGTCACAACAACGCCGAAAAAAAATCCAAATTATATACATAATATCGACAGAAACATGGCAAATGTTTATTATAATCAATCCTCAAGGTGTTTTTCAAATATCTATTCGATAATATATCAACCGAGACAATTGACTTTTCAGTAGGAGCGAGAGGAAAAATGACTACCTCTGTCTTTTACGCAAGAATCACTCTGAGAGCCCTCAGCTGGCCACTTACGCAATGTAGTCGTTTACGCTCATTCTTCAACATAAAGACGTGAAACTATGTCAAAATGCTGTAGACACCTTAGGGAATACGTAGAAAAGAATCTGGTTGATATCCCTTTCAATGGCCAATAGAGGTGCATAGGAACACAACGGTTTCAAAATAAGAGGCACTTCCTGATTGGATTTTCCTCAGGGTTTCGCCTGCAATATCAGTTCTGTTATACTCACAGACAATATTTTGACAGTTTTGGAAACTTTAAAGTGTTTTCTATCCTAAGCTGTCAATTATATGTATATTCTAGCATCTGGTCCTGAGAAATAGGCGGTTTACTTTGGGAACGTTATTTTTCCAAAAATAAAAATAGTGCCCCCTAGTTTCAAGAGGTTAACAGTCTGAGGGCCTTGAGATATAAGCTGTTTTTCAGTATCTCAGTCCCAGCTTTGATGCACCTGTACTGACCTCACCTTCTGGATGATAGCGAGGTGAACAGGCAGTGGCTAGGGGTGGTTGATGTCCTTGATGATCTTTTTGGCTTTCCTGTGACATCGGGGGTATATGTATCCTGGAGGGCATGTAGTTGGCCCCGGTGATGCGTTGTGCAGACCTCACTACCCTCTGGAGAGCCTTACGGTTGTGGGCGGAGCAGTTGCCATACCAGGCGGTGATACAGCCCGACAGGATGCTCTCGATTGTGCATCTGTAAAAGTCTGTGTGTTTTTGGTGACCAGCCAAATTTCTTCAGCCTCCTGAGGTTGAAGAGGCGCTGCTGCGCCTTCTTCACCACTCCATCTGCGTGGGTTGACCATTTCAGTTTGTTCGTGATGTGTACGCCGAGGAACTTAAAACTTTCCACCTTCCCCACTACTGTTCCGTCGATGTGGATAGGGGGATGCTCCCTCTACTGTTTCCTGAAGTCCACGATCATCTCCTTTGTTTTGTTGACATTGAGTGTGAGTGTGAAGTTATTTTCCTGACACCACACTCCGAGGGCCCTCACCTCCTCCCTGTAGGCCGTCTCGTAGTTGTAGGTAATCAAGCCTACCACTGTTGTGTCGTCTGCAAACTTGATGATTGAGTTGGAGGCGTGCATGGCCACGCAGTCATGGGTGAACAGGGCTGTACAGGAGAGGGCTGAGAACACACCCTTGTGGGGCCCCAGTGTTGAGGATCAGCGGGGTGGAGATGATGTTTCCTACCCTCACCACCTGGGGGCGGCCTGTCACGAAGTCCAAGACCCAGTTGCACAGGGAGGGGTCGAGACCCAGGGCTTAATGACAAGTTTGGAGGGTACTTTGGTGTTAAATGCTGAGCTGTAGTTGATGAACAGCATTCTTACATAGGTATTGTCCAGATGGGTTAGGGCAGTGTGCAGTGTGATTGTGATTGCCCTATTGGGGCGGTGAGCAAATTGGAATGGGTCTAGGGTGTCAAGTAGGGTGGAGGTGATATGGTCTCCCAAAGGACTTCATGAAGACGGAAGTGTGTGTGTGTGTGTGTGTGGGACACTACTAAGCTCCACTCATCATCATCATCATCATTATATACCGCAGTCATGCTGGGTTACAGCTAGAGCATGGTCACTTTTGTCAATGGAGCCAACTGGCAGATCAAATGAACTTGTTATGGCTGCAATCCCCTTATCGGGATAAGTGTCATCAACTACCGCTGAATAGCATAGCGCTACATTCAATAAATATTACTACAAATATTTATATTCATGAAATCACAAGTGCAATATAGGAAAACACAGCTTAGCCTTTTGTTAATCCACCTGTCATGTCAGATTTTGAAATTATGTTTTACAGCAAAAGCAATCCAAGCGTTTGTGTAAATTTATCGATCGTACGACAAAACATTAAGTACACTTAGCATCAGGAAGCTTGGTCACGAAAATCAGAAAAGCAATCAAATTAATAATTTACCTTTGGATGTTTTCACTCACGAGACTCCCAGTTACACAACAAATGTTCCTTTTGTTCCATAAAGATTATTTTTATATCCAAAATACCTCCGTTTGTTTGTCGCGTTATGTTCAGAAATCCACAGGAAAGATGGGTCACGACAACGCAGACAAAAATTCCAAATAGTTTCCATAATGTCCACAGAAACATGTCAAACGTTTTTTATAATCAATCCTCGGGTTTTTAAAATATATAATCGATAATATATCAACCGCAAATGTCTTTCACAGTAGGAGAGGGAAAAGCAATACCTATCCAAACTCTGTTACGCGAGCAAAACTCATGTGACCACTTGACGCGATGTTATCGTTCTGGCTCATTTTTCAAAATAAAAGCCTGAAACTATGTCTGAAGACTGTTGACACATTGAGGAAGCGATAGGAAAAGGAATTTGGTTCATATCCCTTTAAATCCAGCAAAGGGAGGCTATGGAACATGGAGTTTTCAAAATAGAAGCCACTGCCTGTTTTGATTTTCCTCAGGCCTGCAAAATCAGTTCTGTTATACTCACAGACAATATTTTTGACAGTTTTGGAAACTTTAGAGTGTTTTCTATCCAATACTAATAATAATATGCATATATTAGCAACTGAGACTGAGGAGCTGGCTGTTTACAATGGGTACCTTTTCATCCAAGCTACTCAATACTGCCCCTGCAGCCATAAAAAGTTAACATTTGGTCCACTGGGTCCACTGGAAAACTGTCAATGAGTTTGATTACATTTAGAGGTTGGAGAGGAGCACGTGTTAGCTCTGAGGATGGAACGGCCATGTGTCTCGTATAGAGGTGTTGCAGTTGTGCCAGAAATCACCTAGCAACCACACAAGGGGCCATGTTGGGATACCAGAGTCTTACTGGTGGAAGAATAGCACCACCTGTTTGGAATGATGGAAAACATATGTTTCAAATCTCTCTGATCCAGAAAAAAGAGCGATATTCGATTAAAAAAAATTGTACGTACAGATCCATACAGCATAGCTAAAACGGAATGGTCCCAAAATGTGGATTTGTATCCATTTATTAGCTATTTCATTTTTTCAAATGGGATCCATTGTGCTTCAACAAAGTGCTGAGGAAAGGGTTTATCGATGCACTTATTAATGAAGCCAGTGTCTGATGTGGTAAACTCCTCAATGTTCCAGTCTGTGCTAGCGAAACAGTCCTTTAGCTTAGCATCTGCTTCATCGGACCACTTCTGTATTGATCTAGTACTTCCTGTTTGAGTTTTTGCTTGTGAGCAGGAGGATAGAGTTATGGTCAGATTTGCCAAATGGAGGCCGAGGGAGAGCTTTGTATGCATCTCTGTGTGTGGAGTAAAGGTGATCTAGAGTTTTTTTTTACCTCTAGTTGCACAGGTGACATGCTGGTAGACATTAGGTTAAACGGATTTCCGTTTTCCTGCATTAAAATCCCCGGCCATTAGGAGTGCCGCCTCTGGCTGAGCATTTTCTTGTTTGCTGATGGCCCTATACAGCTTGTTGAGTGCGGTCTTAGTGCCAGCATCGATTTTTGGTGGTAAATAGACAGCTACGAGAAATATAGATGAAAACTCTCTTGGTAAATAGTATGATCCACAGCTTATCACAAGGTATTCTAACTAAGGTGAGCAGAACCTTGAGGCTTCCTTAATATGACATATCGCGCATCAGTTGTTCTTGACAGAGGCACACACCCCCCTCCCCGGAGCTTTTACAATGCCACCGTTCTGCCCTGCCGATATAGAGAAAATCCCGCTAGATTTATATTTACCATGTCCTTGTTCAGACACGACACCAATGCACATCTGAGAAAGAAAGGATATTACAGTTCTTCAGATCGATAGGATAGTCTCAAACGGAGGTCATCCAGTGGTTGCACGTTCGCCAATTTAACGGAGGGTAGAGGCAATTTATCCACTCTCCAACGTAGTCTCCTCAGGTATCTCGCACGCTGTCCTCTATAGCACCGTCTCCTCCTTCTTCAAGTGTCGGGAAGGGTGCTAGAGGGAATTTCTATTGTGTTATTGACTGTATGTTTGTTTATGTAACTCTGTGTTGTTTTTGTCGCACTGCTTTGCTTTATCTTGGCCAGGTCGTAGTGGTAAATGAGAACTTGTTTTCAACTGGCCTACCTGGTTAAATAAAGGTTAAATATATATTTTTAAAGGCTATAAGCACAAATGTTCCATTAGCAGGAAAACACCATTATCAAAAGTGACCGCAAATGTGATTATGCATATAATGCTTTATTATAAAGGTGCATTTTTATGGTGAAAATTAGTGGTGTAGAGCCTAACTGTGGATTAATGTGCATAATTTTAAGAAGTTATTTTGCCACTTTAGTTGTGATACAAACCTTATCAAAACATATAGGCCTATCAGCTAGGCTACATGAGGTGTGCGACTATGATTTAAAAAAATTGCAAAAAGAAGGCATTGTTTCTTGCCTAACGCTGGGCATCATTCACAAGTGATAATATATAATTCAAGTGATAGGCTAATATCATCACCCATCAGACTATTCTTGATTTAATTTTGTCTTTATAAATACTAAATATTATTTGTGTGACATTTATTTTGATTTAGAATGGAAAACTATCATGAACCTGTCTTAAAACAGGGGCATCGGGAAAAAATATATGTCATCTATGCACTTAAATAGCGAATGGGTGAGTGCTGAGTACCAGGCAGTTAGCAAGTTTGGTAGGCTACCAATTACCATCAGCTGCATCAGAGCTTGCAGAAGCCTAATTACCTTGACTAAATGGTCACGTAGAATTGGACTGCCTTCCTGACTTGTGACCGCCGGTGTGGAGGTTTATATGGTCTATGCAACAGCTCTAGTCACGCCAATGTTTTTTGCACTCTGGAAAAGGGGACACTGTGGAGTTTTCAACCGTTATGGAGAGGTCTTGGAGTGGTCAGGCCTTCCCAGGGACGAAAAGCAGCTCCGTTTTGCGGGAGTTGAGCTTGAGGTGGTGGGCCGACATCAAAGCTGAGATGTCTGACAGGCATGCAGAGATGAGTGTCGCCACCTGACTTTCAGAAGGGAGGAAGGTGAAGAGTAGTTAAGTGACATCCACATAGCAATGATAGAAGAGACCATGTGAGTATATGACGGAGCCGAGTGACTAGGTGTATAGAGAGAAGAGGAGAGAGACTGGTACTGAGCCCTGAGGGACACCAGTAGTGAGAGCATTTGGTGCAAACACAGATCCTCCCAGATAGGATGCAATCCAAGAGTGTGCAGAGCCTCAGACACCTAGCTCTGAGAGGGTGGGGGAAGGAACGGATGGTTCACGATGTCAAAGGCAGTGGATAGAACTAGGAATATGAGAACAGAGGAGAGAGAGTCAGCTTTGGCAGTGTGGAGAGCCTCCATGACACAGAGAAGAGCAGTCTCGGTTGAGTGACCCATCTTGAAGCCTGACTGGTTAGGGTCAAGAAGATCGTTCTGAGAGAGATAACGAGAGAGTTTGTCAGAGACAGCATGATTGAGTGTTTCGGAAATACAATAAAGAAGGGATGCTGGTCTGTAGTTTTTGACATTAGAGTGGTCAAGTGTTCATCTGAAGAGAGGGGAGAAAGAGTTCAAGGCATAGGGTAGTTCTGTGTGAGTGGGACTAGTGGACTCAATAGGCATGAGGAGCGTCAATAGTGAATGAGGAGCGGATGTAGTTAGCCTTCTTCTCAAAGTGGTTGACAAAGTTGTCCGCAGAGAGGGAGGGGGAGGGGTGGAGGATTAAGGCGGGAGGATCTTACTAGGGAAATGGAAATTAGTTTCCTAGGGTTAGAGGCAGAAGCTTGAAATTTAGAGTGACACAAAGTGGCTGATGCACTGGATACAGAGGAAGAGAAGGTAAGCTGCCCGCAGCCCTGTTCTGTAAGCTCACAGAGTCATTCAGCCATGGAGCATGAGGGGAGGGTCGACCCGGCCGGGAGGAAAGGGGAGAGTGCGAGTCATGGGATACGGAAAGGGAGGAAAGTCATGTTGAAGACGCATAATCAGGAGACAGGAGGGGGAATTATTCAGCAGAAGGGAGAGATGATAGGATAGAAGAGGAGAGAGTAGTGGGGGAGAGAGAACAAAGATTGTGACAGCGCACATAACCATCTGGGTAGGCGCTGATTGGCTAGGGTTGGAGGAGAGGGAGACAGAAAAGGAAACAAAGTAGTGATCAGAGACCTGGAAGGGTGTTGTAGTGAGATTAGTAGGAGAACAGCCTCCAGCAAAGATGAGGTCAATTGTATTGCCTGCCTTGTGAGTGGGAGGAGACTGGGAAACGGTGAGGTCAGAAGAGGCAAGGATGTTCACATCGTTCTTAGTACTCGGTCAGTAACACAGTAGTAAATACTGACTGCATCCTCCGTTGCACAGAACAACATACCAAATCCCCAAACTCTTATCAATGGATGCCCTTTGACATCCTCTCTGATGCTAGGTGGTTCAGCCCATTCTTCTCTCTCCATTTTTTCCTCTCATCCCCTCTCCATAATCTACGCACACATTTGAGCCCTCAGCAGCTGCCACTAGACAATCCAGACAATCCTCCCTCACTACCACATTATCATCACTCAGAACATTATCATATTTTCTCTCTTTCAACTTCTCTCACCTGTTTTCTCTCTCTCTCTCTCTCACACAAACACCCTCTCTCTCTCTTCCTCCCTCCCTTCTTGCCCTTCATCATGTGATGTGTTGTGTGTAGTTGTGTATTGTGTGTATTCTGCCTGTGTGTCTATGTGTTGTACCCTGACCCTCAACCTCCATTGCCATTGTTTAGCAGCCAGATGTGGTGGTCCCGCCCCCTGCCCCCCGTACCCATAATCCCTGTGATCCTTATACCAGCTGAGACCATTCCTGCCATCGCTCCACCCTTCTCTCCACCCGCACCCTGGTCACCCATGTCACAGGTCATACTCTCTTCTTTTTTTCTCTCCTCTTATCTGTTACTGTTTTTTTTTACACCCCTCCCATTTGGATTCTGTTTTGGTGGGGGTGGTGGAGTTTGAAGGATGAGTGTTTCTGGAGAGATATTCAGCTTCGGGTGGTTGTTTTTACCTCCAGACCTGTAGGAGAGATCAGCCCAGTGAAGCGCCAGAAGGAGTTGTCTGTTATTAAGGCTGTAGTTGGGGGTGTTTGGGTCGACGCCATAGCTGTAGGCTTCAAGCTTCAGGAGTTCGGCACAACAGAACACCATGTCATGTCGCATATGGACCCATTCTGCCGTGATAATCTCTAGCCGATGCTTTCAAAATGTTCTACCAAAACATGCAGAGAGTAAGTGATTATTTTGTCTCACAAGTTTTTTGGGGGGGCTTTGCCAAATGTATTTATTTTTTGTTGTTGTGTGAAGCTTTTGCAACATACTACCAGGGTAATCGCGAGGTGAAAAAAAAGAAGTATTTTCTCACTAAATATTTTGAAAACCAAAACTGAGTTAATTTTGTTTTTCTGTTGCAGGCAAACCCACGTCCAGTGGTGGTCAACACAGACAGTTTGGACACCCCCCCATATGTAAGTCTACATTTCTTTACACATGCACAGAAAAACACTGAACTGAAATTAGCCACAAATAAATGTATGTAGTTCTGTCCTTGAGCTGTTCTTGTCTATTGATGTTCTGTATTATGTCATTCTCTATTATGTTTTGTGTGGACCCCAGGAAGAGTAGCTGCTGCTTTTGCAACAGCTAATGGGGATCCTAATAAAATGCTAAACCAAATGGTTATTAGAGAACTCTTATTTAATTACCATGTAATGTTGACGATGTTGACGATGTAGGCTATGTAGGCTATGTACCAGGAAATAATGGACTACAAATAGAGTGTAACCATCCTGTCCTTTGTTTATGAAGCGGGTGGGTTGGATACAATACATTGCATGTCGAACTGATTATCTTCCCTCTGGTGTTACTCCTACCTGCTGGAGAATAGTTCTTTGCTCTGAGGGTCTTACTATAGTCCTGTGCCCAGAGATTCCATTCTGTCTCAGTGCTTGGGTGTATCCAGTGTTGAATGCTTGACTTCGTCTCAGCAGCCTAGAGAGTGACTGTTTGAGTTCAGTAGTGTTGCTTGCACTGACTGCCTTGTGCATCTGTTTCCCTAGGACTCTGATGACAGCATCAGAGGCCTCAATTAAAAACGTTGAGTACGTACAAAATATACCCCAAAACATACCAGTGTTCATGCAAAAGTTGGCATTTATAAAAACTGAACTTGAACAGAGAATTTGCTTAGCTTCCCACAAACTTCAGACCATGCATACGCACAGTTTCTAGTGGTTGAAGTATTGCATTGCAAGCAGGTAAGTAGCCTAGTGTTTTGTGCAAATAGACAGGAATGCATTTGGTATTTAAAAGCCTTAGAGTCCCATCAGGGAGCTTAAAGCCTGGGTTACAGGATCATACCCAAACAGCCCAAATCATGGACAGAGCCTTGTGTAACACTGGCATGCTGGGGTTGGTTGGGAGATTAATTGTTGGGTGTTTATTTATTTTCCTTTTGCAACTTTAATTTAGGAACTCTAAACCTCTAATCCCTCCCCAGCACTGTCTGTGTGTATTATTTTATCCCTAACATTGTTATTCAACCAAACTGATTGAAAGAAAAAGTGGAAAAGGAAGTTTCTACTACACCAAATGTCTTTAATTGGTCCTAATTTGGAGCCTATATGGCTACCCTGGCAGAGAGAGAGGGAGCAAGAGAGTGAGAGAGAAAAACAGAGCGATGTTTCTGAGATTTACCCTAATTTGGGGCCTGTATGGCTACCCTGGGAGAGAGTGAGCGAGAGATGAAGGCCTTAGAGAGAAGGGGGGATTGTAAAAGGGGAAGGGGGTACCTAATCAGTTGTCCAACTGAATGTATTCAACTGAGATGTGTCTTCTGTATTTAACCCAACCCATCTGAATCAGAGAGGTGCGGGGGGCTGCCTTAATCGACATGCACATCTTCAGTGCCCCGGTGACAGTGGGTTAACTGCCTTGCTCAGGGGAAGAACGACAGATTTGTACCTTGTCAGCTTGGGAGTTCGATCCAGCAACCTTCCGGTTAGTGGCCCAAAGCTCGAAGACACTAAACATAAAGGTGCATCTGGGTCTATATGGGCACAGGGCGAGACCAAGATGCAGACACGGGAGGCAGATGGTTTGAGTCTCTGATATTTATTATAATCCAAGGGGCAGGCAAGAGAATGGTCGTGGACAGGCGAAAGATCATAACAAGGTCAGAGTCCAGGAGGTACAGAGTGGCAGGCAGGCTCGAGGTCGGGGCAGGCAGTATGGTCAGGCAGGCGGGTTCAGAGTCAAGGCAGGCAAGGGTCAAAACCGGGAGGACTATCAAAAGAGAGATAAGAAAAAGCAGGCGCATGGAAAACCACACTGGTTGACAAGACAAGACGAACTGGCAACAAACAAACAGGGTTTCACCGGAATAAATACCCAGGTACTAATGGGGAAAACAGGTTACACCTGGAGGTGGGTGGAGACAATCACAAAGACAGGTGAAACAGATCAGGGCGTGACAGGGTCATTCTCACAAATTCTCAAGTGTAGTTTTTAATACATTTCCTTTTGGATCACTGAGATTAGGATCTGTACTTATCTATTTCTTAATTATTTATGTTTTTTGATGAGATATTATGCATGTTAACACAATTTCTTCAACTACCCACTCAAAAATGATCGTTGCCGCATCACTTTTCAACAACATAATGAACAAATACATGGTTGACATTGCGCCCCTAATGAAGAGGCCTGAGTTAAAAAAAAAAAAAAAAATGTAATTATTAATATTTATTTAATAATTTATCTCATTACCACCTTTAAAAAAAAATTGGGTCACATTCACTTGTGTATGTGCCTATTTGATTTAGCTATTCATAAAGAACAAAGGTCACACTACCAGATTAAGCCCAAATGCGTTTTCTTTTAATATTTCTTAAATATTGGTGCATTACGGTAATGATAAACAGGTTTCGGAGATGAGACTGCATGTTTCGGTAATGAGTGTTGCATAGTTTGCCATTGAAAAACTGTACTGATCTCAGAGATTCAGTATCCCAACAAATCATCAAAGTGTGCAATTAATTAATCCCAAATGATTTGTGGCTTGAAGTAAGTTAAATGGGGTTTATAGACCCCATATTTCACTGTTTTACAAAAAATCTATACAATAGGTTTAAGAAATGTTCTTAGTAATTAAATAAAGTTACCAGCACAGCACACCCATTGACTATATATTAGAATTATCGTATTATCATTGCCAAAATGAACGCTCTCATTACCGAAATTGACCTAAAAAGAACATAGTAATGAGAAATGTGTGTTTCGGTAATGAGAGGCCATTAGCTCAATCTGCAGACAGCCGTTATACTCTAGGTGACCGTTTTAATACTCATCATTGCATCCTGTATCAAAAGGTTGGCTGGTCCTCATTAAAGTGGGGCTGCAGGGTAGCCTAGTGGTTAGAGCGTTGGACTAGTAACCGGAAGGTTGCAAGTTCTAAACCCCTGAGCTGACAAGGTATCTGTCGTTCTCCCCCTGAACAGGCAGTTAACCCATTGTTCCTAGGCCGTCATTGAAAATAAGAATTTGTTCTTAACTGACTTGCCTAGTTAAAAAAAAAAAATCCTGTCGATCACTTCACTATTCCCTTTTTGTTTACAAAGCTTCCGACTTCATTGTTGAAGACTAAAAACATAACTTACCAAACCCGTTCGCAGGGTTGGTTATCTCTTGAGGTTCCTCGGGTCTCCATGGTCTTAATGGGGTTTCCCCTGAAAAAAGAAATAATAATATGAGTCAGCAAACAATTGACCACATCACTAAAGCCCATTCATGCCTCCATGTTATTGTTCTCTGACTTTTTTCCAAATTGAGCTTTTTAGCCATTTTGGCTATTTAGCCATTTTAGCCCTCAACACAAGGGGGTGTTGAGAATAAGAACCTCATTCTGAAGGCATATAAGCGAATACATTAACTTGTGGTCATCTAAGAACTACTACTCTAGATGATGCATGATGGGTGAATAAAACTCAATTTAATTACTGATTTTTATGTAATACATGTAATACTTTAATGTAAACTTCAACTAGAATTTTAAAAAATATATGATTTACGGACAAACTGCAACAACATATTTTGTTTTTTTCAAATAGGTTTTTCTAACTTAAAGTAAAATTAAAGTAATCCGGACGCATTTCGGTAATGAGAATATGGGGTAAAAAATGTACAAGAATACTATTTCGCACATCAGATGGGAGCCCCCACCTCCGAGAGGTCTAAGGTTTCCACGGTTATTTCTCTGCTGACTGGGTGGGCATTGGAATGGGAGAGAGGAGAGGAGGAGCTCGAGTCTTATGAGGGGTCCATGGATCTGTTTAAATGTATTTTCAATAATCCCGCGAAGGGTAGAGAGGGAGGTGAGCATCTGCTTCAGCTCTAGCACAGGAATCAGACACCTGCTGAGTATGTGCATACCTTCCGGACAGTAGCAGCTTCCAGTGGATGGAATGAGCTGGCGCTAAGCACGTTATTTAGAAGAGGTCTGGACAAGGAGGGCCATCCATCTGGAAAACCTCCTCCGGGAGCGTCGGCATCTTCATCGCTTTTCTCCCTCCTTCGGCAAGTGTTCGGGATCAGAGGCTGAACCCATGGAATTTAGGGGTGACATAACTTCCCGCGGCGGAATGGCGCAGACGGATACAGCTGGGGCTCTGTTTGTACTGTGGCCAGGGAGGGCACAAGCGCCAGCGGTGTCCGTTACTTCAGAATCCGGGATCCACTAGAGCAGAGGGACGGTCACGTGATGTTACATTCCCTGGACCAGGAGTGAGTATTCCATCTGCTGCTCTTCCTGTTAGACTCTTTGTAATACCCATCACTTTGGCTGACTGTCCCTCATGCCCTGTGTCTACAGTTCTAGTGGATTCAAGATCTCTACTGTCGGCCTTTAGGATCTGGACCCATCACACACATCACCCAAATACTCACCCTCACCATGGGGCCCAATCACCAGGAAAACATCCCCTTCTTCATCACCAGTGCACCAGTTCACAAGATCATCGTCAGAGTACCTTAGTTTCAGCGCCATAACCCTACCATCTCATGGTCGAGGATGAGAATCACCGACTGGTCACCTGAATACCGGAGGATCTGCCTCCCTGTGGTTCCACGTCAGTTGAAAGTCCTGTGGTTGCCCTCCAGCCCAACAATCCCAGAGGAATGGCAGAATCTAAGGGTGGTATTCTCAAGACCTGTGCTACCTGTTTCCCTCTTCATCGCCCCTGTGACTGTGCATTGACCTGTTTTCCGGTGCTACACCTCCATGCAGACGTATCTACCCTCTGTCGGTGGCTGAGACCCAGACCATGGAGAAGTACAGTTTAAGTCTGAAGTTTACATACACCTTAGCCAAATACATTTAAACTCAGTTTTTCACAATTCCTGACTTTTAATCCTAGTAAAAATTCCCTGTCTTAGGTCAGTTAGGATCACCACTTTATTTTAAGAATGTGAAATGTCAGAAAAATAGTAGAGAGAATGATTTATTTCAGCTTTTATTTCTTTCATCACATTCCCAGTGGATCAGTTTACATACACTCAATTAGCATTTGGTAGCATTGCCTTTAAATTGTTTAACTTGGGTCAAACGTTTAGGGTAGCCTTCCACAAACTTCCCACAATAAGTTGGGTGAATTTTGGCCCATTCCTCCTGACAGAGCTGGTGTAACTGAGTCAGGTTTGTAGGCCTCCTTGCTTGTACACACTTTTTCAGTTCTGCCCACAAATGTTCTATAGGATTGAGGTCGGGGCTTTGTGATGGCCACCCCAACACCTTGACTTTGTTGTCCTTAAGCCATTTTGCCACAACTTTGGAAGTATGCTTGGGGTCCATTTGGAAGACCCATGTGCGACCAAGCTTTAACCTCTCTGATCTACCCATCCCGGATCCGGTATCAGGAATACAGACTCAAGCTCATTACCATAACGCAACGTTAACTATTCATGAAAATCGCAAATGAAATTAAATAAATATGCCATCTCTCAAGCTTAGCCTTTTGTAAACAACACTGTCATCTCAGATTTTCAAAATATGCTTCTCATCCATAGGAAAACAATCATTTGTGTAAAAGTAGCTAGCTAGCGTAGCATTTAGCGTTAGCATTAGCGTTAGCATCCAGCACGCAACATTTCAACAAAAACAATGAGGATACTCTCAGTTAGATAGCAGATGCTCAGTTTTTCCAAAAAGATTCTTTGTGTATTAGAAATAGCTCCGTTTTATACATCACATTTGGCTACCAAAAAAACCCGAAAATTCAGTCCTCAAAACGCGAACTTTTTTCCAAATTAACTCCATAATATCGACTGAAAACATGGCAAACGTTGTTTAAAATCAATCCTCAAGGTGTTTTTCACATATCTCTTCAATGATATATCGTTCGTGGAAGCATGGTTTCTCCCCTCAATCAAATGGAAAAATACTTGCACATGGCTTTGCGCACCAGTTTCGACGCAGGACACCAGGCGGACACTTGGAAAATGTAGTCTCTTATGGTCAATCTTCCAATGATATGCCTACAAATATGTCACAATGCTGCCGACATCTTGGGGAAACGGCAGAAGGTCTAAGCTTATTCCTGTCGCATTCACAGCCATATAAGGAGACATTAGAAAACAGAGCTTCAGAAATTCTGCTCATTTCCTGGTTGACGTATCATCTTGGTTTTGCCTGTAGAATGAGTTCTGGGGCACTTACAGACAAAATCTTTGCAGATTCTGAAACTTCAGAGTGTTTTCTTTCCAAAACTGTCAAGAATATGCATAGTCGAGCATCTTTTTGTGACAAAATATCGCGCTTAAAACGGGAACGTTTTTTATCCAAAAATGAAATAGCGCCCCTAGAGATGCAACTGGTTTTAACTGATGTCTTGAGATGTTGCTTCAATATATCCACCTAATTTTTGTTCCTCATGATGTCATCTATTTTGTGAAGTGCACCAGTCCCTCCTGCAGCAAAGTACCCCCCCACAACATGATGCTGCCAACCCCATGCTTCACGGTTGGGATGGTGTTCTTCGGCTTGCAAGCCTCCCCCTTTTTCCTCCAAACATAACGATGGTCATTATGGCCAAACAGTTCTAATTTTGTTTCTTCTGACCATTTTAGACATTTCTCCAAAAAGTACGATCTTTGTTCCCATGTGCAGTTGTAAACCGTAGTCTGGCTTTTTTATGGGAGTTATGGAGCAGTGGCTTCTTCCTTGCTGAGCGGCCTTTCAGGTTATGTCAATATAGGACCTGTTTTACTGTGGATATAGATACTTTTACTTGTGTCATGCACAAAGTAGATGTCTTTACCGACTTGCCGAAACTATAATTTGTTGACAAGAAATTTGTGGAGTGGTTGAAAAACAAGTTTTAATGACTACAACCTTAGTGTATGTAAACTTCCGACAACTTCAACAGGGTTTCATCCGCTGGTCCACGTCCTCTGCGTTGGCTAGTTTCTTCTTTGTTGCCAAGGATTACGCCCTTGTATCGATTACCGTGGACTCAATGACATCACCACAAAGTATCGGTACCCTCTCCCGCTGGTGCCGTCAGCCATTGAGCAGCTCCGCGGGGCCTGGTTCTTCACCAAACTGGACCTGTGGAGTGCCTACAATCTCATTCACTTCCAGGATGGGGATGAGTGGAAGACGCCTTTTGGCCTAGCCAATGTTCCGTCAGTGTTCCAGGCATTCGTCAACGATGTGTTCAGGGACATGCTCGGACGTCAGGTGATTGTGTACATCGATGACATCCTGTTCTTCCCGACCAACCTGGAAGATCACATCACTCACGTTTGAGCAGTCCACGAACGCCTCTTGGCTAACCACCTGATCGTCAAGGTGGAGAAGTGCCAATTCCACCAGAGGGCTGTCTCCTTCTTGGGGTTTGCCAACTTTTACCGCCGCTTCATCAGGAACTTCAGTGCCCTTGCTGCCCCTCTCACCTCCCTCCTCAATAGTGGGCCTCATAGGTTGGTTTGGTCTCCAGCAGCCAATGAGGCCTTTTGTGAGAATTGTCCTCTCACGTGCATCTACATCCCCTCAGGGATAAGGGATTGGCTGCTGACCCGGGCACACACAGCTGTCGTCGCTGGACATCGAGGTATTTCTCGCACCATCCATTCCCTCACTGAGAAATACTGGTGGCCCACCTTGGTGCAGGAAGTTACGCGGTATGTCAACTCTTGTTCCGTGTGTGCTCAAACTTAAGTCCCCCTGGAATGCTCAGCAGGGAAGCTCCTGCCGCTTCCCGTGCCTCAGCGACCTTGGTCCCATCTATCCATTGACTTTGTTACTGATCTTCCTCCTTCTGATGGTTTCACCACCATTCTGGTGGTAGTGATAGATTTTCCAAGTCATGTCGATTCATCCATTGATCTTCCCATTGATCTCCAGGTCGCTGAGGCACTCTTCCAGCAGGTCATCCGGCATTATGGCCTTCCGGAGGACATTGTCTCGGACCATGGCCACCAATTCACATATGGCGGGCCTTCTTGGAGAAGCTTGGGGTCATGGTTAGTCTCACACCCAGGTATTGGCCTCAGTCTAACGGGCAGGAGGAGAGGATGAATCAGGAGCTAGGGAGGTACCTGAGGAGTCACTGTCAGGACCTGCAGGGTGAGTGGGCACGTTTCCTTCCTTGGGCCGAGTACATCCAGAATTCTCTACGTAACTCCTCCACTGGGTTGAACCCCTTCCAGTGTGTTTTGGGTTTACAGACGGCCCTGGCCCCATGGACACCAGGCCAGACCATGGCTCCTGTGGTAGATGAGTGGTGCCGGCTCCGCCTGCCCTGCAAGAAACTGAGCCCCTGGTTTGTGGGGCCATTCAAGGTTTTCCGGAGGGTCAATGAGGTGACATACATACCCTCTTTTCATGTTTATTTTTATTTTACCTTATTTAACCAGGCAGGCCAGTTGAGAGCAAGTTCTCATTTACAACTGCGACCTGTCCAAGATAGAGCAAAGCAGTGCGACACAAACAACACAGTTACACATGGGATAAACAAACGTATAGTCAATAAAACAATAGAAAAGTCTATATACACAGTGTGGAAATGTAGTAAGATTAGGGAGGTATGGCAATAAATAGGCCATAGTTGTGAAATAATTATAATTTAGCATTAACACTGGAAGTGATAGATGTGCAGAAGATGAATGTGCAAGTAGAGACACAGGGGTGCACAGGAGCAAAAAAAACTAATAACAATATGGGGATGAGGTAGTTGGGTGGATTATTTACAGATGAGCTATGTACAGGTGCAATGATCTGTAAGCTGCTCTGACAGCTGATGCTTAAAGTTGGTGAGGGTGGTATACATTTCCAGCTTCAGTTATTTTTGCAATTCGTTCCAGTCATTGGCAGCAGAGAACTGGAAGGTAAGGCGGCCAAAGTAGGAGTTGGCTTTGGGGGTGACTAGTGCAATATATCTGCTCGAGCACGTGCTACGTGTGAGTGCTGCTATGGTGACCAGTGAGCTGAGATAATGCGGGGCTTTACCTAGCGAGGACTTATAGATGACCTGGAGCCAGTGGATTTGGCAACAAATATGAAGCGAGGGCCAGCCAACGAGAGCATACAGGTCATAGTGGTGGGTAGTATATGGGGCTTTGGTGACAAAACGGATGTGACTGTGATAGACTACATCCAATTTGCTGAGTAGAGTGTTGGAAGTTATTTTGTAAATGACATCGCCGAAGTCAAGGATCGGTAGGATAGTCAGCTTTACGAGGGTATGTTTGGCAGCATGAGTGAAGGATGCTTTGTTGCGAAATAGGAAGCCGATTCTAGATTTCATTTTGGATTGCAGATGTGTAATGTGAGCTTTGAAGAAGAGTTTACAGTCCAACCAGACACCTAGGTATTTGTAGTTGTCCACATATTCTAAGTCAGAACTGTCCAGAGTAGTGATGCTAGATGGGTGAGCAGGTGCGGGCAGCAATCGGTTGAAGAGCATGCATTTAGTTTGCTTGCATTTAAGAGCAGTTGGAGGCCACGAAAGGAGTGTTGTATGGCATTGAAGCTCATCTGGAGGGTTGTGTCCAGAGAAGGGCCAGAAGTGTACCGAATGGTGTCGTCTGCAAAGAGGTGGATCAGAGAATCACCAATACGGAGAATCACTAATACGGCTGCACAGTATTGTCTTTTATCAATGACGGTTATGATATCGTGTAGGACATTGAGCGTGGCTGAGGTGCACCCATGACCAGCTCGGGAAACCAGATTGCATAGCGGAGAAGGTACGGTGGGATTCTGTTTCTGTTTTTTAAAACCTCTTGTAACTACCCATCCCGGATTCAGGAGAATTGTCATCAACTGACACTAAGTAGCATAACGCAAAGTACAAAATTTTTTACTAGAAAATATTAATATTCATGAAATCACAAGTGAAATATATTCAAACACAGCTTAGCCTTTTGTTAACTTGGCTTTCGAAGACTTTAGAAAGGCAGGGTAGGATAGATATAGGTCTGTAACAGTTTGGGTCTAGAATATCACCCCTTTTGAAGAGGGGGATGACCCCGGCAGCTTTCCAATCTTTAGAGATCTCAGACGATACGAAAGAGAGGTTGAACAGGCTAGAAAAAGGGGTTGCAACAATTATGGCAGATAACTTTAGAAAGAGAGGGTCCAGATTGTCACAGCTAAATTGTAGGGGTCCAAATTGTGCAGCTCTTTCAGAACATCAGCTATCTGGATTTTGGGGAAAGAGAAATGGGGGAGGCTTGGGCAAGTTGCAGTGGGGGGTGCAGAGCTGTTTACCACGTAGGGGTAGCCAGGTGGAAATCATGGACAGCTGTAGAAAAATGCTTATTGAAATTCTTGATTATCATAGATTTATTGTTGGTGACAGTGTTTCCTATCCTCAGTGCAGTGGGCAGCTGGGAGGAGGTGCTCTTATTCTCCATGGACATTACAGTGTCCAAGACATTTTTGGAGTTTGTGCTATACAGGATGCAAATTTCTGTTTGAAAATGCTAGCCTTTGCTTTCCTAACTGCATGTGTATATTTGTTCCTTTCTTCCCTGAAGTTTTGCATATCGCGGGGACTATTCGATGCTAATGCCGTACGCCACAGGATGTTTTTGTGCTGGTCAAGGGCAGTCAGATCTGGAGTGAACCAAAGGCTATATCTGTTCTTAGTTCATTTCTTTTTTGAATGGGGCATGCTTATTCAATATGGTGAGGAAAGCACTTTGAAAGAATAACAAGGCATCCTCTACTGATGGAATGAGGTCAATATCCTTCCAGGATACCCGGGCCAGATTGATTAGAAAGGCCTGATCGCTGAAGTGTTTTAGGGAATGTTTGACAGTGATGAGGGGTGGTCATTTGACGGCGGACCCATTACGGATGCAGGCAATGAGGCAGTGATGGCTGAGATGCTGGTTGAAGACAGTAGAGGTGTATTTAGAGGGCAGGTTGGTCAGGATGATATCTCCAGGGGGGCCGGGCGTATGCTGTCAGATCCCTATTGGATTCCCAACGTCGTGGGGTCAGTATCTGGTGGATTGGGAGGGGTATGGCCCAGAGGAGCGGTGTTGGGTTATGGTGGAGTACATTCTGGACCCCAACATCATCTGTGATATACACCATCGCCACCCGGACCGACTGGCTCCTCATCCTCAGGGTCGTCCCCCTGGTCGGCGTTGTCCTACGGCTGGAGCCGCACGTCAGAGGGGGGGTACTGTCAGGTCTGCTCCTGCTCCTCCTCTCCGGCGTATGACGTCGCCAGAGTACTAACCACCGGTCATGGGATTCATCATTACGCACACCTGTTAATCACGATTCACACCTAGACTCCATTACCTAAATAATCTCCTCCCCTTTATTTGTCACTCTCCCATGTTCACTCACCAGTTGGTATTGTTCTTGTATATCGGTGTCCTGCCTTATGTTAGTGGCGTGTTTTATTAAAACATTGCACCTGCTTCCGACTCAACGCCCCATCATTACACATAAGGACAAATCCGACTCCGACTCCTCCTTGCAGGGGCGGTTCCTCCTGCAGGCAGAAGAGGGTCGTTAGTGATTGGAGTCACCTGGGATCAGAGTATTTAAACTGTCACTAATCACCTCTCTCTCTCTCTCTCTCTCCGCTCTCTCTGCTCTCCGTTTTGCATAGTTTTCACTCAGTCATTCACACAAACAGATTCACGCATCCATGCACTTTACATACACCTTACATTATGATACTTCCACACCTCATTCATTTTTCTTAGTTTAAAGTTAATAGTTTTGCTTACAATAAATAACAATTTTTAATTGGCCTCTACCTGTTGTTCGCGTCCCCGGCTATGAGCCGGCCTGTGACAGTATGCTATTCTTTTTTCTGAAATAGACCACATTTTTTTCCTATCATGCTTCTTTAGACCTGTCTAAAATAAATAATGGATTTATTGTGAAGCTGTAGGCTGTATTACATGGATTTATTTTACGTTTTTGTGTTGAAGCCAGATGATAAATGTTTTATGTTAATTAACGTTCAATTATCGTGAGACCTACAGTTGGTTGTTTGACAATCCCCGGCTGAAATGTGACCGCAACAGCCCTAGGGGTGTATAGTTGGGTTAGGGCAAGGACAGAGGCAGAGCAGTCGTAGTGATGATGGTACTGTAGTTAGGCAGGGACAAAGCAGCCCTTCTGTGATCCTCTCTTTCCCAAACATGGCTATCACCTCTAATCCCATGGAGATTATCCCCCCCGTGCCACACAGGAAGACAGCATTAGTGCTGTGCACTGCTCAGAAAGCCCTGCCGCCTCCCTGCCTAACTGCTACAGAACGCTGCAGTATTCCCCACAGAGCAGAGGGGATTTCACATGGATAGCCAGCCTGCGCTGCCCTTTATTAAACTGCTGCTGAGGGGTCAGCTCTGCTCTGCTCTGCTCTCACCCACCCGTTGTTTGTTATAGCTAAAGTACTGCTACATACAGTACCAGTCAAAAGTTTGGACACACTTACTCATTCGTGTTTTTTTTCCAATTTTTTTTATTTGATTTTTTACTATTTTTTACATTGTAGAATAATAGTGAAGACATCAAAACTATGAAATAACACATATGGAATAATGTAGTAATCAAAATACATTTTAGATTCTTCAAAGTAGCCACCCTTTGCCTTGATGACAACTTTGCACACTCTTGTCAATCTCTCAACCAGCTTCATGAGGTAGTCACCTGGAGTGCATTTCAATTAACAGGTGTGCCTTGTCAAAAGTTCATTTGTGGTATTTATTGCCATCCTAATGAGATTCAGCAAATTAGTTGTGTTGTGACAAGGTAGGGTTGGTATAGAGAAGATGGTCTTTTACCAAATAAGGCTAAATCCATATTATGGCTAGAACAGCTCAAATAAGCAAAGCGAAATGACAGTCCATCAACACTTTAACACATTTTGGGTTACTACATGATTCCGTATGTGTTATTTCATTGTGTTGATGTCTTCACTATTATTATACAATGTAGAAAATATTGAAAATTATAGGTAGGTAGTTGTGTCCAAACTTTTGACTGGTACTGTATATACAGCTGAAGTTGGAAGTTTACATACACGTAGGTTGCAGTTATTAAAACTTGTTTTTCAACCACTCCACAAATGTCTTGTTAAAAACTACAGTTTTGGCAAGTCGGCTAGGACATCTACTTTGTGCATGACACAAGTAATTTTCACAACAATTGTTTACAGACTGATTATTTAACTTATATTTCAATGTATCTCAAATCCAGTAGGTCAGAAGTTTACATACACTAAGTTGACTTTGCCTTTAACAAACAGCTTGGAAAATTCCAGAAAATGATGTCATGGCTTTAGAAGCCTCTGATAGGCTAATTTTTTTTTTATTTTTATTTTACCTTTATTTAACCAGGCAAGTCAGTTAAGAACAAATTCTTATTTTCAATGACGGCCTGGGAACAGTGGGTTAACTGCCTGTTCAGGGGCAGAACGACAGATTTGTACCTTGTCAGCTCGGGGGTTTGAACTCGCAACCTTCCGGTTACTAGTCCAACGCTCTAACCACTAGGCTACCCTAATTTGAGTCAATTGGAGGTGTACCTGTGGATGTATTTCAAGGCCTACCTTCAAACTCATTGCCTCTTTGCTCGACATCATGGGAAAATCAAAAGAAATCAGCCAAGACCCCAGAAATAAAATTGTAGACCTCCACAAGTCTGGTTCATCCTTGGGAGCAATTTTAAAATGCTTGAAGGTACCACGTTCATCTGTACAAACAATAGTACGCAAGTATAAATACCATGGGACCACGAAGCCGTCATACCGCTCAGGAAGGAGACGCGTTCTGTCTCCTAGAGATGAATGTAGTTTGGTGCAAAAAGTGCCAATCAATCCCAGAACAACAGCAAAGGACCTTGTGAAGATGCTGGAGGAAACAGGTACAAAATATTCTATATCCACAGTAAAACGAGTCCTATATCGACGTAACCTAAAAAGTCGCTCAGCAAGGAAGAAGCCACTGCTCCAAAACCTCCATAAAAAAAAGCCAGACTACGGTTTGCAACTGCACATGGGGACAAAGATCGTACTTGTTGGAGAAATGTCGTCTGGTCTGATGAAACAAAAATATAACTGTTTGGCCATAAAGGTCATCATTATGTTTGGAGGAAAAAGGGAGAGGCTTGCAAGCCGAAGAACACCATCCCAACCGTGAAGCACGGGGGTGGCAGCATCATGTTGTGGGTGTGCTTTGCTGCAGGAGAGACTGGTTCTCTTCACAAAATACATGGCATCATGAGGAACGGAAATTATGTGGATATATTAAAGCAACATCTCAAGACATCAGTCAGGAAGTTAAACTTGGTCGCAAATTTCTTCCAAATGGACAATGACCCTAAGCATACTTCCAAAGTTGTGGCAAAATGGCTTAAGGACAACAAAGTCAAGGTATTGGAGTGGCCATCACAAATCCCTGACCTCAATCCCATAGAAAATTGGTGGGCAGAACTGAAAAAGCATGTGCGAGCAAGGAGACCTACAAACCTGACTCAGTTACACCAGCTCTGTCATGAGGAATGGGCCAAAATTCACTCAACTTATTGTGGGAAGCTTGTGAAAGGCTACCCAAAACGTTTGACCCAAGTTAAACAATTTAAAGGCAATGCTACCAAATACTAATTGAGTGTATGTAAACTTCTGACCCACTGGGAATGTGATGAAATAAATAAAAACTGAAATAAATCATTCTCTCTACTATTATTCTGACATTTCACATTCTTAAAATAAAGTAGTGATCGTAACTGACCAAAGACAGGGAATTGTTACTTGGATTAAATGTCAGGAATTGTGAAACTGAGTTTAAATGTATTTGACTAAGGTAAGTAACTTCTACTGTACCTAGTCCCTCACACCTCTTTCTTTAACACCTCCAGTTTGGGTTTTGAGGAATAGTGTGCCATCAAAATGAGACGTGCAGTGGGAAAGACGTTTGATATTTCCATAGGCACCCTCTCCTGGGCCAATGGAGACAGCTCTCTTATGATCCCCACGATACTGATTGGCTGATGTCTTGTCTTTCAGGTGAATGGAACAGAAGCAGATTATGAGTATGAGGAGATCACCCTGGAACGGGTAAGTAGGAGGAACATCACATCGTAGTTGTTACTTTAAACCCATCATCCATGGCTAACGTTTTCATAAAATAGATGTATCTTAAATTAAAGAGCCAATCACCAGTTGAAATAATAACAAAGTTAATTCCCTGCCACTGTTTTAGTAAAAAGCTGAGGGATGTGGCTGGAGAAATTCAGTCACTCTCAAATTCAAAGACAGAGCTAGGGATGACCATTCATGATATCACAATTATAGGTTTAACCATGTTTTAAGGCTATACATTGTATGTTTACATTTAATTTGTTTCCAAAAAAATTGGCGTAAAACAAGCTTATATTTTGGGATATGACAAAGCTCATGAGGCATTTGTAAGTTATATTCTTTAAGAATCAATGGGTACATATCATTAATTTGTAAGTCCAAAAATTGATGTAGCAACTGCTGATTGTCCCTTTAAGGTTTTAATGTAAATTAAAGGTTTAAAATAAATTGAGGGTCTATATTTAAATGTAAAGGTTTAAATTTGAATGGAAATTAATTTAAAAGGTTAACCATGCAAGATATGTCATTTATATTTTCATAGTTTCCAGGGCTCTCAGTCTAACTATATAATGAAAACGCTGTGTGTCAGGGAGCAGGGAGAGGAGAGAGGGAGAAGGGAGAGGGGGGAGAGGAGCAGGGAGCTGTTTCTGTGTCTGCCTGTAAGGCTGCAGGGCTCTCTTTTCTTTCTGCTATGACCTGATTCAGCCACGATCTGCGCTTGCATCATTAACTCTACATCAACTTCACTGTTAAAGATGGTGAGACACACATCAGAGACGCGCACACCACTCCTAACCACAACCACACACTAAGCCTTAGTGTAGGCAATAGAGTCAGGCCCTATACTACTGCCCTTAAATGTCACCGACCTCCTTGATTCAGTCTTATGTAGAAACATTTGAAATTGTGTTTTTTTACATTGGCTAAAAGCAGAGACACAGAGCTACAAAATGGTATATCATATACTGCATTTGAGGAACAATTGGAAAGTAATTCTGCTTTGAAAGTTGATAAACTTGTAATTTCACATTTGAGAAAATGGCCTTTGAATGTTTTGGTACCACCTGGAGAGCTCTTCTTCGTCTACACCCATTCAACATTGTTCACACCCGCTTAAGCTTTAGCCCCACCCATCTCTTTAAGGGTTGATCTGAGCCTTCTGTACAAACAATAGCAGTCAAGCTCATAAGCTAACTGGCCAACTTGCTAGCTACTTCCAGACACATGAGAGAACAGCTCACTGAACATTACTCACCCTAGCAGAGCTGGTTAGGCTGTTTATGTTATACAGAGTGTTTGCTACTGCAACTGTGCTGTCAGATTGTCTGTCGTAAATTCAGAGCGTTTCGCTTTCGGAACGTTCAGAGCATACACTGGACGCTCTGGAAGAGGAGTAGGGTTGATCCGCGCATTCTGACCTCACAATGGCAGTCAAGCACCCAAGCAAACTGAGTAATATTGGCTAGCTCGCTAGCTATTTCTAGACACAAATGAGAGAACACCCCCCTCTGACCATTTTACTCACCCTAGCAGAGCTGGTTAGGCTTTTTTCATATTATCCAGAGCGTTGGTGACTGTAACTGGGCTGCTGGCAACAATTTAATTATACTTTTCTGACAACGTTTACTGACACCGGCCATATTCAACGGGGGTTGAGCGTTCGTAAATTCATCAGTTATTCTCTGGCACACTCAAACGAGAGTGCTCTGAAATCGAAGTAGAGGGCAAGACTGAATTTACAATCACAATCAAAAAGGTTACTTGCATAGTGGAGTCTTTTGTTAAAACATGTAGCTAGCTAGGTAAACAATGAACTATAATCCCAACTCATGACATTACTACCCTGCATGAATCTGCAGGTAGCTAACCAAACAGGATCAATGTTAGCTAGCTAACATTAGGCTATAACTAGCCAAGCAAATGGCTCTGAGATATGAATAATAAGATCAACCATGTAACGTTAGCTAGAGAGCCAGCCAGCTAATGTTAGCTAGCTAGCTAAAATTACACTAACTTGGAATGAAAACAATTTTCTGTCAACATTAGAAATGTGTAATATCTGAAAATGTAGCTAGCTAGACTATCTTACCCTTATACATCATGGTTGGACGCTTCTCCCTGTCACGGATGCCATGCATGGTTGCCCTTAGTTTGAAGATGTAATCCGGAGACAGGTGTTTTCGCCATCTCCTTAGCTATCATACTCTAATTCCACTGATTTAAAAACTCTGTCCTCCAGAAAGTGGGAAGCAAGACTTATGGCGTTCCACTAAGCAATGAAAAAAAATGTAAAGCCACTTTAGACAGGATTACCTATACATACTGACCAGCTCTAATAGACAGAAGCGTGCTATAGACCAATCCAAACTCATCTCTCGGCATGTCCAGCCCACTCATTATCTCAGCCAATCATGGCTAGCGGAAAGGTTGCCTGGCTTTTTCTGTGGCTAAACCAACTAGGCTCGGAATTTAACAATTTTATTCGTATTATAATGAAACAGCAGAGACCAGGTCTCGAACCCTCGACCTTCGAGCCCGAGGTCCGGCATGCTATCGGCTGTGCCGCAAAAGCATGCTCATGCGACAGAGTCGATTTCCGCGCTTATAAACCCTACTCCGTCCTTTCAAAGAGCGCTTCCTCGCGACTCTACGTCTTACAGGAACACGGTCACCAGCCAAGCACACGCACTGTCGTGGATGCAAGGTCCGATCACTTCTGACACCAATGTAATGAAACAGGCAGGGAGCAGGTCTCGAACCCTCGACCTTCTAGCCCGAGGTCTGGCGCGCTATCGACTGTGCTGCAAAAGCATGCTCGTGCGGCAGTGTCGATTTCCACGCTTATAAACCCATGGTCGTTACAGTATTTACAGATGGCATACAAGTTTGTTATAAAAGCACATGAAAGTTCAAATGTTCCAGAAGGCATTTCTGCCAAAAAAATGCATTTTGATAAAAACAAAAAAGATTACATTCAAATTGCTCTTGTGTGAAGTAGTGACCTTCGACATAGGCCTAGTTTCCTGAAACGTTCACAAATACACACTATACTACACTGCCACTTTGAAATCCACCCCACCATGCCCAAGTATTTATTGTTGAGGAGGGTCCATCACATGTACTAATTGGCAAAAAGATCTTTCTTTAATTTAAGCGATATAATAAATGATCCGACTGATGGTTTCACCAACAAAATGTTTTTTTGCCACTACATAAGTCAGGATGATATTTTTGTGTATTGATGACAATAAATCAAATTAATTTGATAAATCAATTATATTAATAGTTTCAATATCATGTTAAGATAATGAAATGCATTCTGGGATTCATTGTTGTTGTTTCTGTCATGTTTTAAGCGACAGTTGAGCTAGCTGTCAAGAGACAATGGCCGAGAAAAACAAATAAAGAGAGAAAGTCGAGAATAGAAAATCACGGATTTAAAAAGCAACAATGTATCAACACAAAAGTGGAGGCCAAAAGAGGAAGGCCAAAAATTAGAAAGCTAAGGAGGTGTCAAAATGTGTTAAATTAGATTCATTTTTCAAACGCAGTTCAAGTGCAGCCATTGCTAGCACAAGCAATGTAGCGGGACCAGAATAGGATGTAGGTTTATCATCGCCAGCATCAGCTTTTAGCGGGTCAAGAGAGCCAAGGCCAAGCTGGTCCATCATGCCAGAAGGCTAATTGATCATTAGAAAACCCCTTTGCAATTGTTAGCACAGCTGAAAACTGTTGTCCTGATTAAAGAAGCAATAAAACTGGCCTTCTTTAGAATAGTTGAGTATCTGGAGTATCAGCATTTGTGGGTTCGATTACAGGCTCAAAATGTCCAGAATTACAGGCTCAAAATGGCCAGAAACAAAGACTCTTCTTCTGAAACTCGCCAGTCTATTCTTGTTCTGAGAAATGAAGTCTATTCCATGCAAGAAAATGTTAAGAAACTGAAGATCTCGTACAACGTGTACTACTCCCTTCAGAGAACAGCGCAAACTGTCTCTAACCAGAATAGAAAGAGGAGTGGGAGGCCCCGGTGCACAACTGAGCAAGAGGACAAGTACATTAGAGTGTCTAGTTTGAGAAACAGATGCCTCACAAATCCTCAACTGGCAGCCTCATTAAATAGTACCTGCAAAACACCAGTCTCAACGTCAACAGTGAAGAGGCGACTGCGGGATGCTGGCCTTCTGGGCAGAGTTGCAAAGAAAAAGCCATATGTCAGACTGGCCAATTAAAAGAAAATATAAAAACGGCAAAAGAACACAGACACTGGACAGAGGAACTCTGCCTATGACATCTAACAGTTGATTTGAACCAAACCCATTTCTCTCTTCTGCCCCTCTATGTAGGGTAACTCGGGGTTGGGCTTCAGTATTGCGGGGGGGACAGATAACCCCCACATTGGAGAAGACCCCAGTATCTTCATCACCAAGATCATCCCTGGAGGAGCTGCAGCTCAGGACGGATGCCTCAGGTTGGTAACACCACAGTATATGGTTACATGATCCCAATCGCATTTCAGCCTATGAACTGAATCACATTGCAGCTTATGGGTCCATGGTGTGAATCACATTAACTGACTCCTGATGATTCTCCCTGTGGAGTAAATGACTAATATATTTGATTCTCCTGGGTAAAGAATGAATGACTGATGTATTTGAGTCTCCTGGCTGTAGAGTGAAAGATTTATGTATTTGACCAAGGGTGTGTGCGTGCGGATGCACCTAAAAAATGTACTGGCATAACAGGCCCTGCCCTGGATGTTCTGCCGTCCATGCGAGACAAAACATTGCCACCCCCCTCCTTATCCACTCTGAACTAGAAAGGTGTACAGAGGCAATTTTTTTTAAACATTTTCGAATAGTCGGAAGAATAGAACATAATAGCAGCCCAATTCATATTCCTATGCTACAAATTAAAACATTTTTAACACATCTGGTTAGTCAGCTATATAATCAGTTCAATGTCCGTAACATATTTTCACTGATTAAATCACAAATGTCTCTATTAAATTCGTTTTTTATATTTCTTTGTGCGCTGAATGGGGAAAAACTGCTTGCAATCAAGAGAAAAAGTCTCTCAGAAAAGTCTCACTAGAAAGGTGGATAATGAAAATAGAATTTTCAGGGAAGAATGGACTGAGAAATAGGCATACCAGAGTGTGTTGTTTGCAACAAAACGGTTGTTGTTTGCAAATAATTAAATATTATGAATTTAAACATGGCAACTTCAAAGGTTACCTTTTCACCCAATTGTAAGTTTCAACGGTTGGCTAGTCGTCCGTTGCTTAACCCAACAACAGAAGTGCCCATTAACCTGCCCATTAACATTGACGGGGCTGCGGTGTAGTGAGTCGAGAGTTTCAAGTTCCTTGGTGTCCACATCACCAACAAACTATCATGGTCTAAAACACACAAAGATAGTCGTGAAGAGGGCACGGCAACCCCTTTTCCCTCTCAGGAGACTAAAACGATTACGGCCCAGTAAATAACTGGGGCCAAGCTTCCTGCCTTCCCGGACTTATATACTAGGCGGTGTCAGAGAAAGGCCCAAAAAATTGTCAAAGACTCCAGTTACCCAAGTCATAGACTGTTCTCTCTTCTACCGCACCACTGCGACATGTATACTCTCGTTGGCTGGTCCTCACTACATATTTGTTGCCAAACACACTGGCTCCAGGTCATCTAAGTATTTGCTAGGTATAGCTCCACCTTATCTCAGCTCACTGATCACCATAGCAACACCCACCCGAGCACACGCTCCAGCAGGTATATTTCACTGGTCATCCCCAAAGCCAACACCTACTTTGGCCGCCTTTCCTTCCAGTTCTCTGCTGCCAATGACTGGAACAAATTGCAAAAATCTCTGAAGTTGGAGACTTACAGTATATCTCCCTCACTAACTTTAAGAGTCAGCTGTCAGAGCAACTTACCAATCGCTGCAGCTGTACATAGCCCATCTGTAAATAGCCCATCCAAACAACTACCTACCTCATCCCCATATTTGTTTTAGTTTTTCTGTTCTTTTGCACACCAGTATTTCTACTTGCACATCCTCATCTGCACATATATCACTCCAGTGTAAACTGCTAAATTGTAATTACTTTGGCACTATTGGCCTATTTATTGCCTTACCTCCTTACTTCATTTTGCACACAGTTTATACAGATTTTTCTATTGTGTTATTGATGTATGTTTATCCCATCTGTAACTCTGTGTTGTTTTTGCCGCACTGCTTTGCTTTATCTTGGCCAGGTCGCAGTTGTAAATGAGAACTTGTTCTCAACTGGCCTACCTGGTAAAATTGAGGTGAAAAAAATGTAAAAATAAATAATAGTAAAGTATTTTCTTAACTCTATTTGAACTGCATTGTTGGTTAAGGGCTTGTAAGTAAGCATTTCACGGTAAGGTCTACACACCTGTTGTAGTTGGCGCATGTGACAAATACAATTTGATTTGATTTTGAATTGAATGCTTTATCTGGATACTTTTTATGTATTTCTAAATATAAAGCTAGCAATAAGTATCCTTTTTGCCCTTTTCTTTAACAAAAGGTATGGCATACCTTCACTCAATTTGAGCCCTGTTTTTAAACGAACACACCAAGCCCTTCCCAGACATCGAGGTATTTAAGGAGTGCATGGCGAAAGTATTGGAGGATTTGGCTATACCAACAAAATCTATGCATTGCATAATTGCGTCCATCAAACAGGTAAACCAACCTCTTATTTTTGTAGGAAAGAGTAGGCTTCAACAAAGGCATCTTGTTGCTGGTGAAGTCTAATTAAAATAAAGACAGTTGTTGAAATTAATTACTTTCAGCACCATTTGCTGTCCACGTCTGTTTGATTATGCCTCAGCCACTCAAAAGCTGATGTCTTCTCCTGCACACTCTCTCCTCAATAATAAGTTAATGATTGAAAAAGTGTCCCATGAAATTGTAATACATTTGGTCTCCAGTCTATGGGCTTCAGAAAAACCACATAGGCTACTACTCTTTCTACCGTAGGCTACATCATTTTGTTAAATTAATTTGATGGAGCTTGGTGGAGCGCCTCAGCGCTGAGTCTCTCCAAAGGCACGCTGGGCATGGATAAGCTAAATATTTTGCACCCCTGCCTTTGTTAAAGTGGGCTCTGCTTATAATGGGGCGGCATCAACACTCACCTACTGTAAATAGTCCTCATGCCACTATGTGAGAGAAGTTATCATTGTTTTTGGGCAGAATTGTCATGTATTGTCATATTATGTCTTGTTCCTGTTCTTTCTCTTCACTTCGTCTCCCTCTGCTGGTCGTATTAGGTTACCTTCTCTTCCTCTCCTTCTCCCAGCTGTTCCTCATCTTCTCTAAACTACCTCGTTCACCCTTTTCCCATCTGTTCCTTTTTCCCCTCTGATTAGGTCTCTATTTCTCTCTCTGTTCCTGCTTCTGTCTTTGTCAGATTCTCGTTTGAGTTTCTCATGCCAGAACCAAACTATCATCTCGTTTGCTTCACCCTTGTCCCGTCCTGTCGGAATCTGTCTGTTCATCTGATGCTACGTGTGATCAGGTACCTCTGTCCTCTACGACCCGCGCCTACCCAGAGAGACCAGCAGTCTGTCGCCGCTAACCCAGCTATTCTCCTCTGCTGCTAAGAAGGGGACTCTAACCCAGCTATTCTCCTCTGCTGCTAGAAGGGGGACTCTTCTGTAAATATCAGAAGGACTTTATGATTCATTTATCGCCCTCTCTGCGGGTTGTCTATTTTGCCATTATATACATCTGAAGAGGATCTATGTCTTCCCTGTGTTTTGACATTAAAGGACTCTGTTTTTGTTAAACCGCTTTTGGGTCCTCACTCACGTGCATAACAAGAATAATATGCGGTGTTATGTGTTGTTGGAGGTCTTGGTCAGTTTAGCTCGGAAAATGCCTCCTTGGACTGCCTAATCCTGCCCAATGGGCAGGCAGCCCGTGGGGCCTAATCATGTAATTATATTTAGAATCCATATTAATTCAATAGCATTTCTGTGGGACTATTCATAAAGATGTGTCAACTTGTATAGTGGCATAAACACAATCAGTCATGACTGTCAAACAATCACTTCAAATGGCTCCTTTACTAGGCTACCCACATACATTCATCCACTCGCAACATATTTCCAGCCTCCAAATAGTTGTTAATGGAAAGAGACATCTGTTACCCAAAACACCAAAAAGTGAAATGACATTTGGTGATTGTCAATAGGCCAGAATCAATGCCTCCACTGCTGTCCGCATGCATTTCTGCCTTGGCAAATTTCAGTGTTCTCGTCTAACCACATCGCATTTTGGAGCATAGGATATACTCTAGGCCGACCACCTGTTTTCAAGTCCATTCACTCATATTAATGCTTCTGCCATATGGTAATAATAAATAATGTTATAATAGCCTACAGTTTTCTTAACATTTTGTTTTCATTGTTGTGATATGCTTTACCGGTACAGCATAACCCCACAATTTATTTTACCGTGATGCTGTACAGGACCATACCGCCTTACTTTCACCCCTGTATCTGACTCTTCTGGCTGCAGAGTTAATGATTGGTGTGTTTGACACTTCCTGCAGAGTGAATGACTGCATCTTGAGAGTAAACGAGGCAGACGTGAGGGATGTGACCCACAGTAAGGCCGTGGAGGCCCTAAAAGTGGCCGGCTGCATCGTCAGGCTCTACGTCCGCAGGAGAAAAGCACTCTCAGAGAAGATCATGGAGCTCAAACTAGTCAAAGGTCCTAAAGGTAAGAAAACCATGGAGCTCGAACTTGCCAAAGGTCCTAAAGGTAAGAAAACCACGGAGCTCAAACTTGTCAAAGGTCATGAAGGTAAGAAAACCATGGATCTCAAACTTGCCAAAGATCCTAAAGGTAAGAAAACCATGGATCTCAAACTTGCCAAAGGTCCTAAAGGTAAGAAAACCACGGAGCTCAAACTTGTCAAAGGTCCTGCAGGTAAGAAAACCATGGTGCTCAAACTAGTCAAAGGTCCTAAAGGTTAGATAACCATTGAACTCAAACTAGTCAAAGGTCCTAAAATTTAGAATACCATAGAGCTCAAAGTAATTAAAAGGACCAAAAGTTTAGAAAACCATAGACCTCAAAGTAATTAAAAGGTAAGGGAGATTAAAGCTAGACACAGTGATATGATATCATCATACATCGCAGGGTGACTTCCTATACATAAGTCTACCTTAAAATGTGTTGAACTGATGGATACCTTTATGATGCTTGTTGTTGACTCTCTGACTCTCTGTGCTCCTAGTGATACCCTCTGAATGACACCCTGAGAGGATTAATATAGTTCCAATACGGTTTTATTGTTGTAATACACTCCCCTCACTCCCCTTCTCTCTCTCCCTCTCTCTACCCTTCTCTTTTCCCTTTCTCTCTCTTACTCTTTTCCTCCCTACTTCTGTTTCCAGGGCTAGGGTTCAGTATTGCGGGGGGAGTATGGAACCAGCACATCACAGGCGACAACAGCATCTATGTCACCAAGATCATTGAGGGAGGGGCTGCACACAAAGACGGGAGGTTGCAAATAGGAGACAAACTATTGGCTGTAAGGCCCTGTAACTTCATCTTCTCCTTACTGAAAGACAGTACCCACTGGGCACAGACGTCAGTTCAATGTCTAGTTTTGATTTATATTTAATTGAGTTGTCAACTAACGTGAATTCAACATGAAATCAACAACAAAAAATGAACCATGTCATTGGATTTAGATTTAAAGTTGTGGTCCACTGTAGCTCAGTTGCAACGACAGGATAGTGGGTTTGATTCCACCAATACGTAAAACTAATACGTCAAATGCACACATGACTAAGTCGCTTTGGATAAAAGTGTCTGCTAAATGACATATGATATTATTATTTTTCATAAAGTTGAGTGAAAAACAGACATTTTCAAAATTCCTTTAGTGAACTCCTTCCAGTGAACTCACTATATGATATTCTCACGATACTTAGGTGCCGATACGATATGTATAGCGATTCTCATTATGCTATATACAGTACCAGTCAAAAGTTTGGAGACACCTACTCATTACATGGTTTTTCTTTGTTTGTACTATTTTCTACATTGTAGAATAATAGTGAAGACATCAAACTATGAAATAACACATGTGGAATCATGTAAACAAAAAAGGGTTAAACAAATCAAAATATTTTTTTATATTTGAGATTCTTCAAAGTAGCTACCCTTTGCCTTGATGACAACTTTGCACACTCTTAGCATTCTCTCAACCAGCTTCATGAGGAATGCTTTTCTAACAGTCTTGAAGGAGTTCCCACATATGCTGAGAACTTGTTGGCTGCTTTTCCTTCACTGTGGTTTCATCTGTGGATTATCGATTCGATAACCCGTCCTGGCTAGAACCACAGTTTAAACCACAGTTTAATTGTTCTCTGTATTTTCCTAGGCACACACATATACACACATTTATCTCCCTCCCAGTCCAACCTAGTTGGAGTTATGTTTAATACTTTAATTATCCCTTATACATGCTACATAAACTATAATCCCTAATGGTTAAGTTTCAGGGTAGAATTATTTAATCATTATCTTTAAACATATAGATTATTTTATCAATCCACCCTTAATGACTAAATAATACACACTGATATATCAAACACTATATGTCATAAACCAAACCAATACCTGTATTTACGTTCAATACTCATCAATGACTGTTCTATATCCAATTATAACTCTTCCTGTTAGGATTTTCATCATAATCTTCATGAAAAGAACAGTTTGATCTAAATATTGAAGATAGTCTCATCTAACATTGGCTCCTCGTGGTTAAAAGAAACGGAGCCATCTCCTAGGCCTGGAGATCTGTATTCGTCCTCCCACTAGTCGGAGCTCGGAATCGGTCCGTATCTCACCATCTGTTGCGTCATTGACTTCCCCAAAACCAACATACCATAACCCAAGATCCTCTTTCTTTACATTTTTAATGGTATTTTGTACCTTTATGGAAGACAGCCCTTGCTCCGGATTACAGTCAAAAACCCTCACCTTTACTATACTCCATCTGTTTCCATATTGGGTGTGTGGATTTACATAGCCTTCTCTCTCTGTGTGAGCTATGACCTGATTCCATGAATTACACGGGTACCTGCACAGATTTCTTCCATAAAGGCCCATAGTTCTAGACTGCCAAGGGGTCAGAGACCCCATTTGGTCTACATAGAACTCAACTGAGACATCCTTCCCTAGCTCTACTCTCACTTCCTTTCTACCCAGATTAAGTGACCTTTTGTACTTTGGTAATACAAAATCCTCATCTTCTACACTATAGGTCAAGTTACCACCTTCTGCCTTCTCAGGTGGGTCATGGTGTATTAGGAATATGGCTCCCACAATCAGACATTTCAGACCGACCAGCACTCCTGTAAAGCCCCACCCCTTTCCGGAGAACATATCACTGGCTAGAGGCCAACCCATACTTTCACTTCTATTGAACGCACACAGTGAGGATCGGGCGGGTTAGGGAATCTTCGTTAGAGAGGTGACCTCCGAACCCTATTGGTATTCGGTTCTTCTCCTAACTCTGTGTTTGTTCGACAGTGTCAGTGTGTCTTACCCTCCCGCAGTGTGTAATATGGACACAGGTGTCTCTTTCCGCTATTTGTACTGCACCAGTAGCTGTCACCAGTAGCACCTGGTATGGTCCTTTCCACCGTGGCTGTTTCCAGTCTTTTTTCTTGAGGGATTGGACCCAGACCCAGTCTCCTGGTTGGATTGAGTGAATCACCTTCTCCTGTAATTTACATGTTGGACACAAAATTTTGGACATACGGGTTTGGTTAACAAACAGTCTTCTCATGTGTTCTGATAGTATATCTTAAACTTCTATGTCTACCTGTTCTGGTCTCTCTAACTCTGGCATTTCTTTATGGTCTACCTTATTAGCTGAAATGTAATCCATTGTTTAAAGAAATAGATCCTAGTAAACCAACTCTAGGGATAATATCTTGACCTAATTTGTTAGCTACCATAATTGTGTCCGCCAAGGAAGTTGGGAACGCTTCTACCCATTTACTATATTTATCTATTACAAAAAAAAAATGTTTTAAGTAGTTCGTTATCTCATAGGCCACAACGTCTTTCCTAACCTGCAGTGTTTCCTAACCTGCTCTAGCATCCTTGCTCCCTGTTGACACTTGGCTCCGCCCATTTGTCAATATTGCCGCATATCTAAACAGTGACTTAGGTAGGCTGATACTGATCAATAGTAGCCAATTTGAAGTGCATATCTCTTCACCTCTCCTAGCTCTGCTAGCCCCCACCCTACCAGGTTCCGTTTGATGGTACGGCTTATCCTGGGATGCAACACAGGGGCCCCTCAGGTGTGTGTGTTTAGACCCTTCCTGTACTTCCTGTTCACCCACGACTGCATGGCCATGCACAACTCCAACACAGTGGCGGTAGGCTTGATCACCAATGGCGATGAGACAGCATAAAGGGAGGAGGTCAGATGTCAGTAAGACCAAGGGCTGTAGTGGAGCGGGTCAATAGCTTCAAGTTCCTTGGGGTCCACATCACTAAGGACTTACTTAATATGGTCCACACACAACTGCACAGTTGTGAAGAGGTCACAATAGGTCCTCTTCCACCCCAGGAGGCTGAAGAGACTTGGCATGGGCCCTCGGATCCACAAAAAGTTCTACAACTGCACCATCGAGAACATGTTGACCTTCTGCACCACCGCTTGATATGGCAAATGCACTGCCCTCGATCGAAAACCGCTACAGAGGGTAGTCTGGACAGCCCAGTACATCACCTCTATATCAGCAGAAAGGCCCAAATAAGTCACCCTTCTGCTACCGTCCGGCAAACGGTATCGGAGCATCGGCTACCCCCAAGCCATAAGACTGATAAATAGTTAATTAAATGGTTACACAGACTATCTGCATTGACCCTATCTCAAATCAAATCAAATTTTATTTGTCACATACAGATGGTTAGCAGATGTTAATGTGAGTGTAGCGAAATGCTTGTGCTTCTAGTTCCGACAATGCAGTAATAACCAACGAGTAATCTAACCTAACAATTTCACAACAGCTACCTTACACACACAAGTGTAAAGGGATGAAGAATATGTACATAAAATATATGAATTAGTGATGGTACAGAACGGCATAGGCAAGATGCAGTAGGTGGTATAGAGTACAGTATATACATATGACGTGAGTAATGTAGGGTATGTGAAACATTATATTAAGTGGCATTGTTTAAAGTGGCTAGTGATAATTTTTTTACATGTATGGCAGCAGCCACTCAGTGTTAGTGGTGGCTGTTTAACAGTCTGATGGCCTTGAGGTAGAAGCTGTTTTTCAGTCTCTCGGTCCCTGCTTTGAAACACCTGTACTGACCTCACCTTCTGGATGATAGCGGGGTGAACAGGCAATGGTTGTTGTCCTTGATGATCTTTATGACCTTCCTGTGACATCGGGTGGTGTAGGTGTCCTGTGTGTGTGTGCCATTCAAAGGGTGAATAGGCAAGACAAGAGATTTAAGTGCCTTTGAAATGGATATGTTTCAGGTGCACCAGTTTGAGTCTGTGAAGCACTGCAACACTGCTTGGTTTTTCATGTTCAACAGTTTACTGTGTATGAAGAATGGTCCACCACCCAACGGACATCCATCCAACTTGACAGAACTATGAGTAGCTTTGGAGTCAACATGGGCCAGCATCCCTGTGGAACGATTTTGACATCTTAGAGTCCATGGCCCAATGAATTGAGGCTGATCTGAGGGGAAAAAAGGGATGCAACTCAATATTTGAAGGTGTTCCTAATGTTTTCTACACTCAGTGTATATACAGTTGCACATTTTTGAAAATGAAATACAGAAATATCTAATGTATCACACCCCTGAGTAAATACAGTTGAAGTCAGAAGTTTACATACACCTTAGCCAACTACATTTCATCTCAGTTTTTCACAATTCCTGACATTTAATCCAAGTAAAAATTCCTTGTTTTAGGTCAGTTAGGATCACTACTTTATTTTAAGAATGTGAAATGTCAGAATAATAGTAGAGAGAATGATTTATTTCAGTTTTTATTTATTTCATCACATTCCCAGTGGGTCAGAAGTTTACATACACTCAATTAGTATTTGGTAGCATTGCCATTAAATTGTTTAACTTGTGTCAAACGTTTCGGGTAGCCTCCCACAAGCTTCTCACAATTGAGTGAATTTGAGTGAATTTGAGTGAATTTTGTCCCATTCTTCCTGACAGAGCTGGTCAGGTTTGTAGGCCTCCTTGCTTGCACACACTTTTTCAGTTCTGCACACACATTTTCTATAGGATTGAGGTCAGGGCTTTGTGATGGCCACTCCAACACCTTGACTTTGTTGTCCTTAAGCCATTTTGACACAACTTTGGAAGTATGCTTGGGGTGTCCATTTGGAAGACCCATTTGTGACCAAGCTTTAACTGATGTCTTGAGATGTTGCTTCAATATTTCCACATACTTTTCCTTCCTCATGACGCTGTCTATTTTGTGTAGTGCACCAGTCCCTCCTGCAGCAAAGCACCCCCACAACATGATGCTACCACCCCCGTGCTTCTCGGTTGGGATGGTGTTCTTTGACTTGCAAGCCTCCCCCTTTTTCCTCCAAATATAACGATGGTCATTATGACCAAACAGTTATATTTTTGTTTCCGCAGACCAGAGAACATTTCTCCAAAAAGTATGATCTTTGTCCCCATGTGCAGTTGCAAACCGTAGTCTGGCTCTCTTATGGCTGAGCTGAGCTGCCTTTCAGGTTATGTCGATATAGGACTCGTTTTACTGTGGATAAAGATACTTTTGTACCGGTTTCCTACAGCTTCTTCACAAGGTCCTTTGCTGTTTTTTCTGGGATTGATTTGCACTTTTCACACCAAAGTACGTTCATCTCCAGGAGACAGAACGTGTCTCCTTCCTGAGCGGTATGATGGCTGCATGGTCCCATGGTATTTATACTTGCGTACTATTGTTTGTACAGATGAACGTGGTACCTTCAAGCATTTTAAAATTGCTCCCAAGGATGAGCCAGACTTGTGGAGGTCTACCATTTTCTTGGTTGATTTCTTTTGATTTTCCCATGATGTCAAGAAGTTAGGCACTTAGTTTGAAGGTAGGCCTTGAAATACATCCACAGGTACACCTCCAATTGACTCAAATGATGTCAATTAGCCCATCAGAAGCTTCTAAAGCCATGACATCATTTTTTGGAATTTTCCAAGCTGTTTAAAGGCACAGTCAACTTAGTGTATGTACACTTCTGAATTGTGATAAAGTGAATTAAAAGTGAAATAGTCTGTATGTTAACAATTGTTGGAAAAATTACTTGTGTCATGCACAAGGTAGATGTCCTAACCGACTTGCCAAAACTATAGTTTGTTAACAAGACATTTGTGGAGTGGAAAAACGAGTTTTAATGACTCCAACCTAAGTGTATCTAAACTTCCGACTTCAACTGTATAAACTACATACACACTACACACACTAAACTGACACTCACACAAAACCCACACACATTCACGTACACTACATACGCACACACATAACAGACACGCATACCTACACAACACATCCGCATGCACACACACACACTTTAACACTCATCATATGCTGCTGCTACTCTGTTCTTTACTCTTATTACCTATTTTGATGCCTAGTCACTTTACCCTGGCTTTATGTACATGTCTGTCTCATACCTCGTACCCCTGCACATTTATCTGGTACTCCCTGTATATAGTTTCATTCTTTGTTATTTTTTAGCTCTTGTGTTACAATTGTTTTTTTTTGGGGGGGGGGGGGGGCTCATAAGCAAATCAAATGTATTTATATAGCCCTTCTTACATCAGCTGATATCTCAAAGTGCTGTACAGAAACCCAGCCTAAAACCCCAAACAGCAAGCAATGCAGGTGTAGAAGCACGGTGGCTAGTAAAAACTCCCTAGAAAGGCCAAAACCTAGGAAGAAACCTAGAGAGGAACCAGGCTATGAGGGGTGGTCAGTCCTCTTCTGGCTGTGCCGGGTGGAGATTATAACAGAACATGGCCAAGATGTTCAAATGTTCATAAATTACCAGCATGGTCAAATAATAATAATCACAGTAGTTGTCGAGGGTGCAGCAAGTCAGCACCTCAGGAGTAAATGTCAGTTGGCTTTTCATAGCCGATCATTAAGAGTATCTCAACCGCTCCTGCTGTCTCTAGAGAGTTGAAAACAGCAGGTCTGGGACAGGTAGCACGTCCGGTGAACAGGTCAGGGTTCCATAGCCGCAGGCAGAACAGTTGAAACTGGAGCAGCAGCACGGCCAGGTGGACTGGGGACAGTAAGGAGTCATCATGCCAGGTAGTCTTGAGGCATGGTCCTAGGGCTTAGGTCCTCCGAGAGAAAGAAAGAGAGAATTAGAGAGAGCATACTTAAATTCACACAGGACACCGGATAAGACAGGAGAAGTACTCCAGATATAACAAACTGACCCTTGCCCCCTGACACAAACTACTGCAGCATAAATACTGGAGGCTGAGACAGGAGGGATCAGGAGACACTGTGGCCCCTTCCGATGATACCCCACGGACAGGGCCAAACAGGAAGGATATAAGCAAGCAGTTCACTGTGAAGTCGATACCTGTTGTATTCGGTGCATGTGACAAATACAACTTGATTTGATTCTTTAAGGGACTTAGATTAAGTTTTGTTGTGGCTTGTTAAAAATGCCAGCCTGTTTGCCTGCTATGTCAGCTACTGTATGAAACTACCTGCTAAATCAACTGAAAAGCCAAATGACCACCTCTCTCTCCTTCCAGGTAAACAGCGCTTGTCTTGAGGAGGTGAGTCACGAGGATGCCGTGGAGGCCTTGAAAAACACCCCCGATGTGGTTTACTTGAAAGTGGCGAAACCCACCAGTGTCTTCATGAACGACAGCTTCACTCCGCCCGACATCACCAACTGTGAGTGCACACACATACATATATGCATACACACACACACGCACACATGGTGATCACAATCTTTCCACTCATCCCAGGGCAGCTGTGACAGACAGCAGGTTATTTGAAAGGAGCCATGTGGTGTGGACCAAACCACATGGATGGCTGCTGTTGCTGGCTGCTGTCCCCCATAGCTACAGTAGTAATCCAGTAGTCACAGTGAGGGAGTAGGCCTATATCTTGACCAATTACTGATCATCAGAATTGGGCTTACAGTATAATGTGAGCCAATTTAATTATCGCTGAATATACTCCCATGGATGTCCCCCGGTCTGCACTGCACACTAAGAACTGAAATCAATCAATGACCAGTTGTGGTTTGATAGTAGCCTACATAGCAATATCAACCAACAAGGATGGCAGAGCAGAGCGTTGGTATTATTCACTTAAAACAATGCCTCCTGTCTCACAGTACTGGACTGATGAGGTTGTAGTTTGACTTTGACCAAACATAATGGGAAATATGACATTGGTGGAAAACAATGGTTTAATCACTGTTCAGGTCACATTCAAATAGGCTCTTTAAAACCTGTCACCTATAAACACCTTTATCATAGATATTGGTCACTTTTCTCACTTCAAGAAACTACAAGCATTGCTTTTAGTTAATATACCTATGATTATATTATAAGATCCTTTATTTTTTAGTAGCTCATTTCAGTTTTGCACTGTTGCCTAAGGCAACTCCCATATTGTAACTCCCATATTTTACCTAGACAACATTATTGAGAGTTCTGTTCTGGTGCTTATGCCATTATTGAAGATTGTGTTCATTTAAGGAGATTACCTACCCCTGCCAGCCATGTGTTTTATAGTTTCCTGATCTACCTCTCTGTCTACACCAGGGAAGGCTCAAGTAGAGAGTGAGTTATTAGCCTAGTGTAGCCTAGCTCCCCCCTCACTAAGCAGCATTTTATTACAGTTTATCAAAGCATTAGCCGTTAATGCTAACTTGCTATCTACACACTGAGGCCTGTTGTGTGTGTATTTTTTCTTTAGCATATTCCCCTCACAAGGACAACCATATCAGCCCGTCCAACTACCATAGCCAGCCCCATACCCCCGACACACCCGGACGCTACTCACCCATCCCCAAGAGCATATTGGGAGACGACGAGATCACAAGGTAAGCTGTGTGATAATGAACACACGCCATTTGACCACTTTTACAAAGGGTTTCAAATCAAATGTTTTTTATAACATGTGCCGAATATAACAGGTGTAGGTAGACCTTACAGTGAGATGTTTACTTACGAGCCCCTAACCAACAATGCATGGACTATACATGGGGGTTTTGGTACAGAGTCAATGTGTGGGGGCACAGGTTAGTTGAGATAATACAGAATGTACATGAAGGTAGAGTTATTAAAGTGACTATGGATAGATGATAACAACAGAGAGTAGCAGCGGTGTAAAAGGGGGGTGGCAATAACCTTTTGATTAGGTGTTCAGGAGTCTTATGGCTTGGGGGGGTAGAAGCTGTTTAGAAGCCTCTTGCACCTAGACTTGGTGCTCCGGTACGAACAGTCTATGACTAGGGTGGCTGGAGTCTGACAATTTTAAGGGCCTTCCTCTGACACCGCTTGGTATACAGGTCCTGGATGGCAGAAAGCTTGGCCCCAGTGATGTACTGGGCCGTTCGCACTACCCTCTGTAGTGCCTGGCGGTTGGAGACCGAGCAGTTGCCATACCAGGCGGTGATGCAACCAGGTGCTCTTGATGGTGCAGCTGTAGAACCTTTTGAGGATCTGAGGACCCATGCCAAATCTTTTCAGTCTCACGGCTTAGTTTTTGCTCTGCAATGCACTGTCAACTGTGGGACCTTACATAGACAGGCGTGTGCCTTTCCAAATCATGTCCAATCAATTGAATTTACCACAGGTGGACTCCAAATAAGTTGTAAAAACATCTCAAGGATGATCATTGGAAACAAGATGCACCTGAGCTCAATTTCGAGTCTCATAGCAAAGGGTCTGAATACTTATGTAAATAAGGTACCTGTTTTTTATATTTAATACATTTGCAAAAATTTGCAAACATGTCGCTTTGATTATGGGGTATTGTGTGTAGAGTGATGAGGCGAAACAAATAATTTAACATTTTAGAAAAAGGGTGTAACATAACAAAATGGGGGAAAAGGAAGGGGTCTGAATACTTTCCAGATGCACTGTACATAGGGCAGCAGCCTCTAAGGTGCTGGGTTGAGTAACCGGGTGGTAGCCAGCTAATGACAGTGACTAAGTTCAGGTCAGGGTACTGGGTAGAGGCCGGCTAGTGATGGCTATTTAACAGTCTGATGGCCTTGAGATAGAAGTTGTTTTTCAGTCTTACGGTCCCAGCTTTGATGCAGCTGTACTGACCTCGCCTTCTGGATGATAGCGGGGTGAGCAGGCCGTGGCTCAGGTGGTTGATTAGTTTTTTGACCATTCTGTGACATTGGGTACTGTAGATGTCCTTGAGTGCAGTCAGGGTACCCTCTCGAGAGCTGTGTGGTTGCGGGCAGTGCAATGCCATACCAGGCGTTGATACAGCCCAACAGGATGCTCTCAATTTTGCATTTGTAAAAGTTTGAGGGTCTTAGGAGCCAAGCCAAATTTCTTCATCCCTCTGAGGTTGAGGAGGCGCTGTTGCGCCTTCTTCACCACACTGTCTGTGTGGAGTGGACCATTTCAGATTGTCAGTGATGTGAATGCGCTCTGGAATATTGTCGGGCCTCGCAGCCCGCAGGGTGTTGACCTGATTAAAGACCTTTTTCATGTCGGCCTCGGAGAGCAAGATCACCCAATCCTCTGGGTCGGTAACCGCCCTCTCAACCCGCACGATGTTGTTTAAGCTTGCATAAAATGAATTGAGTTCATCTGGTAGAGAGGCATTGTTGGGCAGATCACGGTTGGGTATGCTTGCTTGTGGGTAGAATAACAGTGGTCTAAGACTTTATCGCCCCTGGACTGGTGCACTTCACAAAGTAGATGGCATCATGAGGAACGCAAATTATGTGGATATATTGAAGCAACATCTCAAGACGTTAAAGCTTGGTTGCAAATGGGTCTTCCAAATGGACAATGACCTCAAGCATACTTCCAAAGTTGTGGCAAAATGGCTTAAGGACAACAAAGTCAAGGTATCGGAGTGGCCATCACAAAGCCCTGACCTCAATCCTATAGAACATTTGTGGGCTGAACTGAAAAAGCGTGTGCGAGCATGGAGGCCTACAAACCTGACTCAGTTACAACAGCTCTGTGAGGGGGGATGGCCCAACATTCACCCAACTTATTGTGGGGAGCTTGTGGAAGGCTACTCGAAACGTTTGACCCAAGTTAAACAATGCTACCAAATACTAATTGAGTGTATGTAAACGTCTGACCCACTGGGAATGTGATGAAAGAAATGAAAGCTGAAATAAATCATTCTCTCTACTATTATTCTGACATTTCACATTCTTAAAATAAAGTGGTGATCCTAACTGACCTAAGACAGGGATTTTTTACTAGGATTAAATGCCAGGAATTGTGAAAAACTCAGTAAATGTATTTGGCTAAGGTGTGTGTAAACTTCTGACTTCAACTGTATTTACTCAGGGGTGTGATAAATTAGATATTTCTGTATTTAATTTTCAGTAAATTAGCAAAAATGTTTCAAAACATGTTTCACATTGTCGCTATGGGGTTGTGTGTGTAGATGGGTGAAAAAAAAATATTTCATCCATTTTGAATTTGGGCTGTAACAACAAAATGTAACATCAATCAAGGGGTATGAATACTTTCTGAAGGCACTGTATCTCCTCCTCATCTTTCGACTACTCCTCCTACAGCCATCCCTTTCTCTGTCAGTCTCCAGCTATCTACCCCTTCTTTCCCTCACTCTCCCACTCTTGTTCTCTCTCTGTCTTTGCTAACTCTCTCCCTCTCTATGCCCCATCTCTCCCTGTCTCCATCTCTGCCCTCTCCCCCCTATCTCTCTTTATCTCTCTGTATCTCTCTGCCCTCTCTCTCTTGCTCTGTCTGCTGCTGGAATTGGCAGATACAGTTATGAAAGATGAATGGTGTTGAAGCTAGTGGGAGGCCAGCTGTGTAACTCCCAGGGAGATACGTCTGGGGGGCAGGGAGGTGAGCCAGACAAGCTCTGGTCACCTTGGGCGGCTTTCTCCTGCCACAGCAGATAGAGCAAGAGAGAGAGACATACAGTGCTGTCATAAGTAGGAACAGATTGCCAGGTCACAGCAGGGACCACAGCAGTTCATTTCTCAGTCTCTCAGCCTCAAACACACCCACTGGACCTTACAGACAGAGGCAGACACTAAATATGATTTATATGTAGTCTACACACACACACACACACACAGGATAGACACATACACAAACAGGCAGACAAACACACACACACTGAAGTGTGCTGCCAATTGTCTTGTCACTCTGCTTAGCTCCCTCTCCATGCTCGCTGTTGCCGTGAGCAATGAAATGAGAAAGAAAACAGAAAGACTGAGAGTGAGAGAGGCAGAATGTTTGCCCAAGTGAGAAAGAAAACAGAGAAAGAGTGGCAGAGAGAGAGGGAGAGAGAGCGTTAAGATCATAATGGTAGAGGTCAGGTAAAAAACCTTGTTCAGTAAAATTGTACAAATTTCTCCTTGTGATAATGCCTGGTTTTGCCCTATGAGTCCTAACATCTCTAATACAAACAATAGGCCAGTGATCACTAATATCCAGGGAGAAAACACCACTAGCCACACATTTCTCTGGAGTATTTGTATAGTAATCAACTGAGTGAGGTTTAGGTTATTACAAAAAGCCTTTAAACAGTCTGTCTTGGGTTCCCCAGGACAGGTTAAAGTCACCTACGACCACCTCCCACCTATCCTAACCCATCTCAGAAGTAGAAAAGGAAGCTATTAAATCAGTTAACAAACATTTCTTAGTGGAGGAATGGCAGTAGACTTCCAGAACAGTTACTTTAGAATTATAACCTAGTTGAAGACTTAAAGCTATAAATTCAAATCGTTTAGGACTGGACAAAGCCTTTAAAAGAGACACAGAAAGGTTACTTTTTGTATAGATAGAATAGTGTGTTGTTGAAATCAGCCCTGAAAACTTTAAAACCACCAATAGTAAACTCAGAATCCACAATTTTCTAAGATAACCATGTTTCTGATCAAAATTAAAATATCTGGATCTGCCTGAGAAGCCCAGATCTTGGGTGAATTCCATCATCCCTGAAAAGTGTTTTCTGTTTCCAAATGGTATCAAAATTGTCGATAAAAGTAATGCCTGCAGATCGACAGACTTTCAGCCAGTCATGGAGCGCTAGCGGTCTACTGAATAAGCCACTTCTATGACCCAGTGGAAGAAGAAGGCCAGAGGTGAACGGACACTTCTTTAAGTCTTTCATCTTGTGAATAAGGTCTATCAAATATTTTTAAGCTGCTCCGATCTGGCCAACTTAATGTCATCCAACCCCACATTAACTATGACGCACAGTTTCGTGAAGCAACCTGGTGATATCCTGATCTTTGCCCCAGGTACAGTCTTTGCCCCAGGTACAGATGTGTGCCTCACCATCGAACTCAACACAATCGCCGGAATGATCCGGCCTCTGTCGTGGCTCCAATCAGATTGCTAGGCCAGAGCCACAGATCTCACCTGAGAAGAGGGCTGAGACACAGCCTGCATGCATGCCGCAACAGCCAACAGCTCTGATCCAGAGAGCACGGCCTAGGGGAGGGGAGGGGGGCTGCGGTGGTCCAGGCCTTGCCCAGGCAGTTGCTTGACTAGGACAGGGAGAGGTAGCTGGATGGGTATCCACAGCCATGGAGGGAACATCTAAGTCCCCGGCTGAAGAAAGCGAGGACGGGCTCAAAGAGATTTGAGAGTCTTAAATCCGGACACGGGGGAAGAAGGCAGGCACGCCTCGAACGATTCTTCTCCTTCTTTCTGGTTCCAATACGCATCCATTCACTCTCACCTGGAGTCGAACAATACGCAGCCATTTTCTGGTTCAAGCTAGTATAGGGGTGCAATGGTGGAAATGTATGATAGTCGAGGAAGGTCCCATTATGATTCTCTTGGTGGTTTTGATAGGAAGCATTTCAAGATGGCAATAGTCTCCAAGAATCTTTATTCCATTCAAGGTGCTCGGTCAAATGTTTTACTTCTTCATGAAGATTAATAATCCTTTCTTGAGCTGCATCAAGTTCAATACATTTATCACAAATCAAAAGTATCATTCAGTCCTTTCCCCGCGACATCTACGAGCATGTCGCAGATTAAATTTGTTTTCACTGCTGAATGCCGACAGTCCAAGGAAACAAACATGTCCTGTTTCCGCCATCGTGAATCAATGAATGGGATGACGCTATAGCACAAAATCATTTTGTTGAAATATGTGACTTCTATCTCATTACTTCAGTGATGTGAGAAACGTTGTTGTTTGACGAGCAGGTGTCCACATACAAAGGTATGCTTGTCAGCAAGGGAGTTTAAAAAAAAAATCAAATTTAACTGAATAGGCACAGGCAAAATCCTAGAGGAAATCCTGGTTCAGTCTGCTTTCCAATAGACACCGGGAGACAAATTCACCCTTCAGCAGGACAATAGCCTAAAACACAAGGCCAAATATACACTGGAGTTGCTTACCAAGACGACATTGAACGTTCGTAATGTAAAATGGACTCGGGATAGTGAAGTAATGATGGTGAATATAAAGACGCAGCATAGCAGGGTCCTCTGCTGTCTATGTCTATGCTGCCTTTCTGAGGAAATAATGGACCAGAGGTACTCATTTGAGAAGGTCCAGTCATACAACTTTCCTAGGTGGCAATGGACCGGATGTATATTGTCATGTATCGGTGTTGTTAGAAAATCCCCACCTCGCAACCCATGTGACCCCAGACTGTTGAAATTGTTCACACACCTCTTGTTGGTAGTTGTAAAGATAATTTCCTGCAATTGTACACATTATGCCATGGAACAAAAGGAACATTTTGCCAGTTTTAAAACTAATTTCCAGACATTTTCCATGTCTTGTGTGTGTTCATATGATACCAGGAGTCGAATGCCGACCGAGTTCCCCCCCAAAAAGTGCGACCCGTAGTCCGTATTGACCACGTTCTGGGTCCGGATATTGGTCCGCCTTTTGAGAATGGCTGTAACAGACCAGACAGACGTGTAATGTTCGTAATCACCACTAGAGGGAATGCTACATCCAAAAATAGGACTGGAGTAACTAAACTTCACCTTTTGGGTCTGGGCTTCGACTTTGTGTGTGTATCAGTTTGTACCATATGTGTGTACCACATGTAACATAGGTGTACCATATGTAACATAGGTGTGTGTGTTCTGATTTAATGGGTTGTACTTGTACTTCACTGTGGCTGTATAGTACCAACCTCTAACAATGTGTGTGTAATGCTATGTATACGGCAGGTAGCCTAGTGGTTAGAGCTTTGGGCCAGTAACTGAAAGGTTGCTTGATTAAATCCAAGAGCTGACAATGTAAAAATCTGTAATTCTGCCCCTGAGCAAGGCAGTTAACCCACTGTTCCCCGGGCGCCGTGGATGTTTATTATGGCAGCCCCCTGTGACCCTCTCTGCTTCAGAGGGGTTGGGTAAATGCAGAAGAAAAATTTCAGTTGAAGGCATTCAGTTGTACAACTGACTAGGTATCCCCCTTTCCCTTATATTTGTGTGTGTGTTTCAGGGAGCGCAGGAAGGTGGTGTTACACCGTGGCTCTACAGGCCTGGGTTTTAACATAGTAGGAGGAGAGGATGGAGAGGGAATCTTTATTTCCTTTATCCTGGCTGGTGGACCTGCTGACCTCTGTGGAGAGCTCCGGAAAGGAGACCGCATCATCTCAGTAAGAACACACACACACACGCGGAAATGGGATAGTCTCTTATTGATTTCTTGTGATTTATGAGTATTATTGACACGGTTAAATTGACTGTAGATCTCCATTGACATGCCTTGTTCATTTGCTGTTCATTGATCAAACTGTGTGTGTGCAGGTAAATGGGGTTGAGCTCCACAGTGCAACCCATGAGCAGGCAGCTGCTGCTCTGAAGAACGCTGGACAGACGGTCAACATCGTAGCCCAGTTCAGGCCAGAGGGTGAGAAATACTAATACTCCTACAGCACATGTTTTGCCTGAGATCAAACAAAGACAGAAATTGACCAGAGGAGATATTTGCAGACTGATTAAGAGAGAGATCGAATGACAAAATAGAAGCGAAAGAGTGAGAGCCCACTCATGGAGCCTGATGTGAGTGTGATCTGTGATGTGCGTTTGCTGTCCCCCGTGGTAACTACAGAGTAAAAAAGGTCACAGCTCTGGTAAACAGGTTACACACACTGATTGGGTTATCTACTCTGATGTCATGGCAACAGGACCCTCATGGCAACAGGACCCTGTTGGGGAAAGAGGTGAGAGTTGGCCTCCCTGGCAGGAGTGGAAGCCATAACACACACACTCACCTCACTCAGTGTCATGAGGGTGTGTAATTCCAGGGTTTTTCTTTATTTTTACTATTTTCTACATTGTAGAATAATAGTGAAGAAGTCAAAACTATGAAATAACACATGGAATCATGTAGTAGCTAAAATAGTATTAACTATTTAAAATATATTTTATATTTGAGATTGTTTAAAGGAGCCACCCTTTGCCTTAATGACAGCTTTGCACACTCTTGGCATTCTCTCAACCAGATTCATGGGGTAGTCACCTGGAATGCATTTAAATTAACCATGAATTCCAAGGCGTTAAAAGTTCATTTGTGGAATTTCTTTCCTTCTTAATGAGTTTGAGCAAATCAGTTGTGTTGTGACAAGGTAGGGGAGGTATACAGAAGATTGCCTTATTTGGTAAAAGACAAAGTCCAAGAACAGCTCAAATAAGCAAAGAGAAATGACAGTCCATCATTACTTTAAGACATGAAGATCAGTCAATATGGAAAATGTCAAGAATTTTGAACATTTCTTCAAGTGCAGTCGCAAAAAACATCAAGTGCTATAATGAAACTGGCTCTCATGAAGACCGCAACGAGAAAGGAAGACCCAGAGTTACCTCTGCTGCAGAGGATAAGTTTATTAGAGTTAATTAGATTCTCAGAAATTGCAGCCCATATAAATGCTTCAGAGTTCACGTAACAGACACATCTCAACATCAATTGTTCAGAGGAGACTGCGTGAATCAGACATTCATGGTCAAATTGCTGCAAAGAAACCATTACTAAAGGACACCAATAAGAAGAGACTTGCTTGGGCCAAGAAACACGAGCAATGGACATTAGTCCAAATGTGAGATTTTTGGTTCCAACCTCCATGTCTTTGTGACATGAAGAGTAGGTGAACGGATGATCTCTGTGTAGTTCCCTACGTGAAGAATGGAGGAGGGGGTGTGGGGGTGCTTTGCTGATGACACTGTATGATTTATTTAGAATTCAAGGCACACTTAACCAGCATAGCTACCACAGCATTCTGCAGCAATACGACATCCCATCTGGTTTGCGCTTAGTGGGACTACCATTTGTTTTTCAACAGGACAATGATCCAACACACCTCCAGGCTGTGTAAGGGCTATTTGACCAAGAAGGAGAGTGATGGAGTGCTGCATCAGATGACCTGGCCTCAATCCTATTGAGCTGGTTTGGGATGAGTAGGACCACAGAGTGAAGGGAATTTTTTTTTTAAAAATCAGCCAACAAGTGCTTAGCATCTGTTGGAAAAACATTCCAGGTGAAGCTGCTTGATATTTTCTTTTTTTAAACTAGGCAAGTCAGTTAAGAACACATTATTTACAATGATAGCCTAGGAACAGTGGGTTAACTTCCTTGTTCAGGGGCAGAATGACAGATTTGTCAGCTCGGGGATTCGATCTAGCAACCTTCCAGTTGCTAGCCCAATGCTCCAACCACTAGGCTACCTGCCACCCCATTGATACAATGCCAAGAGTGTGCTAAGGGTTGCTAATTTGTTTAAGACTTTTTGTTGCTACATGATTTCATGTGTGTTTTTTAAGTAGTTTTTTTTCTCCAAAAAAACCCTTGAATGAGTAGGTGTCTTCAAACTTTTGACTGATACTGTACCTGAAAGTAAAGGCGTTCATCTCAGTCCAACTACAGGACTATCACATTTCAGGAGAAGACCCAGATGCAGATGGTGTCGAAGTAACAAAACAAAACGGCAGGCCGTCTCGGGGTCAGGGCAGGCAGAGATCAATAATCCAGAGTGGTGTGACAAGGTACAGAACGGCTGGCCGTCTCGGGGTCAGGGCAGGCAGAGATCAATAACCCAGAGTGGTGTGACAAGGTACAGAACGGCAGGCCGTCTCGGGGTCAGGGCAGGCAGAGATCAATAACCCAGAGTGGTGTGACAAGGTACAGAACGGCAGGCCGTCTCGGGGTCAGGGCAGGCAGAGATCAATAATCCAGAGTGGTGTGACAAGGTACAGAACGGCAGGTAGGCTCAGGGCCGGCAGAATGGTCAAAACCAGGAAAACAGAAACTAGAAAGCGACAGGCGCAAAGGGAAAATCCACAGGTAGGCTTTACAAACAAAACAAACTGGCAACAGACAAACAGAGAACACAGGTATAAATACACTGGGGAAGATGGGCGACACCTGGAGGGGGGTGGAGACGAGCACAAAGACAGGTGAAACAGATCAGTGTGCGACAAGGACAACACTCCCCCTAACAAGGGCTTCTGTGCTACCTGCCACTGACATGAAAGTTCTTTCTCACTTCACTACGATTGGGTTTCAGATTGGACACTGCAAGGCATGCTGATATTCCACTTGTCTACGGTACCTCAGCTCAGGTCATGTCTCTCACCTCTGTGGGTGTTCTGTTTGCTCTACATATCATTACCCTTTACTGTTTTTGGTCTGTCCACACTTGTTTCGGGCCCTTCAAAGGTAGAGGGGTTTTAAAGGGGTTCAGTGATTGTCAGATCTGGCCCTGACCAGAGGTTCAACCTTGACCAGGCCTCATTAAATCAGTATTACCCTATATATTTCTCTCTCTCTCTCCCTCTCTCTCTCTCTCTCTCTCTCTCTCTCTCTCTCTCTCTCTCTCTCTCTCTCTTCCTTATCCTCATCGTGCACTGAGGGGCTGTAGAGTATCCTGCTGGCCGTGTGGCTGGCTGTAGCCCCCCTTGCTGTAGGTTAAGGGTACTGAGGTGTAGTTAGTTAGTTATTTGCACATAGAGGAGTTAGTAAGTAGATAAGAGGCTTTCAACTAAATACTTCAAACAGTAAAGAGTGGAGGGAGCTTGGCACCATAATGTGTCAAAGGATTCTGGGACTGAATGGGGAGTTGTAAGTACAGCTTGATCCCGATCCCGTCTCAGTTTCTAACGCCCATTTCTCGGCAGCTGAAAACCACAAAGGCAGAAAAGCCACACGGTGAGTGAGAAAACCAACCAGACAACAGAGCAGACAGGGAGTGTGTTAGCAGTGATGTGATCTATGATGAATGGTGGAGATTGTTTGTTTGATCATGGCAAACGAGACATAAATGTATGCATTTTGTGCATGGTGAGCTGCCATTTTGGAACTACACAGGAGTGAGGAGTTGGGGGATTGTGTGTGTGTGTGTGTGTGTGTGTGTGTGTGTGTGTGTGTGTGTGTGTGTGTGTGTGAGAGAGACTAGGGTAAGAGATTGAGATCAGTAGAGCTCAGTATTTTCCAAGTAATATTGATACGTGAATCAGTGAAGTTAGATCAGGCACTTAAGTAAAAAATACATTAAAGTACTACTACTTAAATAGTTTTTGGGGGTATCTACTTTACATTACTATTTATATTTTTGACAACTTTTACTTTTACTTCCCTACATTCTTAACAAAAATATTGTACTTTTACTGCCTCTGGCCTGGTGGACTCACTAAACACAAATGCATCTTATGTAAATAATGAGTGTGGGAGTGTGCCCCTGGCTGTTCATACATTTAAAAAAATAAGAACATGGTACTGTCTGCTTTGCTTAATATAAGGAATGTTCAATTACATTTACTTTTGATACTTAAGTATATTTAATACCAAATACTGTACTTTTAGACTTTTATTCAAGTAGTATTTTACTGGCTTACTTTCAGTAACTTTCTATTAAGTATGACTTTTGGGTACTTTTTCCACATCTGAGATCAGGACACGTGTGGGTTTATTTATGTTATATATTGTTTTATTTGGACCTCCAATAGATTTAGCAGAAGCAGCAGCTACTCTTCATGGGTCCACAAAAAAACACAAAACATGACAATGAATTAAACATTGATACACTGATAGACAAGGACAGTCTAAAAAAAAAAAATCTCATAAAAACTAGAAGGGAAGCAGTTGATCTCTCATCAACCCTCAACCAGGAAAGACCGGCTTGCTTGTTAGTTCTGTATGTGCAAAGGGCAAGGCGTGCTGCTCTTTTGTAAGGCATCTGCAGCTTTACTAGGTTTTTCATTAATGCACTTGAACATATTACCCAAGATGGGACAAGACCAGAGCCTGAACAACTAGTACAGTTGATTTCTGTATCAAAAACAAAGAACATATTTTTTATAACAGATGCAACATCTTCACAACAACTTTGTCAATATGACTTACCCATGAAAGTTTACCATCCAATATTATACCTGGGAGTTTAGCTTCCTGAACTTGCTCAATGGTCACACCCTTTATGCACAACTCCAGTTGAGGTTTAGGTCTTGAAGAATATTTTGAACCAAATACAATGCTTTTAGTTTTAGATGTATTTAAGACCCGTTTGTTATTAATCACCCATTCTGATTCTGATTGTAACTCCTTATTCAGAATTTCAGTGAGCTCACCGCACTGTACATATCTGATGTTAGAGAAGAAGCTTTCATTGAAAACACTCTCTTGGTTCCATGTGATGGCAGGTGATGTAAAGCCATAGCAAGTGAGTTATTTCAATAACAATTTATGATCAATAGCCAGGGTTGGGTAGGTTACTTTCTAAATGTAATCCGTTACAGTTACCAAAATTGTAATCAGTAACATAACTTTTGGATTACCCAAAACTCGGTAAAGTAATCTGATTACAAATGTATGTTACCAACTGAATTACATATATTGCAGGATAAATCAATGTTAAAGTTTACACAGCTGGCCATATATGGATGTTAAATTGTACTTTATGAGTTGGTTATGTAGACTTCTTCTAACCCATCGCTTTCTACTAAATATAATAATATGATTAAATTGTATATTTACCTTGAAAACCAAAGTCTAGCAGAATTCCAGTCATTCCAATAAATGTTACACCCCTTGATCATCAAGAATAGGACTTGGAAATATGAAAGTATTGTTTTACCTGAGCATGACCAAATTGTTTTACCTGAGCATGACCCCAAAACTAAGGACTTATTAGCCAGCCCTACTCTGTTGTTTATGGTTTTGTTGTCATGGAGGACTGATAACGCTCATTGGTTCGTGTTGAAAAATAAATGCCGCCCTCATGGAATGGCATGCTTTGCCAAGAGTTTGCAGAGCTTTCATCAAGGCAAAGGGTGGCTACTTTGAAGGATCTAAAATATGTTTTGATTTGTTTAAACTTTTTTGTTACTCCATGATTCCTTATGTGTTATTTAATAGTTTTAATGTCTTCACTAGTATTCTACAATGTGGAAAATAGTACACATAAAGTAGGTGTGTCCAAACTTTTCACTGGCACTGTATATATCATTTATAAATCCAAAAATAGATGTAGCAACTACAGATTACCCCTTTAAGTCTATCAAAAGTGTGCGAGTTTGAGCATGTGTCCATTAGGCCTATGGATTTATTTATTTGATCAGAATGAATTAGATTGAGCAATGAAAGCCCCACTTTTATTCCATAGGCTTGGATCCATTTGTAGCTGTTACAAGAGTGCATTTTTCACTGGCTGTCCACTGGTTTCAAAAACAATGATTGATAGGAAACTTAAAAAACTTATTGAATTCAACCATTATTGGGTTCAAATACACATTTAAATTTGTGAACAGCCATCCACAACAACCAAAATCCGTAAGGTACAAACAACTAAATGAGAGAGCAGCAGTGTGATTCACATCAATGTAGATGTCAATAATAAGTTATATCCGTAGTATTGCCGTAGACTACACCACTACTGTCATCCTTTCCTCCAAGCGTTTATTCAAGTTGGATAATCTTTGGATGCCGACAACAGTCACACCATTAGAAGACGTAGCTTGAACTGTAGTCTACAAAAGCCTATTCCTGCTCTTTTCCCGCGATCCGTCAAACACATTTGGTGTGTCATCATAGTGGTCTCTGACTTGTGGTCAGACTCGCTCAGGTGGAACAAACTTAAACTTGCGCCTTTTCCAATGCTGATTTGAATGTCATTGAGAAAACCGAGAAGTGTCAAAGATTTAAAGTGATCCTGGAAGTAATCATCTAGTTTTTCAAAAGTACCGGTAATGTCACGCCCTGGTCAAAGTATTTTGTGTTTATCTTCATGTATTGGGTCAGGCCAGGGTGTGGCATGGGGTTTTTGAATTGTGGTGTGTTTTGTCTTGGGGTTTTGGTGTGTATGTATTGGGATTGTAGCTAGTGGGGTGATCTAGCAAAGTCTATGGCTGTCTGGAGTGGTTCTCAATCAGAGGCAGGTGTTTATCGTTGTCTCTGATTGGGAACCATATTTAGGCAGCCATATTCTTTGAGTTTGTCGTGGGTGATTGTCCTTAGTGTCCTTATGTTCGTGTTTATGAGCGCGAGAATTAGGCTGTTTCGGTTTTCGTTCCGTTTATTGTTTTGTAGTTTTTGTATTGATTCGTGTTACGTTGTGTTATTAAACATGGATCGAAATCTACACGCTGCATTTTGGTCCGACTCTCCTTCTACCGAAGAAAGCCGTTACCGAATCACCCACCACAAAAGGACCAAGCAGCGTGTCAACAGGCAGGAGCAGCCCAAAGAGGAGATGCGCAATAAGGATTTCTGGACATGGGAGGAAATCCTTGACGGGAGAGGACCCTGGGCTAAACCAGGGGAGTGTAGCCGCCCAAAGGTGCAGCAGGAGAAGAGGCAACAGGAGCAGCCCAAAGAGGAGTACAGTATGGACTATACTTCTTGGGAGGAGATAGACAGGTGGGCGGTCGACCCAGGGAGAGTGCCGGAGCCCGCCTGGGATTCGATGGAGCAGTGCGCGGAAGGATATAGGAGAATGGAGTTTGCGAAGCAAGCAAGGCGGTGCGGACGGAGGCCCGAGAGTCAGACCCAAAAATGTCTTGGGAGGGGGGGCTCAGGGAGAGTGTGGCAGAGTCAGGGTTCCGACCTGAGCCAACTCCCCCTGTTTATCGTGAGGAGCCAAGGAGACCAGAACCAGAGCCGGTGTTGGAGGTGAGCGAAGCAGAGACTGTGAAGGAGTTAATGGGGAAATTGGAGGAGAGAGAAATGAGGGAGTTGCTGTGTTGGTGCTTTTTGCATGGAATTCGCCCGACGGAACGTGTCGGATTTGATGGCACCTGGGTTAGCGCTCCATACTCGTCCTGAGGTGCGTGTTAGTCGGCTGGTGAAGTTGGTTCCAGCCTCACGCACCAGGCCTCCTGTGCACATCCCTAGCCTTGCACGTCCTGTGCCAGCACTGCTCTCAAGATCTCCAGTACGCCTTCACGGTCTAGCCCATCCTGTGCCACCTCCGCTCCCCGCACCAGGCTTCCTGTGTGTGTCCTCGGTTCAGTACCACCAGTACCAGCACCACGCATCAGGCCTACAGTGCGCCTCGCCTCTCCAGCGCTGCCGGAGCCTCCCGCTTGTTCAGCGCAGCCAGAGCTGTCAGTCTGCATGGAGCAGCCAGAGCTGTCAGTCTGCATGGAGCAGCCAGAGCTGTCAGTCTGCATGGAGCAGCCAGAGCTGTCAGTCTGCAAGGAGCTGCCAGTCTGCAAGGAGCTGCCAGTCTGCAAGGAGCTGCCAGTCTGCACGGAGCTGCCAGTCTGTAAGAAGCCGCCAGAGCTGTCAGCCTACATGGAGCAGCCAGAGCTGTCAGCCTACATGGAGCAGCCAGAGCTGTCAGCCTACATGGAGCAGCCAGAGCCGCCAGTCAGCGTGGAGCAGCCAGAGCCCCCAGTCAGCATGGAGCAGCCAGATCTTTCAGTCTGCCAGGATCCGCCAGTCAGCCAGACTCTTCCAGATCCGCCAGTCAGCCAGACTCTTCCAGATCCGCCAGTCAGCCAGACTCTTCCAGATCCGCCAGTCAGCCAGACTCTTCCAGATCCGCCAGTCAGCCAGACTCTTCCAGATCCGCCAGTCAGCCAGACTCTTCCAGATCCGCCAGTCACTCAGACTCTTCCAGATCCGCCAGTCACTCAGACTCTTCCAGATCCGCCAGTCAGCCAGACTCTTCCAGATCCGCCAGTCAGCCAGACTCTTCCAGATCCGCCAGTCAGCCAGACTCTTCCAGATCCGCCAGTCAGCCAGACTCTTCCAGATCCGCCAGTCAGCCAGACTCTTCCAGATCCGCCAGTCAGCCAGACTCTTCCAGATCCGCCAGTCAGCCAGACTCTTCCAGATCCGCCAGTCAACCAGACTCTTCCAGATCCGCCAGTCAACCGGGATCTGCCAGTCAGCCAGTCAACCGGGATCTGCCAGTCAGCCAGGATCTGCTGAAACCACCAGCCAGCCAGGATCTGGTAGATCTATCTACCTGCCTGAGCTTCCTCTCACTCCTGAGCTTCCTCTCACTCCTGAGCTTCCTCTCACTCCTGAGCTTCCTCTCACTCCTGAGCTTCCTCTCACTCCTGAGCTTCCTCTCACTCCTGAGCTTCCTCTCACTCCTGAGCTTCCTCTCACTCTCGAGCTTCCTCTCACTCTCGAGCTTCCTCTCACTCCCGAGCTTCCTCTCACTCCCGAGCTTCCTCTCACTCCCGAGCTTCCTCTCACTCCCGAGCTTCCTCTCACTCCCGAGCTTCCTCTCACTCTCGAGCTTCCTCTCACTCTCGAGCTTCCTCTCACTCTCGAGCTTCCTCTCACTCTCGAGCTTCCTCTCACTCCCGAGCTTTCTCTCACTCCCGAGCTTTCTCTCACTCCCGAGCTTTCTCTCACTCCCGAGCTGTCCTTCAGTCCCGATCTGCTCCTCAGTCCAGTGGGGTTCTGGGTGAGGACTACTAGGCCATAGTCTGCGGCGAGGGTGGACTATCCAGGGACGCGAGGAGAGGGACCTAAGACATTGACTTTTGTATTGATTCGTGTTACGTTGTGTTATTAAACATGGATCGAAATCTACACGCTGCATTTTGGTCCGACTCTCCTTCTACCGAAGAAAGCCGTTACTGGTAATCTGATTACAATATTTTTGCTGGTAGCGTAACCAATTACAGTTACCGTTTTTAAAAAAATAATCCCTTACATGTAACGGATTACATGTAATCAATTTGTTACTCCCCAACTCTGTCAATAACATCAAAGGCTGCACTGAAATCTAACAATACAGCTCCAGCTATCATCTTATTATCCATTTATTTTAACCAATCGTCAGTCACCTGAGTCAGTGCAGTACAAGATGAGTAAACATCAATCGATCATGTAATTTCAGATATGTGAGTTTAGCCCATCCATTTGGCATATAGTTAGATAGCTAGCTTGCTTCATCAGGGATTAGGCTTTTGGAAAGAGCTTAACATCACGTTTCAAGGTAAGACCCAGATGCAGACAACGTCAAAATAACAACAGTTTATTAATCCAACAGGCGCAGGCAAAGACAGATCAAGGGCAGGCAGGGGTCAATAATCCAGATAGGTGGGGCAAAGGTACAGGACGACAGGCAGGGTCAGGGTAGGCAGAGGTCAGTACCAGATAGGTGGGGCAAAGGTACAGGACGACAGGCAGGCTCAGGGTCTGGGTAGGCAGAGGTCAGTAATCCAGATAGGTGGGGCAAAGGTACAGGACGACAGGCAGGATCAGGGTAGGTAGAGGTCAGTATTCCAGATAGGTGGGGCAAAGGTACAGGATGACAGGCAGGCTCAGGGTCAGGGCAGGCAGAAAAGGTCAAAACCAGGAAACCTAGAAACCAGGAACAATCGAGAGACAGGAACAGAGGGAAAAACACTGGTAGGCTTAACCAAACAAAACAAACTGGAAACAGGAGATAAAGGACTGTGAGACATGGGTTTAACTCTGGACACATGAAAGGTGGGGTGTATACGAAGGGTACGGGGCAACAGAAGACGAACAGCAGAGGCCCATTTTAGAAATGGGCCGATAAACCTGGGGGGGAGTTTGCGAGATTCCACCCGGAGGGGCAGATCCTGGGTGGATAGCCATACCTTCTGCCCGAGACGATACCGGGGAGCCGGGGTCCGATGGCGATCCGCTTGTCCAGAGCATTCAGGACCTCAGACTGGGGTGAAGGTTCACCTTCCAACAGGAAAGCAACCCTAAGCACACTCCAAGAAGACTAGATGCTGTAATCACTGCCTAAGGTGCTTTAACAAAGTACTGAATAAAGGGTCTGAATACTTATGTAAATGTGATATTTCCGTTTTTTTATACATTTTGCAAAAATGTTTGTTTTGCTTTGTTATTATGGGGTATTATGTGTAGATTGAGATAATTTAAAAAATATATGTATTTTAGAATAAGGCTGTAATATATAGGTTATTCTTAACATTTTCCTTGGTAGTTTATAAGAAATATAATATGGAATATGATGCTTTAATTATACAACCACTTTCCTCACTTTCTCAGTCTACTTCTAGCATGTTTTCATCTGTCTGTTTTTCATCTTGCACTCCTCTTTTCGTTTATTCTGCATGCACAAGCAGGCCCACGTCATGTGGGACTGGAGATGCATCCCCAAGGCCTCATTTGGTTCAATTTTCACTCTGACACAAAATGTCACAGACACAAACCGTAGCTGGTAGTACAGATCTCCCACACAGCACACAGGCAGCTCATTAGGGTAGTGTTTCTCCAGTCCTCGAGAAGCCCCAACAGCACACATTTTTGTTGTAGCCCCGAAAAGAATACCTGATTCAACTTGTCTACTAATCATCAAGCCCTAAATGAGTTGAATCACCTGTGTGAGTCTGTCTTTTTTGCTCATTTTTATCAAGTGTGCCAATAATTGTTGACCTGACTGTACGTATACCATAGTAGCACTATATAAGGGGACTAAGAGAGAGAGAGAGAACTGTGTTTTTAAACTGGGCCCCAGTCCCCAGGCCTCTGGGTGTTACTCACTGGTCTAACTGACATGGATGCTAATTGCACCGTCCTCAATGAAAATGCAAATTAAAGATTTCATTCATTAACGAGCTGCAGACTGTTTTCCTGGGCATTAAATGCAATTAAAGGACATGCCGTCGGTGCAGCAGTGCCATCACAGCCGATATAGAGCCATTTAACTGTAGTGAGTTATATATGAACAGTTGTATGTGTATGATTTGTCTGCTGTTTGTCCTTATCATTAATGTGGCAATCAGCAGTTGAAACAATAACAACACCTCTCCCTGCCCCTGTTCAGTAAAAAGCGGAGGGAAGGAGCTGGCAAAATGTTCAAATTCATAGACAGAGCTATGGCTGCAAGGACTGACCACCCATGGTATCAAAATTATAGTTTAAACTATGTTTTGAGGCTATATGGCATTTGTTTACATTTGCATTATTTACAAACATTTAAATAAAACAAGCTTATATCCGGGGTTCTGATGGGGTAAGACAGTTCAACTAAGCTCAAGAGGCATATAAATTATATTCTTCAAGAATCAATGGGTGCATATCATTAATACAAATACAAAAAATGGATGCCTTAACTGCATAGTGCCCCTTTAACTACAGTGCATTCGGAAAGTATTCAGACCCCTTCCCTTTTTCTACATTTTGTAACATTAGTCTTATTCCTAAATGGATTCAATTAATTTTACACACAATACTCCATAACGACAAAGCGAAAACCGGTGTAGGGATATTTTAGCAAATGTATAAAATAAAAAAAATAGAACAGAAATACCTTATTTACCAAGAACCCAATGGTCACTCTGACAGAGCTCCAAAGTTCCTCTGTGGGGACAGGAGAACCTTCGTGAAGGAAAACCATCTCTGCAGCACTCCACCAATCAGGCCTTTACGGTAGAGTGGCCAGACGGAAGACACTCTTCAGTAAAAGGCACATAACAGCCCACTTGGAGTTTGCCAAAAGGCACCTAAAGGACAAGATTCTCTGGTCTGATAAAACCACGATTGAACTCTTTGGCCTGAATGCCAAGTGCCACGTCTGGAGAAAACCTGGCACCATCCCTACGGTGAAGCATGGTTGTGGCAGCATCATGCTGTGGGGATGTTTGTCAGTGGCAGGGCATGGGAGACTAGTCAGGATCGAGGGAAAGATGAACTGAGCAAAGTACAGAGAGAACCTTGATGAAAACCTGCTCCAGAGTGCTCAGACTGGGGGCGAAGGTTCACCTTCCAACAGGACAACGACCCTAAGCACCCAGCCAAGACAACACAGGAGTGGCTTCGGGACAAGTCTCTGAATGTCCTTGAGTGGCCCAGCCAGAGCCCAGACTTGAACCCGATCTAACATCTCTGGAGAGTCCTGAAAATAGCTGTGCAGTGACGCTCCCCATGCAACCTGACAGAGCTTGAGAGGATCTGCAGAGAAGAATGGGAGAAACTCCCCAAATACAGGTGTGCCAAACTTGTAGCGTCATACCCAAGAAGGCTTGAGGCTGTAATCTCTGCCAAAGGTGCTTCAACAAAGATCTGAGTAAAGAGTCTGAAAACTTATGTAAATGACATATTTCAGTTTTTTTGTTTTAATACATTTTTGGGTAGTGTGTGTAGCTTTGATGAGGGAAAAACATATTGAATCCATTTTAGAATAAGGCTGTAACCTAACAAAATGTTGAAAAATTCGGAATACTTTCCGAATGAACTGTATGTCTGCTGTTTACTTTTTTCCTCTCACCTCGACACCATCACTTTGAAAGTACAAGGACGTGTCCAAATCCATATCAAGAACCGACATAGATACAGCCTCTTCCACAGTGTAAAGTCATGGCCACTTCGGCTCCGTCACTTTAAGTGGTTTAGTGACAGCATTCCCTGTTTCCGGTTTCTGGTTGATGACAACAGCTACACAAATACAACAACAGGTTGAGTTAATTTTACGATGTTGACGTAGATATTATTTTGAGAAAAACAAGGCCGTTTGAGGCCGCTGTAGTAATTTGAAAAAAGGCCATTGACGGCCGCTATGGGTTCTAAAGGGTTAAACCAGAATACACCATTTCCACATCCCCTATTATGTTTCAAGGCTGTGCCAGCCCAAATGATACAGGCTGGGGTGGCTGGGGTATGGTAATGCATTAGCAGAGTAGAGAGTTCTCCAGCCCCACACCCGTCACTAGTCATACCCAGCCAAGTGATTTGGAAGTAAAATACCAGGCAGCCTGTGCATATGTTGTGGCTGTAATGCCTAATTCCCTGCATGCATTAGCAGTCAGATGTGAGGGAATAATGGGGACTTAATGCTGGGCTGTGTTTGGCTGAGGCGGTTGTACTCACTCTCTCCTTCCCTGGCACTTAGCTAAAGGGCCCTACCTTTAGTCTGGGAGGGCTGTTGTGTGTGTTAAAGTGTGCGTGCTTGCGTACATGTGTTGAGGGTGTTCATAGATCATGCTGGTGTTTGGTCAGAGAGAGGGTCTCTTCATCTAGTTGACCAGAGGACCAGTGGGTTCCCAGACCTGGTACAGTCTTGCTATAGTTACTTATTCTGGTACACAGAGAACAGCACCGCACATGCCATGCCTGATGATCCACAGAGACTTGATCTGTGGCCCAGCTGAAACAGCAGATGTGCTTAATGACTGTGTATGCAGGGGTGGGCAATTCCAGTGCTGAAGGGCCTGATTGGTGTCACAGTTTTGCCCCAGCGCCAGCTAACACACCTGACTCCAATAATCACCTAATCATGATCTTCAGTTTAGAATGAAATGTGATTAAATCAGCTGTGTTTGCTAGGGACGGAGAAAAAATGTGACACCAATCAGCCCCTCGAGGACTGGAGTTGCCCACCCCTGGGTAATGGGTTACTGGGTTCGCTGCAATGTGTGTGTCTGACTGAGCCTGCCGTGCTCAGTCAGGGGAACCAGGTATAGACTTCCTACACAGAGGCTGTGTCCCGATCCAAAGGCATCGGCCTTGTCGATTACCTCTCATTCTACCTTCCCTTCAGCCAAATTGAAATGAGATGAATCGACACAATGTTGGATAGTACTGTTTTCCTAAGTGCTCTTTCTAATAAAAGGACAACGATTTGACCTACAACTGGATCGTATTGTTGGAAGTTGGTTGTGTCAGTCAGACAGACAGTTAAATCACTGTGCCACTTACAGTTCCTGTTGATCCACTCCAAAACAGCACACTTTGATCAGCACGACTTAAGTGAGCTCAGGGATCTGTGCCTAATGGTTGGAGGTGTGTGTGTGTGTGTGTGTGTGTGTGTGTGTGTGTGTGTGTGTGTGTGTGTGTGTGTGTGTGTGTGTGTGTGTGTGTGTGTGTGTGTTAACACCCTAATGGGATGGCTGCGGTATTAGTCAGTGTTATGTACACTGCACTGGAAGAGCTTAAAAGCAGACAGACATACACAAAGACAGGCTGAGTGTTAGTCTTTCAGGAGCTGGGCTTAGGTGTTGCTGTAAGAGATTAAACATGAGATCTGCCTGCCTGCTCATGGTACAATAATGGTACAATAATCGCTAAACTCTTAGTTGATTTTGTCACAAATCTGAGAGTGTTGATGCTATACTCTCCTATATGGGGTTGCTTTCTCTCTCTCCTATGCCGTTTGATCACTGTAGAAATGCTGCCTTTATTCTCTACTGTCCGATTTCCTTTCTCCCTAGAACATTACATGAAATGTAATTTCATTCGATTGTTATACTATACATCATTAAGCGGCAGCACTAATGGAGTCAATGGTCTGAATGTGAAACTGAATGATGATTGATGGTAAAAGAGGAAACTGGAGTCCTGAGAAACAATCAATGTTTCACAGATCCTTTTGCCCTCTATTGATGTGCACAGAAGGAGCACAGACAGTACTTAAAAGGATACAGCAAGGCTAGTATAAGCATTGATAACCCTAAAGCAATGCCGTCCAATGTCACTCACTTCAAGCTGTCTAAATTGTAGGCCAAAATCATCAACTCATAATAACTTTGCCCATCGCTTTCGCTAAATATAAGACAGTGTTGTAAAAATACTTGAAAGTACTACTTCAGTACTTTACTATTTATATTTTTGGACAACTTTTACTTTTACTTCACTACATTCCTAAAGACAATAATTAACTTTTTACTCCATACATTTTCCCTGAAAAGTACTCGTTACATTTTGAATGCTTAGCAGGACAGAAAAATTGTTTAATTCACACACTTATCAAGTGAACATCCCTGGTCATCCCTACTGCCTCTGATCTGGCGGACTTACTTAACAGGGTGAGTGTTGGAGCGTGCTCCTGCCTATCCATAAATAAAGTAAAATAGTGCCTTCTGGTTTGGAAGGAATTTGAAATTATTTATACTTTTACTATTACTTTTGATTATTAAGTATATTTTAGCAATTTTACTGGGAATCAGAAACCCATACTAAGCAGCAGGGGGAGAAATGCAGTGAAGACACTCTGAGATAGAACGTTTCAGCCATGTTAGGAACCATGCCGTCTACCCATCAGAAGGCTTCAGCCGCAGCTGGCCCAGAATAGCTCAGGAGAGAATGGGTGTAAGACAACCAGAAGTGTTTTTTAGCAATTACAATTGATATCATCATTGTACCATGCTTGAGTTGGCATCAGTGTCGCTGCTGAGACATTGTAAGACAACCAGTTTGTGGCGTAAAAGCTTTCCCCCAGAGAGTAATATTGTTACTGCCCGATCTTGTTTAAGACTGAGCTGGCCATTTATCCAAATGGGTGACACTTCCTTCACAAAAACAACAACATTGAACTGTGCAAACAATACCATAAAACTCGGTATGCACTGCAGCATGATTTCTGCAGTAGATTTTCTGTAACAATGTCCACGAGAGGGAGATTTTAGATTGTCTGTCAGTTTGTGGTGTTTGTAGACAAGGAGGGATTGGAACCAGATCATAGTATGAATAAAACCATTGATCCAAACTATTGTCAGCCTAACCTGGAAGACATTAAGTATGAGTTGTTTTGTCAGGATAGCCTTCTGGACTTTAAACACATACTAGAGTACTATTCATTAGCTTTCACCTTCTATTCCTTCTCTCCTCTTCTCTCTTTCTCTCACTCGCTCTGAATGTAATCTGAGTAAGATTAGATCTTCCCATCCCAACGCACTACAGAACAAACACACACACACACACACACACATTCAAGGTTGTCATTTAAAAAATCTCGAAGTATCACTTTAATAAACAAAAGAAAATATATATTTTCATTATACTACTGTCATCAACATTTTTATTAATTTTAACACTTTAAAATTGACATCAATAATTGCAAAACTCAACCAATCGCAAAACTCAAAGTTCTTAGAATGGAAATTCTTCATACACCCATGACTTGTATTACTATTCTGAACCATGTTATGTGATAGTGATGACTGTAAATTGCAGCCTTGGCATGTCAGTGTCAGATTGGTGAGAGAGAGAGCACCATCTGTGTGTGTGAGATGGAGGCTGCCAGTGTGGGGCCAGTGTGCCAGGGCAGGGACCCAGACCCACACTGGGGCAGGAGCACAGGGGGGCAGAGCTGGGCTCCGGAACAACCAATACCCTTCTACATAATTAACGGTGTGTGTGTGTCAAATCAAATTGTATTGGTCACATCCATGTGTTTAGCAGATGTTATCGCGGTTGTAGCGAAATGCTTGTGCTTCTAGCTCTGACAGTGCAGTAATGTCTAACAAGTAATATTTAACAGTGTCACAACATATACCCAAAATACACATAAATCTAAGTAAGAAATGGATTAAGAATATATATACATATATGTCAGACCGGCATTGGACTAAGATACCGTAGAATAGTATAGAGTACAGTTTACACACATGAGATGAGTAATGCAAGATACAGAGACATTATTAAAGTGGCTTGTGCTTCATTTCATTAAAGTGGCCAGTGATTCCTAATCTATAGGCAGCAGCCTCTGATGTGCTGGAGATGGCTGTTTAACAGTCAGTGGTGTAGTATAGAATACAATACAGTATATAGTACATATGAAATGGGTGATGCAATATGTAAACACAATTTAAAAGTGACTAAGATACCTTAGAATTGTGTGGAGTGCAGTTTATACATATGAGATGAGTAATGCAAGATACGGAGACATTATTCAAATGGCTAGTGGTCCATTTCTAAAAATGGCCAGTGATTCCTAATCCAGGTCTATAGGCAGGCGCCTCTGATGTGTTAGTGATGGCTGTTCAGTAGTCTGATGGACTTGAGATAGAAGCTGTTTTTCAGTCTTTCGATTCCAGCTTTGATGCACCTGTACTGACCTCGCCTTCTGGATGATAGCGAGGTGAACAGGCAGTGGCTCGGGTGGTTGATGTCCTTGATGATCTTTTTGGCCTTCCTATGGCATCGGGTGCTGTAGGTGTCCAGGAGGGCGGGATGTTTGCCACCGGTAATGCGTTGGGCAGACCGCTCCACTCTCTGGAGAGCTTTGCGGTTGTGGGTGGTGCATTTGCCATACCAGGTCTTGAGAAGGCCTGACAGGATGCTCTCAATTGTTCATCTGTAAAAGTTTGTGAGGGTTTTAGGTGTTAAGCCAAATTTCTTTAGCCTCCGGAGGTTGAAGAATCGCTGTTGCCCCTTCTTCACCACACTGTCTGTGTGGGTGGACCATTTTAGTTTGTCTGTGATGTGTATGCCGAGGAACTTGAAGCTTTCCACCTTCTCCACTGCGGTCCAATCGATGAAGATTAGGGGGGTGGTCCCTCTGCTGTTTCCTGAAGTCCACAATCATATCCTTAGTTTTGTTGACGTTGAGTGAGAGGTTATTTTCCTGGCACAATACTCCCAGAGCCCTCGCCTCCTCCCTGTAGGCTGTCTCGTCGTTGTTGGTAATCAAACCTACTACTGTTGTGTCGTCTGCAGACTTGATGATTGAGTTGGAGGTGTGCTTGGCACAGTCATGGGTGAACAGGGAGTACAGGAGGGGGCTGAGCACGCACCCTTGTGGGGACCCAGTGTTGAGGATCAGCGGAGGGGAGGTGTTGTTTCCTACCTTCACCACCTGTGGGCGACCCGTCAGGAAGTCCAGGACCCAGTTGCACAGGGCGGGATTCAGACCCAGGGCCTCAAGCTTGATGATGAGCTTGGAGGGTACTATGGTGTTGAATGCTGAGCTATAGTCAGCATTCTTCCATATACAGTGCCTTGCGAAAGTATTCGGCCCCCTTGAACTTTGCGACCTTTTGCCACATTTCAGGCTTCAAACATAAAGATATAAAACTGTATTTTTTTGTGAAGAATCAACAACAAGTGGGACACAATCATGAAGTGGAACGACATTTATTGGATATTTCAAACTTTTTTAACAAATCAAAAACTGAAAAATTGGGCGTGCAAAATTATTCAGCCCCTTTACTTTCAGTGCAGCAAACTCTCTCCAGAAGTTCAGTGAGGATCTCTGAATGATCCAATGTTGACCTAAAAGACTAATGATGATAAATACAATCCACCTGTGTGTAATCAAGTCTCCGTATAAATGCACCTGCACTGTGATAGTCTCAGAGGTCCGTTAAAAGCACAGAGAGCATCATGAAGAACAAGGAACACACCAGGCATGTCCGAGATACTGTTGTGAAGAAGTTTAAAGCCGGATTTGGATACAAAAAGATTTCCCAAGCTTTAAACATCCCAAGGAGCACTGTGCAAGCGATAATATTGAAATGGAAGGAGTATCAGACCACTGCAAATCTACCAAGACCTGGCCGTCCCTCTAAACTTTCAGCTCATACAAGGAGAAGACTGATCAGAGATGCAGCCAAGAGGCCCATGATCACTCTGGATGAACTGCAGAGATCTACAGCTGAGGTGGGAGACTCTGTCCATAGGACAACAATCAGTCGTATATTGCACAAATCTGGCCATTATGGAAGAGTGGCAAGAAGAAAGCCATTTCTTAAAGATATCCATAAAAAGTGTTGTTTAAAGTTTGCCACAAGCCACCTGGGAGACACACCAAACATGTGGAAGAAGGTGCTCTGGTCAGATGAAACCAAAATTGAACTTTTTGGCAACAATGCAAAACGTTATGTTTGGCGTAAAAGCAACACAGCTGAACACACCATCCCCACTGTCAAACATGGTGGTGGCAGCATCATGGTTTGGGCCTGCTTTTCTTCAGCAGGGACAGGGAAGATGGTTAAAATTGATGGGAAGCTGGATGGAGCCAAATACAGGACCATTCTGGAAGAAAACCTGATGGAGTCTGCAAAAGACTGGGATGGAGATTTGTCTTCCAACAAGACAATGAATCAAAACATAAAGCAAAATCTACAATGGAACAAAAATACACATATCCAGGTGTTAGAATGGCCAAGTCAAAGTCCAGACCTGAATCCAATCGAGAATCTGTGGAAAGAACTGAAAACTGCTGTTCACAAATGCTCTCCATCCAACCTCACTGAGCTCGAGCTGTTTTGCAAGGAGGAATGGGAAAAAATGTCAGTCTCTCGATGTGCAAAACTGATAGAGACATACCCCAAGCGACTTACAGCTGTAATCGCGGCGCTACAAAGTATTAACTTAAGGGGGCTGAATAATTTTGCACGGCCAATTTTTCAGTTTTTGATTTGTTAAAAAAGTTTGAAATATCCAATAAATGTCGTTCCACTTCATGATTGTGTCCTACTTGTTGTTGATTCTTCACAAAAAAATACAGTTTTATATCTTTATGTTTGAAGCCTGAAATGTGGCAAAAGGTCGCAAAGTTCAAGGGGGCCGAATACTTTCGCAAGGCACTGTAGGTAAGCCACTTGTCCAGATGGGACAGGGCAGTGTGCAGTGTGGTGGCGATTGCATCGTCTGTGGATCTATTGGGGTGGTAAGCAAATTGAAATGGGTCTAGGGTGGCAGGTAAGGTGGAAGTGATATGATCCATTTCTCTAGATGTGTGTGCGCACGCAAGCGTGTGTGTGTGCGCCAGTGTTTAATTTGGTCAACAATAACTATGACAAAAAATGAATGATGATATCGAGACGAGATGCACCCCCCAAAAAATAAATAAATAAATATACGTAGTATATTATATATATATAAATATATATACGCAGTACCAGTCAAAACTTTGGACACGCCTACTCATTCAAGGGGTTTTCTTTATTTTATTTTTCTACATTGTAGATCAATAGTGAAGACATCAAAACTATGAAATAACACATATGGAGTCATGTAGTAAGCAAAAAAGTGTTAAAACAAATCAAAATATATTTTAGATTCTTCAAAGTACCCACCCTGTACCTTGACGACAGCTTTGCACACTCTTGACATTCTCTCAACCAGCTTCACCTGGATTGCTTTTCCAACAGTCTTGAATGAGTTCCCACATATGCTGAGCACTTGTTGACTGCTTTTCCTTCACTCTGTGGTCCAACTCATCCCAAACCATCTCAATTGGGTTGAGGTTGGATGATTGTGGAGGCCAGGTCATCTGATGCAGCACTCCATCACCCTCCTTCTTAGCCCTTAAACAGCCTGGAGGTGTGTTGGATCATTGTCCTGTTGAAAAAAAAATGGTAGTCCCACTGAGCGCAAACCAGATGGGATGGCGTCTTGCTGCAGAAAGCTTTGGCAGCCAAGCTGGTTAAGTGTGCCTTGAATTCTTAATAATTCAGACAGTGTCACCAGCAAAGCACCATCACACCTCCTCCTCCATGCTTCACGGTGGGAACCACACATGCAGAGATCATCCGTTCACCTACTCTGCATCTCAGAAAGACACGGAGGTTGGAACCAAAAAGCTCAAATTTGGACTCATCAGACCAAACAACAGATTTCCAGCGGTCTAATATCCATTGCTCATGTTTCTTGGCCCAAGCAAGTCATTTCTTCTTATTGGTAGTGGTTTCTTTGCAGCAGATCGACCATGAAGTCCTGATTCACGCAGTCTCCTCTGAACAGTTGATGTTGAGATGTGTCTGTTACTTGAACTCTGAAGCTTTTATTTGGGATGAAATTTCTGAGGCTGCTAACTCTAATGAACTTATCCTCTGCAGCAGAGGTAACTCTGGGTCTTCCTTTCCTGTGACGGTCCTCATGAGAGCCAGTTTCATCATAGCGCTTAATGGTTTATGCGACTGCACTTGAAGAAACTTTCAAAATTCTTAAAATTGTCTGCATTGCCTGACCTTCATGTCTTAAAGTACTGATGGACTTTTGTTTTGCTTTGCTTATTTGGGCTGTTCTTGCCATAATATGGACTTGGTCATTTAACAAATAGGGCTATCTTCTGTATACCACCCCTACCTTGTCACAACACAACTGATTGACTCAAACACATTAGGAAGGAAAGAAGTTCCACAAATTAACTTTTAACAAGGCACACCTGTTAATTGAAATGCATTCCCTATGGCTAACTCATGAATGTGGTTGAGAGTATGCCAAGAGTGTGCAAAGCTGTCATCAAGGTAAAGTGTGGCTACTTTGAGGATTTTAAAATATGACACATTTAGATTTTTTTAACACTTTTTTGGTTACTACATGATTTGATATGTGTTATTTCATAGTTTTGATGTCTTCACTATTATTCTTCAGTGTAGAAAATGTTAAAAATAAAGAAACATTTGTAGATGTGTCCAAACGTTTGACTGCTATTGTAATTCTAACACATTACGAGAATTCTACGTGAGACTAATGGACATTCAAGTTGACATGAAGCTTCTTTTCATCTGTTTTGTCCAATCATAAGCATGCATTTCTTTGCAGAATACTTTCTGCAATCCTCTCATTGGCCGATAACGTCTTTCAGTTGCGCATGCTTCGTGAGCTCAATGAGCTGAACTGACTTTCTCACACACGAGTGGTCACTTGAATCACTCCTCTCTTTTGAACTGATGCACAGCCAGGACACTTCAATTGTAACTTACCTCTATTAGAAACAATAATTTATTTGATCATTTTTGCTTTCATATAGGCCATTTCTGCTCTGATCACATCAGAAGTTCTATTTTGCCATGTGCACTGGGCAAATGCAAGTTGTGATATATTTTTTTCTGATTATTATTATTTATTATTTAACCCCCTCCGACCAATTATAGTGGGGTGAAAATTAGAGTTGTAAATTGTTTAACCTATAGCCAAGGCCTTATAGCCTAAATGATTCATTATGGCTGACATTGGTCACTATCTGCCACTATAGCAATGTTGCCAGCTAAGTTATAAGAGGGGACAATAGGCCTAGTTGGACAAGGCTAAGAGGTACATACAGTATTATGTGATTATAATGACTGTGACTAAAACTAGACTAAAATTGTCCAGAGTTTTAGTTGACTGATAACAACTAAAACTAATGAAGGATGAAATTACTAAAACACGGCTAAAAGACTAAAAGGCATTTTAAGACAAATGGTGTGTGCATGCGTGTGCATGTGTGGGTGCATATGTCTTGGGTAGGGGAAGTCATACTCAATTAAGTGTGGGGGGATCTTCTTTGCATACTTTATGGTTTGGGTGAAAAGATTATGCCCATCTGTGCAAAATAGTATTGTCTAATAACAGTATAGAGGCCTTTGGAAAGGTGTGTGTACTAGGCAGCATACAAGTCGAAAAGCCTGCGTAAATGTGTGTGTAAGCTACGTTACACAGAGCAGAAAATGTGTGTGTGTGTACAGTGCATTCGGAAAGTATTCAGACCCCTTGACTTTTTCCATATTTTGTAAAGTTACAGCCTTATTCTAAAATTGATTAAAAAAAATATTTTCCTCATCAAATCGACACCCCCCCCCCATAATGACAAAGCAAAAACAGGTTTTTAGGAATGTTAGCAAATGTATAATTTAAAAACCCAGGAAATATTGCATTTACATAAGTATTCAGAACCTTTACTCAGTGCCGTTGAAGCACTTTAGGCACTTGAGTCTTCTTGTGTCTGACACTACAAGCTTGGCACACCTGTATTTGGGGAGTTTCTCCCATTCTTCTCTGCAGATCCTCTCACGCTCTGTCAGGTTGGATGGTGAACTATTTTCAGGTCTCTCCAGAGATTCAAGTCCGGGCTCTGGCTGGGCCACCCAAGGACACTCAGAGACTTGTCCCAAAGCCACTCCTGTGTTGTGTTGGCTGTGTGTTTAGGGTTGTTGTCCTGTTGGAAGGTGAACCGTCACCTCAGTCTGAGGTTCTGAGCTCTCTCGACCAGGTTTTCATCAAGGATTTCTCTGTACTTTGCGCCGTTCTCTTTCCCTCGGTCCTGACTAGTCACTCAGTCTGTTCAGCTAAAAAACCTCTGTAGGGATGCTTCACCATAGGGATGGTGCCAGGTTTCCTCCAGACGTGATTCTTGGCATTCAGGCCAAAGAGTTCAATCTTGGTTTCATCAGACCATCATGGTCTGAGAGGCCTTTTGGCAAACTCCAAGCGGGCTGTCATGTGCCGTTTACTGAGGAGTGGCTTACATCTGGCCACTCTACCATAAAGGCCTGATTGGTGGAGTGCTGCAGAGATGGTTGTCCTTCTGGACGGTTCTCCCATCTCCATAGAGGAACTCTGGAGCTCTGTCAGAGTTACTATCCGGTTCTTGGTCACCTCCTGACCAAGGGCCTTCTCCCGTGATTGCTCAGTTTGGCCAGGTAGCCAGCTCTAGGAAGAGTCTTAGTGGTTCCAAACTTCTTCCATTTAAGAGCGGAGGTCACTGGGGACCTTCAATGCTGCAGAAATGTTTTGGTACACTTCTGTGCCTCGACACAGATCTGTGCCTCGACACAATCCTGTCTTGGAATTTGGCTTGGTTTTTGCTCTGACATGCATTATCAACTGTGGGATCTCTTGTAATGGTGCCGGAGGGGATGGCTGCTGTTGTATGGGCTCTTAACCAACCGTGCTGCTTTGCTTGTTTTTTCACATTGTTTGTAACTTCTTTTGTACATAATGTTGCTGCTACCATCTCTTATGACCGAAAAGAGCTTCTGGACATCAGAACAGCCATTACTCACCTTGAACTGGACAAATAATATTTCTTTAATGAGTCGGATGAAAGGGATTTACTCCAGACACCCGAACAGGCCCTCATCCCCGTCAATCGCAGGAGAAAAAAACAGATTTCACAGAAGGAGATCAGCGACAAGTGGCTAATCTGCCTTTTCGATCGGTACTATTGGCCAATGTACCATCTCTGGACAGTAAAGTGGATGAACTACAAGCACGTATATCCTACCAACGGGACATTAAAAACTAAAATCTTATTTTCACCGAGTTGTGGCTGAATGACGTACATCTGGTGGGTTACACACTGTATCGCCAGGATGGAACAGCAGCCTCATAGACAAGGGCTAGTTGTCTATGTATATTTGTAAACAACAGCTGGTGCACAATACCTAAGGAAGTCTCAAGGTTTTGCATGCCTGAGGTAGAGTATCTCATGATAAGCTGTTTCTACCAAGAGAGTTTATCTATATTCTTCGTAGCTGTCTATTTACCACCACAAACTGATGCTGGCACTAGGACAACACTGTATACAGCCATAAGCAAACAGGAAAATTTTTACCCAGAAGTGGCTGGGGACTTTAATGCAGGGAAACTTAAATCTGTTTCATCTAATTTCTACCAGCATGTTAAATGTGCAATCAGAGGGGGGAAAAAATAACTCTAGTCCACCTTTACTCCACACACAGAGAAGCGTACAAAGCTCTCCCTCGTCCTCCATTTGGTCATTCCGACCATAATTCTATCCTCCTGATTCCTGCTTACAAGCAAAAACTAAAGCAGGAAGCACTAGTGACTTGGTCAATAACAAAGTGGTCAGATGAAGCACATTTTTTAAATGTATTTTATTTCACCTTTATTTAACCAGGTAAGCTAATTGAGAACAAGTTCTCATTTGCAACTGCGAGCTGGCCAAGATAAAGCATAGCAGTTGGACACATACAACACAGAGTTACACATGGAATGACCAAAACATACAGTCAATAATACAGTAGAAAAACAAGTATATATACAGTGAGTGCAAATAAGGTCAAATTAGGAAGTTAAGGCAATAAATAGGCTATGGTGGCGAAGTAATTACAATATGGCAATTAAACACTGGAATGGTAGATGTGCAAAAGATGGATGTGCAAGTAGAGATACTGTGGTGCAAAAGGTGCTAAATAAATAAATACAGTATGGGGATGAGGTAGATAGATGGGCTGTATACAGATGGGCTATGAACAGGTGCAGTGATCTGTGAGCTGCTCTGACAGCTGGTTCTTAAAGCTAGTGATGGGAGATGGGAATCTCCAGCTTCAGTGATTTTTGCAGTTCGTTCCAGTCAGTGACAGCAGAGAACTGGAAGGAAAGGCAACCAAAGGAGGAATTGGCTTTGGGGGTGACCAGTGAGATATACCTGCTGGAGCGTGTGCTACGAGTAGGTGCTGCTATGGTGACCAGCGAGCTGAGATAGGGCGGAGCTTTACCTAGCAGAGACTTGTAGATAACCTGTAGCCAGTGGGTTTGGCGACGAGTATGACGCGAGGGCCAGCCAACGAGAGCGTACAGGTCGCAGTGGTGGGTAGTATATGGGGCTTTGGTGACAAAACGGATGGCACTGTGATAGACTACATCCAGTTTGCTGAGTAGAGTGTTGGAGGCTATTTTATAGATAACATCGCCAAAGTCAAGGATCGGTAGGATGGTCAATTTTACGAGGGTATGTTTGGCAGCATGACTGAAGGATGCTTTGTTGCAATATAGGAAGCCGATTCTAGATTTAATTTTGGATTGGAGATGCTTAATGTTAGTCTGGAAGGATAGTTTACAGTCTAACCATTTAGACGTATTTGTAGTTATCCACGTATTCTAAGTCAGAGCCGTCCAGAGTAGTGATGCTGGATGGGCGGGCAGGTGCGGGCAATGATCGGTTGAATAGCATGCATTTAGTTTTATTTGCGTTTAAGAGCAGTTGGAGGCCACGGAAGGAGAGTTGTATGGCATTGAAGCTCGTCTTGAGGTTAGTTAACACAGTGTCCAAAGAAGGGCGCGAAGTATACAGAATGGTGTCGTCTGTGTAGAGGTGGATTAGAGAATCACCAGCAGCAAGAGCGACCCGAGAATTTAACACTGTGGCACCCCCATAGAGACTGCCAGAGGTACGGACAACAGGCTCTCCGATATGACACACTGAGCTCTATCAGAGAAGTAGTTGGTGAACCAGACGAGGCAATCATTTGAGAAACCAAGGCTGTTGTGTCTGCCAATAAGAATGTGGTGATTGACAGAGTCGAAAGCCTTGGCCACGTCGATGAATACAGATGCACAGTAATGTCTCTTAACGATGGCGGTTATGATATCGTAAAGGACCTTGAGCGTGGCTGAGGTGCACCCATGACGAGCTCAGAAACCAGATTGCAAAGCGGAGAAGGTACGATGTGATTCAAAATGGTCAGTAATCTGTTTGTTAACTTGGCTTTCGAAGACCTTAGAGATAGATGCAGGGTAGGATAGATATAGGTCTGTAGCAGTTTGGGTCTAGAGTGTCTCCCCATTTGAAGAGGGGGATGACCGCGGCAGCGTTCCAATCTCTGGGAAACTCAGACGATACGAAAGAGAGGTCGAACAGGCTAGTAATAGGGGTTGCAACAATTTCTGCAGATAATTTAAGAAAGAGAGGGTCCAGATTGTCTAGCCCGGCTGATTTGTAGGGGTCCAGATTTTGCAGCTCTTTCAGAACATCAGCTATCTGGATATGGGTGAAGGAGAAATGGTGGGTGCGCGGGCAGGTTGATGTGGAGGGTGCCGGGCAGTTGACCGGGGTAGGGGTAGCAAAGTGGAAAGCATGGCCAGCCGTAGAGAAATGCTTATTGAAATTCTCAATTAAAGTGGATTTGTCGGTTGTAACAGTGTTTCCTAGCCTCAGAGCAGTGGGTAACTGGGATGAGGTGCTCTTATTCTCCATGGACTTCACAGTGTCCCAGAACTTTTTTTGAGTTTGTACTGCAGGATGCAAATTTCTGTTTAAAAAAGCTATCCTTAGCTTTCCTAAATGCCTGTGTATATTGGTTCCTAACTTCCCTGAAAAGGTACATATCACAGGGGCTATTCGATGCTAATGCAGAACGCCACAGGATGTTTTTGTGCTGGTCAAGGGCAGACAGGTCTGGAGTGAACCAAGGGCTATATCTGTTCTTAGTTCTACATTTTTTGAATGGGGCTTGCCTATTTAATATGGTGAGGAAGGCACTTTTAAAGAATAACCAGGCATCCTCTACTGTCGGGATGAGTTCAATGTCGTTCCAGGATACCCCGGCCAGGTCGATTAACGTTTGACAGTGATGAGGGGTGGTTGTTTGTTCGCAGACCCATTACTGATGCAGGCAATGAGGCAGTGATCGCTGAGATCTTGGTTGAAAACAGCAAAGGTGTATTTGGAGGGTGAGTTAGTTAGGATGATATCTATGAGGGTGCCCATGGTTACGGATTTAGGGTTGTACCTGGTAGGTTCCTTGATCGTTTGTGTGAGATTGAGGGCATCTAGCTTAGATTGTAGGATCGCCGGGGTGTTAAGCATGTCCCAGTTTAGGTCACCTAGCAGCATGAGCTCAGAAGATAGATGGGGGGCAATCAAATCACATATGGTGTCGAGGGCACAGCTGGGGGCAGAGGGTGGTCTATAGCAAGCGGCAACGGTGAGAGACTTGTTACTGGAAAGGTACATTTTTAGAAGTAGAAGATCAAATTGTTTGGGTACAGACCTGGATTGTAAGACAGAACTCTGCAGGTTATCTTTACAGTAAATTGCAACACCGCCCCCTTTGGCATTTCTATCTTGTCGGAAAATGTTATAGTTAGGAATGGAAATTTCAAGGTTTTTGGTGGTCTTCCTAAGCCAGGATTCAAACACGGCTAGGACATCCAGATTGGTGGAGTGTGCTAGGGCAGTGAATAAAACAAACTTAGGGAGGAGGCTTCTAATGTTAACATGCATGAAACCAAGGCTTTTGCGGTTGCAGAAGTCAACAAATGAGAGAGCCTGGGGGATGGGAGTGGAGGTAGTCACTGCAGGGCCTGGATTAACCTCTACATCACCAGAGGAACAGAGGAGGAGTAGGATAAGGGTACGGCTAAAGGCTAATAGAACTGGACGCCTAGTACGTTCAGAACAGAGAGTAAAAGGAGCAGATTTCTGGGCACGGTAGAATATATTCAAGGCATAATGTACAGACAACGGTATAGTAGGATGTGAATACAGTGGGGGTAAACCTGTGCATATAGTGATAATGAAAGAGATATTGTCTCTAGAAATAGCATTTAAACCAGGTGATGTCACTGCGTGTGTGGGGGTGGAACTAAATTGTTTGCCGAGGCGTGTTGAGCAGTGCTAGAGGCTCTACAGTGAAATAAAACAATAGTTACAAACCAGAACAGCAATCGACACGGCATGGTGACGTTAGCGAAAGGCATGCATAGCCGGGTGATCATACAAGTCCAGTGCGTGGCTTCAGGCAGCTAGCGACATGGGGCTAGCAGGCTAACAGAAAGGGCTTAGAAGGATGACGCTACGGAGGGAAATCTGTTGTGCCTCCTCGTGCAGTTACATCAGTGGACGGATCAGCAGGGCTCCGTGTGGTAAACCAGGCCAATTGGCAAAATATGTATAGTGGCCGAAGAAATATGTCCGAATGGCCTCTTAAGCCAGCAGTCTAATGTGCTTTAGATAGCTAGCAGGCCGCAGATTAGTGGCTGTGCGTTCAGGGGTCGTTAGCTGCTATAATTCCAGGTGGAAAAAAATATTTAAAAAATATCATAATAAAATAGGTTCAGAGCTTGCGGTAGGAATCCGGAGATATCGAGAAGAATAAGTCCGACTAGCTCTGGTTTGAGTCACGCTGCACAGACTGGCGAGAGTTGTCCGGGATAAATGACCTCTAGCAAAGGATAGCTGACTGCTAGCTAGTGGCTTCGGAATGTATTCGATGGGCCTCGTAAACCAACAGTCCGTTGTGCTCTAGACAGCTAGCATTCAGGGGACGTTAGCTGCGAAGGTCGGAAGGTAGGAATAGGGGATATGGATAGGAATCCGGGGATATGGAGCGAAAAATAGGTCCGGTATGCTTTGGTTGAATCGTGTAGTACAAACTAGCGAGAGCTTTCCGAGCTAGAGGTTAGCTGGCTAGTTTATGTTGGAGAGATTCCAGTAAGAAGCAAAGAAAAATACGTTAGAGAAAAAGCAGGTCCACACCACATTGGGTGAGGCGGGTTGCAGGAGAGTATTTTGAAGTAAGGGTTTAGAAAAATATAAAAACATATGCAAATAAAAATATATATACATGGGACACGACAAGACAAAGGACAAATACGTCTGACTGCTACGCCATCTTGGATAGTGAAGAAGATGCTAAGCTCCAGGACTGTTTTGCTAGCACAGACTGGAATATGTTTCAGAATTCTTCTGCTGTCATTGAGGAGTACAACACATCAGTCACTGATTACATCAATAAGTGCATTGATGACTTCGTCCCCACTGTGACTGTACGTACATACCCCAACCAGAAGCCATGAATTACAGGCAACATCCGCACTGCGCTAAAGGGAAAAGCTGCTGTTTTCAAGGAGCGGGACTATAACCCCCAAGTTTACAAGAAATCCCGCTATGCCCTCCGACGTACTTTCAAACAGGCTAAGCATCAATACAGGACTAATGTCGAATCGTGCCACAGTGGCTCCAACACTTCGGATGTGGCAGGGCTTGCAAAATATTACAGACTACAAAGGGAAGTACAGCCGAGAGCTGCCAAGTGACACGAGCCTACCAGACGAGCTAAATTACTTCTATGCTCGCTTCGAGGCAAGAAACACTGAAACATGCATGAGAGCATCAGCTGTTCTGGACGACTGAGTGATCACACTCTCCGTAGCCGATGTGAGTAAGAACTTTAAATGGGTCAACATTCACAAGGCTGCAGGACCAGATGGATTACCAGAACGTGTACTCCGAGCATGCACTGACCAACTGGCAAGTGTCTTCACTGACATTTTCAACCTCTCCCTGTCTGAGTCTGTAATACCAACATGTTTCAAGAACACTAACATAACCTGCCTAAATGACTACTGACCCGTAGCACTCAAGTCTGTAGCCATCAAGTGCTTTGAAAGGCTGGTCATGGCTCACATCAATAACATTATCACAGAAACCCTAGACTCACTCCAATTTGCATATCACCCCAACAGATCCACAGATGATGTAATCTCTATTGCACTCCACACTGCCCATTCTCACCTGGACAAAAGGAACACCTAAAGTTGAAGTCAGAAGTTTACATACACTTAGGTTGGGGTCCTTTAAACTTGTTTTTCAACCACTCCATACATTTCTTGTTAACAAACTATAGTTTTGGCATGTCCGTTACGACATCTACTTTGTAGATGACACAAGTCGTTTTTTCCAACAATTGGACAGATTATATCACTTATAATTCACTGTATCACAATTCCAGTGGGTCAGAAGTTTACATACACTAAGTTGACTTTGCCTTTAAACAGCTTGGAAACTTACAGAAAATGATGTCATGGCTTTACAAGCTTCTGATAGGCCAATTGACATCATTTGAATCAATTGGAGGTGTACCTGTGGATATATTTCAAGGCCTACCTTCAAACTCAGTGCCTCTTTGCTTGACATCATGGGAAAATCAAAAGAAATCAGCCAAGAACTCAGAAAAAATTGTAGACCTCCACAAGTCTGGTTCATGTTTGGGAGCAATTTCCAAATGCCTGAAGGTAACACATTCATCTGTACTAATAATAGTACGCAAGTATAAACACCATTGGCCAACGCAGCCGTCATACCACTCAGGAAGGAGACGCGTTCTGTCTCCAAGAGATGAACATACTTTGGTGCGAAAAGTGCATATAAATCCCAGAACAACAGCCTTGTGAAAATGCTGGAGGAAACAGACACAAACGCATCTATATCCACAGTAAAACGAGTCCAATATTGACGTAACCTGAAAGGCCGCTCAGCAAGGTAGAAGCCACTGCTCCAAAACCACCATAAAAAAGTCACACTACGGGTTGCAACTGCACATGGGGACAAAGATCGTACTTTTTGGAGAAATGTCCTCTGGTCTGATGAAACAAAAATAGAACTGTTGGGCCATAATGACCATCGTTATGTTTGGAGGAAAAAGGGGGATGCTTGCAAGCCGAAGAACACCATCCCAACTGTGAAGCACGGGGGTGGCAGCATCATGTTGTGAGGGTGCTTTGCTGCAGGAGGGACTGGTGCACTTCACAAAATAGATGGCATCATGAGGAACGAAAAGTATGTGGATATATTGAAGCAACATCTCAAGACATCAGTCAGGAAGTTAAAGCTTGGTCTCAAATGGGTCTACAAACCAGGAGGCCTACAAACCTGACCAGCTCTGTGAGGAGGAATGGGCCAAAATTCACCCAATTTATTGTGGGAAGCTTGTGGAAGCCTACCCAAACATTTAACCCAAGTTTAAATTGTTTAAGGCAATGCTACCAAATACTAATTGAGCGTGTAAACTTCTGACCCACTGGGAATGTGATGAAAGAAATAAAATATGAAATAAATAATTCTCTCTACTATTATTCAGACATTTCACATTCTTAAAATAAAGTGGTGATTCTAACTGACCTAAGACAGGGAGTTTTTATGAGGATTAAATGTCAGGAATTGTGAACAACTGAGTTTAAATGTATTTGGCTAAGGTGTATGTAATCTTCCGACTTCAACTGTATGTGAGAATGCTATTCACTGACTACAGCTCTGTGTTCAACACCATAGTGCCGTCAAAGCTCAACACTAAGCTAAAACCCTATGACTAAACACCTCCCTCTGCAACTGGATCCTGGACTTCCTGACAGGCTGCCCCCAGGTGGTAAGGGTAAGTAACAACACATCCACCATGCTGATCTTAAACACGGGGACCCCTTATGCGTGCATGCTCAGTCCTCTCCTGAACTCCCTGGACAGGCATGACTCCATCACTGTCATTAAGTTTGCAGATGACACAACAGTGTCAATGGCCTGATTACCGACAAGACATCCTGTAGGGAGGAGGTCAGAGACCTGGCCGTGTGGTGCCAGGAAAACAACCTCTCCCTCAACGTGATAAGGATAAAGGAGATGATTGTGGACTAGAGGAAAAGGAGGACCGAGCACGCCCCCATTCTCATCGACAGGTTGAGAGTTTCAAGTTCCTTGGTGTCCACATCACCAACAAACTAACATGGTCCAATCACGCCAAGACAGTTGTGAAGATGGCACGACAAAACCTATTCCCCCTCAGGAGACTGAAAAGATTTGGCATGGGTCCTCAGATCCTCAAAAGGTTCTACAGCTGCACCATCGAGAGCACTGGTTGCGTCACTGCCTGGTATGGCAACTTCTCGTCTTCCGTCCGCAAGGCACTGCAAAGGGTAGTGCGTACGTTCCAGTACATCACTGGGGCCAAGCTTCCTGCCATCCAGGACCTCTATACCAGGCGGTGTCAGAGGAAGGAAAAATTGTCAAAGACTCCAGCCACCCTAGGCATAGACTGTTCTCTCTGCTAACGCATGGCAAGCGGTACCGGAGCACCAAGTCTAGGTCCAAGAGGCTTCGAAACAGCTTCTACCCCCAAGCCATAAGACTCCTGAACATCTAATCAAATGGCTACCCAGACTATTTGCTTTCCCCCCCCTTTTACACTGCTGCTACTCTACTAACCGGTGTCCCCGCACATTGACTCTGTAACGGTACCCCCTGTACATAGCCTTTGCTATTGTTATTTTACTGCTGCTCTTTAATTATTTTTCTTAAATCTGCATTGTTGGTTAAGGGCTTGTAAGTAAGCATTTCACTGTAAGGTCTACCTGTTGTATTCGGCGCATGTGACAAATACATTTTGATTTGGTTTGATATATAGACAGGTGTGTGCTTTTCCAAATCAAGTTTTTTATACATTTGCAAAACATTTCTAAAACCCTGTTTTCGCTTTGTCATTATGGGTTATTGTGTGTAGATTGATGAGGAAAATAGACAATTGAATACATTTTAGAATAAGGCTGGAACGTAACAAAATGTGGAAACAGGGAAGGGGTCTGAATACTTTCCGAATGCACTGTATATGAGGGCTGCTATGACTATGTCAGCCCTGAAGCAAGTTGCCTTGAACAAGGGGGAGGGGTGAGCGCAGGAGTGATAGGAGGATGGAGAGAGGGAGAAATGCAGTGGGAGAAAAAGAGGAGGTGGAAGAGTGTGTTAGCATCTGTTGGTTTTTAGTTCTGGCTGACAAAAGCTGGAAGACAGACAGAGCGTAGTATCTCTACACAGACACACACATGCACGGGAGCCAACGTGGAGCAGACGCTAGAGAGAGCTCGTCTTCACTACCACACACTCACACGCCGGCACTGGGACACACACTCAGAGAGTAGCGACCAGGCGCTAATCCAGAGAGAAAAACAGTATTTTCACTCTTTTGCTCTCACCAGTGAGAAGCTATTCCTCAGCAGAGCAGCATGTAAGTACAGCCTTGTCTTTCAGAGATAAAACAATAGACATAGTACATTGGGCAGCTTGATTCCTTCCGTGTGTGTGTGTGTGTGTGTGTGTGTGTGTGTGTGTGTGTGTGTGTGTGTGTGTGTGTGTGTGTGTGTGTGTGTGTGTGTGTGTGTGTGTGTGTGTGTGTGCGTGCGCGGAGCCCCAGTACGATTGGATTACTCAGCCTTAATTAGATTCTGTGTACAGTAATGGCTTGGGGATGGGTAGTACGATACGGTACACGGCTACGCACAGACAGCAAAGTGCTCTGCTCAGCTCCTTTCTGCTGCCTGCCGCTATGTCTGAGATGAAAGAGGAGACAAACACACATGCTTTAGCACGCAACACAGCAGTTTTCTGTTTCGAAAAAGGCATTTTTAAGACTTGTTAGGAATTCAGCAGAATTCTCCCTCTTCTGGTGTTTCTATGTGACTGTTGTTTCAAACTGGATTTGCCCCATAGGGTTTTAAGGGGGGGGTGGGGGGTTGTGCTCGCCTTAGGTTCACCTTTTAATACAACTGCCTGCCTGTGTGTGTGTGTGTGTGTGTGTGTGTGTGTGTGTGTGTGTGTGTGTGTGTGTGTGTGTGTGTGTGTGTGTGTGTGTGTGTGTGTGTGTGTGTGTGTGTGTGTGTGTGTGTGTGTGTGTATGAACCTTTTATATAATCTAGGAAGGATTTTTAGAGTAAGTGTTTTTCTGCCTCCTATGTTTTATTGTTTGTTGCTGTAATAATCCAGGGCGTTTCTCTTGACAGTTGTTTAAAATATTACTGCACTGAAGACGGCTAGGAAACAAGACACGGTAATAGATTTGTAACCTTGGAAATTACGTCTGTGGGATTTCTAGGTCAGTGAGATGTGTTTCACACATGTGGCCACAAAGAGGGCCGGACTGGGCAGAGCGATGCACCCTATGACAACTTCGTGTTTTTTTTGTTTTTTTTGGGGGGGGGGGTTAAAATAAATGGATATGTTCCTGTTTTGTGGCATTTCGCAAAGCCTCTATGTTATACCGAACACACTATACATTTTTGTTGTGTGTAGACGTGGTTGTCCTTGTTTGATAGAGCATTTACAGCATTGAGTCTTCTTGGGTATTGGCACACAAGCTTGGCACACCTGTATTTGTGCTTGGGGTCATTGTCCTTTTGGAAGGTGAACCTTCACCCCAGTCTGAGGATCTGAGCGCTCTGGAGTAGATTTTCATCAAGGATCTCTTTGTACTTTGTTCCGTTCATCTTTGTCTGGATCATGACTAGTCTTCCAGTCCTTGCAGCTGAAAAACATCCCCACAGCATGATGCTGCCACCACCATGCTTTGCTGTAGTGATGGTGCAAAGTTTCCTCCAGACGTGACTCTTGGAATTCAGGTCAAAGGGTTCAATTTCAATTTCATCAGACCAGAGAATCTTGTTTCTCATGGTCTGAGAGTCTTGAAGTGCCTTTTGGCAAACTCCAACCGGGCTGTCATGTGCCTTTTACAGAGGAGTGGCCCGATTGGTGAAGTGCTGCAGAGATAGTTTTCCTTCTGGAAGTTTCCCCCATCTCCACAGAGGAACTCTGGAACTCTGTCAGAGTGACCATCGGATTCTTGGTCACCTCCCTGACCAAGCACTTCTTCCCCGATTGCTCAGTTTGGCTGGGTGACCAACTCTTGGAAGAGCCTTGGTGTTTCCAAATTTCTTCCATTTAAGAATGATGGAGGCCACTGTGTTCTTAGGGACCTTCAGTGCTGCAAAAATGTTTTGGTACCCTTCCCCAGATCTGTGTCTCGACCCAATCCTATCTCGGAGCTCTACAGACAATTCCTTCAACCTCATGGCTTGGGTTTTGCTCTGACATGCACTGTCAACTGTGGGACCTTGACAAGTGTGTGCCTTTCCAAATTTTGTATTTATTTATTTCACCTTTATTTAACCAGGTAGGCAAGTTGAGAACAAGTTCTCATTTACAATTGCGACCTGGCCAAGATAAAGCAAAGCAGTTCGACACATACAACGACACAGAGTTACACATGGAGTAAAACAAACATACAGTCAATAATACAGTATAAACAAGTTTATATACGATGTGAGCATATGAGGTCAATTGCATTTACCAGAGGTTAACTCCAATCAAATTGTAGAAACTTCTCAAGGATGATCAATGGAAACAGGACACACCTGAGCTCAATTTCTAGTCTCATAGAAAAGGATCCTAATATTTACGTAAATAAAGAATTTCGGTTTTTAATATTTATATATTTATAAAATGTAAAACAAACTGTTTTTGCCTTGTCATTATGGGGTATTGTGTGTAGATTGCTGAGGAAAATAAACAATTTAATACATTTTAGAATAAGACTGTAAAGTAACAAAATGTGGAAAAAGTCAAGGGGTCTGAATACTTTTCTAAGGCACTGTATACCGAACTTGTGTTGATGAGAGGAATCTTTTGAAGCCATTGTGGTCTGGTCAGTTCTTTCAGTTTTGACCAGAGGAATGTGTGTTTTGTCTTTTTGTTGATACATTTTAGAATAAGGGTGTTATGGAACAAAATGTAGTAAAAGTCAAGGGGTCTGAATACTTTCCTTAGGCACTGTAAAGCGAAGAGGATTCAAATCAGCGTTGGATTTAAATAGAAGCTCATCTACAGCAAATGCCAGCATGAAGATGCAGGCAAATACAGTAGCTTGGTGAGTTATTTTTCATGCAAGCCACCTAGCTGGCTAGCTTTTAGTTTATCTACTGAAACCGATATTGTGGGGGGAAATATATAAATTTTTATGTTTGCTAACTCAGGTAGCTATCTAAAATGATTGGGGTCCTATCTTGCATGATGCCTAACAGTTGTGAATAACAATTATTGGCAATTCAGAAAACTAGCTTGCTAAGTTTACTAACAGTGAGGACAAACAATACAACAATTTACAGTTTTTACATTTCTAAAACTGATAAACTGGCTTTACTATAAACATTTCTGGCTGTAGCTAGGTACTATCTGCCTACCTAGGTATATTTGTGGGGTTTGGTCACTGCAACGGTTGAGGGTTATGCCCTATTTTGTTCTATTAGGCTATATGTTGTCCCAAATGTAATCTCTGCCTGTGCACATGTAGTCACATTGTATAGTGATTGGAGACAGGCGCAGGAATACGTAATAGTTTAAAAAAATGTTCTACACCCAAACAAAAGAGCAACGTGTAAACCTCTAAATAATACACGGGACGAAACCCGTAAAACGAGTGCACAATAACACGTAGCATGGAAGCCGATACAATAGCACAGGTACTCACACGACCAACGGACATGATAACAATAACAATAACCGACAAGGAGAATGGGGAACAGAGGGCACATACATATATTCATACTAATCAGGCGGAATGGGAAGCGTGCGTAATGAGACAAGACAGTCTGGGGTTGGTGGTAATGAATCCAGTTCAGTGATGCCTAGAAGGCCGATGATGTAGACCTCCGGAGCTGGTTAACGGAATAGGAAGCAATACCTTGGGGATCCGTGACAGTACCCCTTCCCCCCGACGCACTGCACCACCAGCGGGACACCTCGGGGACGACCACAGGGACGCGGTGCGGGCCAGTCAGGGCACACAAGGTGAAAATCCGTGGTCAGCGAAGCTGTGCGTAAGATGTGCGTAAAAAGAGCCTCCACGGTTTGCATGGCAGACGGGAGCCCAGGTAGAGGAAGGAGGCGACAAGCTTTGAAAAACTGGTCCACAACTACGAGAACGGTGGTGTTACCCTTGGAGGGAGGAAGGTCAGTGACAAAGTCCACCAAGTTGTGAGACCAGGGTCATTGTGGAACCGGCAGGGGAAGGAGCTTTCCATAAGGGAGGTGTATGGGTGTCTTAGACTGGGCAAAGATAGAGCAGGAAGAGATGGATGTCCCTCGCCAAGTTTGGTCCCCAGTACTTCTGTCAGGCAAGCGATGGTACGGCCTATCCCAAGATGACTCGACACAGGCGCCCAGGTAAGGAGGCGGTCCCGCACACCCATGGGCATGTAGGCGTGGTTCTCCGGACACTGTGCGGTGCGGGTTCCATATGCAGAGCTTGCAGGATGTCGGGGTCAACTTCCCACACCACTGGCGCGATGATACAGGACGTCTTAGAGGTGAGACAGGGTGTCCGCCCTTGGCGAACCCCAGGAATCGCTGGACTGCTTTCACAGAGTTGGGGATGGGCCATGACCTGACTGCACTGAAGCGTTGCTCCTCCATCTCCACTCCCTCCGTGGATATGAGGTAGCCCAAAAAGGACACGGACCGCTGGAAAAACAAACACTTCTCTTGTTTGACATACAAATCATGCTCCAACAGTCTTCCCAGCACAGACCTGACAAAGGAGACATGCTGGGCACAGTCAGCAGAATAGAGCAAAATGTTGTCTATATAAAACACAACGCCCCGTCCCAGCATGTCCCGAAACACTTCGTTAAAGGCCTGGAAGACTGATGGCGCATTAGACAGGCCAAAAGGCATTACAAGTTACCCGTAATGGCCCGTGGTTTGGAAAAGGCCTTTTTCCATTTGTCACCTGCACAAATGCGAACCAGATTGTAGGCGCTCCTCAAGTCCAGTTTCGTGAAGTACTGCGCCCGTGAATTTATTTGATAACTGTTGGGATGAGAGGTGAAGGATAGCTGAACTTAACGGTGGCTTTATTCAGAGTTCAACAATCAATAACAAAAAAGAAGCTTGAGAAGGCTGGTGACAAAAAGGGGAAGATAAAACCCTGTGGAAGGCTCTCCTGTGCGTAAGTCTCCATGGCCTCGGTCTCCACATAGGAAAGGGGATAGACGTGTCCTCTTGGGAGGGCTGCGTCAGACCGCAGGTCAATGGCACAGACCCAGGGGCGATGAGGAGTCAGGCGTTGTAGCCTGGGTCTTAGAGAAAACCCAGTGCAGATCCTGGTATTTCTCCGGTAACTCCACTTGAGGGTGTGGTCCGGATTTTCCACCATAGTGGTGTTGACAGACACCACGAGACACCACCCCTGACACTCCTTCGACAACCCAGCAGTCTCCCCTCTGACCAGGAAATAACAGGGTTATGCCAACTCAACCAGGGGAGACCTAAAACAACAGGGTGCGTGGGGGTGTCTATAATCAAAAGGTGATATATTCTAAATGAGTGTCATGGGTCAGCAGAGAAACAGGAACAGTGATGTGATGTACGAGCTCTGTCCCTATTGGATGATTATCCAGGACTCGAACCGGAATGGGTGACTGTAGGGGAACCAAAGGAATGCGTAATGCAGTGAACTATCTAAACGATTCCCAGCAACTCCGGAATCAGAGCTAACGGAAGTGAGGGGCTAGGGTATTTAAATGGGAAAACACACTGGTTGAGTTGACAGAAAAAGGAGGGGAGATCTTGCATCCTACCTGGGTTGGAGCAGGATAATTCCCTGGCCTGTCACCTCCTCGCCTATTAGTGGATAGAGGGCAGGTCAGGGAGAAATGACCCCTTTCTCCACAATAGGAGCAGAGGCCCAGATTCCTCCTTTTCCTATGCTCTGCCTCAGGCAAACGTGCAGAGCCCACCTCCATCAGCTCTGGCCATGGAGCAGGTGTAGCCATGGGCTCCGGATTCCGCACAGGTCTTCATCGGGACCACATGAGGTTGTCCAAACGAATCGACATGCTGATGAGCTGGTCAAGTGACAGGTTGTCATCACTGCAGGCTAACTCCAGCTGTGCTGGAAGTGGGAAGTCGAATTTCAAAACACTGCCTATTCAAATCCCTGATAGTTATGGATTTGCATGCACTTCCCGGGGCTTCCACTAGATGTCACCGTCTTTAGATCCTAGTTTTAAGATTATACTGTAAAGGAGGGGCTCATGAGACCTCTTTTAGTGAGTGGTCTAACAGAGCGCCTCGGTCTCATGAAGCACGCTCCCGAGAGAGTTAGCTCCCGTTCCAAAGCTTTTATTCAGACAATGAAGTTCTCCAGGTGGACCCTTATTGATGATATATGCAGACATGTTTTGACTTGTTTCTACGACCTGTAACTGAACTTTTTGAGTTTTTGTCATGGAGGAAATGGTCGCTCCTCCATGAAGATGGATTACTGGGCTGAACACGCTAACAACAAATGGGTAAATGATGGGCTTTATGGAACAAATCAGTAATTTATGGTCGAACTGGGATTCCTGGGACTGCCTTCTGATGAAGATCATCAAAGGTAAGTGAATATCTATAGTGTTTTTTCTAACTAATGTTGACTCCAAGATAGCAGAATTGTCTAATTGTTTATAAGCAGGTACTGAGCGTCGTTCTCAGATTATGCTTTTTCCGTAAAGTTTTTTTAAAAATCTGGCACAGCGGTTGCATAGAGGATAAGTCCATCTTTAATTCTGTGAATAACACTTGCATCTTTTATAAATGTTTATTATTGTCACGCCCTGGTCTTAGTATTTTGTGTTTTCTTTATTATTTTGGTCAGGCCAGGGTGTGACATGGGTTATTTATGTGGTGTGTTTTGTCTAGGGTGGTTTTATAGGTTATGGGATTGTGGTTAGTGGGGTTGTCTAGAAAAGTCTATGGTTGCCTGGAGTGGTTCTCAATTAGAGGCAGGTGTTTATCGTTGTCTCTGATTGGGAATCATATTTAGGCAGCCATATTCTTTGAGTGTTTCGTGGGTGATTGTTCCTGTCTCTGTGTTAGTTTGCACCAGATAAGGCTGTTTAGGTTTTACACGGTTATTGTTTTTTGTATTCAGTTGTTCATGTGTACTATTTCGTATTAAAAGAACCATGGACACTTACCACGCCGTATATTGGTCATCCGATCCTTTTCGCTCACCTCTTCGGAAGAAATCCCTAACAATTATGAGTATTTCTGGGAAATTCACTGGATGTTTTGGAATCAAAACATAACTGCACGTAACGCGCCAATGTAAACTGAGATTTTTGGATATAAATATGCACATTATCGAACAAAACATACATATATTGTGTAACATGATGTCCTATGAGTGTCATCTGATGAAGATCATCAAAGGCTAGTGATTAATTTTATCTATATTTCTGCTTTTTGTGACTGATATCTTTTACTGGGAAAATGGCTGTATGTTGTGCTTTCGCTGTAAATAATTTTTGAAATCGGACACCAGGGGTAAATTAACAAGATGTTTATCTTTCATTTGCTGTATTGGACTTGTTAATTGTGTGAAAGTTACATATTTTAAAAATATATTTCGCGGCTGCCTTTTCAGCGGAATGTTGAGGTGGAACGCCCGTCCTAGACAGGTTTTAACCAGAGTAAAAGCTACTGGTAGTCCTCTCCTATTCTCCTCTCCTGGTAGTCCTCTCCTATTATCAGAATTCCTCTTATCTTCTCAGAAAAGATGAGAGAGAGAGAGAGAGATTTGGTCAGACGTTGCAGCCAGAGAGACATAACCCGTGGCCTCTCTCTCTCTCTCTCTCTCTCTCGCTCTCTCGCTCTCTCGCTCTCAGCCACAGAACAGCAACTAAACTAAAACCCTTTATTTCTACTCTGCACAGCAGGCATGTTGACGCAAGGACGCTCACTTCTGCATTCTCTCATATTTACAGTGGCAAAGCAAGTGGAATAGATCAACTAATGTGAAATTAACAAATCAGAAATGAACAGTAAACATTATACGCACAAAAGTAATTACTCTCTTCATCCCACTGTCTCTCTCTCTCCCTTTAACTCAGAGTACAGTAGTTGCATCTCTCTGCCGTAATGCATTCATTACGAGAAAATAATAAGATCTGCTGTATACCCAAAACAGTCATATATATATATATATATATATATATATATACTGTATATACACACACACACACACACACACACACAAAAGTATGTGAACACCCCTTTCAAATTAGTGGATTCGACTATTTCAGCCACACCCGTTGCTGACAGGTGTATAAAATTGATCTCACAGCCATGCAATCTTCTTAGACAAACATTGGCAGTAAAATGGCCTTACTGAAGAGCTCAGTGACTTTCAACATGGCACCATCATAGGATACCTCCTTTCTAACCAGTCAGTTCATTACATTTCTGCCCTGCTAGAACTGCTTGGTTAACTGTAAGTGCTGTTATAAGTGGAAACGTCTAGGAGCAACAACGGCTGAGCCGTGAGGTGATAGGCCACATAAGCTCACAGAACCGAGTGTTGAAGCGCATAGAGCGTAAAAATCGTCTGTCTGCGGACTACCGGGTTCCAAACTACCTCTGGAAGCTACGGCAGCACAAGAACCGTTCGTCGGGAGCTTCATGAAATGGGTTTCCATGGCCGAAAAGCCGCACAAAAGTCTAAGATAACCATGTGCAATGCCAAGCGTCGACTGGAGTGAGTAGTGTAAAGTTCGTCGCCATTGGACTCTGGAGCAGTGGAAACACGTTTTCTGGAGTGACGAATGACTCTTCACCATCTGGCAATCCGACGGACGAATCTGGGTTTTGGCGGATACCAGGAGAACGCTACCTGCCCCAATGCATAGTGCCAACTGTAAAGTTTAGTGGAGGAGGATTAATGGGCTGTGACTATTTTTCATGGCTCAGGCTAGGCTCCTTAGTTCCAGTGAAGGGAAATCTTAATGCTACCCCATACAATGACATTCTAGACGATTCTGTGTTACCAGCTTTGTGGCAAAAGTTTGGGGAAGGCCCTTCCGTGTTTCAGCGGGCAAAGTCCATGTATAAATGGTTTGTCAAGATTTGTATGGGAGAACTTGACTGGCCTGAACAGAGCCATGACCTCAACCCCACCAAACACCTTTGGGATGAATTGGAGCGTCGAATGCGAGTCAGGCCAAATCGCCCAACATCAGTGTCCGACCTCACTAATGCTCTTGTAGCTGAATGGAAGCAAGTCCCCGCAGCAATGTTCCAATATCTAGTGGAAAGCCTTCCCAGAGGAGAGGAGGCTGTTATAGCAGCAAAGGAGGGACCAACTCCATATTCATGCCCATGATTTTGGAATGAGATGTTTGATGAGCAGGTGTCCAAATACCATTGGTCATTCATTGTAACTTTCCTCTGCAGAACAGAGTGGAATCAGTCTTCTTTCCGTACAACAGATTTTCTCCGTCACTTATTTTCCAGACTATTGGCAGTTTTCAAATTTTCATGTTATTAATTTCCTCTTTTTCCCTGTTTTACAGAATACAGTCAGTTTGAAGCCAAAATCCATGAACTTCGGGAGCAGATGATGAACAGTAGAATCAGCTCAGGCTCTGGCTCTCTACGGCCCAGCCAGAAAAGAACGCTCTACGTCAGGTAATTACTACTCTATAAAACCTTTATAATTTCTTTGTCAGGTACAACTACTTGATAAACCGTTATGAACACGTCTATGACTTCATCTGTTAATGTCCTTCTCTTCATCTGCACTGATCCAACAAGATGACGCTGCAGTGGAGAGCAGCGGTTTTACGGGCTCCTGACCAATTCTTATTTTTTGCGTGTTTTTTTTAATGCTGATCTTAACTTTTTTTGTACAAAATGTCTCCGCTATCATTTCCTATGACCGAAAGCAGCTTCTGGAAATCAGAACAGCCTCGATCACTAACCTCAATTTGGATGACAAGTTCTCCTTCAACGAGTCCGCAGCTCTGGACGTTCTGCATACTCCAGACCAGGCCCTAATCCCTAGGATTCGAAAGAGGAAGCGACGGCACAAAAGAGGCAGACGAGCCGGCATCCTGACGAGACTACGTTGGCGAGCAAATAAACTGCCTCTACCCTCCATTCTGTTAGTGAAAAAACAAACTGGACGAGTTCCGTTCAACACTATCCTATCAGCAGGACCAGAGAACTGTAATATTCTCTGTTTAACGGCTGAACAAGGACATCGATAATATACATCTCACTGGCTTTTCGGCAGCTTGAGGGGGGAGGGGTGCGTCTCTTTGTTAACAACAGCTGGTGTGCGATTTCTAATGTTAAGTAAGTCTCAAGTTTTTGCTTGCCTAAGTTAGAATACCTCATGATAAGTTAAGGATCATACTATTTACAAAGAGTTTTTGTCCATTTTTTTTCATAGCTGTCTATTTACCACCTCAAACCGATGGTGGTACTAAGACTGCACAGGGCCAATTGTAAAATGACACCCTCAGAAGCGGCACTTTCGTGGCTGGTGATTTTAATGCAGTGAAACTGAAATCCGTTTTACAAAAATTTTACCAGCATGTTACCTGCACAACTAGAGGCGACAAAATTGTAGATGACCTTTACTCCACACACAGAAACGCATGCAAGGCTCTCCCTTGCCCTCCCTTTGGAAAATCTGACCATAACTATATCCTCCTGATTCCTGCTTACAAGCAAAAACGAAGTAAGGAAGTGGTCCAACACAAGTTTGTTCATTTGCACAATTTCTCTCGTTCACTTTTGCTGGGGAAATGTCCACACTCACTGAAAATGACATTCGGTAGCTACTAGCTATGCTTGGATAACTTTATGAGCTGAATTTGCCTGTATTTGCAATTTGTTTGTTTTCGCTCATTAGCATTTAGCTAATAGTGACTATGGGATAACCCTATTAGGTTGTGCTAATTATGTTAGCATTCTGGTTATAGAGGCCTAAGGGGGATTTCTTGCATTTTTGGTGCCACCTTGTGTGCTGCCCAAGCCTAATTAGAAGGCAATATCCTCACTGAGCTAAAGGCTTGAGCTGCTGCTTTCAAGGACCAGGACACTATTCTGGACACTTTAAAAATCCCTCTACGACCTCCGCCAGCCATAAAACAGGCAAAGCGGCAATACAGGACTAAAATCGAATCCTACTGCGCCGGCTCTGACACTCATCGCATGTGGCAAGGTTTGCAAACTATCACAGATTACAAAGGGAAACTCAACCGTGAACTGCCCGAGCCTACCAGACAAGCTAAATTACTTCTATGCTCGCTTCAAGGCAAGCAACACTGAACCATGCAAGAGAGCACCAGCTGTTCCATATGACTGTGTGATCTCATTCTCCGTAGGCGATGTGAGTAAGACCTTAAAACAGGTTAACATTCACAAGGCTGCGGTGCCAGAGGAATTACCAGACACGTACCCAGAGCATGCGCTGACCAGCTAGCAAATGTCTTCACTGACATTTTAACCTCTCCCTGATCCAGTCTGTAATGTGTTTCAAGCAGACTGCCATAGTCCCTGTGCCCAAGAACGCCAAGGTAACCTGTCTAAATGACTATCACCCTGTAGCACTTACATCTGTAGTCATGAAATGCTTTGAAAGGCTGGTCATGACTCAACACCATCATCCCACCACACTGGACCCACTCCAATTTGCATACCACCCCAACAGATCCACAGAAGACATAGTGCCCTCCAAGTTCATCACTAAGTAGGACCCTGGGACTAAACACCTCCCTCTGCAACTGGATCCTGGACTTCCAGACAAGCCGCCCCCAGGTGGTAGGCAACAACATATCCGCCATGCTGACACAACACAGGGGCTCGTCAGGGCTGCGTGCTTAGTCCCCTCCTGTATTCTCTGTTCACCCATGACTGCGCACAACTCCAAAACCATCATTAAGTTTGCTGATGACACGACAGTGGTAGGCCTGATCACCGACATAGATGAGACAGCCTATAAGGAGGAGGTAAGTAACGTGCCAAGACAACAACCTCTCCATCAACGTCAGTAAGACAAAGGACCTGATCATGGACTACAGGAAATTGAGGGCAGAGCACGCCTCCATCCACATTGACAGGGCAGTAGTGGAGCGGGTCGAGAGGTTCAAGTTCCTTGTTGTCTGCATCACTAAGGAATTAACATGGTCCACACACACACACAGTCGTGAAGAAGGCAGGACAATGCTTCTTCCCCCTCATGAGGCTGAAAAGATTTTGCATGGGCCCTCAGATCTTCAAAAAGTTATACAGCTGCACCATTGAGAGCATCTTGACTGGCTGCATCACCTCTTAATATGGCAACTGCTTGGCATCCGACCGCAAGGCGCTACAGAGTGTAGTGTGAATGGCCCAGTAAATCACTGGGGCCTAGCTCCCTGCCATCTAGGATCTATGTACCAGGCGGTGTCATAGGAAGTCCCAAAGGATTATCAAAGACTCCCGTCACCCAAATCATGGACTGTTCTTTCTGCTACCGCACAGCAAACAATACCGATGCACCAAGCCTGGAACCAACAGGACCCTGAACAGCTTTTACCCCCAAGCCAAAAGACTGCTAAATGGCTAATAACTAAATAGCTGCCGGACTATCTGCATTGCCCCTTTTTGCACGCTTGAGTCATCACATACGCTGCTGCTTATGTTTGTTATCTATCCTGTTGCCTAGTCACTTTACCCCTACCTGTATGTACATACTGTATCTACCTAAATGACATTGTACCCCTACACATCGACTTGGTACTGGTACCTTCATGTTGTTTATGGTGCAGTGCAATGTTTTAGTTGATGTTGGTGATGTGGACACCAAGGAACTTGAAACTCTCGACCCGCTCCACTACAGCCTACCACTGTTGTGTCGACAGCAAACTTAATGGTGTTAGAGTCGTGTTTGGCCACACAGTCGTAGGTGAACAGGGAGTACAGGAGGGGACTAAGTATACACCCGAGGGTCCCCAGTGTTGAGGATCAGCGTGCCAGACGTGTTGTTGCCTACCCTTACTACCTGGGGGTGGCCCGTCAGGACTCCAGGATTCAGTTGCAGAGGGAGGTGTTTAGTCGCAGGGTCCTTAGCTTAGTGATGAGCTTCGTGGGCACTATGGTGTTGAACGCTGAGCTGTAGTCAATGAACAGCATTCTCACATAGGTATTCCTTTTGTCCAGGTGGAAAAGGGCAGTGTGGAGTGCGATTGAGATTGCATCATCTGTGGATCAGCACTACAGCACCACACCTCTGCCCATGTATAAAGCTAAGTTATCGTTAGTCATTGTGTATTTATTTCTCTTGTTATAATTGTTTCTATTATTTTTCTGTTTTTCTCTCTGCATTGTTGGGAAGGGCCCGTAAAGTAAGCATTTCACTGTTAGACTACACCTGTTGTTTACGAAGCATGTGACAAATAGCATTTGTTTTGATATGAAGGAACTTGACAGGTGAAAAAGCAGACCCCTCATAGACCTGCACCATACTGCTTCCATCTGTCTCATCAGATCAGCAAAGATGAAGTTACAGAGATGAGCAACTTTAGATTATACGTGCTATATATAATATATCAAATTGTCTGGAGGCTGTCGTCTATACTCTTTGGGTACTTCGACCACCTCATGTACCTGCATGATGCTATCAATGCACTTTACCACCACTGTGGCTTTCAGTCCGAGGAGGATAGAAAAAGGAAACATTTATTGTCCACAAAATTACATAGTCAATATTCAACCCATATGGATGGAGCACAGGAGCACTGACCCTGAGATTGATTGAGTCTTCTCTGCATCTCTGTCTGTGTTGACGCAGGCACATGGACAACAATACACACGCACACACTCAGGCCTTTTCACCACCATCTGAAATTATCTGATCTGCTGCACTGTTGATTAATGGCAGAGAACCCATTGTCCTTTTAAGTTGACTGGAGCCCCGATATGGCTGGCCTTCCTCCATTATTATGCAGATAGCATGATAATACAGACTAGGTGTATCAGGGCTAGTTTGACTGGGCCATTCAGGCCTTATCTGCATCTGCCCAGCCTGCCTCCTGTACACAGCAGGCCCAGGAGAAGGTATAATGTCACTGTTACATGCCCTACCCTGGTCCACAGGGAGAACAGTGGTGTATAAGGACCAGAGATAGAGAATGACACCCAGATATTTAACCTCGTGTCACAATAAGACATTAAATCAGCTGTCACAAGACCTTTATCACACAGACTCAGGCAAAGCCGTGTGTCTCCAAACACTAATTTTATATGAGTAGTAATTTTGGACATGGAGTTAAAATATCATTGTGGAGTAAGCAGATCCAATCTGTTGTAACATTGTGTATTTCCGGTGTTATACAGTATATAACGCACAAAATTGTTTACTGCAAGAAGCCACACTGAATTTCTTCAACAGTATGTACACAGCATACCACATTTTGTACCCTACCCTGTCTTTGCCAGTGGGCTCTGATGCAGTCTTAAGTTATCTCTTGTGTGTTCAACAGTGCACACTTGAACAGTTTCATCCTCCCCTGGGTGCTAGCCAGAGCACACTGATGCACTCCTCCCGCACTCTTGACCTCTCTGGAGCACATGTGCAGTCTTATTATTGGCCCTGAGAGGGCTGGAGGTTGACTCATTGACCCAGACCTTACTGTAGTGAAGACTTCACAGTTTTCTCCCAATCTGAGGAGCTCCTGTCAATCAGACCCACATGACCTGCTCTACTGGAGGAGAGTTTAGGGGTTAGAGGTCAGGGACAATGAAGCGTCCTGGGACTATAGTATATACTGGTTAAAACAAACTGGCTCCAGACTAGATAAACTCTGATGTGACAGCAGTCGTTATACCTGCAGTACAAACATACACTCTGGAAATGCATTTGATTTGATTATATACAGTTAAATTCACCAGATACAGTAATCATTATTCTTATTTGCCAAAGCGAATGCACATCTATGAATCAGAATGTTGACTGTGTATTGTCGAGAATCTTGGTTTGGCCGAGGTTTGTTAGAAAACAGAGCAGTGGTACCAGACAGGAGATCAGCAGACTGGGTGTGACATATTGGGGCTTAGTGAGGCCCCTGGGCAGTAGGCAGCAGGCTGAGAAGAACTGTGGAGAGGACAGATGAAGAGACTGGCCATGACATCAGGGCTGTGTTAGGCCGCTATAACCTTTACAAAGAGGAAATGTCTTGTGCTTGCTGGAGCAGGGCATTGGAAGGGAACCCAAAGGCCCAAGAGAGAGTGGGCAGTGTGTTGAGTGTTCAGTGTGTGTGAGTGTTGGGCTGCCCTTTGGGTTCAGAGCTGGCAGCACTTGATTTGAAGGTCTGCTTATAAAGCCGATTGTGACATGGCTTTTCAGTGGTGTCGGTTTCACTCAATGCGATGGTTTTGGTACGCATGCACTCCATAAAAGGCCTCGCTCACAGTATGCCGGAGAAGGATATATAGAGGAATACGCGGAGAAGGATGTAGTCCCAGTGGTTTTGATTCCCAGTTTCCCGAACAGGATTAGTCTCTCTGCTGGTGGATCTTTAGGAGATTGAAACCGGAACCAGTCCCTAAAACCCTCCTCCTTACTTTTGCATTGACACATACTTCCAGAAACAGAATATCTATTGCATTATGGAAATCCAAGCTTTGCAGAATTATCTCCTTTACAGCCGTCTAGAACTGCATGCAGGAAGTCATAAAACAGACGGACAACAGATGACATGCAGAGAATGGCTGGCATTCCACTGCTCAAACATCTACCCTGAGTTCTAAGTTATTGTGGGTTTTATTAACAACACCTCCCGCTCCACATTAGAATAGCTCAATCAGTGATCCGTTTAGCTAGAACTATAGCTCAGGGGCTGTGGTACACTATAGTATCCCCTAGGGGGCAGCCCTAAATTATACTCAAGGGGCTGTGGTTCCCACAGGGCTCTACAAAGGCCAGGATTAGCAAAAAATGACAGCAGGATAATTTTGGCCAATTTGCCGTTAGGCAGCCCTGTGGATCTGGTGTATTGTAGCTTTTAGCATCCTCTCTAATTTGTGCTGCCTTCCATCTCATTACAGCAGAGGGGAATCATTCTCTCTACTATTATTCAGACATTTCACATTCTTAAAATAAAGTGGTGATCCTAACTGACCTAAGACAGGGAATTCTTACTAGGATTAGATGTCAGGAATTGTGAAAAGCTGAGTTTAAATGTATTTGGCTAAGGTGTATGTAAACTTCCGACTACAACTTTACCTGTCTCAAGACATTTATTTCACACAGAGTGCAAGTGTTTGTGCTCAGTACAAAGGTGTGACAAACTTGAGAAATTCTTATTATCAGACTAAAACTTCTTCAGGCTAGGGTCTATTTTTCTCCACTTCCTGTCTGACTGACTTGCCCAAAGTAAACTGCCTGTTACTCAGGCCCAGAAGCCAGGATATGCATATAATTGGTACCATTGGATGGAAAACACTTATTTGTAGAAAGTTTGTAGAAATGTTAAAATAATGTATGAGACTATAACACAATAAATATGTTAGGAGAAAACCAGATTTTTTTGAGAGAGAGAGAGAGCCCATGCTCTTACAATGGAAAGTATAGGGGCATTCTAGCTCTCAGGATGCAATTCCTATGGCTTCCACTAGATGTCAACCATCTTTGTTCAACATTTCAGGCTTGTTTCTTCCCAAACGAGGAAGAATTTTGAGTTTTAGTACTGGGATACAGACTTGGAAATCCGTCTGTGCGCGCACAACGAAGAGGATGCGCATCTGCTAATATTGTTTTCCTATTGAACATACTTCTTTCCGTATGAAATATTATAGTTTAATTACATTTTTGGGTACCTGAGGATTAGATAGAAACATTTTGACTTGCTTTAACAAAGTTTAGCGGTAGCTTTTTGGATTCCTTTCTCTGTATGTTGAATGAGTGAATTACTCAAATCGATGGCATCAACTAAAATGACTTTTTGGGATATAAAGTAGGATGTTATCTAACATAACGGCACGACATATTTTAGCTGGGACCCTTTGGATTGCAAATCAGAGAGATTTTCAAAAAGTGAATATTTAAATCTCTATTTGTGATTTTATGAAGCCTGTGCCGGTGGAAAAATGTTGTCCTGAAACAATCGCATGGCATGCTTTCGCTGTAAAGCCTATTATAAATCAGACAATGCAGTTAGATGAAGAAGAATTTAAGCTTTAAACCGATATAAGACACTTTTATGTAAATAAATGTTTAATATCCATAATTTTTATGTTTATTTATTTGAATTGCGCACCCTCCAATTTCACCGGAAGTTGTCGTCTAGCCCTAAGAAGTACATTAAAATTATGTAACATTGGCAGGCACATTACTGGTTATTGCTGCTCGTTGTTCTCAGTGCTCAAATATTTCATTTGTTTTTAACCTGCCATGCATATCTTTAATAAATACAAATATTATACCATTTAATTACGGCTGTTACTATAGGATTATTACACTAGAAAGACACTGTACAGTAAGTGTGATCGCTTCTGTTTTTCCTACAGTACCTAGACTATGTGTACCTGTAGTAGACACTATCTAATGTTTTTCCTCTTTTAGTATCCTAGTATTCCCATTTCTCAGTGCTGGAGTACAGCCCTGTTTTATTGATGAAGGAAAGGCATGGGGATGATGCAGCCTGGACACTAGGGGATGGCTGTTACTTCAGCTCCAGTTCCTAAGCAGGCAGACACACACACACACACACACAGACACACACACACGTTCGTGCCCTACTCAACATCCTGGATCTCTGTGGGCTGATTTGTCTCAGGAAAGCCACGGTTGCTTAGTCAGAACACACACACACACAATGTAAAGGTTATGCGGTTGGAAAATCTCTCCTGAGCTGTCTATAGTGTGCTGCATATGTTTATTATTGCATCTATTCAGATATGGATCACATATTCCATGCACACCTGCTCAGTGCTCAGTCATTGTGATCTGTATCTTTTTCCATCCATATTTATCATACTTCTTCCATCTCTCGTAGACAAAAATAGTAGCTACAGACTCTCTGACCAGGGCTTTTTGGACCTGTAAAACAATCAAATTTTTGCTAACTTTAACAGCCGACTAATTAGTTTGCTGCCAGTTCTTAGCAAACTTATGGAAGTTATTGTGTTTGACAAGATACAATGCTATTTCTTTGTGAATAATTTAAGAACTGACTTTCATCATGCTTATAGGGAAGGACACTCAACATGTACTGCACTGACATGATTGAATTACGTGATTGGCTGAAAGAAATTGACAAGATTGTGGAAGCTGTATTGTTAAATTTAATTTAGTTACATTTAATTTAGTTACATTTCAGTGCAGCCTTTGATATTATTGACCATATTTGTTATTGAAAAAAAAGTGTTGTGGCTTTATGTGGGAACTCCTTCAAGACTGTTGGTAAAGCTGGTTGAGAAAATGCCAAGAGTGTGCAAAGCTGTCAAGGCAATTGGTGACTACTTTGACTACTTTGAAGAATCTCAAATATAACATATATTTTGATTTGTTTAGCACTTTTTTGGTTACTACATGATTCCATATGTGTTATTTCATAGTTTGGATGTCTTTGCTATTATTCTGCTATGTAGAAAATAGCAAAAAATAAAGAAAACCCTGGAATGAGTAGGTGTGTCTAAACGTTTGACTGGTACTGTATATATACATGTATTTTAAATTGAAGTTCAATAGAAATTCAAATGAAATTGTATTTCATCTTTTCAATAATTTGAATGATCTTCTGTTTTTATTTCTTCAGTTTTTGTACTGAAGAGAAAAAATATCCAATCATGATTTTTCTTTGGCGGTCTCTGGGTCTAAAAAAAAATGTAGTTAGCTCAGTCAACCATTGGCTAGGCCTTCAGAAGGTAGACAGGAGGCCTCTGCCATTCAACTGTATTAAAGTAGAATTGGAGTGACCAATTACATTTTTACTTGGAATAGGTGGGACCTAGCCTGGGTACCAGTCACTTTAGCTAATTTGTACTCCATGTCATATTCAAATATGAACATTATATCATTAATGAGCAAAGAGAACAGAGGATTTTACCCTGATTCGATCACCCTCACAGCTATCACAACGATTATGCAAATATTGGACTATCACTTTTTTTCCTCCATAGAAGAGGTGTTTTATGTTTGTCCAGATGAAACCAGTCTTTCAAAAGTTGCGAGCTCGTGTCTAAATTCTCAAACTAAATATATACTGCAATTCCAACCATAAAACGTCTAAGTCTCAAAATGTCTTAGCCTAAAAATACAACAACTTGCCTAGCATATTGAACGTTGAGATTGCCGAAAGTCCAGTCTCTCTGGCAATGACAAGGAGTGGCAAGGAGTAGAATATTAGCTAAAGAGACTGGTACTCAGAATAAGGCAGGGACCATAGCTTAGTGTGTGGCACCGTTCTTCTGGAAGGTCTAGACATGCTTTTGTTGTAGTGCAGGGTTCCCCAACAATATTACCCACCCCCCCCCCCCCCTCCCCAAGCCCCTCAAATGAATTAGGAATAATATTTGTTTCATTAAACAAAAAAATCAAGGACCCGAGATGCAAAAACTCACAAATGCAATGTCTCAAGGAGGATGTTACCCTACCTAAATAACTTCATGAGGAGAGAGAATGCAGGAGACAGTCAACTAATAAAGCAGGCAGCGGACCATTTTGTGGTGCTGAAATGTAAAGCTGTAACTGCATTGCAATCAATAGGAGGGGAACAGCGCCTGGTGCTGAAAATATAGCTAACTTGTTATGCAAGTCTTCCACAGCAACAGATGGAGAAAACCTACAGCAGTCGAGTAATTCATTTTAACAATAATCTTCATTTTAATTTGACTTTACAAAACAACAAGAGGGCTTAATTGGAGTCTATTTCTTCTGATCCTAGGCCTATATAAAATAACTTAACTGGCTGAGGTAAGCTGAGGCTTTACAACATATTTCACAATAACAAAAAGATATGGCCTAATAGAAGTCAGATTTTTTTTATTAGGCCTACTTACAGTTGCAACTGGCCAAAAATGTAGCATCCTACATAAAACAATCATTTAAAGAAAAAAAAGGTGCTGTCTGTATCGGGATCGCCTGCTTCTTTAACGACAGAACAGAACAGCTTGAGACCTAAATATCCATAGATAAGCACTCACAATGTTAGTATTTACTAAATACAGTCATATAGGCCACTAAGTGACTTACTCAATGGGAAAAGTTGATTTTCTCCGCGGACACGATCTTGTGGATGTCGCATGAGATGGGTGTGATTTTGATGCGCAGGCTGTCCTCGATTGAAAGCCGGTTCCTGTCGTGAGTCTATTGCGTTTATAGAGGAAAATGAGTACTTGCAGGTGTAAGTCGATCCTAACATTGTTAGCACATACTGTATAATGCAAGTTCCTTTATTGTGCTGTAGTCCTCTGAGAATTACACCCAAAACGCACACAAGGATTCGGCACTCCTGAGCTCATCCTTGATTTGGCTCGATGTCTGGAATTCAATCAGCTGAGATTGAATTGCAGTCTCATCCAGCGAGGGTATCATTTTCTTAGCAAGGGAGGAGAATTCTCCACCTGGGTGGACTGTGAGAGGTTCACCTACAAACGCAATGATATCCTTGGGCATGTCGTAGTCTTCAGATCTGGTGGAGAAGTTGTGCCTCAGCTGCTTGATGAAATCTTCCATCAGCTCTGTGACAATGCTGCGGCCTGGTCTCTCTGCCTGTCATTTCTTCAGTTTGCTGAAGTGCAGTAGCCTTCCAGATGGCAAGTCCAAATCTAACAACTCAGGCTTCCTTGTAATGGCCTCCAATTTTTCCACCATGTACACGACTGTTTTCACTCTTCCTTGTAACTGGAGATTTAACCCGTTTAAGTGACAGAATGTCAGCCAAAAAAAGCAGTGTTTGTAGCTTGCAGTTAACTCTTCAATGATTTCTGCGTCGAGCCTGTCTGGGGCGGGAAGGCCACTTTGAAAGTTCCATGGTTAGATTTATTATTACGTCTGAGATTGAATCCCGCAAACGGCAACATTTTCATTGCAAATAAGACACACTGTCTTGGCATTGGGAATTGATGGTAAGATGAACGCATATTTCTCTGTACATTCTTTCCTGAAACATTAGAGTGTCTAGTTTGTGAAACAGATGCCTCACAAGTCTTCAACTGGCAGCATCATTAAATAGTATGCGCAAAACGCCAGTCTCAACGTCAACAGTGAAGAGGGGACTTCGGGATGCTGGCCTCCCAGCATACCCCAGTGTCCCGAGAACCCCGCAGGGAGACAAGGAAAACATGCTGGTAAGACAAGACAAAATGGCAACAGACAGAGTACACAGGTTTAAATACACTGGGGATAATGAGGAAGATGGGTGACACCTGGAGGGGGTGGAGACAAGCACAAAGACATGTGGAACAGATCAGGGTGTGACACTTTTTTTAACATCACATGCAACCAAACAAGTCCTGCAAGCTCTGTTTTTGCCACATCTTGAGTATTGCCTAGTTGTATGGTCAGGCATGGAAAAAAAGACAGAGAAAAGCTGCAGCTGGCCCAGAACAGAGCAGCATGTCTGGGCCTCAAATGTACACAGAGGGACAATGTCAATAACATGCATGTCAGTCTCTACTGGTTCGGAATGGAGGAGAGATTGACAGCATCACTGCTGGTTTTTGTAAGAAGTATTGATGTGCTGAATTGTCTGTTCAACCAGTTAACCTTTTACTGCAGTGGGCTAAATTAGGGTCACACAGTGTGTGTTTCTTGGTAGTCTTAAACAAATCTACTTTGAAACAAAAGTGTACACCTCACTCACTGTTATGGGCTTAAAAAAGAAGACACATGTACCATGTCAGATATAGAGTTGAAATGTATTCAATGGAGTTTGCATTCCAATATTATATATACCCATCACAGAGACTGAAATCTAGCAAAACCGTTTGACATAGAAAAACCGGATTTTCAGCAGTTTTTTCGTAATGTTTATTTATTATTCAATTATGGAAAATATAACATTCCACCCATGAGACCACTAGAAGGTGATTTGGTCATTTGACTGTAGGAAAGGGGTATCACGCAGCTGAAAAGCCCATACATACCCCACAAGACAAACGATCAGGGGTCTTTTCACAGTCCCAAGTCCAGAAAAGAGGCTGGGAGACGCACAGAACTGTATAGAGCAATGACTACATGGAATTCTCTTCTACCTCAGATAATTCAGGTAAGCAATACATCAGTTTTAAAAACAGATAAAACACCACCTCAAAGAGCAACACGGACTGTGAAGACACACACACACATTACTCTGAGTATTTTTCATTTGTTATTTTTCTTTATTTTAAATAGTCGTATTGTTCTTTAGTCGTAGTGTTCTTAGTTTACATTTGTGTTGCTGTTTCCTGTCCATTAGTGTTCTGTATTTCGTCATGTTCAATGTTTTGTTTGGATCCCAGGAAGAATAGCTGCTACTTCTTCAACAGCTAATGGGGACCCGAATAAAAATCATAAAATCATCACTCAATGTCGGGTGTAAAATCATGCTCACTCACTTTGACTTCCCTTCCCTGTGTGTTGTATATATATATATATATATATATATATATATATAAAAAAAATACCTACACTCACCTGATGCAGACAGTTTCTTATGAAGCTTCATGCAATCCTTGTCTTTCACACAAGGCTCCTCCTTGACTAATACAGTGCCTTGCAAAAGTATTCACCCCCTTGGTGTTTTTCGTATTTTGTTGTATTACAATCTGTAATTTAAACTTTTTTTTATTTGGATTTTATGTAATGGACATACACAAAATAGTCCAAATTGGTGAAGTGAAATGAAAATGAAAAGTGCAAAGAAAATGTTTACTGAAAAGTGGTGCATGCATATGTATACACCCCCTATGCTATGAAGCCCCTAAATAAGATCTGGTGCAACCAATTACTTTCAGAATTCACATAATTGGTTAAATAAAGTCCACCTGTCTGCAATCTAATTGTCACATGATCTGTCACATGATCTCATCATATATACACCTGTTCTGAAAGGCCCTAGAGTCTGTAACATCACTAAGCAAGGGGCACCACCAAGCAAGCGACACTATGAAGACCAAGGAGCTCGCCAAACAGGTCAGGGACAAAGTTATGGATAAGTACAGATCAGGGTTGGGTTATAAAAATATCCAAAACTTTGAACATCCCAAGGAGCACCATTACATCCATTATTAAAAAAATTTAAGAATATGCCACCACAACAAACCTGCCAAGAGTGGGCCGCCCACCAAAACTCACAGACCAGGCAAGGAGGGCATTAGTCAGAGCGACCAAAGATAACCCTGAAGGAACTGCAAAGCTCCACAGCAGAGAGGGAAGTATCTGTCCATAAAACCACTTTAAGCCGTACACTCCACAGACCACAGAAGAGTGGTCAGAAAAAAGCCATTGCTTAAAGAAAAAAATAAGCAAACACGTTTGTCATTCGCCAAAAGGCATGTGGTTGACTTCCAAAACATATGGAAGAAGGTATTCTGGTCAGGTGAGACTAAAATTGAGCTTTTTAGCCATCAAGGAAAATGTTATGTCTGGCGCAAACCCAACTCCTCTCATCACCCCGAGAACCCCATCCCCAAAGTGAAGCATGGTGGTGGCAGCATCATTCTGTGGGGATGTTTTTCATTGGCAGGGAGTGGGAAACTGGTCAGAATTGAAGGAATGATGGATGGTGCTAAATACAGGGAAGTTCTTGAGGGAAACCTGTTTCAGTCTTCCAGAGATTTGAGAGGGGTTCACCTCCCAGCAGGACAATGACCCTAAGCATACTGCTAAAGCAACACTTGAGTGGTTTAAGGGGACACGTTTAAATGTCTTGGAATGGCCTAGTCAAAGCCCAGATCTTAATCCAATTGAGAATCTGTGGTATGACTTAAAGATTGCTGTTCACCAGCGGAACCCATCCAACTTGAAGGAGCTGGAGCAGTTTTGCCTTGAAGAATGAGAAAAAATCCCGGTGGCCAGATGTGCCAAGCTTATGGAGAGATACCCCAAGAGACTTGCAGTTGTAATTGCTGCAAAATGTGGCATTGGCATTGGGGGGATGAATAGTTATGCACGCTCAAGTTCAGATTTTTTTTTTGTCTTATTTCTTGTTTGTTTCACACAAAATATTTTGCATCTACAAAGTTTTAGGCATGTTGTGTAAATGAAATGATACAAACCCCCCAAAAAATATATTTTTATTCCAGCTTGTAAGGCAACAAAATAGGACAAATGCCAAAGGGGGTGAATACTTTCGCAAGCCACTGTAGCTCCCTAATAATGTGAAAAATGTATTTTATACAGTACTGTGATTTTTCTCTCTCTGCAGGGTCGATTTGACTATGCCAAGACAAACGAGACAGTTCCACCCTCATCTATTGTAGTTGTTTGTCTGCAGGGCGTTGTTTGATGTAATGTTGGTTCTCCTCCAGGGCCCTGTTTGACTATAACAGGACAAAGGACTCTGGGCTGCCCAGCCAGGGGCTTAACTTCCACTTTGGAGACATCCTTCACGTGGTGAACGCCTCCGATGATGAGTGGTGGCAGGCAAGGCACATGACCCACGAAGAAGAGGTAGATGAGGTCGGAGTCATCCCCAGCAGGAGGAGGTGAGAGGTCAGGGTTGCTCAGGTTAGAAGCTGCCGACAGGCACAGATCTAGGGATGGGCAACATGCCGGTCCTTGATCAACACTAGACTTCTCAAACTTAAATCTTATTTTAGTTTGAATTAGTAGGCATCTTGTCAGTTAGCATGGCATTACTTTAAATAAGCCCTCTTACTCACCAGACTCAGCCGTTTGGGGAATTCAGTTTTAAAACCCTATTGCATGTCCTGTGCTTGCTCAGAGTGCTCAGTGTATGCGTGTGCGTGTCAGCACAGCCCAGTGCTAGTCTTATCCCTGGACACAGCATGGTGCCACTGCAACTGGCAATGCACCGTATGGCCATTATGGGGGCAGAGAGTATGTTAACATACAACAACTATTTTTTTTGTTTAGCCAAGAATTGTACTGGGGGGGGGGGGGGGGGTTATAAGTCTTTCAATGAAAAAAAATGAAAAAAGTCCAGTTGAAACAAACACACCTATTAGCCTTACACTTCCTATGTTAAAACAGATGTTTCATTATAGACTTGAGTCTCTCTCTGTATTTCTCTCTTACTCTGTCACGCTTCACCTCTCTTTCCTCCCTCCGTCGCTCTCACCTGGAAGTGAGGAGTGATGGACAGATAATTGACTTCTCACCTGACTCTGTTTCATCTGTCTCCTTGGAAGCTGGATATGATGAGATGGCAGCAGTTGCAGGGTGTTTGGTAGAAAGTTGAATATCACGAGAGTGGGAGTCTATGTCAAAGCATGAGTCATTGTGAGGATAGGCCAACAGGATTGTAGATTCATACGATAGGGTTGCAGTGTGAGCCTATTGCCATGCTCAAGGTAAATGTAAAACTGTTTCCGATACTTGCTATTGTAAAGGAAATTAAGATGAATATAACCTGTAAAAAAACATATATATGTATATATATATATATAAAAGAAAAGAGAGCCCGTAGCAGACATTGAACATCCGTGCTTTGGAGAGTAGCTTGTGGCAGCTGTTAACCCACGTGAAGGCTGAAAGGAAAGCTGTGCTACACTAGCTGTTGAGGGCAGAGCAGAAGACAGTTAGCTTTTCTTATCTGGAGCTCTGAGTTCTTTTACTCTTCTCCCTCCTGCTCTCCAAGGCGTTGACACATTCTCCCGTGATGTCCTCGTTTAACAAAGGGAACTAGGAAGTAGGAGGGAAATGATTTACATTCTAAACTAAAGCTTTATAGAGCTCTGTAGAATTGCCTTGTAGGATGAAATTTAAAAAAAAAGAAAAGGCCATGCAAAGAGTCTCGTTGTTTTCTAAACGTCTTTAAGAACGATTTTGGATTTTGGAAATATTTCCTTCGGGTGTCTCATTTAAGTGAAATGAAAATGTAGCAGGGACTTAATTACTGGTAGATAAAGTATCTTCGGGTGCTGTGTTGTAATGTTGCATCCAAGGCTCACTTAGCAGGAAATAAAAATGGTTGCCCTCAAGGCAACTGTTTTTATTCTTCTGATTACTGAATCACCCCTTTCCTCTCTACTCATCAATCCCAGCAGGGTACTGTGAAAGTTACTATAGAGATGGAACCGGGATTTGAGTCTTCACACACAAGCAATATCCCGTTTCAAGGCACGATTATGTTAAATGTTTCATCAGTGACCCCATGGGTGTAGCCCTCACTCCCTCGCTTTTCAGCCCCTCTCTCTCTCTTCTCTCTTGCAGGGTAGACAGAGCGCGGTTAAAGACTGTCAAATTCAATGCAAGGTCTCAAGACAAAGGGGTGAGTTGATCTCTGTTACATTATCAGTGTTGTTATTGAAATATTGTTTACAATGTAGCAGACGGGGGGCCGGGCTGGCCCACAAGTGACGAAAGTGTGAAGTAGCACAAGCTTAGACCAAGATGGACCTTTCTCCAAGGAAACAACCCAGGACTTTTATTCAGGAAATGAAACAGAATGCTCCACAGAGCTGGGTAACAATAAAACCAAACCAAAAACCTAGCTCCTCTTTGAGCCAGGTTAAACAGCCACCACCCAACCTCCAAGCTAATGATATTCAGGTGTGTGTAATTAAGCTCTTACCCTTCAGGGCCATCCTCTATTCTGGCAAGCAGATGTAGCCAACGAGCAGGAATATACCGGCCATCACACACCCGCACTCTCACTCCATCACAACAATAACATACTCTTCAAAATAAAATAAAAAACTGAACATGCAAGTATTCTTCTGACTTAATTTTGTATGTTTTTAATATGGGCAGAGTACTAAACTTGAGATACACACAGATTTCAAGTCAGCGTTCTATCCATAATTTTTTTAATAATTTTTTACATTTTATTTCACCAGGTAGGCCATAGATAGGCCATAGGAGTGAATAATTACAATTTAGCAGATTAACACTGGAGTGATAAATGATCAGATGAACATGTGCAGGTAGAGATACTGGTGTGCAAAAGAGCAGAAAAGTAAATAAAATAAAAACAGTATGGGGATGAGGTAGGTAAATTGGGTGGGCTATATACCGATGGGTTAGCTGCTCATATAGCAGATGTTTAAAGTTGGTGAGGGAGATAAAAGTCTCAATTTTCAGTGATTTTTGCCATTCATTCCAGTCGCAGGCACCAGAGAACTGGAAGGAAAGGCGGCCAAATTAGGTTTTGGCTTTAGGGATGATCAGTGAGATACACCTGCTGGAGCGCATGCTACGGGTGGGTGTTGCCATCGTGACCAGTGAACTGAGATAAGGCAGAGCTTTACCTAGCATAGACTTGTAGATGATCTGGAGCCAGTGGGTCTGGCGACGAACATGACTAGAGCATACAGGTCGCAGTGGTGGGTGGTATAAGGTGCTTTAGTAACAAAACGAATGGCACTGTGATAAACTGCATCCAGTTTGCTGAGTAGAGTATTGGAAGCTATTTTGTAGATGACATCGCCGAAGTCGGGGATCGGTAGGATAGTCAGTTTTACTAGGGTAAGTTTTGCGGCGTGAGTGAAGGAGGCTTTGTTGAGAAATAGAAAGCCGACACTAGATTTGATTTTGGATTGGATATGTTTGAAATGAGTCTGGAAGGAGAGTTTGCAGTCTAGCCAGACACCTAGGTACTTATAGACGTCCACATATTCTAGGTCGGAACCATCCAGGGTGGTGATGCTATTCGGGCGTGCGGGTGCAGGCAGCGAACTGTTGAAAAGCATGCATTTGGTTTTACTAGCGTTTAAGAGCAGTTGGAGGCCACGGAAGGAGTGTTGTATGGCATTGAAGCTCGTTTTGGAGGTTAGATAGCACAGTGTCCAAGGAAGGGCCAGAAGTATACAGAATGGTGTCGTCTGCGTAGAGGTGGATCAGGAAATCGCCCGCAGCAAGAGCAACATAATTGATATATACAGAGAAAAGAGTCGGCCCGAGAATTGAACCCTGTGGTACCCCCATAGAGACTGCCAGAGTAAGCTATTATTTTCTATCCATATAACCTAAATTAATGTACTAATATCTGACTGTCTGAGGCTGTCTGTGTAAGAGTCTGAGGCTGCATGTCTACCGTGATCACTGTTCAGTTCTCCTAGCCACAACACTTTTGTTATATTTCCCACCTGACTCAGTGAATCTCCCAGAGGAAAACTGTGCTGCGTTGAAACAGCGGTGGGTTCCAGCACAAATTCTGTACAGCTCTAATCAGTGCCCAAATTCACAAAGCGTCTCAGAGTAGAATTGCTCATGAAGGATAAGATGTTTTTTCCTATTCATCGTGATCTAAAAAGCAAAACTGATCATAGATCAGCACTCCTACTCTGATTGCTCTAAATTCAGGTGGTGCAAGTGTCAATCGCAGGTAAATTGCACTTTCGCCATATAAAAACTTGGGCACTGGCATTTTCCACCCATTAGGCCAGGTTCGGCAATTTGCCTGTCTAATATCAGTTTGCTTGCGCTGAGGTGGGAGGGTAGGAAATGTTTGCCCATACATAACCTCACCTCCACCATGGGGCTCTCTGTTCACAACATTGACATCAGCAACTGCTCGCCCACACGACGCCATTCATCTGCTATCTGCCCGGTACAGTTGAAAATGGGATTCATCCGTGACAAGCACACTTCTCCAGCATGCCGGTGGTCATCGAAGGTGAGCATTTGCCCACTGAAGTCGGTTCCGATGTCGAACTGCAGTCAGGTCAAGACCCTGGTGAGGACAACGAGCATGCAGATTTGCTTACCTGAGACGGTTTCTGACAGTTTGTGCAGAAATTCTTCGGTTGTGCAAACTCAGTTTCATCAGTTGTCCGGTGGCTGGTCTCAGACGATTCTGCAGGTGAAGAAGCCGTATGTCCTGGGCTGGCATGGTTATACTTGGTCTGCGGTTGTGAGGTCAGTTGGATGTACTGCCAAATTCTCTAAAATGACGTTGGAGGCAGCTTATGGTAGAGAAATGAACATTCAGTTCTCTGGCAACAGCTCTGGTTGACATTCCTGCAGTCAGCATGCCAATTGTATGCTCCCTCAACTTGAGACATTTGTGGCATTGTGTTGTGTGACAAAACTGCACATTTTACTGGCCTTTTATTGTCCCCATCACAAGGTGCACCTGTGTAATGATCATGTCGTTTAATTGGCTTCTTGATATGCCACACCTGTTAGGTGGATGGATTATCTTGGAAAAGTAGAAATGATCACTAACAGGGATACTAAATTTGTTCTCCAAATTTGAGAGAAATACGCTTTGTGTGCATGGAACATTTCTGGGATCTTTTATTTCAGTAATGAAACTTTACTTTTACATGTTGCGTTTTATATCTTTGTTCAGTGTACATCACCAATGTTTTATTAAAATATCACCAGCACCATATTAGACATTATTTTTGTCCAACTTCTGTGACCGGTTTGGACACATTATGTGCAATGCCCATTGCATGAAAGGTGTAATTGACTGTAGGAAGTCTGTTTAGCAACACTAACTTTGTCTAGCAACATCCTTTTGTCAGATACATATTCCACTTCACTCTGTTGGACCCAACTGTCAAAATCGTGAGAATTCCGATCACTGTCTGTGGTGCTGAACAATGTTACTTCTAAACTGATGGTGCCGCAGTAAGCCCTGAGACTGTCCCGGGACAGCAGCACAGAACAAATATTAGCCAATTTCCCTTTTAACACTACGTTTCCCTTTACTGTAGCAATTGTGATTGAATCAACGTAATATTAGCCGCTTTAAATGCAACATACCGAAACAAAACCAACTATGCAAGACTCAGTATGCCAAACTATGCAATAGTTTCTGCAACAGAATCGGAGTAGGATTCTGTTGCATTGACACACAGGACTCAGCCCGTACTCTACACAGACCTGTGCAGCACAACTAATCAGAGCTGCAGTAGGCCTATGTGCAACTAGACCATTGCTATATATGGATCTGTGCCCTTTTACTTTGAACTGGACTGTTAACAGCATGAGCGGTTGTGAGTAGATGTGCGTTATTCAGAGGGGTTGGGTTAAATGCAGAGTACACATTTCAGCCCTTCTGTTTTGAGATCTAAGGGAGAGCTTCATGTAGCCACGTGCAAATGTTCTTCTTATCCTTTGCTAGTTAGTGAGTTATTAGCCCAGTTATAGATTATTTGTAGTCAGCAATAGGGGAGTGATTGCTTCCTACAAGAGCACAATACGCCTACATTTCTAGGCAGCTTTGAAAAGCAAGTCAGGTAAAGAGCTTTTCTTTCGTCTTAAAGGGGCAGATTAGTGTTTTGAGACAGGCTTGAATGAGCTAAGTAGACAGAGGGTAGCATCATTTGTCTGATTCTCTGTAATAATGGTATGGGAATAAAAATGCAGTTTATTTTGTAAAGTGGGGTTTCAAACACAACATTTTCAGTCACTTCCTTGTCTAAAGGACATGTCAAGCATGTTTTTTTTAAAGTACTATGGAATGTAGGCCTACATTGAACACCACATTGACTGCTACTGTAGGCTGAAAGATAAAACAGCTATTTCCATGTTAAAATGTTATGATGCATTTTCTCTTTTTTGTTGTTGATGGTAGGCCTACATTATGATCAAATAGCCACAGTAGCCTATTTGGACTTAGTTAGCATGCCTTGGGGGTATGATCTTTGATCTTTGTAGCTAGCTAAGTAAACAATGAATCCCAACACATGATGTAACGTTAGTTAGCGAGCAAGCCAGCTAGCATTAACTAGCTAACAGTACACTTGAACTTGAAATGAAAATACTTTGTCAAAATTAGACGAGTCTTCTGTAAGACATGTAGCCAGCTAAACAATGGACCATAATCACATGACGTTACTACCCTGCATGAATCTGCAGGTAGCTAACCAACCAGGTTCTATGGCTATAACTAGTCAAGTAAATGTGTGATACGAAGAATAAGATCATACACATAACATTAGCTAGCGACCCAGCCAGCTAATGTTAGCTAGCTAACAGTAAACTTGAAATGAAACCACTTTCTGTCAAACTGAAAGTAGCTAGCTAGACCATCTTACCAGTATACATCATAGTTGGATGCGTCTCCTGTCTGATGCCATGCATGGTTGCCCTTAGTTTGACGATGTACTTCAGACTGGTGTTTTCTCCATCTCCTTAGCTATTGTTAGGTTCTTATTTTTCAATTGACTCACATACACTAGAGAAGCTTTAACCAAGTTTAATCATCCCCAAAGGTTCTGTACAGCTGTGATCAGACAACAAAAGATTTCAGACTTCACAGTTTATACGCATCCCACTTAAGACACTCCCCTTTCTCGTCAATCCTTACATTTTATGATTCTACAGGAAGCTAATAAAGAGGGTAACAGGATTCCAAACATTTATTACTCTTAAAAGAATCCGGTTCTCACCTCCTGACCTCAACCCCTCTTTCATCTAATACACAGATGTCCATCGGTCTCCCCTGTATCAACACATCGCTCTCCTCTCCTCCATCAAACACATTCCAAAGCCTTCTTCTTTCTTCTGAGAACCATTCACTTCTAACATAACCCAGTCTCTTTCATTTCATATCATTCATTTAATATCTCAATGTTCAAAGTTTAGCCGATTCCAGCACTATCATACTCGAATTCCACAGATTTTTCAAAACTCGGTCCTCCAGAAATCGGAGGGCATACACAAAAGCTAGCTAACAGTACACTTTAACTTGACATTAGGTTTAAGCAGTTTTACTACGCACTACATGTTCTTAAAAGCCGCATTCAACACGATTACCTAGACATACTGACCAGCTCAATAGACAGACCAATCCAAACTCATCTATTGGCATGTCCAGCCCAATCATTATCTCAGTCCATCGTGGCTAGCGGGAAGGTTGTTCACTTTTTCTGTGGCTTAACCAACAAGGCTCGTAATTTAACAATTGTATTTGTATTTACAGATGGCATACAAGTTTGATATAAAGGCACATGACATGTTCAAGAAGGCATTTATTTTTTAAATTTACGTTCAAACGGCTCTCCTGTGAAGTGTCATACGCCTAGTTTCCTGAATCGGGATACAAATGCATCCAACAAGTTTGTAGAGTCACAAGCTTGTTGCAGTCATTGCATGCTAGAAATATGGGACCAAATATTAAACTTTTGACTACTTTATTTATAAAAATCTTTAGGGGTGTCAAATCACCCCACTCCTCTGCACACTCCACTGGCTTCCAGTCGAGGCTCGTATCAAGACCCTGGTGCTTGCCTACGGAGCAGCAAGGGAAACTACACCTTCTTACCTACATCCCAACCCGAGCACTCCGTTCTGCCACCTCTGGTCTCTTGGCCCTACCACCCTTACGGGAGGTCTGTGGACTGAGCCTGCGTCTCCAGTAGCTTTGCTCATTGGTTTATCAGTTAGTCAGTTTGACTTCAGTGCAGCACTGCGGTTGTGCATGATGGTTGAACAGCATGATGTGTTCCAGTAATGAATATCTCTCTTGTGGTTGTGTCTCCTGTTGCTTTGCTCTCTGACGACTACTTCACAGGTCCCTGACAACAAAGCACTGAGTAAGTCTGTCACACAACCATCTGAAGCTTGTAATAAATTGTATAAATTGTCATTTAAGCCTTAGCCATGACATCCAATGCATTGTCATCAAAATCTCTCTCTGGCACCCAGCCTCTATTTTGACAATCGGCTTAGTTTGATTACATAAAAACATTTATACAAAACAGTGTGCTTTATTTCTATTCCATTCAAAGCCCAAACAGTACCTCTAAACATACATTGCATCCATGTAACACGACCCAACACTCATATTTCTAACAGATCATCTTGACATCGGCCTCTGTACACTGATCAGCATTTACACTGTGGTTAGCGTTACATTATGACCAGCACACTGAGTCAGTGTGATGTCACTAAATCAATGGTGACTCGTCGGTGGGTATTGTACTGCAGATCATGTATGCTGCTTTAGCATTGTTATAGCAGGCTCCTCAACATTATTGGTATTTGTTTCCCCTTACTCAGCATAGATAGGCCAGTTTAGAGACACATAGTCTGTCGAATAATGTACTGTAGGGGACATAATCGACAGTCCTGACTCCTGTGTAGTCCAGAAGACTTAACTCTGATGATCCAAAGTTTTAATCTTAAAAATTAATATAAAAAATGTTTTAAAGAATATAAAATCACAAAACTACAATAATGTGTGTTTGTTACAGAGGTGTCAGAATCACCTTTTTGTTGGGGATCTTTTCTGTTGAAAATATCCCTATTCTACCCCCTTGGCATTGTTAAGACCCTTCAGTATGGTTTTAACCGTAACTTAAAACACATATTTTTAGTTCACCTTTATTTCTTCACGGTATAATCTTTTACAAGAGACCTGTTCCGAGATGGCCACAGTGTTGGAAGGAAAAACACACATTAGCATGGTGTATAAAGCTCTATGACCTTGACTTGGCCATGACATGCACCTTGACGTGATTTGATAGGATGACCTGCTCTGATCAAATTTTAGGATGAAAGAGGAAGGTCTCACAGATTATACCGTCACGCTGCCCTTCACAAAACCTAACTTGAGAGGGTATCGTTTTTAGAAAGTACAATATTCACACCTCCATCTTCAAAACGTTCCTAGCACTGCCCTCTCCTGGTGATCCTGTGTGTCTTCATGTTGTGACCTTGTATTACATGTACTCAATAGACATCAGTGGGAGCGGGCATCTGTATCTACATGTTTCTGTGATGCTGACATTCCCTTTGTTATACTTTCAGAGCATGCAACCTCTAATGCCAGCGATAGTGAAAGTAATTACCATATGTCCTGGTGTCCCCCTCCTTCCCTCCCTCAATCCCTACCTCCGCCGACGGGCTGCCTGTATTCTTTCATTTGTTTTGCATGTCTCCATCATCTGTTTTATGATCTCTTCTGTTTGTTTGGTCTGAGCAGCATACTCCGAGGATCACACATGTTAGAGTCCACATGCTACTTCAGGGATGCATGTTGAAATAGCAGTCGTATTAGGACAGTGGTTCTCAATAAGACTCATGAGACCATAGGCTTACTGGTAAAATTCCCATGCAGGGTTCTTCAGGGGTACTCTGGACAGAGCTACTGTAAATGTATTTGGTGGTACAGTAGCCAAAAAAGGTTGAGAACCACTGTATTAGAACAGTTACTGGATTGATATGAAAACAATGTGGAGCTTTACCAGTGTATTTGTGTGAGAGGAACAGAGTCTGCTGTTGTGACTATACAGCTTGTGTTCTGCTTTCTCTACTGCAATTAAATAGTTTTTAAGAAATCTGCTCATGCATATTCACAAGCTTCGTGGCATGCACATTAGCTACTCTTTTAATGTTCTGTACAGATGGAGCGAAGGGTCATTATGTTAACTCCATTTTGATACGCACACTTATAACAGGGACAAGGAGATTACTGACCCACACACACACACACACAGCTTGCCAACAGCTGGTCTGACTCCTAACCATAATCACAGTATCTACTGCATCGCCACTATTTGTCTAAACATGGCCGCCTGTTCTGTCCATCCTATCAGGTGGCCAGGAGGAGTACGTCCTGTCCTACGAGCCGGTCACACAGCAGGAAGGTAAGACGCAGCTTACATTATCATCTCTGTCACACATCTGACAGCAGCAGTATCACAGGATAGCTCAGCTCTCACTGCCCCATTAGAGTTAGTTATCTCACTTGGTTACGGTATCTTAGTTGGTTTGTAAATCATAGTTAGTTAGCTTAGAATTAGTTACAGTGGCAGGCGAAAGTATTCACCCCCTTGGCATTTGTCCTATTTTGTTGCCTTACAACCTGGAATTAAAATAGATTTTTGGGGGGTTTGTGTCATTTCATTTACACAACATGCCTACCACATTGAAGATGCAAAATATTTTGGGGGTGAAATAAACAACAAATAAGACAAAAAATCAGAACTTGAGCGTGCATAACTATTCATCCCCCACAATGCCAATACTTTGTGGAGCCACTTTTTGCAGCAATTACTGCTGCAAGTCTCTTGGGGTATGTCTCGCTTGGCACATCTAGCCACTGGGATTTTTGGCCATTCTACAAGGCAAAACTGCTCCAGCTCCTTCAAGTTGGATGGGTTCCGCTGGTGTACAGCAATCTTTAAGTCATACCACAGATTCTCAGTTGGATTGAGGTCGGAGCTTTGACTAGGCCTTTCCAAGATATTTAAATGTTTCCCCTTAAACCAGTAGTATGCTTAGGGTCATTGTCCTGCTGGAAGGTGAACCTCCAGAGATTTGAGACTGGGATGGAGGACTGAAACAGGTTTCCCTCAAGAATTTCCCTGTATTTAGCACCATCCATCATTCCTTCAATTCTGACCAGTTTCCATCTCCCTGTCGACGGGAAAAACATGAATGGTGTTCTCAGGTTTGTGCCAGACATAGTGTTTTCCTTGATGGCCAAAAAGAAACATTTTTGTCATCTGACCAGAGTACCTTCCATATGTTTGGGGACTCTACTACACGCCTTTTGGCGAACACCAAACGTTTGCTTATTTTTTTTCTTTAAGCAATGGCTTTTTTCTGACCACTCTTCCGCAAAGCACAGCTGTGGAGTGTAAAGTTTAATGTGGTCCTATGGACAGATACTCCAATCTCCGCTGTGGAGCTTTGCAGCTACTTCAGGGTTATCTTTGGTTGCTTTTTTGCCTTTGACTAATGCCCTCCTTGTCTGGTACGTGAGTTTTGATGGGTGGCCCTCTCTTGGCAGGTTTGTTGTGGTGCCATATTATTTAAAACATTTTAATAATGGATTTAATGGTGCTCTGTGGGATGTTCAAAGTTTTGGATATTTTGTTTTATAACCCACCCCTGATCTGTACTTCTCCACAACTTTGTCCCTGACCTGTTTGGCGAGCTCCTTGGTTTTCATAGTGTCGCTTGCTTGCTGGTGTTGCAGACTCTGGGGCCTTTCAGAATATGTGTGTACAGTTGAAGTCTGAAGTTTACATACACTTAGGTTGGAGTCATTAAAAATTGTTTTTCAACCACTCCATAAAATTCTTATTAACAAACTATTGTTTTGGCAAGTTGGTTAGGACATGTACTTTGTGCATAACACAAGTAATTTTTCGAACAATTGTTTACAGACAGATTATTTCAGTGTATCACAATTCCAGTGGGTCAGAGGTTTATATACACTAAGTTGACTGTGCCTTTAAACAGCATGGACAATTCCAGAAAATGATGTCATGCCTTTAGAAGCTTCTGATAGGCTAATTGACTCAAACGGTATCAATTGGAGGTGCACCTGTGGATGTATTTCAAGGCATACCTTGAAACTCAGTGCCTCTTTGCTTGACATCATTGGAAAATCAAAAGAAATCAGCCAATACCTCAGAAAAAATATTGTAGACCTCCAAGTCTGGTTCATCCTTTGGAGCAATTTCCAAACACCTGAAGGTACCACGTTCATCTGTACAAACAATCGTACGCAACTATAAACACCATGGGACCACGCAGCCGTCACACCGTTCAGGAAGGAGACTCGTTCTGTCTCTTAGAGATGAACGTAATTTAGTGCGAAAAGTGCAAATCAATCCCAGAACAACAGCAAAGGACCATGTGAAGATGCTGGAGGAAACGGGTACAAAAGTATCTATATCCACAATAAAACAAGTCGTATATTGACCTAACCTGAAAGGCAGCTCAGCAAGGAAGAAGCCACTGCTCCAAAACTGCCATAAAAAAAGCCAGACTACGGTTTGCAACTGCACATGGAAACAAATATCGTATTTTTTTTAGAAATGTCCTCTGGTCTGATGAAACAAAAATATAACTGTTTGGCCATAATGACCATTGTTATGTTTGGAAGGAAAAGGGGAAGGCTTGCACGCCAAAGAACACCATCCCAACCGTAAAGCACGGGGGTGCCAGCATCATGTTGTGGGGGTGCTTTGCTGCAGGAGGGACTGGTGCACTTCACAAAATAGATGGCATCATGAGGAAGGACAATTATGTGGATATATTGAAGCAACATCTCAAGACATCAGTCAGGAAGTTAAAGCTTGGTCGCAAATGGGTCTTCCAAATGGACAATGACCCCAAGCATACTTCCAAAGTTGTTGCAAAATGGCTTAAGGACAACAAAGTCAAGGTATTGGAGTGGCCATCACAAAGCCCTGACCTCAGTCCTGTTGTGGGCAGATCTGAAAAAGCATGTGCGAGCATGGAGGCCTACAAACCTGACTCAGTTACACCAGCTCTGTCAGGAGGAATGGGCCAAAATTCACCTAACTTATTGTGGGAAGCTTGTGGAAGGTTCCCCAAAACGTTTGACCCAAGTTAAACAATTTAAAGGCAATACACTCGATTAGTATTTGGTATCATGTAAACTTCTGACCCACTTGGAATGTGATGAAAGAAATAATATCTGAAATAAATTATTCTCTACTATTATTCTGACATTTCACATTCTTAAATAAAGTGGTGATCCTAACTGACCTAAGACAGGGAATTTTTACTAGGGTTAAATGTCAGGAATTGTGAAACTGAATTTAAATATATTTGACTAAGGTGTATGTAAACTTCCGACTTAGATTGCACACAGATGTGGACTTTATGTGACTTCTGAAGGTAACTGGTTGCACCAGATCTTATTTAGGGGATTCATAGGAAAAGGGGTGAATGCATATGCACCTACTTCTTTTCAGTTACATTTTTTTGCACTTTTGAAACAAGTTATTTTTTTCACTTAACCAATTTGGACTATTTTGTATATGCCCGTTACATGAAATCCAAATAAATATCTAATTAAATTACAGATTGTAATGCAAGGGGGTGAATAATTTTGCTTATACAAGGGCAGTATTGATACAGTAAATCCTTCTTGTCTATCCAGTGAACTACACACGACCCGTCATCATCCTGGGGCCAATGAAGGACCGTATCAACGATGACCTCATCTCAGAGTTCCCTGACAAATTTGGATCCTGTGTCCCACGTGAGAACCAACATTTTTGTTACATACACAATTTTATGTTTTTATTTACATTTTAGTCATTTATCAGACGCCCGTATCCAGAGCAGGTTACAGGAGCAATTAAGGTTAAGCACCTTGCTCAAGGGCATATTGACAGATGTTTCACCTCGTCGGCTCAGCGTTATGAACCAGCAACCTTTTGATTACTGGCCCAACGTTCTTAACCGCTAGGCTACCTGCCATCCTATGTTGACCCTTGTCTTGTACCTAGAGGTGTGATAACGAGTTTGCAAGAGTTGTCGATAATTAAATGTATCAAACAAAGATAACTACATTTCCATGAAACAATCTGTTTGGTTTTCCAGACACGACCAGACTAAAACGGGATTACGAGGTGGATGCCAGAGACTACCATTTTGTGGTGTCCAGGGAGCAGATGGAGAAAGACATCCAGGATCACAAGTTCATCGAGGCAGGCCAGTACAACAACCACCTGTATGGAACCAGCATCCAGTCTGTACGGGAGGTCGCTGAGAAGGTGAGTAGAGGAGGATGTGTCAGCATATGGCTGTTGTGATGTGATGAGTTGTCTTATCTATTGCTCTTTATCTCCAGGGGAAGCATTGCATCCTGGATGTTTCAGGCAACGCCATCAAACGACTACAGTCGACCATGCTCTACCCCATTGCTATTTTCGTCAAGCCCAAGTCTGTGGAGAATATCCTGTAAGTTGTTTTGATTCAACATGTCATTTTCATATTAAGAGGCCAAAGCAATGGCAATTAAGAGTTCAGACTCACTGTGTTTTTATTCAGTCACCTATTAGCTGTACATAGGGCAATGTCTTAGTCATCCTTTCTCGCGCTCTCTCTCCTCCCTATAGAGAGATAAATAAGAGGCTAACAGAGGACCAGGGGAGGAAGACGTTTGACAGAGCCATAAAACTGGAGCAGGAGTTCACTGAGCACTTCACTGGTGAGTCCAGCCCCCCACACCAGTCCATTCTCAACCTGCTTCACACACTACATCTATTTCCGCACTTAGCATGATGACAAGTGTCTGTAGCAGATCCCTGAATTAAATAATGGGCAAAATACGGGAAAGCCTGTCCTTCCTATAATATATACTGAGTATACAAAACATTAAGATCACCTCTTTCCATGACAGACTGATTAGATGAAGCTGTGATCCCTTATTGATGTCACTTGTTAAATCCACTTCAATCAGTGTAAATGAAGGCAGGTTAAAGGCAGGTTAAAGAAGGATTTTTAAGCATTGAGACATGGATTGTGTATTTGTGCCATTCAGATGGTGAATGGACACAACAAAAGATTTAAGTGCCTTTGAGCGGGATATGGTAGTAGGTGCCAGGCGCACCGGTTTGTGTCAAGAACTGCAACACTGCTGGGTTTTTTTTACGCTCAGCTGTTTCCTGTGTGTATCAAAGGTCTGTCACCCAAAGGGCATCCAGACAACTTGACACAACTGTGGGAAGCATTGGAGTCAACAACGGACAGCATTCATGTGGAACGCTATCAACACTGTGTAGAGTCCATGCCCCGTGAATTGAATTTGTTCTTAGGGCATAATGGGGTGGTGCAACTCAATGTTAGGAAGTTGTTCCTAATGTTTTGTGTACTCAGTGTATGCATTTAGTATCTTTGAGATGTAGTAAGTAGCCTTGCTCGAGCCTTGGTTTGTGCGAGACGGAACGGCTCATACGATCAGGAACCTATATCCTGTTTCTGTAGCATGAGGCAGCTTAATCCTAAATTCCTAGACCGAACGCTAGTCTATCACTGCTATGTAGTGATGTGTTTAATGTATATCCCCTCTGTGTCGCTGCAGCTATAGTCCAGGGGGACTCTCTGGAGGAGATCTACAACACGGTGAAAATCATCATCGAGGAGCAGTCAGGACCCTTCATCTGGGTGCCTGCCAAGGAGAAGTTGTGAAAAGAGTGAAAGGAGGACAGAAGAGAGTACCCTTATTTTCTTTAAGTGGTCTTCATGTCTTCTCTGATTTTACGTATTTTTATCAACCTGGCCTGCTGTGATCGCTGGCCCTCTAACCCCCCCCCCCCCACACACACACACACACATACATGCATGCATACATATATACAGTACACACACGTCTCCATCTTTCTCTCACACACAAACACCACCCTGCTCCCCTCTGTCACACTGGCTAGAGAGCTGATCACGCGTTGGAGTTGATGATCTATCTTTCTCTCTCTCACACACACACACGCACAAAATTATTTAATGCTGTCTCTTTCTCTCACACACAAACATACACTCTCTGGGGTTTTCTTGGGCTGTCTCTGACTGGTGTCTGGACCTTGTCTCTGGATGTTTTTCATGCTTATGGGGGGATTTGTTTTTGGTACAATTCCTTAATGTTTAAGGAACATGATTTTAGATGCAATATTAATTATATATTTTTCCCTTTTTTTTCATGTATAGGTTCGTCAAAGGAAATGACATGAGGCAAAACTTAGCACGTTATAGCTTTAAAGAGCATGTTTCGGACATGTTTTCTTGTCACGTTTTTGTTCTTTATTTCTCATTTGGACTTGTATCTGAACTGCATTACTCATCGCCATTATTTTTCACATGTTGCATATCCATGCACACCAACGTACGTCTCTGCTCATCTGAAGCAGCCATGCATACCTGTTTTAGTCTTTTCGAACTGCGCAGAGGTAACTAGGTGAGTAGTTTTCTATCATTAGCCGCCTTCGTTCACTACGATCCATGATGGTTTTAATCTATTCATGTCACTAAGCTTTTTTGGGGGGGGGGGGGGGTCTACTTCCCGACCAGAAATAGAGTGAATGAACGAATGGCTGTTTTTGAACTGACTCCAGGTGTCCATGTATTAATATTAGGAGCAAAACACTGATGCAAAATAATGAATTGTACACTGAGATTTTAACTGATATTTAACCTTCAGTCTACTGCCTATTTTGTAATAATAAAATGTCTATATTGAGCTTTACTTAAACTCTTACAGATATGGGGAATTATTTTCTTTGTGTTTGAAGGTACAGTTTATTAATATATAACAGAACCAGTCAAAAGTTTGGACACCTACTCAATCCATGGTTTGTTTTATTTTTTAATATTTTCTACATTGTAGAATAATAGTGAAGGCATCAACACTATAAAATAACACATTGAATCATGCAGTAACATAAAGTGTTAAACAAATCTACAGTGCCTTGCGAAAGTATTCGGCCCCCTTGAACTTTGCGACCTTTTGCCACATTTCAGGCTTCAAACATAAAGATATAAAACTGTATTTTTTTGTGAAGAATCAACAACAAGTGGGACACAATCATGAAGTGGAACGACATTTATTGGATATTTCAAACTTTTTTAACAAGTCAAAAACTGAAAAATTGGGCGTGCAAAATTATTCAGCCCCTTTACTTTCAGTGCAGCAAACTCTCTCCAGAAGTTCAGTGAGGATCTCTGAATGATCCAATGTTGACCTAAATGACTAATGATGATAAATACAATCCACCTGTGTGTAATCAAGTCTCCGTATAAATGCACCAGCACTGTGATAGTCTCAGAGGTCCGTTAAAAGCGCAGAGAGCATCATGAAGAACAAGGAACACACCAGGCAGGTCCGAGATACTGTTGTGAAGAAGTTTAAAGCCGGATTTGGATACAAAAAGATTTCCCAAGCTTTAAACATCCCAAGGAGCACTGTGCAAGCGATAATATTGAAATGGAAGGAGTATCAGACCACTGCAAATCTACCAAGACCTGGCCGTCCCTCTAAACTTTCAGCTCATACAAGGAGAAGACTGATCAGAGATGCAGCCAAGAGGCCCATGATCACTCTGGATGAACTGCAGAGATCTACAGCTGAGGTGGGAGACTCTGTCCATAGGACAACAATCAGTCATATATTGCACAAATCTGGCCTTTATGGAAGAGTGGCAAGAAGAAAGCCATTTCTTAAAGATATCCATAAAAAGTGTTGTTTAAAGTTTGCCACACGCCACCTGGGAGACACACCAAACATGTGGAAGAAGGTGCTCTGGTCAGATGAAACCAAAATTGAACTTTTTGACAACAATGCAAAACGTTATGTTTGGCTTAAAAGCAACACAGCTGAACACCCCATCCCCACTGTCAACCATGGTGGTGGCAGCATCATGGTTTGGGCCTGCTTTTCTTCAGCAGGGACAGGGAAGATGGTTAAAATTGATGGGAAGATGGACGGAGCCAAATACAGGACCATTCTGGAAGAAAACTGGGACGGAGATTGTCTTCCAACAAGACAATGATCCAAAACATAAAGCAAAATCTACAATGGAATGGTTCAAAAATAAACATATCCAGGTGTTAGAATGGCCAAGTCAAAGTCCAGACCTGAATCCAATCGAGAATCTGTGGAAAGAACTGAAAACTGCTGTTCACAAATGCTCTCCATCCAACCTCACTGAGCTCGAGCTGTTTTGCAAGGAGGAATGGGAAAACATTTCAGTCTCTCGATGTGCAAAACTGATAGAGACATACCCCAAGCGACTTACAGCTGTAATCGCAGCAAAAGGTGGCGCTACAAAGTATTAACTTAAGGGGGCTGAATAATTTTGCACGCCCAATTTTTCAGTTTTTGATTTGTTAAAAAGGTTTGAAATATCCAATAAATGTTGTTCCACTTCATGATTGTGTCCCACTTGTTGTTGATTCTTCACAAAAAAATACAGTTTTATATCTTTATGTTTGAAGCCTGAAATGTGGCAAAAAGTTGCAAAGTTCAAGGGGGCCGAATACTTTCGCAAGGCACTGTATATATATTTGAGATTCTTCAAAGTAGCCACCCTTTGCCGTGATGACAGCTTTGCACACTCTTGACATTCTCTCAACCAGCTTCATTTCAATTAACAGGTGTGCCCAGTTAAAAGTTAATTTGTGGAATTTCTTTCCTCAATGCGTTTAAGTCAATCAGTTGTGTTGTGACAAGGTAGGGGTGGTATACGGAGAATAGTCTTTTACCAAATAAGGCTAAGTCCATATTATGGCAAGACCAGCTCAAATAAGCAAAGAGAAACAACAGTCCATTACTTTAAGGCATGAAGGTCAGTCAATCTGGAAATTTCAAGAACTTTAAACATTTTTTCAAGCGCAGTCACAAAAACCATCATGTGCTATGATGAAATTGGCTCTCATGAGGACCGTCACAGGAATGGAAGACCCAGAGTTACCTCTGCTGCAGAGGATAAGTTCATTAGAGTTACCAGCCTCAGATTACAGCCCAAATAAATGCTTCAGAGTTCAAGTAACCGACACATCTCAACATCAACTGTTCAGATACGATTGTGTGAATCAGGCCTTCATGTTCAAATTGCTGCAAAGAAACCACTACTAAAGGACACCAATAATAAGAAGAGATTTGCTTGGGCCAAGAAACACAAGCAATGGACATTAGACCGGTGGAAATCTGTCCTTTGGTTCCAACCGCTGTGTCTGTGAGACGCAGAGTAGGTGAACGGATGATCTCTGCATGTGTGGTTCCCACCGTGAAGCATGGAGGAGGTGTGATGGTGTGGGGGTGCTTTGCTGGTGACACTGCCAATGATTTATTTAGAATTCAATGCACACCTAACCAGCATGGCTACCACAGCATTCTGCAGCAATACACCATCCCATCTGGATTCTGCTTAGTCCCACTATCATTTGTTTTTCAAAAGGACAATGACCCAACACACCTCCAGGCTGTGTAAGTCCCATCTGACCAAGAAGTAGAGTGATGGAGTGCTATGTCAGATGACCTTGCCTCCACAATCACCCGACCTCAACCCAATTGAGATGGTTTGGGATGAATTGGACCGCAGCGTGAAGGAAAAGCAGCCAACACAAGTCCTCAGCATATGTGGGAACTCCTTCAAGACTGTTGGGAAAGCATTCCAGGTGAAGCGGGTTGAGAGAATGCCAAGCGTGTGCAAAGTTGTCATCAAGGCAAAGGGTGGCTACTTTGAAGAATCTCACTTTGAAGAATCTCAAATATAAAATATAGGATAGGAATATGGATTAAGTTTGGTAACCAGACACATGTAAACCCTGACTCTGAATTCCAGTGACTGGCTGAGGTGTAAACGGTGTGTTGGTGAAGCAGTGTAAACTAACCAATGTTGTGGCAGCTGGTTCTTTCCCCCTGTCCATTCCACTTCCCCGTTAGTTTTCCTTTTCATGTGATGTGCATGGTTTTTAAAAGCAATGGTCTTTATTAAATAAAAAGACAAGGGGGAAAAAAAAAGGAGCCTGTTCACCAAGGATTGTGTCATGGTCATATCTTCAAGCTCTGCGTGGGGATCATCCAGACAAACACAGCAGAATTGTGTACACACACAGCAGTAGACAGTCCTCAAGTGTGTTCGTATCTGAATGGAAAAGAGCTGACAGCGCTCTCCAAAGCGCAATGCCTTTACATGTCCTCCGGATGGCGCCGTGCTGGAATCTTCCCTCCTGCTTCCACAAAGATGATTGTTTTCTATACAACTTCTTCTTCATCAGCTCACCACAGCTTTCTATCTCACTTTTGGATTCGAGTCTGTAAATAATCCCCTTCCTGATTCATTCCATTTGTTATGAAAAGAACTGCCAATAAACCCTTTCTCCTAATTTGCAGTGTTGTGTGACTACATTGCGGTGTGATGTGTCTCTCTCTGCCTCTGCTGATACTCTTAAGCTAATGGTGTCCTGTTTTTTAATTGAGTTAACTCTACTCAGACAGAAACAATATTGTAATTCAGAGGTTCCAGGATACACAAAAGCATTAGCATAAACCAAAAGTGACAAATTAAAAGCGATAATACTTTATTTCCATGTCTACTTTGGGTCCTTTGTGGAGATAAAAACACTTGCTATATTATGTGCTTAATATATTCTTGGAATTCATTCATCGCAGGCATTTTATCCACTGTTTCATAATCTCCTTGGGAAAATGTATAACGTGTAATCTATTATTTTGTGCGTGTGTGACATGAACATGCCTGGTGTGTGTCTGCTGTTTTAAGAAATGTCTCAGTCTGCTAGTGTGATTGGCTACAAAATATAATCAATGAGAACTTGGCACACAGACTCTCTCAGGATGTTAACGGGTTCATGTCCTAACTGTAGGGTAAGCAACATTTATTTCCTGTTATGAACTGAAGTTTGATGGGGCAATAAAGTACAGGAATCTGTAAGAGGTCAAAGCTTGTGCAAGGCTACTTACTTATCTGTAAGGGGATGCAGATGGATGGAAATAAGTCAGGTAGTTGATATGTAGTACCACCGGACAGGAGACATCTGATTGTTTCATGATGTAGTCTGTTGTTGTCACGTTCTAACCTTTATTTCCTTTGTTTTGTCTTTATGGTCAGGGCGTGAGTTGGGGTGGGCAGTCTGTTTGTGTTTCTATGTTTTTTCTATTTCTGTGTTTGGCCTGATATGGTTCTCAATCAGAGGCAGCTGTTTATCGTTGTCCCTGATTGAGAAGCATATTTAGGTAGCCTGGGTTTCACTGTTGGTTTGTGGGTGTTTGTTTCCTGTGTCAGTGTTTGTGCCATACGGGACTGTTTCGGTTCGTTTATATTCACTTTATTGTTTTTGTATTTCATAGTGATCTGTCTTTTCTATTAAAACACGGACACTTACCACACTGCGTATTGGTCCGATCCTTGCTACACCTCTTCAGACGAAGAGGAGGAAATCTGCCGTTACAGTTGAGTATAACATGTTCAGTCCCAACATTCAGACCAAGAGGATTATTGAACAAGACAAATAATAACAAATAAAGTGTCATTTTAAAAAGGTTCAGTAACTTTTTGTTCAGCTCACTGCAGAACATCTAGGGTTTCTCTTTGTACCCTGAAGGGACTACCGATCCCACTTTTGGAACACCAGTTCTGAACTGATCTCTCTGTCCCCAAAATACAGTGCCTTGCAAAAGTATTCAGACCCCTTGGATTTCTTCACATTTTATTGTGTTACAAGGTGGGATTAACATTTATTTAATTGTCAGTTTTTGTCAACAATTTACACAATACTCAAAGTGGAAAATTATTTTTTTATATATATTTTTTAGATTAATACAAATAAAATAGTCATTGCAAAATGATTCAGCTCCCTGAGTCCATATATATTACAAACACCTTTGGCAGTAATAATAAGCTGTGAGTCTTCTTGGGTATGTCTCTAAGGATTGTGCAAGATTTTCCTATTATTATTTTCAAAACTCTTCAAGCTCTGTCAAGATGTTAAGAATCATGGCTACTGTATTTTCAAGTCTTGCCATAGTATTTCAAAGCTGAAACTTGTTATCTTGGTAAGCAACTCCAGTGTAGAATTGGCCTTGTGGTACAGTTGAAGTCCGAAGTTTACATACACTTAGGTTGGAGTCATTAAAACTAATTTTTCAACCGCTCCTCAAATTTCTTGTTAACAAACTATAGTTTTGGCAAGTCGGTTAGGACATCTACTTTGTACATGACACATGTAATTTTTCCAACAATTGTTTACAGACAGATTATTTCACTTCGTTCACTGTATCACAATTCTAGTGGGTCAGAAGTTTACAATACACTAAGTTTACTGTGCCTTTAAACAGCTTGGAAAATTCAAGAAAATGATGTCATGGCTTTAGAAGCTTCTGATAGGCTAATTGACATCATTTGAGTCAATTGGAGGTGCACCTGTGGATGTATTTCAAGGCCGACCTTCAAACTCAGTGTCTCTGCTTGACATCATGGGAAAATCCTAAAGAAATCAGAAATAAAATTGTAGACCTCCACAAGTCTGGTTCATCTTTGGGAGCAATTCCCAAACACCTGAAGGTACCACGTTCATCTGTACAAACAATCATACGCAAGAATAAACACCATGGGACCACGCAGCCGTCATACCGCTCAGGAAGGAGACGCGTTCTATCTCCTAGAGATTAACGTAATTTAGTGCGAAAAGTGCAAATCAATCCCAGAACAACAGCAAAGGACCTTGTGAAGATGCTTGAGGAAACAGGTACAAAAGTATCTATATCCACAATAAAAACGAGTCATATATCGACATAACCTGAAAGGCAGCTCAGCAAGGAAGAAGCCACTGCTCCAAAACTGTCATAAAAAAAGCCAGACTACGGTTTGCAATTGCACATGGGGACAAAGATCGTATTTTTTGGAGAAGTGTCCTCTGGTCTGATGAAACACAAATAGAACTGTTTGGCCATAATGACCATTGTTATGTTTGGAGGAAAAAGGGGGAGGCTTGCAAGCCGAAGAACACCATTCCAACCGTGAAGCACGGGGGTGGCAGCATCATGGTGTGCGGGTGCTTTGCTGCAGCAGAGACTGGTGTACTTTACAAAATAGATGGCATCATGAGGGAGAGAAATTATGTGGATATATTGAAGCAACATCTCAAGACATCAGTCAGCAAGTTAAAGCTTGGTTGCAAATGGATCTTCCAAATGGACAATGACCCCAAGCATACTTCCAAAATTGTGGCAAAATGGCTTAAGGACAACAAAGTCAAGGTATTGGAGTGGCCATCACAAAGTCCTGACCTCAATCCTATAGAAAATGTGTGGGCAGGACTGAAAAAGTGTGTGCGAGCAAGGAGGCCTACAAACCTGACTCAGTTAGGAGGAATGGTCCAAAATTCACCCAACTTATTGTGGGAAGCTTGTGGAAGGCTACCTAAAACGTTTGACCCAAGTTAAACAATTTAAAGGCAATGCTACCAAATACTAATTGAGTGTATGTAAACTTCTGACACTCTGGGAATGTGATGAGAGAAATAAAAGCTGAAATAAATAATTCTCTCTACTATTATTCTGACATTTCACATTCTTAAAATGAAGTGGTGATCATAACTGACCTAAAACCGGGATTTTTACTAGGATTCAATTAAAAGAATTGTGAAAAACTGAGTTTAAATGTATTTGGCTAAGGTGTATGTAAACGTCCAACTTCAACTGTAGGTTACAGTCCTGTTGAAAGATGAATTCCTCTCCCAGTGTCCGGTCTAAAGCAGACTGAAGCAGGTTTTGCTCTAGGATTTGCCTGTGTTTAGCTCTATACATTAATTTGTATCCTAAAAAACTCCACAGTATTTTCTGATGCCAAGCATACCCATAACATGTTGCAGCCACCACCATGCAAAAATAATGAGACAGTCACTCAGTGTGTGTTGCGTTGGATTTCCCCCAACATGGAGCTTTGCATTTAGGCCAAATGGTGTATTCCTTTGTCATGTTTTTTTGCAGTTTTACTTTTGTGCCTTGCTGCATATAAGATGCATGTATTTCGTTAATTTGTGTTACCTTTTCACTTTGCCATTTAGGTCATTATTGTGGAGTCACTTCAATATTATTGATCCATCCTCAGTTCTCTCCCATCACAGCCATTACTCTGTGTAGCTGTTAATAAATCCTCCAACAGTTTGATTCCTGTCCTGCAGCTCATTCAGAAGGACGACTGTACCATTCAGGTGTCTGGGTGGTTTAATACATAATGATGTCTTCACTATGATTCTACAATGTAGAAAATAGTAATAAAAACAAAATGAGTAGGTGTATTAAAACTTTTGACTGGTACTGTGAAAATCTCTCTCTTCTCTAGGTTACTCAGGTGAGTTGTGGGAAATTGACCTACAGTCTAAAGACTTCCAGCTCATATGCCCCCAGAGCGCCAGGGTGGAGGTGACCCAGTATGGCCACTGTAACCTGGCCCGGGTCCCCTCCCACGTCGTCATGGTACGGCCGACACCAACATCTACACACTCTAGGCCCTGCTGGACAAAGCACATGTAAGACGGACTGGGCCATTGTTTGGTTGACTGACTGTACACATGTAGCATAACATATAGAATCAAATAAATACCCCAACGCAGCTTTCCCTGTTTCTAGTGAATAAAATAATCAACTAAATCAGTGCTAAGAGGCTAGCAAGCGCCTCATACAACACTGTTGCATGGGGCATTCGCACCGGCATGTCATTATTTTTTATTTGTTTTTTTATTTAACCTTTATTTAACGGTGACTGCCTAGGAACAGTGGGTTGTCATGTTCAGGGGCAGAACGACAGATTTTTACCTTGTCAGCTCGTGGATTATGTTAGCTAATTGCCATGTCAGGGTGACATCCAGATGGTAACCAATACTACAAGTTACTTATCCTCGCCCATTGGAATAAACATTGTCGTGGGAATATTGGTTCAATAATATCTCTCAGGTACCGGAGCCTGTGAATTCAAATATATATTTATTACAAAGTAACAAGCCAAGTTGGTCCATGGAGCAACTCGGCTTGTTACTTTGTAATAAAGTCCATTTGAATTCACAGGCTCCGGAGCCAAATCAGAGCAAAATCAGAATATCACTGCACAATGCAGTATGACCCCAACCAAGACCAGCTATTATAACAACTTTGGATAATAAATGGCAATGGAAAATCAGTACCAATTGTCTCAGTACATAATTATAGGGAAACAGGGGGCCCCAATGGGTGTAATGGACAGGGATGGTTCAGACTTTGGTGGACAGATTTTATAATATTTCTGATTCCGTTCCACACATTACATTGCTAGTAAATAAGAGAGCTATAATCAAAGGATTTACGTCCCATGATGAAACAAGCAAAAAATAAGCAAGTGGAACAAAACAGACAATCTGTTATCACTCTAAAGATAAGGCTTTTATTCAAATACTGGCCACAACAGTAATGAATGGGGACCCAAATGAGGTAGAAGTTACAGCTAACCAGCAAGTACAATTAGGAGAAGGGATAGCACCAGATAGGCAGGAAATGGAAGAAAGTGTACCGAATGAGGCATGGTCACAACATGATACTGATGTTGAATTGGTAAAATCAGCAAGTCATGTCTGCATTAAAGTAAAACCAGACGCTAAACCCCCCTGGAAAGCCCAATTCTATATGAAACCAGAAGAAGGTATAAGCATGACTAATAGAAGGGCTAATAGAAGCAAGGGTATTAATAGAAACACAGAGCTGCTGTGATACACCTCTATTGCCAGTCCTTAAAGCAGATGGAAAGAAATGGTACATGACTGGTACATGACTTTAGAGCTTTAAATGGCATAGCACAGGACTGGCTTGCGGAAGTACCAACCCTCACACGCTGCTGACCAATGTTCCCCCAGGTGCCAAGTACCTTACAGTAATTGATTTATGTGGAAAAAATGTTAGTGTGCCCCTGGCGGAGGAGTGCATACCTCTGTTTGCATTTACGTACTAAGGAACAGTAAACATATATACTGTCTCAGAAAAGTGATGGAACACACTAATTGTAAAAATTAATGATGGCATTGATATATCCTAAAAGGTTAGTGATTATAAAATGCCAAGCACATAAATTGAATGACTTCATTGTTAAAGGAGATAACGCAGCAGATGAGGCAGCAAAAGCCCCAATGGTTATCATTGAATCTATACCTCAGCCAAATGACATAATTAGAATACAGGAACAAGCTGGGCTCTGTGAGCAATCCATGTGGCACCAAAGGGGGACAATCAAAGATGGCAAGGGACTATGGAGATCCCATGAAGGAATCAAAATCGCACCCACTATTTTGCTTAATTTGCTTATTACTGATGCGCATGGTTTTGACCATTGCGCAAGGGGGGAAGTGATAGAAGAGATAAGAAAAATAAAAAAACAAGGTTACTGGTCACCATATCTACAGGCAATGGTAGATGATGCACTAATGAGATGTGAAGTATGTGCGCAAAACAATGCACAAAAAGGGATAACCACACCCCTAGACACATACCGGGACCCAGAAGGACCATTCCGACATAGTCTATTACTCTATGTGGATATGATAAAGAAGGTAAATGGTAAAAGATACACGTTGGTTATAATAGATAGATTTAGAAGATGGGTAGAAGCAGTACCATCAGCAGATCAGGAACAGTGATACAATTTTTTACCAGATAAGTAATACCCAGAATAAAAGGAACCCTCAAGGCTAAACTGAATAAAAATCTGTGCTAGCGCAAAGCTTAATTGTGGATGCACTCACACTTGATCTAATGAGTTACCGCAAGCAAACTAACAGAAATACGCATCTAACCCAGCATGAAATGCTTACGGGTCGACCCATACCAGTGCCAGTTCTAAGAGGGCCCTATAAAGGTCCCTCATTAGAATGATTAGAAATGGAGTTTAAAGCATATGTGAGACAACTTCTATACATGAAGTTATTTATCTCCATGAAAAAGAGCAAGAACCTACACCAGGACCAGAGGTTCCTGGTCCGATGATCTCAGGAGATCGGGTCTACAGCCGAGTGTTCCGGAGGAAGTGTAACGAGCCAAGGCGAGAGGGTCCCTACAAGGTGGTCCTAGCGACACCAACAGCCATCTAGTTGGAAGGAAACACTACGTGGTACCATCTAAACCGCTGCACCAGAAATCTGGAGGGAATCGGCACACCAGTGAGCCATGAGGAAGCTGAGGATATTGATACACCAGGCAGAAGCCAGGAAGAATCAGAGGGAGAAGAGGACCGAGAGTCAACAGGCACACTTTCCTGAACACCCAGAGAATCAGAGGAAGGGGGAGAGTGACATGTGCACTGTTCTTGATGGGATATCTACTCTGGCAGACTCCCCAAACACAGGCGATGATGCAGGAGAAGGAAAAACAACAGGAAATGGGTGGGATTTCCCCACCATCGACTTCTCTGCCCTCTCACGGTCCTCCTAACAGGGATCTGGTAAAATAACAAATATGGAGGGAAGTAGAAGAAAACAACTGGTATGAATGGGCTCAATATACAGCATCTAAATTAAGACAGACAAATTGCTTACTGTGTGCGCCTTCTCCACTGAAAGAATAAGCGGTCGTACCTAATCCTTATGATTATAGGGACTGTGCTGACTTTAATCAAAACCTTTGCTGTTTGAGAAGATCATAAAGGCGTCATTGTCCAGTTGAATGTGTGTCATATTTGGGTAATCCACACTATCAGCGATACGACAACCAAACAGGCTAGGGAAAATGGTGTCTAGAATTGGATGTACAGGTGGAAGCACAGAAGTTAGAGACCCCACATGAATATTGAATAGATTATAAACAACCTTATGAATGTTTTAACAGCACAGAAGGACAGCATGAGATGGGGAAGTTTAGAGGCACGTGGCACTTGACTAAATAACACCAATTGGAATGCAAACACAACAATAACACCAATTGGAATGCAAACACAACAACGTATCAAGCAGCCAGAAGTTGGGTGGGAAGAGTAATTACTCACAATAATTGTCAAAATCATACTCTAGCACGACCATTAATTGCACCATATGAAGAACAGACTGGTAGTGGCAGATTTCTTCTGGATATGCGGAGGGAAAAGATGAAGGGCAACATTACCGAAGGGATGAACAGGCCTTTGTGCAAGGGTTAGGTTGATTCAACAGATAACTGTCACTGAATGGAATTCTAGTGATACTAAGCAACAAACTACAAAACATAGAGTAAGGAGAGAATATAAGTCTGACCACAAGGTCTATTTAGATGCAATAGGACAACTTAGAGGAATCCCCAAGGAATACAAAGCAAGAAATTATGTTAAGTCAGGATTTGAATCAATATTTCTCTGGATAGCATCAAAGAAAATCTAGAATGGAATAATTATATTTACTATAACCAACAAAGATTCATTAATTATACCGACTCTGCATTGACAGCTTTGGGAGAACAAGTATAGGCCACAAGCAGAATGACATGGCAGAACAGGCAGGCAGGCCTTGAAATGGCTTTTAGCAGAAAAAGGTGGAGTTTGTGTTATGTTTGGAGATGAATGCTGAAACTTCACCCCCAATAACACTGCCCCAGATGGTTCATTTACTAAGGCAATGACCAAGCTGAAAGGACTACGACAGGAAGTAAAGGACAATGATGGACATGATTCCCATGCCTGCGACTGGTTGGACTCAATCCTGGGAAAATGGGGAGCAATGTTTGCAAAAATGTCAATCATGATTGCCATAGTGGTGATGGAGAGTGGTATTCTGTTGTGTTTGACCTTTTCTGAAATCTCTCCTGATCCGAACCCCAGTAAAACAGATGACTGTACATTACCAACCCACCTGTGAAGGTGTGCCCTGTCCCTGGAGCTCCAGGACAATACACCAACAAAAAGGGAAAACCGTGTAATGCTAAAGGAGGACCATTGGACTGTCCATTTGGAAGTCCTGAATGCATATGGTGAGTAGCTCCAGGTGGAGGATGGGCTTGTCGTGTCTATCCGGAACAACAACAGTTGCTGGAAACTGACAGAGATGGTGATCTTCTGGACACATACCTAGTACCCGAACTATATCAAAGATGATGAGGACCCAAACCCTGATCACAGGTTCTGACCAAATGTAGGAGTACATCTAGAGCGTAAACCATGGCCAAAAAGAGGGTATTGTAAGTGGTGCTCAAAGGGATGCAAAGAAAGAGATTGACATCATCATCCTCTTGAACCATTGGATTGTGCAATGTGTCAAAGGGGTGATTTCCCCATTGTGTTGTGATGAAGAGTGTGTTTAGTGAATATACATCTATTCACTATATCAATTGTTGAATGATACTATAAATGATGTTAGACCTTCTGAGTATTTGCTTTGTCTAAACATGTATGTAACATAGGCTTTTTCCGGCTACAAGAGTCCACAGACCATGCCCTTAATCCTCCGACAGGTTTAACACTTATGCTAAAATGGTTGTTGGAGAGGTGTTCGTGAGGGAGGGCCACATGTTTAGGTGTTATATTGAGAATGATATTATAAGGATTTGCGAGGTTGAGATTATTGTTTTTATTGTATTCTACATAAATGAGAAAACCTCTGGCAAAGCAGTGCATGCACATGCTCATACACAGTATGATAAAGGACAATTGTCTGGAGGATGGATCTTTTACTTCTTTCTAGCTATATGTGAAAGGAGAGGTTTGGTCCCGATTCCCCAGTATGGGTGAAGATGAGGAGCAATGGTTGATAAGGAGAAAGGGAGGCAGATTGTCTCCATAGCAATACATACAGAAGGTGCTTCTCCTTCTCACTTGTACTGGATCAACTTTAAAGGTTTTACTTAGTACGTCCCAAAGGGGAGGAACATATAGGTGTTTTCTGTTAAGAGAATGTGTTTCTTGTTAAAAGGTTGAACAGCAAAAAAGGGAGTAATCAAAGGCACTATGTGTAATCTGGGATTAAGTGTTTTATTGGTATAATTCTATAGTTAGCCTTTAGTTATCTGTACTTAATCCTATAATGGCCCGAAGTAATATTATAGTCCGATAATGGCATGTTGCAATCTTAGAATTGCCTATAGTAATCTGTACTTATTATTTGTTGGAAATAATGTATAGGCGCACCACCAATATAATTGATCCAAGGAACTGGAGGGGAGGGGAAACCCCGCCAAGAGAAACTTAGATTTGGAAACAATGGTGGAGTAAAGCCGATGGGAAATGGTTATTAGCATAAAGTGGAGGGACTATGAAACTTGAATAAAGCATGAATCTGTATAAAAGGAGTGGACTAAGACTGAGTCCAGCAGTTGCTCCATGGACCAACTCGACTTGTTACTTCGTAATAAAGTCGATTTGATTTCACAGGCTCCAGTATCTGAGAGATATTATTGAACCAATATTTCCACAACAACATCACTTTCTTTTACAAGGTAACTAGTGCCATGCTTATGATGTTGTTGCCAGCTAGTCACCATAAACTAGAGTGCCTTGCAAAAGCATTCATCCCCCTTGGCAATGCATTACAACCTGTAATTTAAATGGTTTAGTTCAGTTCATTTCTAAACATGTCAAAGAGAGTAACAAAACATTAGGTAGATATATTTTTTTAATTGGCTCAAACTCCCCATCACACTGTCAACTTCATCACAGCGTCAAGGGATCAGGAAGTTAGACTTCTAACCAACCCATCGGGAGAAATCCCAGTAATCCAGCAGACCCAATCTGGTGAGATTTGTAACGAAACAGAACAAAACAAGCAACACAACAGTACACTCCTACATGTATCACTCGATACACTCCTTCATATCACTATTCCCCCATTTTTGACACAAAACTCACAATGTGAGTAATGTGTTAAAATAACAAAACACCACTACTGGTTAAAAATAAAACAAAACACTTTCAATTAACAAAATCGAATTAGAATCACTACCCATAATAACTCCTTAAAGAAAAGAAATGTGTACCCATACAGTCATAGGAAAATAGACTTAAGACAGCCTACCCTTATTCAAAGGCAATGCCCTCTCCTTCTTCCCGTTGATCTGAATCACAGATAGGGCTATGAACCATAAACTTCATCATAATTATTAGTATTACTAATGACCTTCAAATCAGTATTAAAATTACCTTAAAATTCATCGTCCTAATGGCTTTCCAGACAAACATTTCATACATTTTGTTATCCATGTTCACATTTATTTCTTATAAAAATGTAGATGTGTTCAATTAAAACTCTGAAAATAAAAATAATCAGAAAATTCCATGTATGTGCCCCTTTAAGATACCTCGGCACTAACCCGTGAAAACCCACAAAGGAAATAGTCCACTCAATAAGTCAAACACATATTAACACCACTAACAAATATTCATAGCAATTGTGTTGTGAGTGGGTATTTTCAAACCATATAGCAAAAACAACTAAAATAACCAGGCCAGTTCTCTTTACTGCGTCCCTTACAGCCTGATATAGCCCAGCGAGCACGACTCACTTTCACCAGCAGACTAAAAACATGGCATTAGTAGTCTATCCAAAAACCACCAATAACTAATAACATATGTCCATTCAAATTATTAAAAGCCAATGTCTTCATGTCAGTCTACCCAAACACTAATACTCTATATTATTAATAACAATCTCTTTCACACTTATTAAACATCCATGACTTTGAAATTAACATGTAATGCCCAAATAAAATCCATCCGTCAATTCATAAAGGCAATAATTAATACCCATACTTATTTATCAACTATGATCATTGTCACAGATCCATAGCAATTTTCCATCTGCTATTATTAAAATTAATTAGATTTAGTAACTGTCCCTTCTGATTTGGCTACAGGTAATAAAACAAACACTTGCAATTTGTTAACAAACATATATTCAATGCGTATCTATATCATTATTATTTGATTCAGTGATTTAAATTACGACATCATTCCTCGGAGCCTATTATATCAGGCGATTAAAGAGTCATTCAAAATCGAACTAAGCAAGCTGTAAAATTGTCCAGTTTATATCTTAAAACAAAACACTGGCTGCTATAACTTTCTAAAGAAAAAACACATCCATTAACTCAAAACCAGATCTTGCGCCTTGTAATAAAAGCAAATTATATTTTCTCATGCAACATATTTAAATTAAATTTACTGCGTCACATTAGCTCTGCAAAGATAATTAGCTTAATGGAAACCCTAATTTGGCGTTGTATGACCTATAAGTTACGTCAAGATTCCATCTTAATTCACTAATTGTAAGGGAAAAGCATTTATTCAATAAATATAGCAACTCATCTCTTACTGCAAAAAATACATTTTCAGGCCTTAAGGGCAGTTTTCTCTAGTTGTATTATCCGGACGGAGAAAATCCCATAAGCATTTAAAAACAGTCATATAATGCTTTCATAACCTTATCTCTTATCAAACAATCCATAAAGGGGACCAACCCAGAAAAAACGTGTATTTACTATTTTCGCACCCGATGTACGTCTACATCTGGGGGAGCAAGTTAGTATATTATTCATAATTTTGTTCCATCATTCTTCATCAAATCTCTAGTAATCGATTATACACAAATATTTGTTTCAATATTTTTTTCTCGTATCTCCAAAGAATCAATATATAACATAGAAATCTTAGGTACTCACATTAATGAACCACTCCATGTGCATTTCCAATGACTCTCCATCCATACTACTCCCAGCAGAACCCAAAATGTTAGTTTCCCGGGACGCTGCCTGGCGGATCATAGGAATAATGCTCCACCCGTATCCTCAACGGTTCCCTAGACTTCCAGAAATTACAGACTTGCCGCTACTGTCTAAAATAACATGGCACGCTCAATACCACCCTGTGATATTCTATGATGGGCAGTAATGGACAGAACCACAAGATAACGGCATAAATCAAAACGTATTATTCACATTTAAATCAGTTTATTATACAAATTCCAATTTCTTATAACGCAATTTTATATATGTTATTATCCAAACTTCAGCTCAACATTTATTTCTACACTCACACAACTCTCATATCACATTCACAACTCTCATATCACAAATCTGACGTGTTTCCACTAGTCACAAGGGATCCCACAGCCACAAATATTGTAAAAATGTATGAAAACAAAAATGTGCTTTTTGGTGTTAATTTAAGGTTATGGTTAGGCAGTGGTGGAAAAAGTAATCAATTGTCATACTTGAGTAAAAGTAAACATACCTCAAGTAAAAGTGAAAGTTACCCAGTAAAATATTACTTGAGTAAAAATAATTTGGTTTTAAATATACTTAAGTATCAAAAGTAAATGGAATTGCTTAAATGTACTTAATTAATCTTGATACTACCCATCCCGGGTCCGGGAGCGTAATCATCAACTGACACTAATTAGCATAACGCGATGGACATAAATATTACTAGAAAATATTCCTATTCATGAAATAACAAATGAAATATATGGAAATATATGGAAACACAGCCTTTTGTTAATCACCCTGTCATCTCAGATTTTGAAAATATGCTTTACAGCCAAAGCAAGACAAGCATTTGTGTAAGTTAATCGATAGCCTAGCATAGCATTATGACTAGCTAGCAGCAGGCAACCTGGTCACGAAAATCAGAAAAGCAATCAAATTAAATCGTTTACCTTTGATGAACTTCGGATGTTTTCAATCACGAGACTCCCAGTTAGTTAGCAAATGTTCCTTTTTTCCAAAAATATTATTTTGTAGGCGAAATAGCTCCGTTTGTTCTTCACGTTTGGCTGAGAAATCGACCGGAAATTGCGGTCACTACAACGCCGGTAAATATTCCAAATTAGCTCCATAATATCGACAGAAACATGGCAAACGTTGTTTATAATCAATCCTCAAAACAGGCTTTCCTCTGACACTGCCTATTATATAGGTCCTGAATGGCAGGAAGTTTGGCTCCAGTGATATACTGGGCCGTACTCACTACCCTCTGCAGCGCCTTACTGTCAGATGTCGAGCAGTGTCCATACCAGGCGGTGATGCAACCGGTCAGGATGCTCTCGATGGTGCAGCTGTAGAACCTTTTGAGGATCTGGGGACCCATGCTAAATCTTTTCAGTCTCCTGAGGGGGGAAATGTTTTGTTGTGCCCTATTCACGACTGTCTTGGTATGTTTGGACTAAAGGTTGACCGATTAATCGGAATGGCTGATTAATTAGGGCCGATTTCAAGTTTTCATAACAATCTGAAATTAATTTAACTAGGCAAGTCAGTTAAGAACACATTCTTATTTTCAATGACCCGCTAGGAACGGTGGGTTAACTGCCTTGTTCAGGGGCAGAACGACAGATTTTCATCTTGTCAGCTCGTGGGATCCAATCTTGCAACCTTACAGTTAACTAGTCCAACGCAATAACGACCTGCCTCTCTCTCGTTGCACTCCACAAGGAGACTGCCTGTTACACGAATGCAGTAAGCCAAGGTAAGTTGCTAGCTAGCATTAAACTTATCTTATAAAAAACAATCAATCATAATCACTAGTTAACTACTCATGGTTGATGATATTACTAGATATGATCTAGCATGTCCTGTATTGCATATAATCTGACTGAGCATACAAGCATAAAAGTATCTAAGTATCTGACTGAGCGGTGGTAGGCAGAAGCAGGCGTGTAAACATTCATTCAAACAGCACTTTCGGGCGTTTTGCCAGCAGCTCATCGTTGTGCGTCAAGCATTGCGGTGTTTATGATTTCAAACTATCAACTCCTGAGATGAGGCTGGTGTAACCGAAGTGAAATGGCTAGCTAGTTAGCACCCGCTAATAGCGTTTCAAACGTCACTCGCTCTGAGCCTTCTAGTAGTTGTTCCCCTTGCTCTGCATGGGTAACGCTGCTTCGATGGTGGCTGTTGTTGTTGTGTTGCTGGTTCGAGCCCAGGGAGGAGCGAGGAGAGGGACGGAAGCTATATTGTTACACTGGCAATACTAAAGTGCCTATAAGAACATCCAATAGTCAAAGGTTAATGAAATACAAATGGTATAGAGGGAAATAGTCCTATAATTCCTATAATAACTACAACCTAAAACTTCTTACCTGGGAATATTGAAGACTCATGTTAAAAGGAACCACCAGCTTTCATATGTTCTCATGTTCTGAGCAAGGAACTGAAACGTTAGCACTTTAATTTTCTTCTCCAACACTTTGTTTTTGCATTATTTAAACCGAATTGAACATGTTTCATTATTTATTTGAGGCTAAATTGATTTTATTGATGTATTATATTAAGTTAAAATAAGTGTTCTTTCAGTATTGTTGTAATTGTCATTATTACAAATAAATACATTTTTAAAAATCGCCCGATTAATCGGTATCGGCTTTTTTGGTCCTCCTATAAATCGGTATCGGTATCGGCATTGAAAAATCATAATCGGTCGACCTCTAGTTTGGACCATGATAGTTCGCTGGTGATATGTACACCAAGGAACTTGAAACTCTCGACCCGCTCCACTACAGCCCCGTCGATGTTAAATGGGGGCCTGTTCGGCCCGCCTTGTCCTGTTGTCCACAATCAGCTCCTTTGTATTGCTCACATTGAGGAAGAGGTTTTTGTGCTGGCACCACACTGACAGTTTTCTGACCTCCTCCCTATAGGCTGTCTCATCGTTGTCGGTGATCAGGCCTACCACTGTTGTGTAGTCAGCAAACTTAATGATGGTGTTGGCCATGCAGTCGTGGGTGAACAGAGAGTACAGGAGGGGACTAAGTGCCCACCCCTGAGGGGCCCCAATGTTAAGGATCAGCATGGCAGACGTGTTGTTGCCTACTCTTACCACCTGGGGAGGCCTGTCAGGAAGTCCAGGATCCAGTTGCAGAGGGAGATGTTTAGTCCCAGAGTCCTTAGCTTAGTGATGAGCTTTGAAGGCACTATGGTGTTGAACGCTGAGCTGTAGTCAATGAACAGCATTCTCACATACTAAAGTGCCTTTTTTCCAGGTGATAAAGGGCAGTGTGGAGTGTGATTGAGATTGCGTCATCTATGGATCTGTTGGGGCGGAATGTGAATTTGAGTGGGTCTAGGGATTCCGGGAGGATGCTGTTGATGTGAGCCATGATTAGCCTTTCAAAGCACTTCATGGCTACCGATGTGAGTGCTACGGGGCGGTAATTATTTAGTCAGGTTACCTTCACTTCCTTGGCCACAGGGACTATGGTGGTCTGCTTGAAACATGTAGGTATTACAGACTCTGTCAGGGAGAGGTTGAAAATACCAGTGAAGACACTTGACAGTTGGTCCGCGCATGCTTTGAGTACACGTCCTGATAATCCGTCTGGCCCAGCGGCTTTGTGAATGTTGACCTGTTTAAAGGTTTTGTTCACATCGGCTACCGAGAGCGTTATCACACAGTCATCCAATACAGCTGGTGCTCTCGTGCATGCTTCAGTGTTGCTTGCCTCGAAGCGAGCATAGAAGGCATTTAGCTCATCTGGTATGCTTGCGTCACTGGGAAGCTCGCGTCTGGGTTTCCCTTTGTAGTCCGTAATAGTATTCAAGCCCTGCCTCATCCGATGAGCGTCAGAGCCGGTGTAGTAGGATTCAGTCTTAATCCTGTATTGACGCTTTGCTTGTTTGATGGTTCGTCTGAGGGCATAGCAGGATTTCTTATAAGCGTCTGGATTAGTCTCCCACTCCTTGAATGCGGCAGTTCTAGCCTTTAGCTCCATGCGGATGTTGCCTGTAATCCGTGGCTTCTGGTTGGGATATGTACGTACGGTCACTGTGGGAATGACGTCGTTGATGCACTTATTGATGAAGCTGATGACTGAGGTGGTGTACTCCTCAACGCCATTTGATGAATCCCGGAACATATTCCAGTCTGTGCTAGCAAAACAGTTAAGTAGTCTAGCATCCGCGTCATCTGACCACTTCCATATTCACTGGTACTTCCTGCTTTAGTTTTTGCTTGTAAGCAGTAATCAGGAGGATATAATTATGGTCAAATTTGTCAAATGGAGGGCGGTGGAGAGCTTTGTATGCATCTCTGTGTGTGGAGTAAAGGTGGTCTAGGATTTTTTCTTCCACTGGTTGTACATGTGACATGCTGGTAGAAATTAGGTAAAACTGATTTAAATTTTCCTGCATTAAAGTCCCCAGCCACTAAATAGTGCCGCTTATGGCCTTATATAGTTGGTTGAGAGCGAGTGCAAGCTTCGTTCTGTGGTGGTAAATAAACGGCTACAAATAATATAGATGAGAAGTCTCCTGGTAGATAGTGTGGTCTACAGCTTATCATAAGGTACTCTACATCAGGTGAGCAATACCTCGAGGCTTCTTTAATATTAGACATTGCGCAACATGCTAGAAACATGATGTCATGTTGCTAGCTAAATGGTTAGCATAACAGGCTAATTAATTCCTACCTTGCTTGCCATGGCTTTAGCTAACCAAGCAAAACACACGCCAGGTCTGGTATGATGTAGCTAGCTAGCTAGCTTTCAATACGACCTGACCAGCTAAAATTCCTGCTAGCTATCTAGTTTAAACTTGGATTAGCATTCGAGGGCTGACTGTTCTCATACAGGTTTGTGTAGTGCAAAAATGAATGAAGGATCCAACTATGGTGGTATGTAATTAATGTCATGTCTGACTACTGCAGTACTGCTTGTCCATGTGCTAGCTAATAGCAACAAACCCAGACGGGCTGTCTAAATGTTGTGTCAACATCCAACAGAGATCAGCTTGGTGGTTGCATAGTAACGGCATCTCCAGCCATAATTCTAATCGAGCTGGCACCAGTTGTGAAACTGGTCTGCTCTGTCCCGGGTTTCCCTTGACCTAGCTCAAATTTGAGAATTCCATTTGAGCCAGCTTTAATTTGGCTCTAATTTTATTAAGTGCCAGTGGAAACTGAGCTTTACTGTCCCCAGCAGAACGTACACCTGTGAAATGATCATGCTGTTTAATCAGCTTCTTGATATACCACACCTGTCAGGTGGATTATCTTGGCAAAAGAGAAATGCTCACCAACAGGGATGTAAACAGATGTGAACAAAATCTGATATATGCTTTTTGTGCATATGGAACATTTCTGGGATCTTTTATTTCAGTTCCTGAAACATGGGACCAACCAACACTTTACATGTTGTGTTTATTTTTGTTCAGTGTAATTAGCATAGGTAGTCCATTGTCTTCTGTAAACCAGTGATGTAACATGTAGGCTGTTCACCCATAAAAGTATTGATTCATTCAAGGTTTATACCAATAGAAAATTGTCAGAAAAACAGTAACCCAAAGCACGTCTTCACCAAATGGTTAAAGTTAGATGATTTACTGAGAATTTAGCATGTTTAGAGTGAATGGAATGTCATCACAGGCATGATCAAAAAGTGGTGAACTGTGGCGCAGCTCTGCGGCAGAACGTCAACTGACAAGCAAATCCCGTTTTTCTCTACATTCTACAGCAGTGAGTGAACACCCTAACATGGGAATATGGCTGCACGAGAACCCTATAAAAAGTGTATCAATTTTTTTATGATTATTATTTCTCTGTTATGAAAGATAACTTCCTAAACCTTATACTTCCTAAACCGTACCGCAAGCGATACATAGTCATGTTCAGACCAATCTTCAGAGATCAAGGGCTTGTACGTAAGCATTTCACAGTAAGGTCTACCTACACACGTTGTATTCGGCGCATGTGACAAAAAAGTTTGACTTGATTTGGAATTTCTGGAGGCAGTAGAAATGCAATTTGAGCTAGCCCATCAAGACCAGCCCAACCTGGGTTGACTTCAAAGTGACAATGGAAACAGGGCTTAAAAGGCCACTCCAAAACATAAAGTTTTGTCACACAACACAGTGACACAGCTGTCTCAAGTTTTGAGAGACCGTGCAATTGGCATGCTGACTGCAGGAATGTCCACCAGAGCTGTTGCCAGAGTATTGTATGTTCATTTCTCTACCATAAGCCACCTCCAAAGTTGTTTTAGAGAATTTGGCAGTACGTCCAACTGGCCTTATAACCACAGACCATATGTAACCACGCCAGCCAAGGACCTTCACATCCAGCTTCTTCACCTGTGTGATTGTTTGAGACCGGCCACCCGATGAAACTGTTTTTTTTTTTTAAATGAAGAATGGTGTTGTGTGGGTGAGAGGTTTGCTGATGCCAACATTGTGAACAGAGTACCCCATGGTGGCGGTGGGTTATGGTATGGGCAAGCCTAAGCTACGGACATAAACACAAATGCATTTTATCGATGGCAATTTAAATGCACAGAGATACCGTGGCGAGATCCTGAGGCCCATTGTCGTGCCATTCATCCGCCGTCATCAAATCAAATCTAATTTTGTTTGTCACATACACATGGTTAGCAGATGTTAATGCGAGTGTAGCGAAATGCTTGTGCTTCTAGTTCCGACAATGCAGTAATAACCAACAAGTAATCTAACTAACAATTCCAAAACTACTGTCTTATACACAGTGTAAGGGGATAAAGAATATGTACATAAGGATATATGAATGAGTGATGGTACAGAGCAGCATAGGCAAGATACAGTAGATGATATCGAGTACAGTATATACATATGAGATGAGTATGTAAACAAAGTGGCATAGTTAAAGTGGCTAGTGATACATGTATTACATAAGGATGCAGTAGATGATATAGAGTACAGTATATACGTATGCATATGAGATGAATAATGTTGGGTAAGTAACATTATATAAGGTAGCGTTGTTTAAAGTGGCTAGTGATATATTTACATCATTTCCCATCAATTCCCATTATTAAAGTGTCTGGAGTGAGTCAGTGTCATTGTCAGTGTGTTGGCAGCAGCCACTCAATGTTAGTGGTGGCTGTTTAACAGTCTGATGGCCTTGAGATAGAAGCTGTTTTTCAGTCTCTCGGTCCCAGCTTTGATGCACCTGTACTGACCTCGCCTTCTGGATGATAGCGGGGTGAACAGGCAGTGGCGCGGGTGGTTGATGTCCTTGATGATCTTTATGGCCTTCCTGTAACATCGGGTGGTGTAGGTGTCCTGGAGGGCAGGTAGTTTGCCCCCGGTGATGCGTTGTGCAGACCTCACTACCCTCTGGAGAGCCTTACGGTTGAGGGCGGAGCAGTTGCCGTACCAGGCGGTGATACAGCCCGACAGGATGCTCTCGATTGTGCATCTGTAGAAGTTTGTGAGTGCTTTTGGTGACAAGCCGAATTTCTTCAGCCTCCTGAGGTTGAAGAGGCGCTGCTGCGCCTTCTTCACGATGCTGTCTGTGTGAGTGGACCAATTCAGTTTGTCTGTGATGTGTATGCCGAGGAACTTAAAACTTGCTACCCTCTCCACTACTGTTCCATCGATGTGGATCGGGGGGTGTTCCCTCTGCTGTTTCCTGAAGTCCACAATCATCTCCTTAGTTTTGTTGACGTTGAGTGTGAAGTTATTTTCCTGACACCACACTCCGATGGCCCTCACCTCCTCCCTGTAGGCCGTCTCGTCGTTGTTGGTAATCAAGCCTACCACTGTTGTGTCGTCCGCAAACTTGATGATTGAGTTGGAGGCGTGCGTGGCCACGCAGTCGTGGGTGAACAGGGAGTACAGGAGAGGGCTCAGAACGCACCCTTGTGGGGCCCCAGTGTTGAGGATCAGCGGGGAGGAGATGTTGTTGCCTACCCTCACCACCTGGGGGCGGCCCGTCAGGAAGTCCAGTACCCAGTTGCACAGGGCGGGGTCGAGACCCAGGGTCTCGAGCTTGATGACGAGCTTGGAGGGTACTATGGTGTTGAATGCCGAGCTGTAGTCGATGAACAGCATTCTCACATAGGTATCACATATTCCTCTTGTCCAGATGGGTTAGGGCAGTGTGCAGTGTGGTTGAGATTGCATCGTCTGTGGACCTATTTGGGCGGTAAGCAAATTGGAGTGGGTCTAGGGTGTCAGGTAGGGTGGAGGTGATATGGTCCTTGACTAGTCTCTCAAAGCACTTCATGATGACGGATGTGAGTGCTACGGGGCGGTAGTCGTTTAGCTCAGTTACCTTAGCTTTCTTGGGAACAGGAACAATGGTGGCCCTCTTGAAGCATGTGGGAACAGCAGACTGGTATAGGGATTGATTGAATATGTCCATAAACACACCGGCCAGCTGGTCTGCGCATGCTCTGAGGGCGCGGCTGGGGATGCCGTCTGGGCCTGCAGCCTTGCGAGGGTTAACACGTTTAAATGTTTTACTCACCTCGGCTGCAGTGAAGGAGAGACCGCATGTTTTCGTTGCAGGCCGTGTCAGTGGCACTGTATTGTCCTCAAAGCGGGCAAAAAAGTTATTTAGTCTGCCTGGGAGCAAGACATCCTGGTCCGTGACCGGGCTGGATTTCTTCCTGTAGTCCGTGATTGACTGTAGACCCTGCCACATGCCTCTTGTGTCTGAGCCGTTGAATTGAGATTCTACTTTGTCTCTGTACTGACGCTTAGCTTGTTTGATAGCCTTGCGGAGGGAATAGCTGCACTGTTTGTATTCGGTCATGTTACCAGACACCTTGCCCTGATTAAAAGCAGTGGTTCACGCTTTCAGTTCCACACGAATGCTGCCATCAATCCACGGTTTCTAGTTAGGGAATGTTTTAATCGTTGCTATGGGAACGACATCTTCAACGCACGTTCTAATGAACTCGCACACCGAATCAGCGTATTCGTCAATATTGTTATCTGACGCAATACGAAACATCTCCCAGTCCACGTGATGGAAGCAGTCTTGGAGTGTGGAGTCAGCTTGGTCGGACCAGCGTTGGACAGACCTCAGCGTGGGAGCCTCTTGTTTTAGTTTCTGTCTGTAGGCAGGGATCAACAAAATGGAGTCGTGGTCAGCTTTTCCGAAAGGGGGGCGGGGCAGGTCATTACATGCGTCGCGGAAGTTAGAGTAACAATGATCCAAGGTCTTTCCACCCCTGGTTGCGCAATCGATATGCTGATAAAATTTAGGGAGTCTTGTTTTCAGATTAGCCTTGTTGAAATCCCCAGCTACAATGAATGCAGCCTCCGGATAAATCGTTTCCAGTTTGCAGAGAGTTAAATAAAGTTTGTTCAGAGCCATCGATGTGTCTGCTTGGGGGGGATATATACGGCTGTGATTATAATCGAAGAGAATTCTCTTGGTAGATAATGCGGTCTACATTTGATTGTGAGGAATTCTAAAATTAGGTGAACAGAAGGATTTGAGTTCCTGTATGTTTCTTTCATCACACCATGTCACGTTAGCCATAAGGCATACGCCCCCGCCCCTCTTCTTACCAGAAAGATGTTTGTTTCTGTCTGCGCGATGCGTGGAGAAACCCGTTGGCTGCACCGCCTCGGATAGCGTCTCTCCAGTGAGCCATGTTTCCGTGAAGCAAAGAACGTTGCAGTCTCTGATGTCCCTCTGGAATGCTACCCTTGCTCGGATTTCATCAACCTTGTTGTCAAGAGACAGGACATTGGCAAGAAGTATGCTAGGGAGTGGTGCACGGTGTGCCCGTCTCCGGAGTCTGACCAGAAGACCGCCTCGTTTCCCTCTTTTTCGGAGTCGTTTTTTTGGGTCGCTGCATGGAATCCACTCCGTTGTCCTGTTTGTAAGGCAGAACACAGGATCCGCGTCGCGAAAAACATATTCTTGGTCGTACTGATGGTGAGTTGACGCTGATCTTATATTTCAGTAGTTCTTCTCGACTGTATGTAATGAAACCTAAGATGACCTGGGGTACTAATGTAAGAAATAACACGTAAAAAAACAAAAAACTGCATAGTTTCCTAGGAACGCGAAGCGAGGCGGCCATCTCTGTCGGCGCCGGAAGTGCGCCGGAAGTGCGCCGACACATGTTTCAGCATGATAATGCACGGCCCCATGTCGCAAGGATCTGTACACAATTTCTGGAAGCTGAAAATTTCTGCTTACTCACCAGACATCACCCATTGAGCATGGATGGGATGCTCTGTATCGATGTGTGCGACAGTGTGTTCCAGTTCCCACCATCATCCAGCAACTTCGCACAGCCATTAAAGAGGAGTGGGGCACATTCCACAGGCCACAATCAACAGCCTGATCAACTCTATGCGAAGTAGATTTGTCACGCTGGATGCCAGGAGAACGCTACCTGCCCGCCCCAATGCATAGTGACAACAGTAAAGTTTGGTGGAGGAGGAATACTGGTCTGGGGCTGTTGTTCATGGTTCGGGCTAGGCCCCTTAGTTCCAGTGAAGGGAAATCTTAATCCTACAGCATACAATCACATTCTAGAGAATTCTGTGCTTACAACTTTGTAGTAACAGTTTGGGGGAAGGCCCTTTCCTCTTTCAGCATAACAATGTATCTGTTAGCAATTTATGTTATTCTTTAATAACACAAAGCCCAAAGCAAATCAGGGGGTGGAAAATAGGTATATTCAAAGAGGATAAATCATAGATGTTATGCTGAGAGGTAGATGGTCTTTCCTTCCCTGTCCTCAGTGATTCTCTCCACAGAACAAAGAACAGGATGTCCTTTATAACCCAGCCCTAGCCTGTGGTTGACCAATTACAATTCCTTGCAATAAAACTGGGCCAATGGCCTAAATAACAAGTATCCTATTTCAGGCTCACTGTATAGACAAATTCCTCCCATACCTCTAACCCATTGCTCAATAATCCCCTATTACAGAAAAAACTATATTTACATTGATCAATAGTACTCTTGACTTTGTCCTCTTGACCTCTCATTTTTTTATTTCCCCTTTATTTAACCAGGTAAGCTAGTTGAGAACAAGTTCTTATTTGCAACTGCGACCTGGCCAAGATAAAGCATAGCAGTTCGAAACATACAACAACACAGAGTTACACATGGAATGAACAAAACATACAGTCAATAATACAGTAGAAAAAAGAAAACAAAGTCTATATACAGTGAGTGCAAATTAGGTCAAATAAGGGAGTTAAGGCAATAATTAGGCCATGGTGGCAAAGTAATTACAATTTGGCAATTAAACACTGGAATGGTAGATGTGCAAAAGATGGATGTGCAAGTAGAGATACTGTGGTGCAAAAGGAGAAAAATAAATAAATACAGTATGGGGATGAGGTAGATAGATGGGCTGTATACAGATGGGCTATGAACAGGTGCAGTGATCTGTGAGCTGCTCTGACAGCTGGTTCTTAAAGCTAGTGAGGGAGATGGGAATCTCCAGCTTCAGTGATTTTTGCAGTTCGTTCCAGTCAGTGGCAGCAGAGAACTGGAAGGAAAGGCAACCAAAGGAGGAATTGGCTTTGGGGGTGACCAGTGAGATATACCTGCTGAAGCACGTGCTACGAGTGGGTGCTGCTATGGTGACCAGCAAGCTGAGATAGGGCGGGGCTTTACCTAGCAGAGACTTGTAGATAACCTGTAACCAGTGGGTTTGGCGACGAGTATGAAGCGAGGGCCATCCAACGAGAGCGTATAGGTCGCAGTGGTGAGTAGTGTATGGGGCTTTGGTGTCAAAACGGATGGCATTGTGATAGACTACATCCAGTTTGCTGAGTAGAGTGTTGGAGGCTATTTTATAGATGACATCGTCGAAGTCAAGGATCGGTAGGATGGTCAGTTTTACGAGGGTATGTTTGGCAGCATGAGTGAAGGAAGCTTTGTTGTGAAATAGGAAGCCAATTCTAGATTTAATTGTTTGGAGATGCTTAATGTGAGTCTGGAAGGAGAGTTTACAGTCTAGCCAGACACCTAGGTATTTGTAGTTATCCACGTATTCTAAGTCAGAGCCGTCCAGAGTAGTGATGCTGGATGGGCGGGCAGGTGCGGGCAATGATCGGTTGAATAGCATGCATTTAGTTTTATTTGCGTTTAAGAGCAGTTGGAGGCCACAGAAGGAGAGTTGTATGGCATTGAAGCTCGTCTGGAGGTTAGTTAACACAGTGTTCAAAGAAGGGCCAGAAGTATACAGAATGGTGTCGTCTGCGTAGAGGTGGATTAGAGAATCACAAGCAGCAAGAGCGACATCATTGATGTATACAGAGAAGAGAGTCGGCCCGAGAATTTAACCCTGTGGCACCCCCATAGAGACTGCCAGAGGTCCGGACAACAGGCCCTCCAATTTGACACACTGAGCTCTATCAGAGAAGTAGCTGGTGAACCAGGCTAGGCAATCATTTGAGAAACCAAGGCTGTTGAGTCTGCCAATAAGAATGTGGTGATTGACAGAGTCGAAAGCCTTGGCCAGGTCGATGAATACAGCTGCACACTAATGTCTCTTATCGATGGCGGTTATGATATCGTTAAGGACATTGAGCATGGCTGAGGTGCACCCATGACCAGCTCGGAAACCAGATTGCGTAGTGGAGAAGGTACGATGTGATTCAAAATGGTCAGTAATCTGTTTTTTAACTTGGCTTTCGAAGACCTTAGAGATGCAGTGTAGGATAGATATAGGTCTGTAGCAGTTTGGGTCTAGAGTGTCTCCCCCTTTGAAGAGGGGGATGACCGCGGCAGCATTCCAATCTTTGGGAATCTCAGACGACACGAAAGAGAGGTTGAACAGGCTACTAATAGGGGTTGCAACAATTTTGGCAGATCATTTTAGAAAGAGAGGGTCCAGATTGTCTAGCCGGCTGATTTGTAGGGGTCCAGATTTTGCAGCTCTTTCAGAACATCAGCTATCTGGATATGGGTGAAGGAGAAATGGTGGGTGCGCGGGCGGTTTGCTGTGAGTGTGCTGGGCAGTTGACCGGGGAAGGGGTAGCCAGGTGGAAAGCATGGCCAGCCGTAGAGAAATGCTTATTGAAATTGATTTGTCGGTTGTAACAGTGTTTCCAAGCCTCAGAGCAGTGGGTAGCTGGGAGGAGGTGCTCTTATTCTCCATGGATTTTACAGTGTCCCAGAACTTTGAGTTTGTACTGCAGGATGCACATTTGTTTAAAAAAGCTAGCCTTAGCTTTCCTAACTGCCTCATACTCTGCGTTGAGTATTAATCTTCAAAATATTGTTACTCCCCCCAAGACCAGATTAAAAATAAATATATTAAGTACATTTTTAGAAAACAATTTAGAAAACACGAAAAAATAGACAGTATAAAAAACATTAGCAGTAAGCATAAAATCATTCACATTAAACACCTTGCATTTCTATAAAACACAAAGGGCATATTGTACTTCCTGTTACAATAAGAAATAGATTTCAAAAAACGTTAGAGAAAATAAATATTAACAGGTGTGATAATGAGGGCCCTTACAATTCCTACCAAATCCTATATTAGGAGGAAACTCACAAAAAAATGTTTGTCTACTAGACAATAATATTCAATCATCCTATTGGCAAGGTCTTCATTCACCAAGTCCTTTAAAAGTGACCAGCTCTTCCACACTGGTATCAGTCCCACATAGATACAGTGCCTTGCGAAAGTATTCGGCCCCCTTGAACTTTGCGACCTTTTGCCACATTTCAGGCTTCAAACATAAAGATATAAAACTGTATTTTTTTGTGAAGAATCAACAACAAGTGGGACACAATCATGAAGTGGAACGAAATTTATTGGATATTTCAAACTTTTTTAACAAATCAAAAACTGAAAAATTGGGCGTGCAAAATTATTCAGCCCCCTTAAGTTAATACTTTGTAGCGCCACCTTTTGCTGCGATTACAGCTGTAAGTCGCTTGGGGTATGTCTCTATCAGTTTTGCACATCGAGAGACTGACATTTTTTTCCATTCCTCCTTGCAAAACAGCTCGAGCTCAGTGAGGTTGGATGGAGAGCATTTGTGAACAGCAGTTTTCAGTTCTTTCCACAGATTCTCGATTGGATTCAGGTCTGGACTTTGACTTGGCCATTCTAACACCTGGATATGTTTATTTTTGAACCATTCCATTGTAGATTTTGCTTTATGTTTTGGATCATTGTCTTGTTGGAAGGTCTCAGGTCTTTTGCAGACTCCATCAGGTTTTCATCCAGAATGGTCCTGTATTTGGCTCCATCCATCTTCCCATCAATTTTAACCATCTTCCCTGTCCCTGCTGAAGAAAAGCAGGCCCAAACCATGATGCTGCCACCACCATGTTTGACAGTGGGGATGGTGTGTTCAGCTGTGTTGCTTTTACGCCAAACATAACGTTTTGCATTGTTGCCAAAAAGTTCAATTTTGGTTTCATCTGACCAGAGCACCTTCTTCCACATGTTTGGTGTGTCTCCCAGGTGGCTTGTGGCAAACTTTAAACAACACTTTTTATAGATATCTTTAAGAAATGGCTTTCTTCTTGCCACTCTTCCATAAAGGCCAGATTTGAGCAATATACAACTGATTGTTGTCCTATGGACAGAGTCTCCCACCTCAGCTGTAGATCTCTGCAGTTCATCCAGAGTGATCATGGGCCTCTTGGCTGCATCTCTGATCAGTCTTCTCCTTGTATGAGCTGAAAGTTTAGAGGGACGGCCAGGTCTTGGTAGATTTGCAGTGGTCTGATACTCCTTCCATTTCAATATTATCGCTTGCACAGTGCTCCTTGGGATGTTTAAAGCTTGGGAAATCTTTTTGTATCCAAATCCGGCTTTAAACTTCTTCACAGCAGTATCTCGGACCTGCCTGGTGTGTTCCTTGTTCTTCATGATGCTCTCTGCGCTTTTAACGGACCTCTGAGACTATCACAGTGCAGGTGCATTTATATGGAGACTTGATTACACACAGGTGGATTGTATTTATCATCATTAGTCATTTAGGTCAACATTGGATCATTCAGAGATCCTCACTGAACTTCTGGAGAGAGTTTGCTGCAAAGTAAAGGGGCTGAATAATTTTGCACGCCCAATTTTTTGCAGTTTTTGATTTGTTAAAACAGTTTGAAATATCCAATAAATGTCGTTCCACTTCATGATTGTGTCCCACTTGTTGTTGATTCTTCACAAAAAAATACAGTTTTATATCTTTATGTTTGAAGCCTGAAATGTGGCAAAAGGTCGCAAAGTTCAAGGGGGCCGAATACTTTCGCAAGGCACTGTAACTATTAGAAATTATGTTCTGACAGTCTGCCAATAGTGAGGAATTTTTCTTCCGTTCTTGGGTCAAGGGAAACAAAAAAGTGAAAGTAACATGTCCTGATTTCAAGAGAAATTGATATTTCACAAATATTTCCCTAAGTAAGCATGTCCAGATTTTCAGGAAAACTGACATTTCACCTAGATATCCCTAATATGATGACTGTGGTGTACAACATAGAAGCTTATCAGGTTCTGACCATCTTACTATGCTTCTTCACCCGAGACTGGCCCCCGATTCCTAATCAATCAGTTCTTTATTCTCCAGGCTCCGCTTTGTCATCAAAATGGACAACCTTGCAATGAGTGACATGTATCCATTATGACTTTCCCTGGACCTTTATTGCCGACCTCATTATGAGCATAACTTTATAAGGACCTTCCCATTTTGGCCCTAATGTCTCTGTTAAAATATTTTTACCATCACCCACTGTCCTGGTACTACATCATGTCCCCCCTCGGGACTTATTCCCCACGCCTCTTTTACTGGCCTTTCTGCTTCCCCTACTGCATTAGAGAGTTGTATGCAATAGTTAAGCATTATGTCACTCATAAAGTGAATGTCTGCTTTTCTCAAATGTAACGTGTCTGTCACTATCACATTGTCCATTGCAGTAACTGCCCATTGCAGTAACTGCCCAGCCTGCTTTCCTCACACCCCCCCTCCACAATGCTTGAACCGTTTGTGAATAAGATAAACTCAGGGTTTTCCAACGGATGACGCTTAATAAACCAATCAGAGAGCTGATCCAAAACCAACTCACACCAGTCATGTTCAAGTAATGTGGAATCTGGAGGAAGCATCAGAGTAGCTGGATTACATGATGTGCCACATTGTATGATGTTAGGAGCCTCCACTACTTTAGTAGCGGCCATAGCTTTCTTGCTAATGGGATGTTGTTTTGTGCAAGGTGGAGCAACACCTGTCAAACACACTGGTTCCATATCCAAAGTTGCACACTCATTTTTTGTCGTAGTCCAAAAAGGATGGTTCTGAACTGTAGATCCCTGCAGTTGGGTAATTTGCCACATCACCTTTCCTTCAGAAATGTTCAACGTAGAGTCAAGTTGCATAATAACATCAAGGCCTAAAATAGGTTGTTCAAATGAGCCTATCCACACTCCTGCATCAATCTTCATTGGACCAATAGAAATTGATAATGGTTTGGTCTGTTTCACATATACCCCCCCCACTCCTGTTGCTCTCATCTTCTTGCCTGTGTACTGAGGACAGATATGTTTTGCATAAGATATGGGCAATACAGTGACTTCAGCACCCATATTTCCAAAATAATAGTTGTTAACCATCATGTTCACATATATTCCATCCAATTTCATATGTACACCAGCTGAGATGGGACGTAAAGAGGAGTTATATTACTTTCCCTCCACAGCATCCAGCAAACTCTGCTGCTGAGCCGGAGAAAACATTCTGCATCAGCATTGTATCGTTGGGTCTGGTCTCCCGTTTAAATTTTCCCTTAGACAGACCCTGCTTCTCCTGGCCATTCCTCATACGAACACGTTTTCTTATCCAACATTCGCATTGCCATTGACCAGAAATCCAGCAATAATGACATTCACCAGGTTTCTCTTGTTCTGAACGAACAATGTTGTGTTTCACTCGGAACCTGCACAACTCTGATAACAGCCGGTTAATTATGTTGATTGATGTCTCTGTCCGGTCGTGACAACCTGTTGATGATGTCGCCGTAGTTTTGTCTCTCCCAGTCATTAATGGTGGAAACAAACGTTTTTCGCAAATGTAATGGATTGCATCAGCTGATGAGTGATTGCCACATTTTTGGAGGAATTGAGTGCACCTTCATCTTCCGTGTCAGGTAACCCACCTCTGCTCTAAACCTTTCTTCAAATTCAACAAACAGTTATTTCGGTTTTTGAACACATTTGGTTCTCTCTCCCAGTTGGTGGTTGCATTGGTCAAACCCTTAAGGAAAACATGTATGGCTATCCATCACCCACAAAGCTCTATAAACCTTTTCTTCAAGTACACCATGTTCACAGTTGTTCAAAACAAAGGCTATTAACTTTAACCCATCATAAGGATGAAGATTGTAGAGTTTCTTATAATGCTTCAAATGGTCCCATGTTATCATACTCACTTCTCGCGGATGTTTCACTGTTTTTGACTATTCATCCAACCGTTTTGGAGATGCCAATTTGTGCGTGATTACTGTCAGAAGAGGTTTGTCTTTACTACCTTTTACAGCCTGTGTTCTGGTTGGCCTAAGACATTGTTCGTCACCGCATTCAGTATCTGTTGACTCAAAGTCAGGCAATGCTGACCAGATGCTTGAAACCTGATCTGCCTTGCGCAAATCATTGTGAGGATAGATTGTTCCCTCAAAGTGTCTACTTGTTGGAGCCAAGTCTGTTTTTATGACCCTTGCCTGTAATTGTTGAATTTCTTCTTTCAAGGTTTTAATCTGTTCACCAAGAGCTTTCAAACTATCATTACCTCTCTGCAATGTCCTGTCATGATTCTTCAGAAATAATTTCTCATCCCGTTTTCTTACTTCAGCTAAAACAGTTAAAGATCATTGTGTCTTTGTCTAGGAATTAGACATTCTGTATTTTTCTCCAAGCTTTTTGTACAGTAAAGGAATAACGTATTTGATCCCCTGCTGATTTTGTACGTTTTCCCACTGACAAAGAAATTATCAGTCTTTAATTTTAATGGTAGGTTTATTTGAACAGTGAGCGACAGAATAACAACAAAAATATCCAGAAAAACACGTCAAAAATGTTATAAATTGATTTGCATTTTAAAGAGGGAAATAAGTATTTGACCCCCTGTCAATCAGAAAGATTTCTGGCTCCAAGGTGTCTTTTATAGAAACACAAAAGAACTGTCAATCTCCCTCGGCCTGGGGCTCCATGCAAGATCTCACCTCGTGGAGTTGCAATGATCATGAGAACGGTGAGGAATCAGCCCAGAACTACACGGTAGGATCTTGTCAATGATCTCAAGGCAGCTGGGACCATAGTCACCAAGAAAACAATTTGTAACACACTACGCCGTAAAGGTCTGAAATCCTGCAGCACCCGCAAGGTCCCCCTGCTCAAGAACGCACATATACATGCCCGTCTGAAGTTTGCCAATGAACATATGAATGATTCAGAGGACAACTGGGTGAAAGGAGGAGGAATGCTGCCTATGACCTCAAGAACACCATCCCCACCGTCAAACATGGAGGTGGAAACATTATGCTTTGGGCGTGTTTCTCTGCTAAGGGGACAGGACAACTTCACCACATCAAAGGGACGATGGACGGGGTCATGTACCGTCAAATCTTGGGTGAGAACCTCCTTCCCTCAGACAGGGCATTGAAAATGGGTCGTGGATGGGTATTCCAGCATGACAATGACCCAAAACACAAGGCCAAGGCAACAAATGAGTGGCTCAAGAAGGAGCACATTAAGGTCCTGGAGTGGCCTAGCCAGTCTCCAGACCTTAATCCCATAGAAAATCTGTGGAGGGACCTGAAGGTTCGAGTTGCCAAACATCACCCTCGAAACCTTAATGACTTGGAGAAGATCTGCAAAGAGGAGTGGGACAAAATTCCTCCTGAGATGTGTGCAAATCTGGTGGCCAACTACAAGAAACGTCTGACCTCTGTGATTGCCAACAAGGGTTTTGCCACCAAGTACTAAGTCATGTTTTGCAGAGGGGTCAAATACTTACTTCCCTCATTAAAATGCCAATTAATTTAACATTTTTGGACATATGTTTTTCTGGATTTTTTTGTTGTTATTCTGTCTCTCACTGTTCGAATAAACCTACCATTAACATTATAGACGGATCATTGCTTTGTCAGTGGGCAAACGTACAAAATCAGCAGGGGATCAAATACTTTTTCCCCCTCACTGTATATCAGACAGATTCCGTCTTTGTCAACAATGATGGAATATTTCTTCATCTCTTGCCTACACTCTACTTAGAAATGGTTCCTCATATCACTAGACAATGAATTTAAAACCACCCTTTTCCAGAGTGGTTTTCTCACTTAAAAGTTGTATAATAGCTCTGTTTATATACTTATTTAACCACAAAATATATCCCCCTTTGAGGACTCAAACCTCTTCTAGAACACAAATAATTTCTGTAGAGCCTGGCTACCCATAAAACATGTTGAAGGCTTACATTAACCACACGTGTAAAAATTGCTACTCACTTAGCATCTCACTTCTTTGCAACAAGATGGTTTCACAAAAAGAAAAAGAGGCCTTAAACCTTTTAATAGAGGTCTTGAACCCCTATAATAGAGATTTAACAAACCTGTAACAGAGGACTCAAACCTCTAACCGAGCAAACAAAGGACGAAACTCGGTAACAGAACAAAGGACTTGAACCCTTATACATAGCAGATACGTATCACTCATTGCATGCACTAATCTTAACCTGATCTGGTCTTTTAAAATGATATTGGTCTAGACTCACCCAGCAATTATGCCATCAGTCAGGAGATTAAGAGTTGACTCTCCCAAAGTGGGTTGCTCTCAGCCTTTTCTCTTTCTTCTGGATCAGCACACAGTTGAGAAGTTTTTCTTGTTGTTCAGACCAATTCATCCGGGCCACAGCACCACATTTTAGCAGTTGATGTTATTCTTTAATAACGCAGACCCCAAAACAAATCAAGGGGAGAAAAATAGGTTAATTCAAAGAGGATAAACCGTGCGAGGAGGTAGATGGTAATCTATACAAAAATGGTTTGTGGAGATCGGTGTGGAAGAACTTGACTGGCCTGCACAGAGCCTTGACCTCAACCCCATCAAACACCTGTGGGAAGAATTGGATAGCCGACTGCGAGCCAGGCCTAATTGCCCAACATCAGTGCCCGACCTCACTAACGCTCATGGCTGAATGGAAGCAAGACCTCACAGCAATGTTCCAACATCTAGCGAAAAGCCTTCCCAGAAGAGTGTTGGCTGTTATAGCAGCAAAGAGGGGACCAACTCCATATTAATGCCCATGATTTTGGAATGAGATGTTCGACTAGGTGTCCACATACAGCCTGGATGACCAAAAGTATCACATCCGGCCGTGATTGGGAGTCCCATTGGGCAGCGCACAATTGGCCCAGCGTCGTCCGGATTTGGCCAGGGTAGGCCGTCATCGTAAATAAGAATTTTTCTTAACCGACTTGCCTAGTTAAAAAAAGGTTTAATATGAAATGTAGTGTATGTGACCAACAGATGCATATTGGCATTCCCAGTCATGTGAAATCATTAGATTAGGGCCTAATGAATGTATTTCAATTGACTGAAATTGTTGCATGTTGCATTTATATATTTTTTGTTCAGTGTAGCTATCTCAGTCTCCGAACACCTTCGTGTAACGGAAGAAGGCCGCCACAAACGTGTTGTCACTGAAAAATACTGTCGGCTGCAACGGTTAAACCGTTTTCAACAGCGTATAGTAAGTGTGTATTTTGCATTTGCAAAATTATTTTGATGTGACATGAAAAAAGGGATTTGTTTCTAGAACTGTAACGCAATTGAGAGTCGATTCGTGTTTAGATGGAGTATTTGGCTTCCAGAGTCAATTCGACTTTTAAACATAACATGTTTGGTCATTGGACGATAGGTTCCTTAAGTCCAATATTGGGCTAGGTCTTTCTCCACACACTCTTTCACCTTGTCCAACCAAGATGGTGGTATTAAAGTTATAACTCCTACATCGGAATTATACCACCATCTTTCACCCATTCCTAGGAGGTAAAAATCCTTGAAATGCAATATTCTTGATTTGCAAGAAACAGGTTTACGTTTGACTGGACAAAAGACAGCTTTTGCAACATGCTAACATTTGCTTAGGCCAAGATGTACTCTTAAAAGGAGCCTACCGTTACTCTTTATTTGTATAAACAGACCGTTAACATGGTTACAACATGATAGCAGTCTGAAAGAAGTCGCTGTAAAAAAGACAAATAGTCTCTAGAAGCCAAAATGTTGAATACAGTGATATTTAAACATACTTTATTGGTTATCCATGCTGTTGGTCCTTTTGGCGGTAGGAAGTGGAGATAGGTAAACAGCACATTCCCGCAGTGAACCTGACTTTTTGCAGAGCCTGTAGGTTCTGTTGCTTGTATTTTCCATCTCCTGACGCATTTCACTTGATGCACAAACAAAAGCCAAATATAAAATAACGTTGTCAACCAAAGCACGTTCCCTCGCGATCAGCTGGAAGTACTTGTAAAATATGCCAGCTGATTGTGTGGGACAGCGTTTGGTCTGTGCTTAGCTTAAACTCAGACATTGTTGGCATATTTTGCATAAGTCTTGAATTCTGTCAGTGTTGAAAATACAAACCAACATACAGACCAGCGTACTGAAATTCGGGTTAATTGCACTACTCTGTGGATAGTTTGTCACAGATGACCTCCTACATAAGGACAACATCAGCAGACAGCAGGTAAAGTATGTACAAGTTAAGTTTATTCAACAATCTTACTTGTGATGGGACTGTTCACAAAAAGTGACCCTACATGTTAGAGACGAGGAGTCATCCACACTCGTAGTGGCTAGGTTTGTAGAGGCTAGGATCTTGTTATTTTCAGAGGTAGAATGGCTCTGGCAGCCAACAGCCAAATACTCCTTCAAGACGTGAATTAATTCTCAATTTGCGATACAGTTCTAGAAATATAAGCCCTTTACTTTCATGCCACATACATTTGTGAATTATTTTTAAAACAACACACAGTACATTTGTTTTAAAACTGCTTTACCACAGTTTCAGCCAACAGTATTTTTCAGTGACAACACATTTGACAGCCTTCTTCCTTTTCAAATGACAAATCAACACTGCAGAGTTCTCCCTGTCCTCTGCCGTGCCTTGATTGTATTACTGTCGCTGATGAATGGAAATGTGCATGTACACCCTGGCCCATCTACTTGTTGCTAGCCCCAATTCTGACTTGTGCTCCGATATCCGTTTCACTGATTTCTGCTCTCGTAAAAGCCTGAGTTTTCTGCACATTAACACTAGAAGCTTATTACCGAAATTGGATCAATTGAAAAAGTGTGGGTTCACAGCTCCAATGCAGATGTGTTGGTCATTACTGAGACGTGGTTAAGAAAGAGTATTTTGAATACTGTTTTGAATACCTTTCTGGTTATAACCTTTTTCTTTAGGGAAAGACAGATCTTCCAAAAGCGGGGGAGTGGCAATCTTTACCAAGGATCACCTTCAGTGCTCGGTTGTCTCCGAGTCTGTCCCCCCAAAATTTGATTTGCTGGTTTTAAAAACTTTCAAATTGCTCTTCGTTGGGGGTACAGCACTAGCATGTACCCTACCTGCCCTAAGCTCTCTCCTGGCCCCTTACACTAAGTCTGAATTCATCCTACAAGGTGACCTAAAAACTGGGACATGCTTAAATCACCTGACCAAGTCCTAAAGCAATGGGACTCCCTAAATCTTTCTCAGATGATTACCAATCCCACAAGATGACTCCAAACACATAGAAAAGGCTACTCTCCTTGACATTTCTCACAAATAATCCTGATAGGTATCAGTCGTGTTTTCTGTAATGACCTCGACCCGCGCATACTCAGGCTGACTGGCTCTCGTTCAGGCAAATGAGAAATAAGTGCACTCTGGCTATCCGGAAGGCCAAAGTTAGTTACTTTAAGGAGCAGTTGTTAAAGTTGTGGTTATTACTGACAAGAAGCACATGGCTGAGCTTTTCAATTAAGTCAGGATTTGTATTTCACTCAGTCAATCCTCCTTGCCTGTCCAACATACCCTCATCTCCCACTCCTAATGCGACTAGCACCAATGCTCCTCCCTCTTTTTTTCTCTGCCCCGCCCTGCAGGCGGTCACTGAGTCCGAAGTGCTAAAGGAGTTCCTTAAACTTGACCCTCAAAAAACATCTGGGTCAGATGGTTTAGACACTTTCTTCTTTAATGTTGCTGTCCCTATAAAGTCACCAAGCCTCTCTCTGACCTTTTTAACCGGTCTCTCCTCTCTGGGGAGGTTCCCATTGCTTGGAAAGCAGCCACGGTTCTTTGTTTATTTAAAAGGGGGAGCTCAAACTTATCCTAACTGTTATAGGCTCATTTCTATTTTGCACTGTTTATCAAAAGTGTTGGAAAAACTTCAATAATCAACTGACTGGCTTTCTTGACTATAGTATTCTCTCTGGTATGCAATCTGGTTTCCGCTCAGGTTATGGATGTGTCCCTTTCAACCTCAAAGGGCCTCAATGATGTCACCATTGCCCTTGATTGTAAGCAATGTTGTGCTGCTATTTTTATTGACTTGTCCAAAGCTTTTGATACAGTAGCCCATTCCATTCTTGTGGGCCGGCTAAGGACTATTGGTGTCTGAAGGGTCTTTGGCCTGGTTTGCTAACTACCTCTCTCAAAGAGTGCAGTGTATAAAGTCAGAACATCTGCTGTCTCAGCCACTGCCTGTCACCAAGGGTGTACCCCAAGGCTTGATCCTAGGCCCCACACTCTTCTCAGCTTCCCATTACAGTGCAGGCTTTATCTGTACTACGACGGTGGATATTGCTTATCAGCCTGCCGCTAACTCTAAGCAGACTTGTAACTGCGTGTGCAGGTCGCACATGGCTAGTCGAACACCGAACTCTTCATTGAGACAATTCTGAAACATCAATCCATGGGCAAGTCAGTGAGTCAAGTGATCCTTGACTAGTCTCTCAAAGCACTTCATGATGACAAAAGTGAGTGCTAAGGGGCGGGGCGATAGTCATTCCGTTCAGTTACCTTTGCCTTCTTGGGAACAGGAACAATGGTGGCCATCTTGAAGCATGTGGGGATAGGGAGAGATTGAATATGTCTGGAAACACACCAGTCAGCTGATCTACGCATGCTCTGAGGACGTGGCTAGGGATGCCGTCTGGGCCGGCAACACATTTAAATGTATTATTCATGTTGACCACGGAGAAGGAGAGGGAGGGCCCGCTGCATTGGTGGCACCGTTTAATCCTCTAAGCGGGCAAAGGTGTAATTTAGTTTGTCTGGAAGCAAGATGTCGGTGTCCGTGACGTGACCGATTTTTGTCTGCAGAGCCTGTCACAATACAGTGGCTTGCAAAAGTATTCACCCCCTTGGCATTTGTCCTATTTTTTTGCCTTACAACCTGGAATTTAAATAGATTTTTGGGGGGTTTGTATCATTTGACTTACACAACATGCCTCCCACTTTGAAGATGCAAAATATTGTGAAACAAAGAAATGAGAAAAAAAATACAGAAAACTTGAGCTTGCGGGTCAGACCCGCAATGAACGGTCTGGTCCTTGTCATGGGTACATCCAGTTTGAGTTTCTGCCTATAGGAAAGGAGAAGAAAAATGAAGTCGTGGTCAGATTTGCAGATCAAAGGGCGGGGGAGGGCCTTGTATGCGTCGCAGAAGTTAGAGTAGCAGTGATCCAGTGTTTTGCCAGCCCGGTTGCTATAATCAATATGCTTGTAGAAATTAGGATAGCTCAAATTGTTCTCAAATTTCCTTTGTTAAAATCCCCAGCTACAATAAATGCAGCCTCAGGATGTATGGTTTCCAGTTTGCATATAGTCCAGTGAAGTTCCTTGATGGCCATCTCGGTGGCTGCTTGAGGGGGAATGTACACAGCTGTGATTATAACTGGTGAGAATTCTCTTGGTAGGTAAAATGGCCAGCATTTGATTGTAAGGAATTAAGTCGGGTGAGCAGGATGACTTGAGTTCCTGTATGTTATGATTACACCCTGAGTCGTTAATCATGATGCATAACCCCGCCCTTCCTCTTCCCAGATAGGTGTTTCTCTCCGTCGGCGCGATGCATGGAGAAGCCCAATGGCTGAACTGATTCCAACAACATATCCCGAGAGAGCCATGTTTCCGTGAAACAGAGAATGTTACAATCTCCGATGTTTCTCGAAGGCAACCCTTGCTCAAATTTAATCTACCATGTCAAGAGACTGAACATTGGCTAGTAGAATACTCGGAAGCGGTGGGCAATGTGCAGGTCAGTGTTACCCCCCTATTGCTGGGGTAACACTAAGAAATAATACATAAAACAACTAAATACTGCATAGTTTCCTAAGAACTCGAAGCGAGGCGATCATCTCTGTCAGCGCCATCTTAAGGTGGGGACACTGGGGAGCAAGGCCTATGCCCGTGCCAAGATCCAGTGGCCCATTGTCGTAAAATGTATCCGCCTCCATCACCTCATATATCAGCATGTTAATGCACGGCCCCATATTGCAAGGATCGGTACACAATTCCTGGAAGCTGGAAATGTCCCAGTTCTTCCATGGCCTGCATACTCAGACATGTCACCCATTGGGCCTGTTTGTGATGCTCTGGCTTGACATGTACGGCAGCGTGTTCCAGTTCCCAACAATATCCAGCAACTTCGCACAGCCATTGAAGAGGAGTGGGGCAACATTCCACAACCCACAATCAACTATACAAAAGGAGATGTGTCATACTGCATGAGGCAAATGGGGGGGGGGGGGGGGGGGGGTCACACCATATACTGACTGGTTCTGATCCACGCCCTCTTTTTTTTAAGGTATCTGTGACTAACAGCAGCACCATTAAGGGCTTCCACCATTTTAAAGTAGTCAACTGGGTAGGAATTCCTATGGGTTGTAGCCTTAATGTTGCTGCCCATACTGTCACAGAAGCTATAATGGCACAGAGAGATAGGACTCATCTTTATATGGCCACACCCCCTCTTGAAATGCCATGCCAATTGGCCACATGGTGGCGCTACATAAAGCGATTGAAGATGCACATTTTGAAAAGGTCACATCCCCGTGTGACCAAGTCATGAAATTTGGTACATAGGTCCTTTTCATATGGAACACATTTGCCTCAAGGAGCCATAAGGTCCGCGATGATGGATATTCTGCCATTTAGAATTTTGTGAAACACTTAAAATGCTAGTCCTCTGGCACCAAATGACCAATCTGCACAAACCTGATATATGGCATCTATGGACCAAGGTCTGTAAACACACTATATTCCAGGCTAGTACGGCAAACAATACAATGACCAATAAGCATTCATGTGGGCGTGGTCTGTCACAAATGCATATAAAAAAAAAAAAAATCAGTCAAGGATATTCGTATTGTAACCAAATTTGGTACTCATGTTGCAAACAGTCACCACTCAACATATGCAAGCAGTTTCATGTCGACCACACGGTGGCGCTATAAAGCGCACTATTATATCTTGAGCTATTTGTCTCAGTTATTCAATTTGGCACACAGCTAACATATAAAGTATGGTTGAGTTTGGCCACATTGTGCAAGCTCAGATGCCATATTGTTTCAGCTCGTCTTGGAAAATATTGCATTTAAAGATGTGTGTGTATATAGATGCTATATATCAAATTTGGTGCTGATCGGTCCAGCAGTTCTGGGGAAGACGTTTTAAAGTATTCAAGATCAGTGAAATTGATCCAATATACATCAAAAGCATATTTTATAGCACAATCAGTTTGATTTCAGTTCTGATATTTCGAAAGCATGGTAAACAGTACAGAAGTAATTTTTCCAGATGCTGGCACAGTGGGCCCATAGCTGAACCACAGCATTGCGGCTTGCAGCTATATTTGTATATGAATGTCTACAATTTATAGATGGTTTGAGGTTAAGTCATTGAAATTTAGAGCTATTGGAATTTTTACATATTGCCCCATTTACATTTTGTAATTTGCCAATGGTCCCTATAGCACCATAGGGATATCCAAAGTGAACCCAAATTTACCTCAGGCATTACGATTGGGTCACGTGCAGCGGCACTCCAAATTAATGATTACTTGTGTGCGGCCAGCAGTGGGCAGGATTGAAACAAGCCCAACCTTCATTTAGGTGGTGACACAGTCACGACCACAAGTATCACAAACTCAAGTTTTGAACAAGACTGACTTAGACCAAAATTATCCTATATAGCCTACTGTAGTCAATGTTGACAGTAGCATCAAATGTTTGACTCGTATCAATGCCACACAGGCTGTTCTCTAAATGATAAGTCATTTTTTGGGGGATAATTGCTTTTAAAAAAGACCATGCCTAACATGCTATCAGATTGAATAACAGCCTGAGTATCATGGAATCACCACCCATAGGCTTATGGGTCAGAGAAACAGTCGTTACACTTCAAGTAACTTTACAAACCACCCCATCACAATAAGTTGATCATTAAACATCCTCACATGGGACACTGTTTGCTAAAGCAGTTAACATTAACAGAGATATTCATCCAGTCACCGATATGCTGAGTTGACAAAGTTCACAGTGCCAAGGTCCCAATAGTAGTACTACTTTCTTTACAGAATAAAACACAAAATAATAAGGCCTTCGCTCCAGACGGCTAACCTACAAATCAGGTTTGAGGAGTTAGCGGGGTAACTTGTCAACTCCTGATAACTAGTTAGAAGAATGTGGCTCACCTTTCAGTCAGGTACATTTCTATGGCAACAAATCATTCAAAACTAACTTGCTCCAGGGCAGGCAAACTCCATTTATTCTGAATGAAGTGTGAGCAGCGAGTTGAGGACCAGTGAAATCAAATTCCCTCCCACGCGCAAAGATTGCATCATCCCGTTTATTTGCGAAAGACTGATTAAATATTTTATTCATCCATTTTTTTTGTTAAAAATAGTAACATGTTAAAATACCCATCAAATTATTTTGTATTTACAGAATGCATTTGAAACTACACACAGTAAAAGTTTAGTATGATAAATAAAATTTATACAATTATTTTAGCAATAGGAGTGGGAAGGAAAAAGGTGCTTATGCATTGATAAGCACACCAAAGACAGCATTAACAATACAATTAAGCCAGCACTTCTAAAAGCCTTTTTCACACCATTGGGATTGAGGCTATAGCTTGCTGAATATGCAAGAATACATTTTGGCACAAATGAAAATGTGGCACGGACTGAACCATGAATTGATGTTTCAGTGTCTCAATGAAGAGTTCGGCATTCGACTAGCCCGCAGTTAGAAGCCTGCTAGAGTTAGTGGCAGGCGGACAAGCAATATCCACCGTCCTAATACAGAAAAAGCCAGACCTGGAATGTGAAGCTAACACAAGCTGGTTAGCTTTAGAAAACCCTGAGTAGATCTAGCTTGTGTCACAGGATACCCCTCTGTTCGGTGTGGCTGGGCCTCTGGGTTGTTGCATCCTCCTGATGCAACAACTCAGAGTAATCTCTCAAACATGAATTAAAACCAATGTAGAGAAAATGAATGCCTGAGTCATACAAGCTACATCATGGTGTTTGTATGAATGTATTCAGGAGTCAACTTAGAAAGGAAACTGTGCCACCGTTTATGATGAGACGCATACATTGGGAACTTCCATTAACATGAAATTGAGGACAGTTTTCACATCTAGAGAATCCCAATTTAACCCCTCTGGGTATCTATTTGTAAGTATAACCCTGTATTACATCAATAAATTGCAATACAATATTTCAGGTTCTACCACAGCAGCTTAAATCAAGAACAATATCAAATAAAAACCAGAAAGTCTCTCTCAACAAAGATTAAACAGATTTAACCCTAGTACAGAGAATGCTGTGAACATGATCTCTAATGGTACCTAGTGTTCTGGAATGAAATGGATGACAGTATAGATGGATTCATTCAGCATGTTCGACAGCAGCGTTTCCCCAACTACACCCAGTCTGTGGACCAGCTCCCTCAGATGGGTAACTGACACCAACTGAGTCAGCTCAAGTGCTTGGTGGTCCTCCAAGGAGAACCATAGCTCGCCAGCCCCTCATACAAAAAAAAGGCATTACTTCTTCCTCAGTACACTATGTCAAGATATGCTGTTCAAAAACAATAAGGTGTACAGTATTTGACAGAAGTAGAAAGAGCAGTGTTTATGAAGCCATTTTCAGTGGAGTAGCATGGCCAATTGTAACTAAATATCTCCCACTTAACTCCTGAAAGATCAATGTAATGGCGCAATGTAAATGTGATTTCTGATTGAGCCGACACGTGTAATATTTACCAAATGCGGAAACATTGAAATGTAAAAAAGGCAGTCTCCCTATAGTTCGGATCTTCCACATTGAATCTAAGCTCAACTGTCTCAACTGCTGTTTGATGCGAAGGAGTTTCACAAGAACTACGAGCTGAATTCAATCCCTAGCGGGAAAGATCCACGTTATAGCTCGATTTACATTTCAAGACAATGTTCCCGCGTTCGCAGAGACTGCATTCACGTAAATGCTGCATGTCAGCGCAATTGGAAATGACCTTTAAATTTACATTCAATTAAAAGCTAGCCTTTGATGAGTCTTCTTGTTCTTTACCGCACTAGTCAGGCAGAGATTACATGATATAAAACAAGAATCTTCAAATTTCACCCAATGTCCAAAAAATCTGCCATTTACAATTTCAAGAACTGAAGTTAGGAAACGGTATCAGCACATATAGGTCCGTCACTGGCATCTGAAACCTTATAGCAGCAGCTTTAGCTCCAGACCCAGGTCAGTCAGTCAACAATGGAAACTTTGTGGACGTCAACGCCCAAAGGAATTCAAAGTCTCAGGTCCCTCCCTCCCGTTAAAGATTTTTTTTTTTTAAACGGGGCATTTAAAAATAAAAAAAAATACAATTATTGCAGAATATGCACCCACTGGCCCTCCTCTGGAGAGAAAAGACTGTCACCAGTCAAATGTCGTGTCTCTACGGCAATTCCTTCAGTTTCTCCTTGGCTCCAGTAGTTTTTTTTTAAAAAGTGTTAAATGGCCCTTGTGCAATAACAGTTGTTAACCCACGGTTCACTGGAAAGGCAGGTGTACTTTCTCAGCTGTCAGTCACTCAGTTTACAGTCACAGAGCTCTTTGTAAATCCTCTTGCGGACTTTGGGCATGTCATCCTGTGTGAACTGCAGTGGTTCTTTTAAAGCCAGGCACTTGCAGTACTGTGAGAAGCAGAGAAAAAAATATATTTTTTTAAAAAATCAATAAAAAGGCTCACCATAGCAGTGTGCGTGTGGGGAATTCCTCACTCACCTCCAATACAAAGACTCCACAGTCACTGTCGTTCTTCTGTTGAGGAATACCCTGAGGGTGAGAACCAGAGACAGTAGTCAAAAGAGCCAATTGGAAATTGTGAGAGAACAGTCACATGGTGCCATCTGAAACAATACCTTGTTTATAATCATCTTCCAGCCATTCTGATAGGTAGCTTGTTTCTTCTCCTTCGCCTCGGCCAGGATGTATCTCATGATGTTCTGTCGGGCCGATAACAAGAGGAAAACAAGGGTTTAGTTCACAAAAAAAGGTTGAGTTACACACGGACTCCTTCGAGGTTCCCAAAATGTGGATTAGGTAGACCAGGAATGAGCAACTGATGGGGGCCACAAAAAAAAGGGAACTCATGAGGCCGCAGTGGCTGATGGGTCTGTACCCACAGCAATACAGCCCCCCACCACCACCTTCTGAGCAAAACATTTTTAGCAGCCAAGATAAATAAATGTTTTGTTAATTTCCTACAATTTTAAACATGTTACCATGGGGCAGAGAGAAAATGTGTAGTTTTACAGCAAATATTATGCAATTCTACACAAATGCAATTTTTTATGAACTCAGCAAAAAAAAAAAAATCCTCACTCTCAACTGCATTTATTTTCAGCAAACTTAACGTGTAAATATTTGTATGAACAAAAGATTCAACAACAGACAAACTGAACAAGTTCCACAGATATGTGACTAACAAAATCAAACATAAGTCAGTATCTAGTGTGGCCACCAGCTGCATAAGGTACTGCAGTGCATCTCCTCATGGACTGCACCAGATTTGTCAGTTCTTGCTGTGAGACGTTACCCCACTCTTCCACTGAGGTACCTGCAAGTTCCTGGACATTTCTGGGGGAGAATGCCCTAGCAATCGGATCCAACAGGTCCCAGGCGTGCTCAATGGGATTGAGATCCGGGCTCTTCGCTGGCCATGGCAGAACACTGACATTCCTGTCTTGCAGGGAATCATGCACAGAACGAGCAGTATGGCTGGTGGGTCATGTCAGGATGAGCCTGCAGGAAGGGTACCACATGAGGGAGGAGGATGTCTTCCCTGTAACGCACAGCGTTGAGATTGTCTGCAATGACAACAAGCTCAGTCCTATGATGCTGTGACACACCGCCCCACACCATGACGGACCCTCCACCTCCAAATAAACGCAAATCCGACCATCAACCCTGGTGAGACAAAACTGCGACTCCTCAGTGAAGAGCACTTTTAGCCAGTCCTGTCTGGTCCAGCGATGGCGGGTTAGTGCCCATAGACAATGTTGTTGCCAGTGGTGTCTGGTGAGGACCTGCCTTACAACAGGCCTACAAGCCCTCAGTCCAGCCGCTCTCAGGCTATTGCGGACAGTCTGAGCACTGGAGGGAGGGATTGTGCGTTCCTGGTGTAACTCGGGCAGTGGTTGTTGTCATCCTGTACCTGTCCCGCAGATGTGATGTTTGGATGTCTGCCACTGCGAGGACAATCAGCTGTCCATCCTGTCTTAGGCGTCTCACGGTATGGACATTGCAATTTATTGTCCTGGCCACATCTGCACTCCTCACGCCTCATTGCAGCATGCCTAAGGCACAATCACGCAGATGAGCAGGGACCTTGGGCGTCTTTCTTTTGGTGTCAGTAGAAAGGCCTCTTTAGTGTCCTAAGTTTCCATAACTGTGACCTTAATTGCCTACTGTCTGTAAGTGGTTAGTGTCTTAACGACCATTCCACAGGTCATTACATGTTTGTTTCATTGAACAAGCATGAGAAACAGTGTTTAAACCCTTTACAAAGAAGATCTGAAGTTAATTGGATTTTTACAAATTTTCTTTGAAAGACAGGGTCCTGAAAAATGGACTCTTTGTTTTGCTGAGTTTGTGTTAACTGATGATCAATTGGCCCCACCCTGGTTGTAATTCAACCATGCTTACCACAAGTTTATATCGCTGGCCACTAGACTAATTTACCAATCCCCCCAAACAAATTGGCTGTCATGGGCTAATTGATTGACATTGATGCACAACCAAATGTCTAAATTGTATTCAACAGTAAGTTGAGACCCCGACTGAGCCCCCCCCCCCAAAAAAAGCAATCAGCGTCCTATGTAGACCAATGTTAATATTTTCCATGCTTATCAAATCAATGTTCCTCAAGTCTAGGATGAAACTCAGAAGCAAGTTTCATTGAGCAGCAGAGGACTGTAAATTGTGTGTGATCGTACCTCTATGGTGTATTTGAAGACAATGCCCTGTGAGTCATAGTAGTGGATGTGGTGGTTGGCCATGTCTACGGTGATCAGGGACCAGTGGATCTCCAGGTGGATAGGAATCAGCAGCAGACTCTTGGAAAACAGATCCACCTGCCAAACGGAGAGAGAGACCCGAGTGGTATACTACGAAGCAAGCAAGATCTACGCAGGTTTTCTAAAAGCTAGCCAGTTTCAGTCAGCATCACATTCTAGTTCAGGCTTTGTCCATACTGGATGGATATCATGGATATTGCTCCTCTGCCTGCCGCCAATTCTAGCAGGCTTGTAACTGTGCATGCATGTCGCGTGTGGCTAGTCAAACTCTTCATTGCAACAATGCTGAAACAAATTAAAATGGGCAGTCAGTGCCACATTTTCATTTGTGATGAAAACAAAATTATAAGAAAAGTTATTGCTAATTCAGCATACTCATGTGAAATAGGCTTTTAGAAGTGCCATCTTAATTTTATTTATCGGCATTTCAGTCTTTGGTGTGCTTATCTGATTCAGATGGGTTGGGTTAAATGCAGAAGACACATTTCAGTTGTACTGCTGACAACGCACAAGCATTGTGGTGCTTGGTGGTGCTTGTGCGTTGTCAGCAGTACAACTGAAATGTGTCTTCTGCATTTAACCCAACCCAACCTAACTTTTCTTTCATTTTGTTTTCATCACAAATGAAAATGTGTCACTGACTATTTTACCTATCGATAAAATAAGTGTACAGTTTATTTTTATTTTTTTTACCCCCTTTTCTCCCCAATTTCATGGTATCCAATTGTTAGGAATTACTATCTTGTCTCATCGCTACAACTCCCGTACGGGAGAGACGAAGGTCGAAAGCCATGCGTCCTCCGAAACACAACCCAATTAAACCGCACTGGTTCTTAACACAGCGCGCATCCAACCCGGAAGCCAGCTACACCAATGTGTCGGAGGAAACACCGAGACCTTGGTTAGCGTGCACTGCGCCCGGCCCGCCACAGGAGTCACTAGTCCGATGAGACAAGGATATCCCTACCGGCCAAACCCTCCCTAACCCGGACGACGCTAGGCCAATTGTGCGTAGCCCCACGGACCTCCCGGTTGCGGCAGAGCCTGGGCCCGAACCCAGAGTCTCTGGTGGCACAGCTAGCGCTGCGATGCAGTGTCCAAGACCACTGCGCCACCAGGGAGGCCCTATGACCCTGGTTTAAACTACAGGGCTCAGATCAAAACACAATCACTTGTCTAACTTTATTCAGAGCTTTAATGCTTTTTGAAGTCAGTTCAGCTTCAGATAGATGTATTTTTTTTAATCACGGTTTTCAGTTTCGATAATTATTTAAAAATTAAATGCATTATGAAATAATTACATAAAAATAATGAGCTTTTTAATGGAAATTCCAAAGCCAAAAATAGTAAACATTCAATTGCCAAAACATTGAAAATATTCTATAGTCGCCGTTAGGTATCAATAAAAATATGGGAAATTACTTAAGCAATAATACGAGAGGCCATGCATTTTGACATTTTTATCATGGCTTTTGACAGCCATTCCAGAAAGCACTTCAATACAAACCAACTGGGCAGTGATGTAGCTAGGGTTCTTCATTTCACTGCTTTTCTTTGTCCTCTATAGCAGCGCTAACATTACTGATTTCTGCATGTCTAACGTTAATGCTAGGCTCAGGTTGCTGGTCCACTTGCTCTTCTTGTTGGCACCACTCATTAAAAACTTTAGTGGATAAAACAAATCAAAAAGTAACTTTAAAAAGTCATCCATGACGAGTTACAGGTGTTAAGACTAGTGGTTGTAAAAGTAGTAGTGCGTTGCTAGGTAAAAACAAACAATGCCACTTTATATGAACGTGGCCATGTGTGTTGTCTCTATCATGGGCAGGAGAGGCTCTAACAATGGGAATTCCAAACCACCCGTTGTATAATATGAAATACAACATTTCAGTTGTGTATATCCGTTTTTATTTGAGTAAATTATTTCTCATTCCGTAAAGTCATCATCTCTGCCCAGGCAGTAGCAGCCAGCCAATCCAACATTCTGTGCTCCCCATACTGTACTCACTTTAGTCATTCTATTCAGCTAGTCTAGCCTGCCTAAGTATGCTGCAGAGCAGTCTTCTTCAAATGCATACATTCCTCACACAGTCTGTATCTAACCTAACGCAGCAATGGAAAAAAAAAATGCATCTCTCCAGAGAGGAAGCGAAAAGTTTTACTCGTGGCAAAATCTGTCCAAAATAAGCCCAATGCGTTTCTATGGGCTTATTTTGGACCTAAGCTTGTCGCCTGCCTTCCCACCTTGGGGGCAATGGCTCCCATTGTTAGGGTGGAGACATGAGCATCGCTTCATTGCATAGGCGGGTTGGTTGTTTAGCAACAAAACTGGAGCGTGTGCAACTATGGGGCAAAACAGACTGGGTTGGCTTAGATGGTTGACAACATGTAAACTAGATTTAGTCACCAATTTGATTGAAAGCAAACATTTGCACACTTGTCTCAAATAATCCGTAACAGATATTGGTTAGCAAGCGAGCAAAGTGTCGCCATAGAAAACACCTCAAAACAAGACATGGTATCAAGAACAAGATAAAACTAGCTGAAACGAGCCAACTATGAATCCTCACATGGCAGCTTCTTGTCATTGTTGCTAGACATCTGGCCATCCAGAATCACAACACAGAAGCGTGTGCACCGTTTGTGACATTGTCAGTTAATTACTCTACAGTATACCGATCTCTGTCCGAGCTAAAAACAGGCACCACGGATTATGGTCATCGTACAGTTGTGGCCAAAATCTTGAGAATGACACAAATATAACATTTTCAAAGTTTGCTGCCTCAGTTTGTATGATGGCAATTTGCATATACTCCAGAATGTTATGAAGAGTGATCAGATGAATTGAAATTAACTGCAGAGTCCCTCTTTGCCATGCAAATGAATTGAAACCCCAAAAAACATTTCCACTGCATTTCAGTCCTGCCACAAAAGGACCAGCTGACATCATGTCAGTGATTCTCTCGTTAACGAGGCTGGAGATCACTCTGTCATGCTGATTGAGTTTGAATAACATACTGGAAGCTTCAAAAGGATGGTGGTGCTTGGAATCATTGTTCTTCCTCTGTCAACCATGGTTACCTACAAGGAAACACGTGCCGTCATCATTGTTTTGCACAAAAAGGCAAGGATATTGCAGGCAAGGATATTGCTGCCAGTAAGCTTGCACCTGAATAAACCATTTATCGGATCATCAAGAACTTCAAGGAGAGTGGTTCAATTGTTGTGAAGGCTTCAGGGCATCCAAGAAAGTCCAGCAAGCGCCAGGACTGTCTCCTAAAGTTGATTCAGCTGCAGGATCAGGGCACCACCAGTACAGAGCTTGCTCAGGAATGGCAGCAGGCAGGTGTGAGTGCATCTGTACGCACAGCGAGGCAAAGACTTTGAGGATGGCCTGGTGTCAAGAAGGGCAGCAAAGAAGCCACTTCTCTCCAGGAAAAACATCAGGGACAGACTGATATTCTGCAATAGGTACAGGGATTGGACTGCTGAGGACTGGGGTAAAGTAATTTTCTCTGATGAGTCCCCTTTCCGATTGCTTGGAGCATCCGGAAATAAGCTTGTCTGGAGAAGACAAGGTGAGCAGTACCATCATTCCTGTGTCAAGCCAACAATAAAGCATCCGGAGACCATTCATGTGTGGGGTTGCTTCTCAGCCAAGGGAGTGGGCTCACAATTTTGCCCAAGAACACAGCCATGAATAAAGAATGGTACCAACACATCCTCAGAGAGCAACTTCTCCCAACCAGTCAGGAACAGTGTGGTGATGAACAATGCCTTTTCTGGCATGATGGATCACCTTGCCATAAGGCAAAAGTGATAACTAAGTGGCTCGGGGAACAAAATATTGATATTTTGGGTCCATAGCCAGGAACCTCCCCAGACGTTAATCCCATTGAGAACTTGGTCAATCCTCAAGAGGCGGGTGGACAAACAAAAACACACAAATTCTGACAAACTCCAAGCATTGATTATGCAAGAATGGGCTGCCATCAGTCAGGATGTGGCCCAGAAGTTAATTGACAGCATGCCAGGGTGGATTGCAGAGGTCTTGAAAAGAAGGGTCAACACTGCAAATATTGACTCTGCATCAACTTCATGTGATTGTCAATAAAAGCCTTTGACACTTAAGAAATGCTTGTAATTATACTTCAGTATTCCTTAGTAACATCTGACAAAAATATCTAAAGACACTGAAGCAGCAAACTTTGTGGAAATTAATATTTGTCACTCAAAACTTTTGGCCACGACAGTACACTGAACAAAAATGAACACAACATGCAAAGTGTTTGTCCCATGTTTCATGAGCTGAAATAAAAGATGCTCCAAACGCACAAAAAGCGTATTTCTCTCCAAGTATGCACAAATTTGTTTACATCCATGTTAGTGAACATTTCTCCTTTGTCAAGATAATCCATCCACCTGACAGGTGTGGCACATAAATAAGCCGATTAAACAGCATGATCATTACACAGGTGCCCTTTGTGCTGGCCAAAAGGCCACTAACATGTGGAGTTGTCACAATGCCACATATGTCATAAGTTTTGTAGGGAGCATAGTGAACGGAGTGCCCCATGGTGGCGTTGGGGTTATGGTATGGGCAGGCATAAGCTACAAACAACGAACACAATTGCATTTTATCAATGGCAATTTGAATGCACAAAAATACTGTGACAAGATCCTGAGGCCCATGTATTATTATTTTTTTTAAGGCATCCGTAACCAACAGATACATACAGTGCCTTGCGAAAGTATTCTGTATTTTTTTGTGAAGAATCAACAACAAGTGGGACACAATCATGAAGTGGAACGACATTTATTGGATATTTCAAACTTTTTTAGCAAGTCAAAAACTGAAAAATTGGGCGTGCAAAATTATTCAGCCCCTTTCAGTGCAGCAAACTCTCTCCAGAAGTTCAGTGAGGATCTCTGAATGATCCAATGTTGACCTAAATGACTAATGATGATAAATACAATCCACCTGTGTGTAATCAAGTCTCCGTATAAATGCACCTGCACTGTGATAGTCTCAGGGGTCCGTTAAAAGTGCAGAGAGCATCATGAAGTACAAGGAACACACCAGGCAGGTCCGAGATACTGTTGTGAAGAAGTTTAAAGCCGGATTTGGATACAAAAAGATTTCCCAAGCTTTAAACATCCCAAGGAGCACTGTGCAAGCGATAATATTGAAATGGAAGGAGTATCAGACCACTGCAAATCTACCAAGACCTGGCCGTCCCTCTAAACTTTCAGCTCATACAAGGAGAAGACTGATCAGAGATGCAGCCAAGAGGCCCATGATCACTCTGGATGAACTGCAGAGATCTACAGCTGAGGTGGGAGACTCTGTCCATAGGACAACAATCAGTCGTATATTGCACAAATCTGGCCTTTATGGAAGAGTGGCAAGAAGAAAGCCATTTCTTAAAGATATCCATAAAAAGTGTTGTTTAAAGTTTGCCACAAGCCACCTGGGAGACACACCAAACATGTGGAAGAAGGTGCTCTGGTCAGATGAAACCAAAATTGAACTTTTTGGCAACAATGCAAAACGTTATGTTTGGTGTAAAAGCAACACAGATTGGATGGATGGAGCCAAATACAGGACCATTCTGAAAGAAAACCTGATGGAGTCTGCAAAAGACCTGAGACTGGGACGGAGATTTGTCTTCCAACAAGACAATGATCCAAAACATAAAGCAAAATCTACAATGGAATGGTTCAAAAATAAACATATCCAGGTGTTAAAATGGCCAAGTCAAAGTCCAGACCTGAATCCAATCGAGAATCTGTGGAAAGAACTGAAAACTGCTGTTCACGAATGCTCTCCATCCAACCTCACTGAGCTCGAGCTGTTTTGCAAGGAGGAATGGGAAAAAATTTCAGTCTCTCGATGTGCAAAACTGATAGAGACATACCTCAAGCGACTTACAGCTGTAATCGCAGCAAAAGGTGGCGCTACAAAGTATTAACTTAAGGGGGCTGAATAATTTTGCACACCCAATTTTTCAGTTTTTGATTTGTTAAAAAAGTTTGAAATATCCAATAAATGTCGTTCCACTTCATGATTGTGTCCCACTTGTTGTTGATTCTTCACAAAAAAATACAGCCTGAAATGTGGCAAAAGGTCGCAAAGTTCAAGGGGGCCGAATACTTTCGCAAGGCACTGTATCTGTATTCCCAGTCACGTGAAATCCATAGATTAGAGTTTTTCAATTGACTGATTTTCTGTAACGCAGTAAAATATTTATATTTTTGTTAATTGCCACCTTTCTGCAATGAACTAGGTTGAAAATTTGCTTAATAAAACTAAAAAACTTGCTTCAGCCCAGAGTCCATCAGTTCTTGACTTCTCTCGTTAATAATTTAATTTCTAGAGAAATGGAGTATTGGGCTCACAATTATAAACTAAATGAAAGTCAAGTAATTGATCTGACATCAGTCAATTAGTTGTTTAATAACCACAAAAATAAAACATTTTGGTTAATCACTCAGCACTACAGAGCTTATGATCTGATCTCCCATCAGCTTACCTTTTTGGTCCATCTCTTAACCCCTTCATAGCCTTTGGCCACCAGCTGCCTGTGAAAGAAGCTGTTAAAGAAATGAACCTGCAGGAGAAAACAGAAGAAAATTCAGTAACCTTGGAAACGCAACATAAGACCGCCATCTTAACAACTCCCTTTTACCAATAACCGTTTGTTGAACATTCTGATCAAGGATCCAAAATGAATGCACTTAGGAATGTACTCCCACCTTGTGCTCTGTAGCCTCCATGATCAATTCGCCATACATGTTTATCACCTAGACACACAAGACAAAGAAATAGGAAAACGTTTACTTAATCCTCTTCATTCTTGGTGGAACATAGGGCCTCTGCACTAAAGTTTTTGAATTTCAGGTTAGATAAAACAGTGAATCAGGTTTATAAGCAGCAAGCACCATTTTCTATGGGCCATAGCTACCTGGTCGTTGACCCAGTTTTGATTGTCCAGTGTGGACAGGTCCTCCAGGGTCAGAGTGTGCTTGTTGTAGTCCACTTTAAAGCAGTTCATAGGGATGGAGGCTAGACCCGCTTTGTACTTCAAAACTTCTAAATGGATGTTTAGCTTCCTGGTACAGAGGGATGAGACAGGTCAAACCAAGGGTCAAATGGAATAACAAGTAGACAAACGAACAGATGCAATCAGCATAACAATGGAAATCAGTGGTGAAAGTTAAACTGGTTTGTGGGGGTGTCTCATGATTCATACTTGTCAATGAAGTCTGTGTTACACTTGTTCTTCAGGTGCTCCAAGACATCAGTCTCACTGAGGGGGATGAAACTCCCGTATGTCACATAGAAGAGCTCCAGAAACTCTGAGGGAGAGACAGACACCTTAACTAAAAAGATCATATCCAGTCAAATTTGAAATCATAGTTACAATAAAAGTCTAGTACCATGGATGAGGTCTCTGATTCCTTCATGGATGCCATCTTCTGGTTTGGGTTGTAGCGGTGATGGCTGGGACTGCTGTGCTAGGTCTGTGGCACTTCCCTGCTCAGGTCTTTGAGCCCACACTCCTATCTTGCAGTAATCTCGGTGGTCCCACAGAGCAAATGTGTGTAGGGTGCTGCACAGAATAATGCCTGGGGAAACACAGGCTATGGCTGATGGTTCCACCTCCATAGGGGCGCTACAGTCTGTTGGTTCCTCTTTGGGGACAGCTGATGTACCGTTGGAAAGAAAGACAGCTGGGTCACCAGCTTGGGGCGGGGGCTGCTTTATGACCTCCACCTTAGGGTCTATAACTGGCTGTTTGACTGAACCAGGGGCCTTTTCCCCCTCACACACAGCCCCTTCACAGGCTCTCTTCTGCTCTATTATTGAATCAGCAAAATGCTCAACCACTGATGTCGTTACCGGTTGAACCACAGACTTATTCACCAGTTTAACCATAGTGTACGTTAACTTCTGACCCATAGAGTTCAATAAGGGTTGACCAACAGAGTTGGTTACAGGTGAAGCCAAAGGGTTTGTTACCTGCTCCACGGCAGAGTCTTTCTCCAGCTCCTCTCGGATGGCTGTTACCTGCTCCTCTGTCATCAGGGTCTTCTTATAAGATGGGCGACCACCCTTTCTCTTAGGGGTCTCCCCCAGTGCCTGGCCCTTGCCCTTCCCAGGCTGGGCCCTGCGTTGTCGGGACTTGCCACCCGGATTCTTCCCATGTGGGGCCTTCCCATCATGGAGCTTAGAGTTGGGCCCACAGCAGTCACACGCCTTCGGTGTCCTCTTCCTCTCAGAAGAGCGGCCATTGGTGCCCACCTGTGCTGGCGGCGTGTGGGGGGCTGAGCCGTCATGAACCATGGCTCTGTCCTCAGCCCCTACCCCATCTCGCCACGGCTGCCTCTGGCCCTCAGTGCTGGTCCCAGCCCTTCAGGGGCCCTGTACCATGGAGCTCCCCAGTGGATGGACTCTCTAGATGAGTCACACCAGTCTCTCAGATGGTGGAGAATGTAGATTCTCAGGGATGAGGCCTTGCTGCTCCTCCTATGCTTCCCTAAGCAGTACTCCGGATTGGCGGGTTTGTGAACATACACCGTACCAACATGCGTTCAGTTCCGTGGGTGGTCTTCTCACAACCTGCTCCAACAACTCTTCTTAGGAGCCAAGGAAGAAGCTGCATTCAAGTAAAGAGCCGTGTTAGGCTAAATGTGTAAAATTAACACACTACTCTGTGCAATTTGATGACAACAGTACTGTGTAGATAGATAGCTAGGCATATTAGAAGAAAGCGGTATGACCCGTGTTGTCAAATGTTGCTCCATCACATCACAGATATCTAATAATTTCCTAGCTCAAGAATGTACTCTTAAGGAGTGTAGGAGAGCCTACAGTTACTTCTTAAGGTCCAAGGATATAGGTTATTTTCAGAGGTAGACTGGCTCTGGCAGCCAAAAACTGCATCTAAACATGAATCGATTCTCAATTGAAAAACAGTTAGAAGCATAAAGCCCTTTACTTTCATATCACGTCAAAATATTTTCACAAATGGAAAATACACTTTCTGTACACGGTTTTAACCGGCTTTATCACAGCTGCGCTGCATCCGATAATGTGTTTTGTGTAACGGCCTTCTTCCGCTACACAAGTGTTGAGCATACTACGTAGCTAGTTAGCACAGGTGCCGCCTCAGTCTTCCGTAAACACCCGCTGTAACGTGGAGATATGGCCGTGTGGGAACAGTAACACTAAAAAGGTGTGTAGTAATTTAAAAAGATGCACTATGGAGAAAATCGCTCCACCATTTCTTGGTTGCTAAAAATCTAATAGATTGGTCACAAACTAAAATTACACAAACAAGCAAGTTTAGTGTTCAATTATTCTCTACCATGTGAAATCTTTTCCATAACCAAAAATATTGTATTTTCAGCTGGTGTTCAACACCTAAAGTAAGATGCAAAAAAATAAACTTAATGGGAAGCATAGAAATAGCACACATAGAACAGATCTACCGCTTCTTAGGACTTGCTTTCAATGACAGATCTATACACACACACACTTAGTTCAATTTGGGTCGGGTCGCCCAAAAGTCACATATTACAGCTTTAACATTATGTTCTGAAAATGATTTATTGCTAATATGAAAAGGAACTTGTTTCCAAAACCATACCGCAAGTGATGCGTGTTCACGTTCAGAATGAGCATCGGGGAAATTCTAAACAAAAGTCCCCCAGGAAAAAATATTCTTCAATAGGCACTAGTTACATGCTGACCACACCGGACACATTGCATGCGCTGCAAAATAAATGTACACATACATGTTATTCAATCATTTCAAGCAAGCGTCTATATCCAGCCACTAAAATATATCTTGGGCTGTATTTTGTTCTATTTTAGACACTTGACGCACTGCAAGTCCTGCCTCTCTCATTATTGGTTTTTAGGAGAATATACCCATGTGGGTAATTGAAAGGTGAGAGGTTCAGACTCCAGTCAGTTGCAGTAATGCACCTTAAAGTTGGTTGCCAACCAGTAGTGGAGGCTGGTGGGAAGAGCTATAGGAGGACGGGCTCATTGTAACGGCTGGAATGGAATATCTAACTAGGCAAGTCAGTTAAGAACTAAATCTTATTTACAATGACAGCCTACCAAAAGGCCTCCACATCACAACAAGAGACAACATAAAGAGAGACCTAAGACAACATAGCATGGTAGCAGCACAACACATGGTACAAACAGCACAAGTGGCAAGCTGCAGAGAAGTGAAAAGATGAGTGACCCAGGGATGTCTGTGCTTTGGGGACATTTAACAGAATGTGACTGGCAGAACAGGTGTTGCATGGGGAGGATAAGGGCTTCAGTAGATATGAGGCCTAAGACGGTTTTATAAATAATCATCAACCAGTGGCTCTTGCGACAGGTGTACAGAGATGACCAGAAGAGTATGGGAGTGCAGTGATGTGTCCTAGAAGGAGCATTGGTGCAAAATATGATGGCCGAATGGTAAAGAACATCTAGCCGCTAGAGAGCACCCTTACCTGCCGATCTATAAATTACGTCCCCGTAATCTAGCATGGATAAGATGGTCATCTGAATCAGAGTTAGTTTGGCAGGTGGGGTGAAAGAGGAACAATTACGATAGAAGAAACCAAGTCTAGATTTAACTTTAGCCTGCAGCTTTGGAATGTGCTGAGAGAAGGACAGTGTACAGCCTAGCCATACTCCCAAGTACTTGTATGAGGTGACTCAAGAGGTAGTAATCACACCTGTGGGGAGAGGGGTATTCTTCTTAACAAACCACATGACCTTTGTTTTGGAGGTGTTGAGAACAAGATTAAGGGGAGAGAAATCTTGTTGGACACTAAGAAAGAAATGTTGTAGAGCATTTAACACAAAATCCAGGGAGGGGCCAGCTGAGTATAAGACTATAATCTGCAAATAAATGGATGAGAGAGCTTCCTACTGCCGGAGCTATGTTGTTGATGTAAATTGAGAAGAGCGTGGGGCCTAGGATCAACCCTTGGAGTACACCCTTGGTGACAGGCAGTGGCTGAGACAGCAGATGTTCTCTCTTTATACACTGCACTCAGAGAGGTAGTTAGAAAAACAGAGCAAAGACCCCTCAGAGACACCAATACTCCTTAGCTGGCCCACAAGAATGGAATGGTCTACCGTATCAAAAGCTTTGGCCAAGTCAATAAAAATAGCAGCACGACATTGCTTAGAATCAAGGGAAATGGTGACATCATTGAGGCCCTTTAAAGGTTCAAGAAAGCCAGTCGATTATTGACAAGTTTTCCAACACTTTTGATAAACAGGGCAAAATAGAAATAGGCCTATAACAGTTAGAATCCATTTTGGAGTTAGACCCACAACGTGAACTGCTCCTTAAAGTAACTTTGGCCTTCCGGATAGCCTAAGTGCACTTATTTCTCATTTGCCTGAACAAGAACCAATCAGCTTGAGTATGCGTGTGCAGAGCCTTTTGCCAAATGCAATTGAGGTGGAGTAACTCTGCAAGATAATGGTCGAACCAAGGGCTTAAACTGTTTTAAATGCTAATTTATCTTTATGGGGCCGTGTTTGTTAACAATATCACTAAAATTATCAAAAAATAAAAGGACTAAGCATCTTCAGAGGGGATCAAGCTAATTCTATACCAATTTTAAAAAAGGCCAGGTCATGAAGGTTTGCTCATTAACATTTTTTTAGCAAGTGTCTGACAAATCAGGACACGTCGTTTCACTGAGCAGCCATTAGGAACACAGGCTGTAAAACAGTGATCACTAAGGTCATTACAGAAAACACCAGACTGATACCTATTGGGATTATTTGTGAGGATAACGTCAAGGAGAGTAGCCTTTTCTGGGTGTTTGGAGTCATACCTTGTGGGATTGGTAATAATCTGAGAAAGATTTAGGGAGTCCCATTGATTTAGGACTTGGTCAGGTGGTTTAAGCATGTCCCAGTTTAGGTCACCTGGCAGGACAAATTCAGACTTAGGGCAGGTAGGGTACAGGCCAGTGCTGATGGAGGATAACACCCAGCAACAGTCAGAGCTATTTGAAAGTTTAATGCTTAAAATAAGCAAATCAAATTGTTTGGGGACAGACATGGTAGAAACTGAGCACTGAAGGTGATTCTTGGTAAAGATTGCCACTCCAACTTTGGAAGATCGGTCTTGCCAAAAAAGGTTATAACCAGAAAGGGTTAACATCAGTATTCAAAACACTCTTTCTTAAACATGTCTCAGTAATGATCAACACCTGGATTGGAGCTGTGAACCCACACTTTCAATTGATCGATTTTTAGGTAATAAACTTCTAGTGTTAATGTGCAGAATACCCAGGCTTTTACAAGAGTAGAAATCAGTGAAACAGATATCAGAGCACAATAATTGGGGCTAGCAACAGTAGATAGGGTGTACATGCACATTTCCAGATATCATCAACAGTAATAAAATCAAGGCACGGTAGAGGACAGGGAGAGCTCTGCAGTGTTGATTTATTACATTTGAATATGCATCAGATGGCAACAAGATCATATTACACAGCAATTTCATCCGGTAACATGAATACAAAGCCGGCGAGAGGTGGTTAGAATAGGATGGGAGGAGTCCGTGTAACCAATAGAGAGTCAGAGTCCCGAGTGTGGGAACAAACAGTCTGTCCCACGGTTGGGTATACAAGAAAGTTCAGTGAACAAAGCATGCAGGAATCATGAGACAAATAGCAAAAATGCACAAGAAAAAAATAACGACTTGGGACTAGCCATAAGGTCAGAGTCACTCGCCCCAACAGTGCCTGTGAGCTGGAGGCGAGCGAAAGCTCGGGGGGGTGGTACCTGTACCAGGGGGAGACAACCAGGACAGACGGTAAACAGATCGCCAGGTGGAATCCAAGCAGCAGTGCAGCAGGCAATGGAAGTAGGTGTCACACCCACTTGGAAGAAGCTTTTTTCTGGAGGCAGATCTATTGTAGAAAATGCCAGTAGATGGTCTCTGAACAGCAGGAGGGGGCTTCAAGGCCTCTGGATTTGGGTGGGGTAGCCTGCCATTTGTTGGGCTCAAAGGCTTTGACACCTCACACATCAGTGCTAATTGAAGTTTTATCTGGTCTGTCTCAGTTCCAGATTGGATAGTAGCATTAATCCTTCCAGGTCCTTTAGTCCAAAATTAGGTTGTAGGTTTGGATTTTTGATCTGGAGTGAAGGTTATGCTGTGGAGGGTAGCATCCTGTATATGTCTCGAATTTCCTGTCTGCATGGGGCAAAAAAATATATACAAAACCGAAGCATGGAGGACGAGAAAAATGTAAATTGACTCCATGTTTCTCATTCTTGATCCATGACACACGGTAGTTAACAATCTATGGTTTTGTTTTATGAAAGGAGAGACGGAATCAGGGAGAGAGATGGAGGTTGGAAGGTAGGGTGAGGATGCAGGGCGAGTCAGGCAGCTACATTGTTCTCAGCTCCAGCAGTGAAATACATGGAACAGAATAAAAAAAATGTTGTTTCCATGTGTGTGATATCGTTCCATTAATTCCATTCCAACGAGCCTGTCCTGTAGCCCCCCCACAAGACTGAACTAGGAGAGATTACTAGAAACTATATAGGTTTCCCCTTTATCTGTGGACTCCTTGTCAGTAGAGAGAACACAATTTTATGTGACAAAAAAGTGTCAATATTCTACAAAGATCCATCAAAAGAGACCTTGTACATTTCAAGTAAAATAACAAACCAATGTTTATATCCCAGGACAAGTTGCTAGCAACAGCAAGCTGGCTAGATAAATGTTTCAAGCTGTCCTCAAATGAATATAGTTGGTTCAGAGTTCGTTTTGATATTTCAACCTTCAACCTACATGCACACGCGCGGAGCCATTTTGGTCGTCATGTTAGGTCTGAGGTAATATTTTCTTTGCTTCCACCACAACTAGGATACTGATGTGACATTTATATTTATGATTCTGACATTTACTGTCTATCATTACATAAATAAAGACAATATCCAAATGTAAATTATTAATATTATTGGCATACTATTTATAGGGCTAATGTGTTTCTAAAATAACATGTATTACAGCTAATAATGGTTATGTCTAACAAATAAAACATCTCCCTGACAAGTTCAGTTGCTGTTGGACTAGTTACCAACCATGTGAAATTAGCCACAATAAGGATTAGCCACAACTGAAATTTGCTGGTGGCTTTCAAAATATAAAGCCCCACCATTTAAAAGTGATGTAAACAGCTACAAATAGTGGAATCATGCCATATTTGGACAAAGTAATGCTAAACAAAGTTGGAGAGTTGTATATAAATTCAAAAGACAACAGTTAATTTGACAAAAAAAACACAAAAAAATGAAATCGCACTGTGGATGTACTACACTTCAGACTTGGATTGGGGGCATACTTATATGCACTGTCCAGCCTTACCTTGGGTCCGGGACATGGGGTATATAGAGAGCAATAATAATGGCGTCTTTTTGTAGGCACTAACTCCGTCATGGTTCGTTGGACAAAGCTTTTCATGGACAATATCGTATAAATTTTGATCTAAGAGATCATCAATCAGCTAACGTCACTTTGAATTGTTAAGCATTTATGTAATAAAAAAGTACATAAAGCACATATGGCTTAATAATTCACGATTATGTTAACTGACTTCTCATAGAACAAAACGTATACGTTCTCCTAAACCTGTGTTAACTTAAACCTCAGACCTTATTTTCGGCGTTCATCACAAAACCGTATTATTTCCCCATATGAATGACAACCAGAGGTACCTCGTTTCCGGTTTTAGGACGACAAACTATTTTGTTTCTAGTTTCACATAAGTCTTTTTTTTGCAGGCGGTCTTATCCAGAGCGACTACATGAGCAACTGGGGTTAAGTGACTTGCTTAAGGAAAGATTAGGCACATAGTCGGCTTGGGAATTCAAACTGGCGACCTTTCGGTTACCCAACGCTCTTAACCGCTAGGCTACCTGCTGCCCCAGTTACCTAGCTAATATGTGAAGGGAAAGAGGGGGGGATATCTAGTCAGCTGTACAACTGGATGCATTCAACTGAAATGTGTATTTCGTATTTAACCGAGGTGCCATAATCGACATCCACGTCTTCGGCGCTCAGCCATGTATACAATATAACTTGGAACCACTTAGTTGGTTGGATAAGGCAAGGCTATTTCTCTGTTTGCTGTCATGTGTGTGAATGTTATATCAAAACACAGAAGAGCCACGATAACGTAGAAGGGGTGAACAAGCTTGCTAGCATAGCAAGCTGACTAGCTACCAACACAAATGGTTATTCCTGTTATTTCCATGTCTGGAAAAAAAGAGATCGGTCTGCACATAAACTAGTTTTTCCAGTAACGATAACTCGCCAATAGAAATACATAAAAGCACATACATTACCACATTTCTGCAATAGTGAAACAAGTTGCACCGCTACTACAATGATATCAAACAAATCACTTGTCAAACAATCGGTCTCATTAGTGTGCTGTCGCTTACTGATTGCGTCACATTTAAGCGCAAACACTATACCATAGAGAAATATAGAGGACTGGAGTGGCCAAAAGGTCGTCTTGGCGTGGGAAGCACAATTGAGAGCGTCCACCATTCTATTGTAGTCAACTGGGTGGACTTCCAACTTCATTGGCTGATCCCTCCTGGTGACCCGGTTGGAGTAATGTACAACTGGGTCATCAGGAGGGATCAACCAATCGTGAAAAATAAATATGACCTCTTAAATATGGAGATAGCCTCAATTGCGCTGCCTACACTGTCACAGTTGTTATAGTGGCACAGATAGAAAGTTGTTGCCTGGCTACCCAAACTCCTTGCTCTGGCCAAACGCTACACTACGCCCACAGACATTATTTTCTTCTCCACAATGAGTATGGATCTGAGGACTTCCCAACAATTTCTAGAATGGAAATCCATTCTATCAATATGAGTCTGGCATCAATATGAGTCTGAAACATTTACTCTAGTGTCAAAAGTGACTACAAAGTGTAAATTGAATCATTTTTGTCTGTCTCGTTTAAAACAGTTTGGGAACTTCAGTGCTTCACAACAAGTGAAGGTTTGGTTTGGATTACAATTTAATTCTACAGACGAAGAACCATATATGTGACAATTTTTCCATTTTAAGATAATCAGTTATTTTTATATTATTAATTGTGTGTACCACATTAGGTGTTTTATGGTTGACAAATAATTCACCATACCCATATCCTCCAACAACTATTGATGTTTTTTTTGTTATTTCAAAAAATACTTTTTTTATTGCTGTTTTAATTTTTAGAATGTGGAAGAACAGTATATCTCCAGTGATGATTTCAGTTTGTGGAATAACAGTATATGTGACATTTTGCATGACTCTTGTAAGATGTCCTTTTTTAACACCTGATATGTTTTAAGTACTTTCAAGTACAGATGCCCTTCGTGTAAATAACTTGAACGCAATATGTAGTTAATTCATTTGTATGGAGGTTCATTTAAAGATGGTCTATCAACTTTAGCACTGATGACTTTTCTTCAAAGTTGAGTCATGAAATCTTAGTCTCATTTAAAATTAAGCCCTCAATGTGAACATACCATAGAATAATTACAAAAATAGAATACAATTAAATGATTTCAATCAAAACCAGCACAACTTGTAAATATCAAATATGGATCAATGTGATGTGCCAATATACAGGTCCCTAAGGTCAATATTACAAAACTTTCAGAAAACCATTCTCTTTGCGTTTAACACTATGATCAGCAATTCAGTTTTGAATTGCGTTATACCCACGCTAAAGGCAATAAATGTCCTTCTGTACTGAGGTGACAGCAGTAAATAAGTCAAAAAAATAAAATCAAATTTTATTTGTCACATACACATGGTTAGCAGATGTTAATGCGAGTGTAGTGAAATGTTTGTGCTTCAAGATCCGACAATGCAGTAATAACCAACAAGTAATCTAACTAACAATTCCAAAACGACTGTATTATACACAGTGTAAGGGGATAAAGAATATGTACATAAAGATATATGGATGAGTGATGGTACAGAGCAGCATAGGCAAGATACAGTAGATGGTATCGAGTACAGTATATACATATGAGATGAGTATGTAAACAAAGTGGCATAGTTAAAGTGGCTAGTGATACTGTATTACATAAGGATGCAGTAGATGATATAGAGTACAGTATATACGTATACATATGAGATTAATAATGTAGGGTATGTAAACATTATATTAGGTAGCATTGTTTAAAGTGGCTAGTGATATATTTCCCATCATTTCCCATCAATTCCCATTATTAAAGTGGCTGGAGTTGAGTCAGTGTGTTGGCAGCAGCCACTCAATGTTAGTGGTGGCTGTTTAACAGTCTGATGGCCTTGAGATAGAAGCTGTTTTTCAGTCTCTCGGACCCAGCTTTGATGCACCTGTACTGACCTCACCTTCTGGATGATAGCGGGGTGAACAGGCAGTGGCTCGGGTGGTTGTTGTCCTTGATGATCTTTATGGCCTTCCTGTAACATCGGGTGGTGTAGGTGTCCTGGAGGGCAGGTAGTTTGCCCCCGGTGACGCGTTGTGCAGAACTCACTACCCTCTGGAGAGCCTTACGGTTGTGGGCGGAGCAGTTGCCGTACCAGGCGGTGATACAGCCTGCCAGGATGCTCTCGATTGTGCATCTGTAGAAGTTTGTGAGTGCTTTTGGTGACAAGTCGAATTTCTTCAGCCTCCTGAGGTTGAAGAGGCGCTGCTGCGCCTTCTTCACGATGCTGTCTGTGTGAGTGGACCAATTCAGTTTGTCTGTGATGTGTATGCCGAGGAACTTAAAACTTACTACCCTCTCCACTACTGTTCCATCGATGTGGATAGGGGGGTGTTCCCTCTGCTGTTTCCTGAAGTCCACAATCATCTCCTTAGTTTTGTTGACGTTGAGTGTGAGGTTATTTTCCTGACACGACACTCCGAGGGCCCTCACCTCCTCCCTGTAGGCCGTCTCGTCGTTGTTGGTAATCAAGCCTACCACTGTTGTGTCGTCTGCATACTTGATGATTGAGTTGGAGGCGTGCGTGGCCACGCAGTCGTGGGTGAACAGGGAGTACAGGAGAGGGCTCAGAATGCACCCTTGTGGGTCCCCAGTGTTGAGGATCAGCGGGGTGGAGATGTTGTTGCCTACCCTCACCACCTGGGGGCGGCCCGTCAGGAAGTCCAGTACCCAGTTGCACAGGGCGGGGTCGAGACCCAGGGTCTCGAGCTTGATGACGAGCTTGGAGGGTACTATGGTGTTGAATGCCGAGCTGTAGTCGATGAACAGCATTCTCACATAGGTATTCCTCTTGTCCAGATGGGTTAGGGCAGTGTGCAGTGTGGTTGAGATTGCATCGTCTGTGGACCTATTTGGGCGGTAAGCAAATTGGAGTGGGTCTAGGGTGTCAGGTAGGGTGGAGGTGAGATGGTCCTTGACTAGTCTCTCAAAGCACTTCATGATGACGGAAGTGAGTGCTACAGGGCGGTAGTCGTTTAGCTCAGTTACCTTAGCTTTCTTGGGAACAGGAACAATGGTGGCCCTCTTGAAGCATGTGGGAACAGCAGACTGGTATAGGGATTGATTGAATATGTCCGTAAACACACCGGCCAGCTGGTCTGCGCATGCTCTGAGGGCGCGGCTGGGGATGCCGTCTGGGCCTGCAGCCTTGCGAGGGTTAACACGTTTAAATGTTTTACTCACCTCGGCTGCAGTGAAGGAGAGTCCGCATGTTTTCGTTGCAGGCCGTGTCAGTGGCACTGTATTGTCCTCAAAGCGGGCAAAAAAGTTATTTAGTCTGCCTGGGAGCAAGACATCCTGGTCCGTGCCTGGGCTGGTTTTCTTCTTGTAGTCCGTGATTGACTGTAGACCCTGCCACATACCTCTTGTGTCTGAGCCGTTGAATTGAGATTCTACTTTGTCTCTATACTGACGCTTAGCTTGTTTGATAGCCTTGCGGAGGGAATAGTTACACTGTTTGTATTCGGTCATGTTACCAGTCACCTTGCCCTGATTAAAAGCAGTGGTGTGCGCTTTCAGTTTCACGCGAATGCTGCCATCAATCCACGGTTTCTGGTTAGGGAATGTTTTAATCGTTGCTATGGGAACGACATCTTCAACACACATTCTAATGAACTCGCACATCGAATCAGCGTATTCGTCAATGTTGTTATCTGACGCAATACGAAACATATCCCAGTCCACGTGATGGAAGCAGTCTTGGAGTGTGGAATCAGCTTTGTCAGACCAGCGTTGGACAGACCTCAGCGTGGGAGCTTCTTGTTTTAGTTTCTGTCTGTAGGCAGGGATCAGCAAAATGGAGTCGTGGTCAGCTTTTCCGAAAGGAAGGCGGGACAGGGCCTTATATGCGTCGCGGAAGTTAGAATAACAATGATCCAAGATTTTTCCAGCCCTGGTTGCGCAATCGATATGTTGATACAATTTAGGGAGTCTTGTTTTCAGATTAGCCTTGTTAAAATCCCCAGCTACAATGAATGCAGCCTCAGGATGTATGGATTCCAGTTTGCAAAGAGTCAAATAAAGTTCGTTCAGAGCCATCGATGTGTCTGCTTGGGGGGGAATATATACGGCTGTGATTATAATCGAAGAGAATTCTCTTGGTAGATAATGCGGTCGACATTTGATTGTGAGGAATTCTAAATCAGGTGAACAGAAGGATTTGAGTTCCTGTATGCTTCTGTGATCACACCACGTCTCATTAGCCATAAGGCATACACCCCCGCCCCTCTTCTTACCAGAAAGATGTTAGTTTCTGTCGGCGCGATGCGTGGAGAAATAAGTATTAACTGCTTAGAGTTCATGCTAAATGTGGTGACAGAGAGACGTACTGTATATTGTAATTAATTTTTAAAAAAAAGGGAATCAAGATCAAATGAATACTCACATACTGTATGTGATGACTTATTTGTTTTTAATTAATTCAGATTAAAAAAGGTTCAAATGATCACACAAAATAATTCTCAACAGAACACATTGTACATAACATTTTCTACACTAGGAACATCTTAAAATTAAATATATTGTGCTGGTTCAAATCATACACAAATTGATTCACATAGAAAACACCTACTATACATTTAATTTCCTAATAGGGGTGACATGTCTTCTGAAATGTATTCAGATTCAACATACTATACAGGTTCAGGGGATCATAAACTCACAGAAAAAAAAGTTAATTTTGTAGATTGGTTTAACAACAAATTATTCACTCTGCAGTGATTTATAAAAAGAGCGTGCAGCAGCTGGCAAGTAGTTGAGCATGGTCATCAGATCTTGGTACTTGTTTTTTTGATGGGCAGGGGACTCTCATATGTTCTAGGGTAGTGGCTTGCAAAATAGGGAGGTTGAGGTGTAGCTCCTTGTTGTGGTTTGGAGATCAGCCACGATTTTCATCCCTCAAATAGACTGTGGCTATGTCTGGCGTACAGATTCCAAGGATCCTCAACTGAATTTAGAACGGTAACATTTTAAGTTCCTGACATCAATAACCAACTTTCACAGTCAAGCATTAGGATATTTTATTGTTGGAACCACATGTTGCATGTTGATGGGATATTAGTAAACTATTCTCTGTGCAATACCTGTGACTTTTAACCACAGGTGATCTGTAGTCCAGCTGGTCGCTTGAGGACAGAATCTGGGAGGTGCCTGAAGTCTTCACATTGCATCCTCATCACCTTGAATGGTTTTGCTGGTTGTGCTTCAAGTATCATCTTTGAAACATCATCAGGTGTATGAAGGACTGACACCTTGCGTCTCTTCTCGATGGTGGCAAAAGATCAATCACAAGGAAGAAAATAATGACCAGAGAAAATGAACTTCTGCTCAACTTGGGTAAAGTAACCCATAGAGACGAGAATCGACATCAGATTGAGCATCCGCCAGTTGTTATTCTGCCCACAGCATCTGTCACTGAATATGATCAACTTGCGCACCTCTGGTTTGGTGAGTGGCGTGAATTTTGTCTTCACCCACTTCAATATGCAGCTTGCCACCTCAATGGGCCCTCGGTGTGCAATCCCTGCAGGATACAGTGTAACGTTACATATAACTAGCTAGCTACTGTAGCCATGTCGAATCATCCGGTGGATGGAGAAAAAGTAGCTAGCTATGTTTCTTCTCTAATCTAGCAATAACATTTGTAACGAGAATGTACAAGTTAGTAGCCAACGAACTTTAGCTAATAAGTTCTCTCTATAGTTACAAATTAGACAACCCAGAACATACATGTTAGTTACTGTACTCTATAGCTAGCCAGCTTGATTGTTTGATATACGGTTCCTCCACATACCTATTTTGGACAGCTTTTCCCAGTTTTTTCTTGACCCTTACGATTTGTATAGGGTTTTCCCGCATCCCGTAAGATCTTCCTTCGCCTGTCTTTCTATTCTATTAGTTTTGTTTTACGTTTCTTTCCCACATTTCGGCGATTTTCATCAGCAACAGAAAGGTTGTGCGCTTGTCCGTCCATTCTGAGTGGTGCACATAAACGGTTATTCCACGAGAGCCTATCTTTAAATTTAAAATGATTGTTAAATAGCGCGTGGAAAGCTTGTGAAACCGGTTCACTATAGAAAAAGGGTGTCCAATAATGATTTGTCATGTATATCTCTTTTTTATTTTTTAATTATGTCACATATATGGTTCTTCATCTGTAGGATTCAATTATGTAAACAAATCAAATTTTGCCTAGCTCCACGTGAAAATCGACCAACCTCCTACTTCGCTTCCCTTCATAGAGGGGACTCGATTAATCTGACATTCGTTTTGGAACCCCTCCTGCCTCCCGAGTGTAAACCAGGTGCCCTGTTCATAGTCAATGGCGAAATCGGAAGAGAAAAAAAAGCGACCTAATTAGCACTTGGAGTAATGAGCAGGATTCTGTGTTACCTATGGAACACCGTTTGGGTCCAAAAGCACTGGTCAAAACGCAATATTTAAGCAGGTGCAAGCGCTAAATTAACGCCTACACGCATCAAATAAGCGCGTGCAAATGTGCTAAATAAACGGCTGCAAGCGGTCCTGCACACGTCAAATTAACGCCTAATAGCTGCCTAATAAACACCTACACACGCGTGTTCTTTAATATGCTAATTTTACCAGCCAATTTCCCTAGCTCCTCCTTCATTAAATCAGTTTGATGCAACAACACCACAATTGAAGATGGGGAGAAGGAACTTCCATATCCGCTGCAAACAGATCCTAAATGGCTGCACTCGGCTTCTGCTCTCCGATAATCCTGGACCATGTTAACAAGGTTGATTATTTTTAAATACTATCATTACTTAATCATAAAGTTGATTTGCTAGCTAACACAGAGGACGGATCTGTGTATAGCTATGCAGTTATGTTGGAGGCTAAGAGACTGAGACAGCAGTGCAAGTAATTTAGGCCTATGTGTCACTAATATTGTAAGTCTGATTAGGCCAAGGGGGTATTTTATATTTAGCTAGTATATGTAAAATATATATACACTGTTCAAAAAAATAAAGGGAACACTTACACAACACAATGTAACTCCAAGTCAATCACACTTCTGTGAAATCAAACTGTCCACTTAGGAAGCAACACTGATTGACAAATTTCACATGCTGTTGTGCAAATGGAATAGACAACAGGTGGAAATGATAGGCAATTAGCAAGACACCCCCAATAAAGGAGTGGTTCTGCAGGTGATAACCACAGACCACTTCTCAGTTCCTATGCTTTCTGGCTGATGTTTTGGTTACTTTTGAATGCTGGTGGTGCTTTCACTCTAGTGGTAGCATGAGACGGAGTCTACAACCCACACAAGTGGCTCAGGTAGTGCAGCTCATCCAGGATGGCACATCAATGTGAGCTGTGGCAAGAATGTTTGCTGTGTCTGTCAGCGTAGTGTCCAGAGCATGGAGGCGCTATCAGGAGACAGGCCAGTACATCAGGAGACGTGGAGGAGGCCGTAGGAGGGCAACAACCCAGCAGCAGGACCGCTACCTCCGCCTTTGTGCAAGGAGGAGCAGGAGGAGCACTGCAAGAGCCCTGCAAAATGACCTCCAGCAGGCCACAAATGTGCATGTGTCTGCTCAAACGGTCAGAAACAGACTCCATGAGGGTGGTATGAGGGCCCGACATCCACAGGTGGGGGTTGTGCTTACAGCCCAACACCGTGCAGAACGTTTGGCATTTGCCAGAGAACACCAAGATTGGCAAATTCGCCACTGGCGCCCTGTGCACTTCACAGATAAAAGCAGGTTCACACTGAGCACATGTGACAGATGTGACAATCTGGAGACGCCGTGGAGAACGTTCTGCTGCCTGCAACATCCTCCAGCATGACCGGTTCGGCGGTGGGTCAGTGATGGTGTGGGGTGGCATTTCTCCTCCATGTGCTCGCCAGAGGTAGCCTGACTGCCATTAGGTACCGAGATGAGATCCTCAGACCCCTTGTGAGACCATATGCTGGTGCGGTTGGCCCTGGGTTCCTCCTAATGCAAGACAATGCTAGACCTCATGTGGCTGGAGTGTGTCAGCAGTTCCTGCAAGAGGAAGGCATTGATGCTATGGACTGGCCCGCCCGTTCCCCAGACCTGAATCCAATTGAGCACATCTGGGACATCATGTCTCGCTCCATCCACCAACGCCACGTTGCACCACAGACTGTCCAGGAGTTTGCGAATGCTTTAGTCCAGGTCTGGGAGGAGATCCCTCAGGAGACCATCCGGAGCGTGCCCAGGCTTTGTAGGGAGGTCATACAGGCACGTGGAGGCCACACACACGACTGAGCCTTATTTTGACTTGTTTTAAGGACATTACATCAAAGTTGGATCAGCCTGTAGTGGGGTTTTCCACTTTAATTTTGAGTGTGACTCCAAATCCAGACCTCCATGGGTTGATAAATTTGATTTCCATTGATACATTTTGTGTGATTTTGGATGGAGATGGAGAGTTGGATGGAGAGCATTTGTGAACAGCAGTTTTCAGTTCTTTCCACAGATTCTAGATTGGATTCAGGTCTGGACTTTGACTTGGCCATTCTAACACCTGGATATGTTTATTTTTGAACCATTCCATTGTAGATTTTGCTTTATGTTTTGGATCATTGTCTTGTTGGAAGACAAATCTCCGTCCCAGTCTCAGGTCTTTTGCAGAGTCAAGCAGGTTTTCTTCCAGAATGGTCCTGTATTTGGCTCCATCCATCTTCCCATCAATTTTAACCATCTTCCCTGTCCCTGCTGAAGAAAAGCAGGCCCAAACCATGATGCTGCCACCACCATGTTTGACAGTGGGGATGGTGTGTTCAGAGGGATGAGCTGTGTTGCTTTCACGCCAAACATAACGTTTTGCATTGTTGCCAAAAAGTTCAATTCTGGTTTCATCTGACAAGAGCACCTTCTTCCACATGTTTGGTGTGTCTCCCAGGTGGCTTGTGGCAAACTTTAAACAACACTTTTTATGGATATCTTTAAGAAATGGCTTTCTTCTTGCCACTCTTCCATAAAGGCCAGATTTGTGCAATATACGACTGATTGTTGTCCTATGGACAGAGTCTCCCACCTCAGCTGTAGATCTCTGCAGTTCATCCAGAGTGATCATGGGCCTCTTGGCTGCATCTCTGATCAGTCTTCTCCTTGTATGAGCTGAAAGTTTAGAGGGACGGCCAGGTCTTGGTAGATTTGCAGTGGTCTGATACTCCTTCCATTTCAATATTATCGCTTGCACAGTGCTCCTTGGGATGTTTAAAGCTTGGGAAATCTTTTTGTATCCAAATCCGGCTTTAAACTTCTTCACAACAGTATCTCGGACCTGCCTGGTGTGTTCCTTGTTCTTCATGATGCTCTCTGCGCTTTTAACGCACCTCTGAGACTATCACAGTGCAGGTGCATTTATACGGAGACTTGATTACACACAGGTGGATTGTATTTATCATCATTAGTCATTTAGGTCAACATTGGATCATTCAGAGATCCTCACTGAACTTCTGGAGAGAGTTTGCTGCACTGAAAGTAAAGGGGCTGAATAATTTTGCACGCCCAATTTTTCAGTTTTTGATTTGTTAAAAAAGTTTGAAATATCCAATAAATGTCGTTCCACTTCATGATTGTGTCCCACTTGTTGTTGATTCTTCACAAAAAAATACAGTTTTATATCTTTATGTTTGAAGCCTGAAATGTGGCAAAAGGTCGCAAAGTTCAAGGGGGCCGAATACTTTCGCAAGGCACTGTACAAAATAAGTTACAAACAACGTGAAAAAACACACAAAATAGCACAATTGGTTAGGAGCGTGTAAAACGGCAGCCATCTCCTCCGACCTATATGTTATGTTTGGTATGGTTAGACAGAGGTTACTTAAGGCTAAAACAAAAGGAGCGTGGTTGATCGGGCAAACATCTAGCAACACAAAGGTTGCATGTTGGAGTCTCATCACGGACAACTTTAGCAACTACTTACTACTTTTTAGCTACTTAGCATGTTAGCTAACCCTTCCCCTAACCCTTGAACCTAACCTTGACTGTAACCTTGACCGTAACCTTAAGCCGAACCCTTAGCCTAGCTAACTTTAGACACCTAGCTAACGTTAGGCACCTAGCTAAAGCTAGCCACAGCAAATGTAATTCGTAACCTATCATACAAAATGGATGATGGACATTCGCAAATTAAGAAATACCATACCAAATGTAACATATTTGAGTGTCCCGGATTTTATTTACTATGTTACGTCTACCCCAGAGTCCAGGTTGGCTTACAGGGTGTGGGGAGTATGATTTTTTGAATGAAACTCTCTTACCACTAAACAGGTGTATGGGCAGTGTATGGCATCTATCTACTGTACGTTGGGAAAAGTGTGGAACTCTGCAGCAATAAAATGTACCATCCAACAAGGTAGAGTCTGGCTAGTAGGGTTTCGTTCTTCCTGGTCAGGTCAATAGGTCAGGAAAAATATACCGTATGTACTGTAACCACAAAACCCCTTCAGCTGAATGACCTACTGGTGTATTGTTGCTTTAGTTTGATTAACCTGTAGTAATGACCTATAGTAGTGAGCCCATACCTTGTGTCCAGTGCCTGCCACGGTCATCGTCGACACATGTCCAGACTGTCCAACAGTAGGGTGCCTGGATGACCCCATCATAGCGGAGACGGCCAATCTGTCCCTCCAGACATACAACAGAAAGAGTCGCCTTACCAACTACTACACTCTCCTCAACCTAACAGGAGCTAGCATGCAGGTTGGTGAGTTCATTCTATGTTGTATGGCAAATATGACAATTTTGCTATTGAAATAAAATGTTACTTTGCTATTGTCTTGGAGAGGAGTAGGAGGCACTTAACCAGCATGAGATGAGGTGCAACCAAAAATCATAAAAGCATTTTAAGGAAATAGATGTGACTCTTGCTCACAAAACTTGATGTTGTGACAACTATTTCAAGTTAAAATCACTTTGCTGTCATCTTCACAGTGGGTTGAGTGTCCGTCCTACTTTGTGGAGTTCACCATTCAAGAGACGGTCTCTGCTAAGGACAATCCTGACGTTGATCTGACCCAAAGTAAAATGATGGACTGTGAATTTTCAATGGAGTACTACACTACAGCTACACACTGTCTATCACATTCTGAAATAGGTAAAAAGGGAAAACCAACTGATGATTTGTATGTGACAAGCTGGCAACTATTCCGTGGAGGAAGGTAGCCTACTGTAGACCCACATCAGCATCACACCATTCTCAGTGATTTCACTATGTCATCATATCCTGTTTTTCTGTTTGACCAATAATATGCTGTGTTCTGTTCCCTAGCACAAGGGCTTGGCACAGGCTCTCACACCACTCTGGGTGATGGCATGTTTGAGATCAAACTTCCCATCGAGTTCAAGTGTGAAATCTTTGAACCAGAGTTTGGGAATTTCCACAACAGTGCCATCACTGCCATACCATGATGGAACCTCAGTAACATAGAGACAGCACAGCAGTAACCTCAGAAATTGGGCAGATGAGACCCCCACAATGCAGGAGTTTGTTCCAGTCCAGATCTGACTAAATTGTGATGTAAATTCAGGACCAAGACTAGGTCTAGGGGTAGGGGAAAGGAAGGTGTTGATCTCGGAGTGGGCATAATGTTCTGATTGTCCCATTTCATAAGCACTTAAAGTTATTATCATTTTTATGTCCATCTCTCAGGCTAGAGAAGAAGTGATAATGAGAACCATAAACATGCACACACACACTGCTTGCTGTGGGGTCGTGGTGGTCCTATCCCCCACCTCAAAGAGCCTCACCAGGAGCAAGCAACTGTCCAGGCAAGAGAAAAACCAACTTGGGACTGGACAGGTTTCAAATCTGATTGATAAACATCTTACGTTACTGCAATAACAGCTTATTAACAATTTTTTATGAGATACAAAGCTATTTGGTAACGAGGGCACTATGACTCCAATACTTCCCCTATTTTGCCCTGGCTGGATGTTTCTTTTGCTATTTTGGATCACATATGTAAAGAATTCCACAACATTGTACTGTATGATAATATGAACTATGATGTGTGTGTATCAGAGCAATAAATTAATGGTTTACAATGAATATATTTTCAATGGTCATAATTTATTGTTCAACTGTATCCAATTCATATGGAGCCCTGGAGGTGACATTGACAAATGTTTTATACAATTAAACATGTTCTCATCTGGCGTGAAGGGCAAAAGTGTGCGTTTCAAAACCATGATTCATGTCAAACAAATGACACAAATATTTCGCAATCTGGCACTGTGGTTTTACAGTAGATGGAGTTGTGGTGCACAATAACAAATGAAAGTCACAGCGCCTTAAATGACAGGGAAATCAACCAATCATCGCTGGAGATGGAGTTGTTGTTTCTGGTTTTCACTTTCACAATTAGCACCGCATGAATTCTTCAAACTGTGTTCCCTTTCAGATATAGTTAGCGTATACTTAGGATTTCTGTGTAGAAAAGAGCAAGTGGAGTAAACTTACCAGGGACTAGGTAAAAAAAAAAAAAAAAAACTAATTTTCAAGATAAACGAATTCTGCCTGCTCATCACAAGACGGTGGGGGCATGTGATATGATCAAGTTATCTAGCTAGCTAGCCTCTGGGTGTAGCTGGCTAACCTCGACATAGACAGTGAAAACAAAGCCCCGTATTATCCGGACAGAAGCGATGTATCTACCTTGATGTACACATCGTGTTTCTCGACGTAAATTACGGGAAAAACAGTGAAGATGGTTCACGTATACAACTGCCATCCCTTCGCTTCCCAGCAAATCGTGCAAGCCGAACAGGAGCCTGGGTTAGTGTGTTGTGGCGGGGGTGTCTTGTTTGTGGAGTCCGCGGGAGGATGCAAGATCGAGGCATTTCAACTGGAAGCGGAGGGGTGTCCTCTTATCTGCCGATTCGCCACCATGGGGACTGTGCAGAGCATCCTGCACAGCGAGATAGGTGTGTCACTTTCTTAATTCCACTTATCCTTTCGGTCTTTGCGCTGTTGTTTACTCACATTGTTTATAAACCTAGAGGCGCAGCAAACATGCCGGGGTTAGGGGTGTGAGAAGTCAATGAGTTAAACATTCTTCCTTTGTTGTTAGTTTTCTCGAAATCTAAAGGCACGACCTCGATTCGAGCCAATGTCTTAAGTAGTTGAACATGTTATTTCCCCACACCCCCCTCATTTTCGTCAAAAACAACGTTTATATCGAAGGAGTGCCTTTGATTTGATGGCCTGCCCATGCGAAAAAAGATTGCACCAGGGGCACAACTTTGGTTTTAGAAGTGGGTGGGACATTATTATTATTTCTTGTTTTTATCCAGTTGGATAAATACTCAAAACAGCCTACCCGGCTGCTCATAAGCGTCCGCGTGGTCCTAAAGCACAACGCCGAACTGGTGGGGACAAACATGCAATTTCAGAATGTGGGGAGGGCATGGCCTCCCTGTCCCCAGTGAAAGTTGCGCCCCTCGAATTCAGTATAACTGCAGTACACTGTAATATAACTTTAGTTAGGGTGCAGTATAACTGCAGTATGCTGCAATTACTGCGTCCAAAATAGTTTCAAAACTGCAATCTTTTTTTTGTATGGGTGCAAATGCACTGTTAGGATCAAGACGACCGTTAGAACTGATGATGTGTTTCTAGGCATGAGCTTTGCTAGCCAACGTCGCCATGACATCACCTGAAAGTTTGATCAGGGATTTCTATTGGAGAAGCAGTTTAAGCCTATTTTCATACAGTACTTTGGTAAACTGCTGAGGGAGTGCGGTGCATCAGCTTGTGTGTATAGATAGAGTTTGTAAATTCAGTCAAAGAAAAAAAAACAGTAGTCTAATTTGGATCCCTTGTAAAAAAAAAAAAGTGTCTTACATTGAAAATTCATCCAGGCTAATTTCCCACAGAATATACACAGAATATAAATGAATGAATTTGGAATATAATAATGAAATAACTCTCCACTCATGACGATGTCCTCATCCGTGTTCTCAATCCTCTCTCCTCTGTCATCCCTTGTCTTGCCCTCCCACCCCAGGGGACTACCTGGTGACCATCGAGGAGAAGAACAATGTCACCTACCTCCGCACCTACACCAACTGGCGCTACCAGGTGGCCGAGAAGACACGTGTGGGTGTGCGTCTGCTGGGCCACTTCCTGCGTGGCTCATCCATGCGTGGGGCTCCCAAGGAGCAGATGGAGATCATTGAGATTCCGCTGTTTGAGCGCCCACTGTGTGTAGCGTGCTGTGGGGTGACAGGGGACCTGCTGGTGGGCTGTCCTAAGAGCCTGGTGCTGTTCAGTCTCAAGAGACAGGCCCTCAACGATAAGCTCTCCATCCTGGACTTTGAGCGTTGTCTGATCCTCCACCTCCCAGGACTGTCGCCCCAACAGGTAGGGGGGTTGGGATTTCGGTAATCTCATCTATCAGCCAGTTCTTTCTGTGGAGCCTGTTATATTTGGTAGCATTTAGCCTGGTGAGGATGAGGTTAGGGTTTGGGAAGTTAATTCTGTAATGCAAACTTGCATACAAAATATTATTTAATAGAGTATTTATTAACGTTACCATCCCTGCCTGCAGGTGGCGATCTGTGCGGGGTACATTGCCCTGCAGGCAGAGCTCGAAGTGCTGGTGGTCAAGCTGGAGAGACTTCCTGGCTCCGCCCCTACCCAGAAGTCAGCTGACAAGAAGTCCCAGGACCACTGTCTAGTCCCCAAGGATATGATCACTGGAGCAGAACACAACAATGAGATAGGTAACACGACTAGCTCTACACAGTGTGTTTCATGATTAACTACTCATGGTGTGATGTGGTAATGTACAGGAACTCAAGTCCTTTTGTTCACCCGACCTAGAATACCTCACAATCAAATGCCGATGGCATTACCTCCTGAGAGAATTCTCTTCGGTTATCGTCACAGCCGTGTATATTCCCCATCAAGTCGATACTGACGGCTCTAAAGACTTTGTAAATTGGAAACCGCATATCCTGAGGCTGCATTTATTGTAGCTGGGGACTTTAATAAGGCAACTCTAAAGAAAACATGACCAATGTTTTATCGACACATTTCCTGCACCACTTGTGCTTAAAAAACTCTCAACCATTACTAATCTCCCTTCTGGGACGGCTACAAGGCCCTCCCCCGCCCTCCCTTCAGCAAATCAGATCATGCCTCCATCCTGTCCTCCCTTCTGAAAGGCAGAAACTCAAACAGGAAGTACACGTGGTAAGGGCCGTTCAACACTGGTCTGACCAATCGGAATCCATGCTTCAAGATTGTTTTGATCACGCTGACTGGGATATGATGGGTTGCCTCTGAGAATAACATTGACGTACGTATACACTAGAGGTTGACCGATTTATGATTTTTCATAATCATAATACCAATTATTGGAGGACTAAAAAAGCCGATACCGATTAATCGTCCGATTAATTAATTAATTAATTATATATATTTGTAATACAGACAATTACAACAAAACAGAATGAACAATGAACACGTATTTTAACTTAATATAATACATAAATAAAATATATTTAGTCTCAAATAAGTAATGAAACATGCTCAATTTGGTTCAAATTCCAAAAACACAGTATTGGAGAAGAAAGTAAAAGTGTAATATGTGCCATCTAAAAAAGCTAACTTTTAAGTTCCTTTCTCAGAACATATGAAAGCTGGTGGTTCAATATTCCAAGTTCTTCAATATTCACAGTTAAGAAGTTTTAGGTTGTAGTTATTATAGGAAATATGACGCGTCAACTATTTCTCTCTATACCATTTGTATTTCATATACCTTTGACTATTGGATGTTCTAATAGGCACTTTAGTATTGCCAGCCTAATCTCAGGAGTTGATACCCTGATGAAGACAGCTTGGCTGTCGAAACGTTGGTAATTACATTTTTGCATCTGAGCTCCTAGAGTGTGCGGCTCTCTTTTATTTTCAAGGCTTCAAGTCATAAACAGTGCTGTGGTTCAAGCATTGCTAAGAGCTGCTGGCAAACGCAGTAAAGTTTGAATGAATGCTTACGAGCCTGCTGCTGCCTACCATCGCTCAGTCAGTCTGCTCTATCAAATCATAGACTTAATTATAATATAATAAACACAGAAATACGAGCCTTTGGTCATTAATATGGTCAAATCCGGAAACTATCATTTCGAAAACAAAACGTTTATTCTTTCAGTGAAATACGGAACCGTTCCGTATTTTATCGAACGGGTGGCAACCCTAAGTCTAAATATTGCAGCTACATTGCACAACCTTCAATGTTATGTCATAATTATGTACAATTCTGGCAAATTAGTTCGCAACGAGCCAGGCGGCCCAAACTGTTGCATATACCCTGACTCTGCGTGCAGTGAAAGCAAGAGAGATTACACAATTTCCTGAGTTAATGTTGCCTGCTAACATGAATTTCTTTTAACTGAATATGCAGTTTAAAAAATATATACTTCTGTGTATTGATTTTAAGAAAGGCATTGACGTTTATGGTTTGGTACATTCGTGCAACGATTGTGCTTTTTTTGCGAATACCTTATTTACATAAGTATTCAGACCCTTTGCTATGAGATTCAAAATTGAGCTCAGGTGCATCCTGTTTCCATTGATCATCCTTGGAATGTTTCTACAACTTGATTGGAGTCGACTTGTGGTAAATTCTATTGATTGGACATGATTTGGAAAGGCACACACCTGTCTATATAAGGTCCCACAGTTGACAGTGAATGTCAGAGCAAAAACCAAGCCATGAAGTCGAAGGAATTGTCCGGAGAGGTCCGAGACAGGATTGTGTCGAGGCACAGATCTGGGAAGGGTACCAAAACATTTCTGCATTATTGAAGGTCCACAAGAACACATTGGCCTCCATTATTCTTACATTTAAGATGTTTGGAACCACCAAGACTCTTCCTAGAGCTGACCGCCCTGCCAAACTAAGCAATCGGGGGAGAAGGGCCTTGGTCAGGGAGGTGACCAAGAACCTGATGGTCACTCTGACAGAGCTCTAGAGTTCCTCTGTGGAGATAGTTGTCTTTCTGGAAGGTTCTCCCATCTCTGCATCACTCCACCAATCAGGCCTTTATGGTACAGTGCCCAGACGGAAGCCACTCCTCAGTAAAAGGCACATGATAGACTGCTTGGAGTTTGCCAAAAGGCACCTAAAGACTCTCAGACCATGAGAAACAATGGTCTAATGAAACCAAGATTGAACTCTTTGGCCTGAATGCCAAGCATCACATCTGGAGGAAACCTGGCACCATCCCTACGGTGGTAGAATAAGGCTGTAACGTATCAAAATGTCAGAAAAGTAAAGGGGTCTGAATACACTGTACTACAAACTGCACCGTAAATGGTGTGGTTGTGTATTCTGTCTGATTGGGTTGTGTTTATCTTGTCTTTGTATTCCCCAGAGGTGAGGAAAGAGGGTCTTGCTGGTCTCCTTGATCAGGATGACTTCTTCATATTCCCTAAGCACCAGGAGCTGCTGGGGGACAGGGCTAAGGACTGTGGGGTCAAGGTCTCTCTGGAGTGGACAGGCATGGAGAGTGAGGCCAGGGGTATCCTCGCTATCACCTATATCTTATACAGGTGTGTACGTGTGGGAGCTGTTGTCGTGCTTTTTTATTTTGTTTTTTTATTTAACTAGGCAAGTTCGTTAAGAACAAATTCTTATTTACAATGACTGCCTACCCCGGCCAAACCCTGACGATGCTGGACCAATTGAGCGCCGCCCTATGGGACTTTTAATCACAGCCGGATGTGATTCAGCCTGGATTCAAACCAGGGACTGAAATGACGCCTCTTGCACTGAGATGCAGTGTCTTAGACCGTTGCGCCACTGGGAGCCCTTGTCTGTCTCTGTCTGTCTGTGTCTCTGTCTGTCTGTGTCTGTCTACGTACGTACGTACGTACTAGGGGTTGGTCTCATCCTATTGGGTCTCCCCTCCAGACGTTTTGCTCCAGACTTCTTCCAAGGCTGCAGTGTGGAGGATACCCGCCTGCACTCCCTGCAGTTCCACCCTGTATTCACCAGTGAGTCATACCTTCCTTATGCTGTCCCTGCCTATGGAACTAACATGTACTGTAAATCCATAGGTAGGTAGGAGGCACACATATTTTAATTAAAGTAGGACCTATTTCTACATTCCCTCCTTCACTCCTCATCCCTTTCTTTTCTATTGGTCTTCTCTCCCTGACAACCAGGTAACCAGGAAGTGTGTGCTGAGGGGGGGAGAGGGGTGGAGCCGACGTGTGTGTTCTGTTTCTTCTCGCTGCCCAACACGGGCTACGTGTACAGCGTGAGGGGTGGAGTGGAGATGGTCTCAGTCTATCAGTATCCAGAGAAAGCCCAGCAGGCCGTCCTCACTGACCTCTTCCTCCACATCATCACCAAGTAAGGACAGGAGAAAGAATACGAAGTTCAGGAGACTGATATTACTGATTGATTGATTATTTGAGACTGGTCTCATCTACCTCTTCTAAACGTAATAGTACCTGTGTGTTTGGCAGGAATGCTCTCCAGTGTTTCTCAGTGAGGTGTTCTGCAGTGGCAGCCAGAGCTGAGGACCCTTACATCGATACCACCATGAAGGTGAGGATCACTCCACTGCCCTTAGCTAATGGAAGACAGATCAATCCCACTTACACCTACTGCTTACACCTACCTCTATGCATTAGACCTCCTCATTATTGATCTGAAGGACGCTTTGACTGTGTCTTCCCTACTTGTGTGTGATTGGCTGTGCCTCGGTTGGCGTGCTCTGATTGGCCCTGCTACACAATGAGACAGGAAGCCATTAAAGTGGATAAGAGCTCCTGCAGAACTACAGATGGATGGATGGCTGCTTGGCTCAAGATCAGTGTGTTAGATTCACAAAGATGGAGGAGCTGGAAAGGGATCAAAATGACAACCACTTACACAGTTGCAGTTTGTGTTTATACATGTGTGCGTGCCAAACAGTTACACAGTGGAATCAGAGCAGCACACTCGCATATGCGCCTAAGAAATTGATGTGTGCGAACTGAAAAAGTAAAGTGTGAGTGCATGTGCAAAGAATTGCTGCTGCAGCTATTTTCAAAGTATTTCTGACGTTTTGTATCATAGCTGGTAGCGAATCACACAAAGAACTACGAAGAGTCCCATATATCCTACAGTTTCGCGCAGCAACTGTGCCTGGGGTGCTGTGCCCGCCGTGAGTGAAGTGCTGAAAGATTCATTGTTGGAAGCGCACAGGCATAGAAGTTGTTTGAATTTACCCGAAAGGCTACTTAAGTGTGACTTTGTGTTTCTTGACTATTTACCCTGCCCTGTGACCCATATTCAAACAAAACCATTTAAGCCACCTTCGGTTTCCAGTGTAAGACCATAACATCTACAAGAAACGGTTGGCATGTAGCAACATTCATGTGATTATTTTAATGAATCCCAAAGATGCAAAAGTGGTAATTGCAATTTCACCGACTAAACGTAAACAACCACCAGGTAATATGTCGCTTAAGTGTAACTGGCTGTTGTGTTGTGCAGGCCTGTCCTCCCATCACCATGGAGGTGTGTGCTTTGCGGATCCAGCTGTTCATTGGTCTAAAGGCTCTGTGTCACGATCGCCACCACATCGTCCTGCTAACCGCTGCAGACGTGGAGACCAGGGAGGACACAGAGAGGGCAGCTCGCAGGAACCTGTAGGTCACACACACACACAGTCAGAGACTGTTGTCATAGCTAGAGCTGCACTTGATTAGAAAGGAAATATACCTGTGCAATTGACTCAAACCAAACTAAGTACTACTTCAAAATCTGACCAATTCAAATTATGAGAATGTTATAGATCTATGGTAAGACATCTGATCTAGGGCTGGCCGATATCATATTTTAAGGTAAACCGGTATACATTTTTTCAATACCATCTAAACTCAGCAAAAAAAGTAACGTCCTCTAACTGTCAACTGTGTTTATTTTCAGCAAGCTTAATATGTGTAAATATTTGTATGAACATAACAAGATTCTACAACTGAGACATAAACTGAACAAGTTCCACAGACATGCGACTAACAGAAATGGAATAATGTGTCCCTGAATAAAGGGGGGGGGGGGGGTCAAAAGTAACAGTCAGTATCTGGTGTGGCCACCAGCTGCTTTAAGTACTGCAGTGCATCTCCTCCTGATGGACTGCACCAGATTTGTCAGTTCTTGCTGTGAGATGTTTCCCCAGTCTTCCACCAAGGCACCTGCAAGTTCCCGGACATTTATAGGGGAATGGCCCTAGTCCTCACCCTCCGATCCAACAGGTCCCAGACGTGCTCAATGGGATTGAGATGCGGGCTCTTCGCTGTCCATGGCAGAACACTGACATTCCTGTCTTGCAGGAAATCACGCACAGAACGAGCAGTATGGCTGGTGGCATTGTCATGCTGGATGGTCATGTCAGGATGAGACTGCAGGAAGGGTACCACATGAGAGAGGAGGATGTCTTCCCTGTAATGCACAGCGTTGAGATTGCCTGCAATCACAAAAAGCTCAGTCCGATGATGCTGTGACATATCGCCCCAGACCATGACGATCGATCCCGCTCCAGAGTACAGGCCTCGGTGTAACGCTCATTCCCTCGACGATAAACATGAATCCGACCATCACCACTGGTGAGACAAAAACGCGACTCGTCAGTGAAGAGCACTTTTTGCCAGTCCTGTCTGGTTCAGCGACGGTGGGTTAGTGCCCATAGGCAACGTTGTTGCCAGTGATGTCTGGTGAGAACCTGCCTTACAACAGGCCTACAAGCCCTTAGTCCAGCCTCTCTCAGCCTATTGCGGTCAGTCTGAGCACTGATGGAGGGATTGTGCGTTCCTTTTGTAACTCAGGTAGTTGTTGTTGCCATCCTGTACCTGTCCCGCAGGTGTGATGTTCGGATGTACCGATCCTGTTCAGGTGTTTTACACGTGGTCTGCCACTGTGAGGTCAATCAGCTGTCCATCCTGTCTCCCTGTAGCTGTCTTAGGGGTCTCACAGTACGGACATTGCAATTTATTGCCCTGGCCACATCTGTAGTCCTCATGCCTCCTTGCAGCATGCCTAAGGCACGTTCACACAGATGAGCAGGGACCTTGGGCATCTTTCTTTTGTTGTTTTTCAGATTCAGTAGAAAGGCCTCTTTAGTGTCAATTTTTCATAACTGTGACCTTAATTGCTTACCGTCTGTAAGTTGTTAGTGTCTTAACGACCGTTCCACAGGTGCATGTTCATTAATTGTTTATTGAACAAGCATGGGAAACAGTGTTTAAACTCTTTACAAAAGATCTGTGAAGTTATTTAGATTTTTACGAATTACATTTAAAAGACAGGGTCCTGAAAAGGGGACATTTTCTTTTTTTGCTGAGTTTATAATGGTATTTTGATACAGATAAATTAATTTAAAGTTACTTCGCTGTCAGTTTTGACCTAGTTTGGTTGAGTATAAAACAGTCCGTATGTAGAAAGCCTGTTAAAACCACTTAGAATTCATTTGTTGCCTTCCCAGGTGTCGTGCACTTTTCATAATACAAATTTAGAGCTTATATTATTCAGAAATATGAAATACTGTCAAAAATGTAAAAATATTGTTATATATTTTGGCCAAATCACCCAGACAAAATCTGATCATACCCATATAACAGCTTTCTGTGTAGTACAATTACATAAACATTGTCACTACACACATCCATCATTTATGAAGCACTGAAACTACACTCTATTTCCTCACATTGGTATTCAAAAGAATGCATTGTAAGGATATGCAGAACCAGTCAAAAGTTTGGACACACCTACTCATTCTGGGGTTTTTCTTTATTTTTACTATTTTCTACATTGTAGAATAATAGTGAAGACATCAAAAATGATGAAATAACACATATGGCATCATGTCGTAACCAAAAAATATATTTGAGATTCAAAGTAGCCACCGTTTGCCTAGATGACAGCTTTGCACACTCTTGGCATTCTCTCAACCAGCTTCATTAGGTAGTCACCTGGAATACATTTCAGTTAACAGGTGTGCCTTGTTAAAAGTAAATTGTGGAATTTCATTTAAGCCAGTCAGTTGTGTTGTTACATGGTAGGGGTGGTATACAGAAGATAGCCCTGTTTGGTAAAAGGCCACGCCCATATTATGGCAAGAACAGCTCAAATAAGCAAAGAGAAATTACAGTCCATCATTACTTTAAGACATAAAGGTCAGTCAATGCCTAGCGGGACACCTGTCGACAACTTCCGGTGAAATTGGAGGTAGCACAATTCAAATAAATAATCATAAAAATTATGGATATTAAACATTTAGGTACATACAAGTGTCTCATATCGGTTAAAAGCTTAAATTCTTATTCATCTAACTGCATTGTCAGATTTACAATATGCTTTACAGCGATAGCATGCCTTGCGATTGTTTGAGGACGGCGCCCCATATCAACATTTTTCCACCGGCACAGGCTTCATAAAATCACAAATAGTGAAATGCAGAAATGTTTTGGTACCCTTCCCCAGATCTGTGCCTCGACACAATTCTGTCTCAGAGCTTTACGGCCAATTCCTTCTACCTCATGGCTTGGTTTTTGCACATGCACTGTGGGACCTTCTACAGACAGACCCTTTTCATGTCCAATCAATAGAATTTACCACAGCTGGACTCCAATCAAGTTGTAGAAACATCTCAAGGATGATCAATGGAAACAGGATGCACCTGAGTTCAATTTCGAGTCTCATAGCAAAGGTTCTGAACCTATGTAAATAAGTTATTTCAATTTTTTTTATTTTAATACATTTGCAAACATTTCTAAAAACCCATTTCGCTTTGTCATTATGGGGTATTGTGTGTAGATTGGTGAGTATTTTTTTGTCATCAATTTTAGAGTAAGACTAACAATTCAAAATATTTTCTGAATGCACTGTATGCATAAGCTCTAATATGCATGTGGGTGTTTTGATTTAATAATCCCCTTAGAAGGTGCTGTACATTTTGTTGTTAGGCTTTGAAACAACATCAACAATGACCGTGTTTTCCACTCAGTTTCAACCTGTTGTTGAACTTCTTTCTACAGATTGATCATCACAGTAAGATGAGCACAATACTATTTGGATGGTAAATGTTTAATGTGATTGTTGATTGCATTGATGTCAGCATGGTTAGAGGGACAATAGAGCGCTGAGTACCAGGCCATTGGCGACCTGATGGTTGTTAGTGAGTTGGGTACTGTCAACGCATGTCCAGAGTGCGTAAGAGTAGATTACCGTGACTCAACGATCACATGGAATTTTACTGCAGTCCTGACTCATGACCTCCGGAGTGGCGGTAATAGGGTCTCCTCAACAGCCCTAATCATACCCATAACACGATGCAGCAAATTAATAACTTCACAATGCTCAAAGGGATATTCAATGTCTGATTGTTTTTATTTTGACCCATTTACCAATTGGTGACCTTTTTCGAGGCATTGGAAAACCTCTCTGGTCTTTGTGGTTGAATCTGTGTTTGAAATTCACTGCTCGACTGAGGAACCTTACAGATAATTGTGTGCAGGGGTGCAACTTTGGTTTTAGAAGTGGGGGGGACATAATATAATTGGTTATTTATATATATTAGTACAAGTTAAAAGTTTGGACACACCTACTCAGTGTAGTTTTTTCTTTATTTTTACTATTTGTACATTGTAGAATAATAGTGAAGACATCAAAACTATGAAATAACACATATGGAATCATGTAGTAAACAAAAAGTGTTCAACAAACAAAAAATAAAGAAAAACCCTGAGTAGGTGTTCTAAAACTTTTGATCTGTATATTTTCAAATAACTGCCCTTTTTCTATCCACAAATTGGGCGAACAAATCGGTCTAAAAGAAATCTGTGCGGCCCTCTGTTGAATTTTGAAATCCTGATGTGGCCCTCAAGCCCAAAACTTTGCCCACCCCTGCTCTAGAGTCAGGCGCAGTAGGATTATTAAACGTTAATGTTCACTGTACATGATGTACATGATGTTCCATGTACAGTGCCTTCAGAAAGTATTTCAAACCCTTTACTTTTTCACATTTTGTTGTGTTACAGCCTGAATTAAAAATGGATAAAATGTTGATTTTGTGTCACTGGCCTACAAACAATAACCCATCATGTCAAAGTAGAATTCTGTTTTTAGACATTTTTACTAATTCATAAAAAAATGAAAAGCTGAAATGTCTTGAGTCAATAAGTATTCAACCCTTGTTATGGCAACCCTAAATAAGTTCAGGAGGAAAAATGTGCTTCACACGTCACATAATAAATTGCAAGGACTCACTCACTGTGTGCAGTAATCGTGTTTAACATCATTTCTGAATGACTACCTCATATCTGTACCCCACACATACAATCGGGCGCAAATTTCATTTTTGGCCCGTACCAGTCAAAAGTTAGGATACACCTACTCGTTCAAGGGTTTTTCTTTTATTTTTACTATTTTCTACATTGTAGAATAATGATGAAGACATCAAAACTATGTTCTAAAACTTTTGACCTGTAGTGTAGGTCCATTAGAATTTCTACATGCTTTCTATCTAGTTCTAAAAGTTCAAGTTTGCCCTGGAATGTCCCGCACGCTGTGGTTTGTCCACCCCTGCTCTAGAGAGCATGAAAGATCCAGAGGTCGGAAGAAACAACTATATCTGATATTTTCATGAGAACTTATTTCTCAACTTTTATTTATGTGATCAAGTCATGTGCAACAGGCACCGCATGAACACTAGAATTTAGAAGTGAGGCCAGGCATTCACAGAAGCGAAGTAAGGCAACAGTAAGGAAATTTCTATTATCCACCAAGCTGACCCTTACTCCAAATCACACACAGGGGGCCTTCATATCATATGAGAGTGCTTGGCACTGTAGCCGTAAGCTACTTAGGAAGGAGAAGTAGAGGGAGTGTTTAATTGGCTAATAGGGTCCGGTCCGTCATTAGCTGTAGCTGCTAGAGGCTATACAGGACTAATAGCAGATAGAACATACACACACAATGGGTTCAGCACATGGTCTGTAGGCCTTGTGCGTTAACTTGTGGAGTCATGAAGAAAAACATGCAACATGTTTGATTCACATCAACTCCAGAAACACTGCCCTCAATAACTCCCACTGGTGATTGTTTTGGATTTGTAGGTAGTCATGCTCGCTAGTTCCTTAAACGAACCTCTCAGTTAAACTGGAACTGAAACTAAATGTTTGGTGGTCTTTTACCGAATAGGTTTGTGCCATTCATGTGAACTCAAATTGAGCTAAGAGTTAGCGTTCTGCATGGTCCACACCAGGAGTTTACTGTAACCTCTTGTGTTTAATGTTATTGGAGCTGAGCTGTAGTTTCTGACCTAGAAGCTATAATATCAGCCATCTGTGGCCCAGAATGACCGGTGTTACAGAAGTGACTGGCGTTATGGAGATGAGCTGACTGTACTTCTTGCTTCCCTGACCTCTGATCCCAGGAACAGGAAGTCATCCTCCACCAAGCCCCGGGATCCCATTGAGATGAGTCGCGGCTGGAATCTATACGTGGTCAACACCGTCCCCCCACTCCAACTCTACAATGAGATGGTACAGCACCTCAACACCAGAACAACATGTCAACCAAAGCCTTAATGTTTACGAGACATTACTCATTTTTACCATTCATTTTTCTTTGGCTCTGTTGTGCTGAATGATGTGTTTATGCTGTTTAACCTTGCATTCAACAATGAACCTTTTCTCTGGGCTAGGTGGAGTATAGTAAGAAGTATGAGGAGACCAACCCTCTGTCTCAGAGCTGTCTGCACCTGCTCAGTGAGGCCCACCTTCTCCTGAGAGCCACGCTCCTGGACCCCCGGGTGGGAAATCCAGTGGAGCAGCCTCAGAGCAGTGACCAGAACCTAGCCCAGTCCCTGGGATATACAACAACAGACAAAATAGGCAGCACCACTGACAGACAGGAGCTACAGCAGGCCTTCCAGGAGAGCTGTGCCCATTTAGGAGACTGCTTCAGTAGGTCAGTTGGTTCGGGGTCACATTAAAATCAAGGTAGATTGAGATGTTATTTATTTATTTATTGATACAGTATGTTAGTTGATTAATATGCTAGTTTATTGATTTATATGTTAGCTAATTGATTGATTTTGTTGATTTGTTTTTGGACTGGTTTGCCCATTTGTCAACAACTATTTTTCAAATGTGTTACTGGACACTTAATGTGAAGTGTGACTGTCTCTTCCACATACAGTGGGGCAAAAAAGTACTTATGGCCACCAATTGTGCAAGTTCTCCCACTTAAAAAGATGAGAGAGGCCTGTAATTTTCATCATAGGTACACTATGACAGACAAAATTAGAAAAAAAATCCTGAAAATCACATTGTAGGATTTTTAATGAATTTATTTGCAAATAATGGTGGAAAATAAGTATTTGGTCAATAACAAAAGTTTATCTCAATACTTTGTTAAATACCCTTTGTTGGCAATGACCGAGGTCAAACGTTTTCTGTAAGTCTTCACAAGGTTTTCACACACTGTTGCTGGTATTTTGGCCCATTCCTCCATGCAGATCTCCTCTAGAGCAGTGCTGTTTTGGGGCTGTTGCTGGGCAACACAGACTTTCAACTCCCTCCAAAGATTTTCTATGGGGTTGAGATCTGGAGACTGGCTAGGCCACTCCAGGACCTTGAAATGCTTCTTACGAAGCCACTCCTTCGTTGCCCGGGCGGTGTGTTTGGGATCATTGTCATGCTGAAAGACCCAGCCACGTTTCATCTTCAATGCCCTTGCTGATAGAAGGAGGTTTTCACTCAAAATCTCACGATACATGGCCCCATTCATTCTTTCCTTTACACGGATCAGTCGTCCTGGTCCCTTTGCAGAAAAACAGCCCCAAAGCATGATGTTTCCACCCCCATGCTTCACAGCAGGTATGGTGTTCTTTGGATGCAACACAGCATTCTTTGTCCTCCATATACGACGAGTTGAGTTTTTACCAAAAAGTTCTATTTTGGTTTCATCTGACCATATGACATTCTCCCAATCTTCTTCTGGATCATCCAAATGCTCTCTAGCAAACTTCAGACGGGCCTGGACATGTACTGGCTTAAGCAGGGGGACACGTCTGGCACTGCAGGATTTGAGTCCCTGGCGGCGTAGTGTGTTACTGATGGCAGGCTTTGTTACTTTGGTCCCAGCTCTCTGCAGGTCATTCACTAGGTCCCCCCATGTGGTTCTGGGATTTTTGCTCACTGTTCTTGTGATCATTTAGACCCCACGGGGTGAGATCTTGCGTGGAGCCCCAGATCGAAGGAGATTATCAGTGGTCTTGTATGTCTTCCATTTCCTAATAATTGCTCCCACAGTTGATTTCTTCAAACCAAGCTGCTTACGTATTGCAGATTCAGTCTTCCCAGCCTGGTGCAGGTCTACAATTTTGTTTCTGGTGTCCTTTGACAGCTCTTTGATCTTGGCCATAGTGGAGTTTGGAGTGTGACTGTTTGAGGTTGTGAACAGGTGTCTTTTATACTGATAACAAGTTCAAACAGGTGCCATTAATACAGGTAACGAGTGGAGGACAGAGGAGCCTCTTAAAGAAGAAGTTACAGGTCTGTGAGAGCCAGAACTCTTGCTTGTTTGTAGGTGACCAAATATTTATTTTCCACCATAATTTGCAAATAAATTCATAAAAAATCCTACAATGTGATTTTCTGGATTTTTTTTTCTCATTTTGTCTGTCATAGTTGAAGTGTACCTATGATGAAAATTACAGGCCTCTCTCATCTTTTTAAGTGGGAGAACTTGCACAATTGGTGGCTGACTAAATACTTTTTTGCCCAACTGTATGTGTAGGTTTGATAAGCGTGACTGCCACCTGGCCCTGCCCTACTATAAGATGTCAGGCCTGTCTGTGACAGAGGTGATCTCCAGGAACAGGTGTCTGTCCAGCAGCCCCTGTGGCTATGGGAAGGGGTTCCTCTTCTTCCTCAAACACTCACTCTATGAGGAGACCATGGAGGAGCTCACTGAGGTAGCTACACCAGTCCTTGGAGACCTCCAGCAATTCCACATTTTTGTTAAATTCCAACACAAGCACATCTGATTCAATAGTGTTGAATGTTGCTAGTCAAGGTTTCTTGCCTGTGTGTGTAATGTAGGAGACAGCCAACGAGGTGCTGGATATCTTCGGTGTGGCTGAGCCGTCCCAGCTCCCCCATGTTATAGCCAGCCCCTCCATGGTCAGAGCAAGCCCTGACAGTGGCCTGGCCCACCTAGAGTGCCTGGAGTCCATCGGAGCCCCCTCTGTACCCCTCACTCTCTCCAAGGCTGCCCTGGCCCTCCGCATGGGAGACCTGCAGCTCTACAGACAACACATGGACAGACACACAGAGGTTTGTGTGTGTTGACTGTGTGTGTCTATTGAAATGTAGATTATATTGTACTGTGATGTTTCACTGTGGATCCAAATAAAGTGGTTTAGTATGTAGATGTGGTATACGTACTACTGCGTATTTCCATGATGTGTGTAATTTAAAGGCGCAATAGGCAGAAATCGCTCGCTTTATTTGTCACATGCGCCGAATACAACAGGTATAGAACATATAGTAGACCTTACAGTGAAATGCTTACTTACAAGCCATTAACCAACAATGCAGTTTAAAGAAAACAGGGGGAAAAAAGATAAGATAAGAATAACAAATAATGAAAGAGCAGCAGTACATAACAATAGTGGGGCTATATACAGGGGGTACCAGTACAGAGTCAATGTCAATGTGTGGTGGCACCAGTATTGAGGTAATATGTACATGTAGGTAGAGTTATTAAAGTGTCTATGCATAGATAATAACAGAGTATCAACAGTGTAGAAGAGGGGGGGAGCAATGCAAATAGTGTGGGTAGCCATTTGATTAGCTGTTCAGGAGTCTTATGGCTTGGGGGTAGAAGCTAGTTAGGAGCCTCCTGCCGTGCGGTAGCAGAGAGAACAGTCTATGACTAGGGTGGCTGGTCTTTGACTATTTTTAGGGCCTTCCTCTCACACTGGTATAGATGTCCTGGATGGCAGGAAGCTTGGCCCTGGTGATGTACTGGGACGTATGCACTACCCTCTGTAGTGCCTTGTGGTCGGAGGCAAAGCAGTTTCCTTAGATATCGTGCACCAGCTGTTGTTCACATATATGCATAGGCCCCTGCCCCTTGTCTTACCAGAGGCTGCTGTTCTGTCCTGCCAATGGAGTGGATAACCCGACAGCTGTATGTTCTTAATGTCGTCGTTCAGCCACGACTCAGTGAAACATAAGAAATAACCATTTTTAATGTCCCGTTGGTAGGATATACATGCTTTCCAATCGTCCCATTTATTTTCCAGCGATTGAACATTAGCTAGCAGGACGGAAGGCAAGGGCAGATTAGCCACTCGTCGCCTGATTCTCAGGCACCCTGATCTTTTTCCACAAAATATAAGTAGTCCTTCTCCAGTGAATCACGGGGATCTGGGCGTGGTCGGGTGTCTGTAGTAGTATATCCCTCCCGTCCGACTCATTGAAGGGCTCCTCATCCAGTTTGAGGTGAGCAATCGCAGTTCTGATGTCCAGAAGCTCTTTTCGGTCATAAGACACAGTAGCAGCAACATTATGTACAAAACAAGTTACGAACAATGTGAAAAAAAAACTTAAAAAATAGCATGGTTGGTTAAGAGCCGATAAGACAGCATGCCCTCCCCTCCGGCGACATCGTAAGTTCGCCTAATTCCATTTATGTGACAAAACCAGCAGTCATTGTGTAGAGAATCATTGTACCATCTAAACCACTGTGAAATATATTTTCCACAATCAAAAAAAGTAAAAGATGCAAAAAAAATAACTTAAGAACGGGAAGCATAGAAATAGCACACACAAAACAGATCTACCACTTCTTAAACTTGCTTTCAATGAGAAGGACAGATCTATTACTCACATTTCTATGTACATTTGGTCGGGTTGCCTACACAGTTACATATTGTAGCTTTAACTGTCTATGTACTATATACCTACTCAGATGCTGCAGGTATATGGGTTCATCGAGGAGCACAAACTGCTGCTGCATGGCAGAGGGCACACGGTGGTGCCCACCCTCCTGGCACGCCACCTCAGGGACAGCCAAGAAGGTCTGCTGGTAGCAGCCATGGTTGCGCTACACGAGAATAACAAGGTCAAACTGGACGAGGCTGACCTCTTCTTCCAGGTTAGGGTTACAGTGTTTGTGTGTAAGTCATTCCTATAGGATTTCTGTAGGATTTCCTGCAGGATTTGATCCCAAGTATGATCTTTAAAATGTTCATGTGTCATTGTGAATATATTGAAATGTGTATGTGTATGTCCTGTAGAAGCTTTGTGGGAACCTGTCAGGGCCCCAGGGAGGCCCTCAGCTGCTGGTGGACTTCTGGGAGGCCCTGCTGATGGCCTCGTCACAGGAAGCTGTCATCCAGGAGCTGCTGTTCCGCCTCACCTCTGTCTACATTGACCGCGTCACGCGCCGAGACAGCCAAGGCATGAAACCACTCAAGACCGCAGATGACCTGGTTTGTTTCTGTCTCTGTAGTTTGTTGTGTTCTTGTCACTATGGCATGATGTTCCCCAGGGTTATAGCCTAGCTAGGAGGTAGTAGAGAGGTAGTCCTACAGTAAGACTGTCTATGTATCGGTTGTGTATCTGTTGTGTAGATCAGGGGTTTTCAAACCTCTCCTCAGGAGACCCCCAGATGTTTTAACTATTTCGCAGCCAGCATACCTGATTCAAGTTGTCAACTAACCATCAAGCCATTTTATAGGTGCATCAGGTGGGCTAGTTCAGGACCACAACAACATTGTTTCTGTGTTGTAGATCAACTCATGTTCTCACTATGGTGTGCCATATCCCTGGGTCAGCATCCTGACTCCAGCTCACTTCAGTATCATTCAAGATCACCAGGAGGACCTCCAGAAACTACAGGTCAATCTCTCTACATTGTCTATCAATTAACCAATCAATCAACATGTAAAATAAAGCTTTGTTAAGCCTTACTTGTAAATTCACCAATATGGTGAACAAACAATAAACCCTCAATGTCCACTCCTCCCCAGTCCCTGCTGTGTGGTCCCACCCTGGATGTGTCGTCCATCCTGCCCCTGTTGGAGCAGCTGCCAGACGGGGACAACGCGGGGCTAAGTGTGCACTTGCTCTGTGCCACCAAGCTGGACCGCCACGAGAGCTCCATCGAGAGGCTTCTAGACCGATGTCCTCAGGCAATCATCCCCTACGCTAACCACGAGCTGCAGAATAACAAAATGGTGGGTACTGCTATGCACTGTAACTCTCACCCTACTGTGAAACGCACTGCCCCAACTCCTCTGACCCTACCCAACCTTAAATCCTCATAACCCCTTACCTTAATCCTAATATCTGAACTCTAACATTTGTGTTATATTCATGTGATTTTGTTCAGACTCTGTGGTGGCAGAAACTGTTTCCTGAGCTGTGTGAGAGAACCAGAGCAGCAGGGGGAGAGAACACCATCTTACTGTCTGCACTCAAAGGTACACTTAGACTAGCCTGTGATTCAAGCATAGGGTTTAACTCCATAATGTCACCTCTTTTGCTGTAGTTAAAATGGGAAATCTGCAGTTTTGGTAAACAGCTGAGGGATGGGGCTGGAGAAATGTAACCAGTCCTAAATTAATAGACAGCGTTATGGATGCAAGGATTGCCCATCCATGATATCAAAATTATAGTTTTAACTATGTTTTGAGGCTATAGAGTTTTTGTTTACAATTCCATTGTTTACACACAGTGGACTAAAACAAGCGTATATTTTTGGTTTCTGATGGCGTACAACAGTTGAACTAAGATCATGAGGCATGTGTAAGTTCTATTCCTCAAGAATCAAATAGGTATATCATTAATAAAAAATATGTATGCAGAACTCGCTGATTGCCCCTTTAATATTCAGAGAGTTTGGGCCACAACATCTGTATTTTCCCCGACAACAGAAACGCTGGTGGTTGTTGCCATGGAGCTGAATCCACTGGAGTTTCTGGACCTGTTGCCTGATGACGGGACGGCACACTTTTTCCTGCCTCACCTGCTGGAGTGCAGCCAGAGAAATCTCATGACGTAAGGACCGTGTGGAACAGATATACAGTAGCTCTTAAAAAATTTTTTTAAAAATAAATAAACATTCCATGGTCCACCCAATTTCTAGGACAGCTTTTGAATAAGTAGAACAAGTGTCCATTAAGCAAACATTCCAAATGGTATGCTGGTTTGAATGGGAATTTCCCTAACGATTCTAATGCAATATAGAGGGTCCTAAACCTGGACCGTACTGGACAATCAACCACTTAGTGTGGAGTGAGCCTCTCAAACACTACCTACTACTGTAGAGCCTAATGAAAACGGCCCACATACCAAAAACAACCATGTTTGTAGTCATTAGTTAAATGAGGTGCAGAGACACTGATTTTACAACCTCACTTTGTCTTTCTGTTCCCAAGTACTGATGTCGTGTTCCTAGTCATACCCTGCAGTGGTACTAGTCCTCTATGTAGATTCCCCTGATACACTGCGAGACCTTTTCTTTACGACAGAGTATTATGAACTTGATGTTAAGTTACACACTGGACTGTTCTGGCTTTTCTTCTGTTTATTGGGTGAAGAGAAAAGGTGGTTCAATAACATGGAATGAAAGAAGCTATGACCTCACTGTATAATCGTGATAGTTTGCTTGCGGCATTAATAAATGCTCTAAAAAATATATTTTATTTGCATTCTTCTCCTTTCTCCAAGTGTATATATGCCAATGTTGGACAAACAAAAGGATGTTATATTTTCAAAACTCATTTCGGAGCATTGACATTAGACAAGGATCAACATTTTAATAATTTAGCAGACGTTCTTATCCAGAGCGACTTAATGCATTCATCTTCTAGGTGGGACAAAGACACTTTTCCTCAAAGTATCTATCAGCAAAGTCAGAGCTAGGGGGATGTTTTAAAGACACTCTTTAAAGAAGATACGGTTTCAGGTGTTTTTGGAAGGGGGGGTGCTTGTGTTGGGGTGTAGTGGACGCAAGCTTTGACGGTCATCTAGGGTCACGCCAAGATTCTTTGCACTCCAGGAGGGCGATATTGGAGTTGTCAACAGTGATGGAGAGACACACCAAAAGTGAGTGTATGTGGTGCACACGTCACCTGTTAGGAGTGGCCTGCCAGGTAGGACACAATCCAAGAGTTTGCGGAGCCTGAGACACCCAGCCCTGAGAGGGTGGAGAGGATCTGAGAGTTCACTGTGTTGAAGGGAGCGGCTAGATCTAAAAGGATGAGAACAGAGGAGAGAGAGTGAGCTTTGGCAGTGCGAAGAGTCTCTGTGACACAGAAGAGTAGTCTAAAAAGCATGACTGGTTAAGGTCAAGAGATGGTTCTGAGAGAGATGACGAGAGAGTTGAGCAGAGACCGCACGCTCAAGTGTTTTGGAAATTAAAGGGATACAGGTCTATAGGTGACATCAGATGAGTGTTGGTTTCTTGAGGGGAGTGATTTGGGCCGTTTTGAAGTCAGAGGGGACACAGCCAGTGGTCAGGGATGAGGGAAGTGAGGAATGGGAGAAGCTCCCAAGAGATGATCTGGAGGGGATGGGGTCGAGCGGGCAGGTTGTCGGCGGCCAGACCTCCCTTGTCGCAGGATTTCATCTGGCGAGCGAGGGGAGAAAGAGGTCAGGGCGTAAGGTAATTCTGCGTGAGTGGGACTAGTGACTCAGTAGGCTGAGTGATTGAGGAGCGGATGTCATCAACCTTTTCAAAGTGCTTGACAATGTCGTACGCAGATGGGGGGGGGGGATTAAGTGGGGAGGAGAAGGTGGAAAAAGATTTCCCTCGGGTTAGAAGCAGAAGCTAGAAGTGTAGATTGATAGAAAGTGGCTTTAGCAGCGTATACAGAGGAAGAGAAGGTGGAGGGCGTGAAAGGATGACAGGTCCTCCGGCAGTTTAGTTTTTCTCCATTTGGCTCAGCTGCCTGCAGCCCCGTTCTGCAAGCTCGCAATGAGTCACTCAGCCACGGAGCAGGAGGTTAAATCCAAGCCGGGCCTGGATGAAAGGGGACAGTGTGAATCATAGGATGCAGAAAGGGAGGAGTGTAGGGTCGAATCAGGAAACAAAGTAGCGATCAGAGACCCGGAGGTGGTTTGCAGTGAGATTAGTAGGCAAACAGCCTCTAGTAAAGAGGAGTTCAAGCGTATTCCCTGCTTTGTGAGTTGGAGGGGATTGGAAAAGGTGGTCAAAAATAGGGGAAAGAAATGATTTGAAGGCAGACATTGGGAGGTAGAAGTAACCAAGTACAGAGAAGGGTGAGCCATCGTCAGGAAATGAGCCTATCAAGGTGTCCAAGCTCATGGAAGAAAACTCTAAAGTCACCAGGTGGGCGATAGATGACAATGTTAAGCTTGAGTGGACAAGTGACAGCATGGAATTCAAATAAGGAAATGGACAGGTGAGGGAGAAAATCTCCAGTCAGAGAAATTAGTGTGCTGCCACCGAGACGAACAGAAGCTCTTGGACTTTGAGAGAAAATGTAGTCAGATGAGAGAACAGCAAGAGTAGCAGTGTTCTCTGGGTTGATCCACAGCTCTGTCAGGGCCAAAAAGTCAAGGGACTGAAGGGCAGCATAGGCTGAGACAAACTCTGCGTTCTCTGCAGCAGATTGTCAGTTCCAAACGCTGCCAGAGACCCAGAATGTGACATGGGTTGTATGCGCAGGGTACATTCAATTAGAAGGGTTTCAGCCAAGGGGTGGGGAGTGTCTGTAAAGCCAACTGGGAGAGGAGTGAACAGATATAGAACACACACACATAGTTGACAAAGCTACAAAAGTGCAAAAAGAGAAACAGAAAATAACATGCTAAGATACTCAAGTGAGAGTGGTGTGGGGCCTTCACTTTCCTTCCTCAAACAACTCAGCAGAACTGTCTTTGTTTTCAGCGACTGTTTTAGTTTTGCGAACTAGAAACCAGGAGAGACTGAAGTAGTAACACAAATTGCTAATTGCCTAGTAGAGGTGAAGAGCATGCCTCCCTGTTCTAATTGCTGATTGCCTAGGAGAGGAGAGACCACTCCGCCTCCAATACAGCCACTGATTATCAAAACAAGTCACAAATTGCCCTGTCCCGTTAATCCTGGTTGATGTGTCAACAATCATCAGCCATTTATGTGCAGTCAGCAGTTCTCACATCAAGTAGGGTACAGGGAAGACGGTGCAAAACTGCTGTCAGTTAAGTGCTGCCTGTTTCGCTATGACTTTAGTTATCAATCTAGCAAGAGGGCAATATTTTATCAATGCATTATTTTATATTATTTTGTTTTTGTATGTATTATTTCTTACACTGCTACCCCAGGAAATCTTAAGTCTTATTATATACAGCCGGGAAGAACTATTGGCTATAAGAGCAACGTCAACTTACCAACATTATGACCAGGAATATGACTTTCCCGAAGCGGATCCTTTGGTCCCCCACCCAGGACAATTGATCGATCCCAGTAGGCGACCCAAAACAACGGCGCCGCAGAAGGGGCAGATGGAGCGGTCTTCTGGTCAGGCTCCGTAGACGGGCACATTGCTCACCGCTCCTGAGTATACTACTCGCCAATGTCCAGTCTCTTGACAACAAGGTAGACAAAATTTGAGCAAGGGTTGCCTTCCTGAGAGACATCAGAGATTGTAACATCCTCTGTTTCACGGAGAAATGGCTCACTCGGGATAAATTATCAGAGTCGGTATAGCCACCGGGTTTCTTCACGCATCGCGCCAACAGAAACAAACATCTCTCTGGTAAGAAGAAGGGGGGGGGTGTATGCCTTATGATTAACTAATTGGGGTGTGATCATAACAACATACAGGACCTCAAGTCCTTTTGTTCACCTGACCTAGAATTCCTTACAATCAAATGCCGACCACATTATCTACCAAGAGTATTCTCTTCGATTATAATCACAGCCGTGCATATCCCCCCCAAGCAGACACCTCGACGGCCCTGAAATAACTTATTTGGACTCTACGGAAACTGGAAACCACATATCCTGAGGCTGCATTTATTGTAGCTGGGGATTTTAACAAGGCTAATCTGAAAACAAGGCTCCCTAAATTTTATCAGCAAATCGAATGTGTGACCCGGGCAGGCAAAATTCTGGATCATTGCTACTCTAACTTCCGCGACGCATACAAAAGCCCTCCCTCGCCCTCCTTTCGGCAAATCTGACCACGACTCCATTTTGTTGCTCCCAGCCTATAGACAGAAACTAAAACAGAAACGCCCGTGCTCATGTCTGTTCAACGCTGGTCCGACCAATCTGATTCCACGCTTCAAGATTGCTTCGATCACGTGGACTGGGAAATGTTCCGTAAAGCCTCAGACGACAACATTGATGTATATGCTGATTCGGTGGGCGAGTTTATTAGCAAGTGCATCAGTGATGTTGGACTTTTAAAACCCTCTCCAACCAGAAACCGTGGATCGATGGTAGCATTCGCGCACACCACTGCTTTTAATCATAGCAAGGCGACCGGAAATATGACCGAATACAAACAGTGTAGCTATTCCATCTTCAAGGCAATCAAACAAGCTAAGCGTCAGTATAGAGACAAAGTAGCGTCACAATTCAACGGCTCAGAAACGAGACGTATGTGGCAGGGTCTACAGTCAATCATGGACTACAAAAAGAAAACCAGCCTCGTCGCTGACACTGATGTCTTGCTCCAAGACAAACTAAACAACTTCTCTGCTCACTTTGAGGACAATACAGTGCCACTGACACGGCCCTCTACCAAAACCTGTGGGCTCTCCTTCACCGCAGCCAACGTGAGTAAAACATTTAAACATGTTAACCCTCGCAAGGCTGCCGGCCCAGACAGCATCCCTAGCCGCATGTTTACAGACATATTCAATCAATCCCTATCCCAGTCTGCTGTTCCCACATGCTTCAAGAGGGCCACCATTGTTCCTGTTCCCAAGAAAGCTAAGGTAACTGAGCTAAATGACTAGCCCCGTAGCACTCACTTCCGTCATCATGAAGTGCTTTAAGAGACTAGTCAAGGATCATATCACCTCCACCCTACCTGACACCCTAGACCCACTCCAATTTGCTTACCGCCCCAATAGGTCCACAGACGATGCAATCTCAACCACACTGCACACTGCACACTGCCCTAACCCATCTGGACAAGAGGAATACCTATGTAAGAATGCTGTTCATCAATTACAGCTCAGCATTTAACACCATAGTACCCTCCAAACTCAGGGTCTCGACCCCACCCTGTGCAACTGGGTCCTGGACTTTCTGATGGGCTGCCCCCTGTTGGTGAGGGTAGGAAACAACCTCTCCACCCCGCTGATCCTCAACACTGGGACCCCACAAGGGTGCGTTCTCAGCCCTTTCCTGTACTCCATGTTCACCCATGACTGCGTGGCCATGCATTTCTCCAACTCAATCATCAAGTTTGCAGACGACACTACAGTGGTAGGCTTGATTACCAACAACGACGAGACAGCCTACAGGGAGGAGGTGAGGGCCCTCGGGAGTGTGGTGTCAGGAAAATAACCTCACACTCAACGTCAACAAAACAAAGGAGATTATCGTGGACTTCAGGAAACAGCAGAGGGAGCATTCCCCTATCCACATCAATGGGACAGTAGTGGAGAAGGTGGAAAGTCCTAATTTTCTCGGTGTACACATCACGGACAAACTGAAATGGTCCACCCACACAGACAGCGTGGTGAAGATGGCGCAATAGCACCTCAGGAGGCTGAAGAAATTTGGCTTGTCACCAACGACATTCACAAACTTTTACAGGTGCACAATTGAGAGCATCCTGTCGGGCTGTACAGAAACTGTACGGAAACTGCTCCGTCCACAACCGTAAGGCTCTCCAGAGGGTTGTGAGGTCTGCACAATGCACCACCGGGGGCAAACTACCAGGACACCTACACCACCCGATGTCACAGGAAGGCCAAAAAGATAATCAAAGACAACAACCACCCTAGCCACTGCCTGTTCACCCCGCTATCATCCAGAAGGCGAGGTGCATCAAAGCTGGCCATCAGACTGTTAAACAGCCATCACTGATATTGAGTGGCTGCTGCGAACATACTGACTCAAATCTCTAGCCACTTTAATAATTAAAAATTGGATGTAATCAATGTATCACTAGTCACTTTAAACTATGCCACTTTATATAATGTTTACATACCCTACATTACTCATCTAATATGTATATACTGTACTCTATACCATCTACTGCATCTTGCCATCGTTTGCTCATCCATATACAGTGCCTTGCGAAAGTATTCGTCCCCCTTGAACTTTGCGACCTTTTGCCACATTTCAGGCTTCAAACATAAAGATATAAAACTGTATTTTTTTGTGAATAATCAACAACAAGTGGGACACAATCATGAAGTGGAACGACATTTATTGGATATTTCAAACTTTTTTAACAAATCAAAAACTGAAAAATTGGGCGTGCAAAATTATTCAGCCCCTTAAGTTAATACTTTGTAGCGCCACCTTTTGCTGCGATTACAGCTGTAAGTCGCTTGGGGTATGTCTCTATCAGTTTTGCACATCGAGAGACTGAAATTTTTTCCCATTCCTCCTTGCAAAACAGCTCGAGCTCAGTGAGGTTGGATGGAGAGCATTTGTGAACAGCAGTTTTCAGTTCTTTCCACAGATTCTCGATTGGATTCAGGTCTGGACTTTGACTTGGCCATTCTAACACCTGGATATGTTTATTTTTGAACCATTCCATTGTAGATTTTGCTTTATGTTTTGGATCATTGTCTTGTTGGAAGACAAATCTCCGTCCCAGTCTCAGGTCTTTTGCAGACTCCATCAGGTTTTCTTCCAGAATGGTCCTGTATTTGGCTCCATCCATCTTCCCATCAATTTTAACCATCTTCCCTGTCCCTGCTGAAGAAAAGCAGGCCCAAACCATGATGCTGCCACCACCATGTTTGACAGTGGGGATGGTGTGTTCAGCTGTGTTGCTTTTACGCCAAACATAACGTTTTGCATTGTTGCCAAAAAGTTACATTTTGGTTTCATCTGACCAGAGCACCTTCTTCCACATGTTTGGTGTGTCTCCCAGGTGGCTTGTGGCAAACTTTAAACAACACTTTTTATGGATATCTTTAAGAAATGGCTTTCTTCTTGCCACTCTTCCATAAAGGCCAGATTTGTGAAATATACGACTGATTGTTGTCCTATGGACAGAGTCTCCCACCTCAGTTGTAGATCTCTGCAGTTCATCCAGAGTGATCATGGGCCTCTTGGCTGCATCTCTGATCAGTCTTCTCCTTGTATGAGCTGAAAGTTTAGAGGGACGGCCAGGTCTTGGTAGATTTGCAGTGGTCTGATACTCCTTCCATTTCAATATTATCGCTTGCACAGTGCTCCTTGGGATGTTTAAATCTTGGGAAATCTTTTTGTATCCAAATCCGGCTTTAAACTTCTTCACAACAGTATCTCGGACCTGCCTGGTGTGTTCCTTGTTCTTCATGATGCTCTCTGCGCTTTTAACGGACCTCTGAGACTATCACAGTGCAGGTGCATTTATACGGAGACTTGATTACACACAGGTGGATTGTATTTATCATCATTAGTCATTTAGGTCAACATTGGATCATTCAGAGATCCTCACTGAACTTCTGGAGAGAGTTTGCTGCACTGAAAGTAAAGGGGCTGAATAATTTTGCACGCCCAATTTTTCAGTTTTTGATTTGTTAAAAAAGTTTGAAATATCCAATAAATGTCGTTCCACTTCATGATTGTCTCCCACTTGTTGTTGATTCTTCACAAAAAAATACAGTTTTATATCTTTATGTTTGAAGCCTGAAATGTGGCAAAAGGTCGCAAAGTTCAAGGGGGCCGAATACTTTCGCAAGGCACTGTATTTCTATGTACATATTCTTATACATTCCTTTACACTTGTGTGTATAAGTTAGTTGTTTAATTGTTAGATTACTTGTTAGATATTACAGCACGGACGGAACTAGAAGCACAAGCATCTCGCTACACTCGCATTAACATCTGCTAACCATGTGTATGTGACCAATAAAATTTGATTTGAATTTGAGGTTGCAGTGTTGTGATATAAATTGATATGATATAAAGCCGACCACCAGAGGGAGGCAAATATAAGCTTATTCTACATGAGATTCTTTACATGGTGCTAAAACAGTTTGGATGGCTGTCTTCTTATAAAATGGTGTGAAATAAATAAAATAAGTAAAGTAAACATACACTTAAAACAAAAAAAGTTATTCTACTGCTTGATTTATCGGGGACTTTCAGCTTAAGAGGTTTAAAGTAGATGGCCCTAGCTATTAAAAAGACTACTAGACAACAGATAATGACGAAAAATTATACTTATCACTCCTGTATTAAATCCGTTTAGTGCATTGATGTGTTCAGTTTGTGGTCAGTAGTCACTGTGCTCCTTGTGTGGAATACGAGGTCATTATGTAATTACTGAAGAGATGTAAATAGCTTTATTAGCTGTTTCTGTGTTTTTAATGAAGTTTTGCGCCGCGTTCATCCAAAAAATAAACTTTATACTGAAGACACAAAAACACACAGAGAGGTTAGTTGTATGAGCATTCACAAGTAGGAGTAACAGCAAAATGATTAAATAAACAGACACACACACACACGTGCACGCTAAGGTAACACCGCTCTTCACATAGTGAACTCACACACACTCCTCACCTTTCTCAATGGTGGTGTAGATGGTCTCCATACCAGCCATGATGTGGTCTGTGACGTGGCAGTGCAGCAACCAGGAGCCGGGGTACTGAGGCTTCATCTTCACCGTCTGGAAGGTGGCTGAGGATAGGTGAAACATGACTGTCCGGTAGGACCTTCCACTAAGCTGGGGAACACCGGACGAGAGAAAGTCAGATTCAGATGTGTTATTCCTGGGCTAGAATAAAAGTCTGCACACCCTGTGGGTCCCAATAACTAAAAGGTCTCAATGAATGAAAGGTAAGGTCCTATATGTGACCCTAAGTTTTTTTTTTATATATATTTTTTTTAAAACAGGTAAGTAACCAGCTTGAAGAAAACATATATAAGGCATATCATGCATATTTCAGGAAAGGTTTACCTCACCTAATTATTTTTTTAAAACTTGTCACATATAGGACCTTACCTTTTATTCATTGAGACCGTATAGAAATCCGAAGAGGATACATGCAGGTGGGAGAAACTGTGACTGCAGAGATTGAACCCTGGTCTCCAGTGGGGAGGTTTGTATGCGACAAGTGCCGGGAGTGTTACCACTTAATTACTGCTCTTCACAGGACTTTACCTTATGGTCAATGCGTCCATGGAAGTAGGCAGTGTGGATGTCCACCTCATTGCCCATCCCCTTCAGGTACCAGTACACCCTGTCCCCCAGCACCATGTTCAGAACCTGCAGGTTCCCAAACAGCTGTCCGCTGATTCCTGCAGCAGAGACAGAGACTTTATCTGATCCCACAGCTCCCGAGATCAGGATCGTCATACAAGGCTATAATGAAGCCTTCATAAACACTTTATAAGGCCTCAGTGGTGTAAAGTTCTTAAGAAGTACTTTAAAGTATTTTTACTTAAGTCGTTTTTTTTGGATATCTGTACATTACTTTTATATTTTTGACAACTTACTTTTGCTATACTACATTCCTAAAGAAAATAATGTACTTTTTACTCCATGAATTTTTCCCAACACCAAAAAGTACTCGTTTAAATGCTTAGCAGGACAGGAAAATGGTTGAATTTGCGCACTTATCAAGAGAACATTCCTGGTCATCCCTACTGCCTCTGATCTGGTGGGCTCGCTAGTGTCCCTCACTACCCGTAAATAAAATAAAACCAAGAAAATGGCCCAATATAAGGAATTTTAAATGTATACTTTTAATTTTGATACTTAAGTATATTTGAGCAATTACATTAACTTTTAATACTTAAGTAAATTTAAAAGCAATCACTTTTAGACTTTTACTCAATTACTATTTTACTGGGTGACTCACTTTTACTTGAATAATTTCCTATTGAGGTATCTTTACTTATACGCAAGTATGACAATTGGATACTTTTTCAACCACTTTAAGGCCTATATAAACTCAGCAAAAAAAGAAATGTCCCTTTTTCAGGACCCTGTCTTTCAAAGATAATTTGCAGATCTTCATGCTAAAGGGTTTAAACACTGTTTCCCATGCTTGTTCAATGAACCATAAACAATTAATGAACATGCACCTGTGGAACGGTCGTTAAGATACTAACAGCTCTCAGACGGTAGGCAATTAAGGTCACAGTTATGGAAACTTAGGACACTAAAGAGGCCTTTCTACTGACTCTGAAAAACACAAGAAAAGATGCCCAATGTCCCTGCTCATCTTCGTGAACGTGCCTTAGGCATACTGCAAGGAGGCATGAGGACTGCAGATGTGGCCAGGGCAATGAATTGCAATGTCCGTTACTGTGAGACGCCTAAGACAGCGCTACAGGGAGACAGGCCAGACAGCTGATCGTCCTCGTAGTGGCAGACCACATGTAACAACACCTGCACAGGATCGGTACATCTGAACATCACACCTGCGGGACAGGTACAGGATGGCAACAACAACTTCCCAAGTTACACCAGGAACGCACAATCCCTCCATCAGTGCTCAGACTGTCCGCTATAGGCTGAGAGAGGCTGGACTGAGGGCTTGTAGGCCTGTTGGAAGGCAGGTCCTCACCAGACATCACCAGCAACAACGTTGCCTATGGGCACAAACCCACCGTTGCTGGACCAGACAGGACTGGCACAAAGTGCTCTTCACTGACGAGTTGCGTTTTTGTCTCACCAGGGGTGATGGTTGGATTTGCATTTATCGTCGAAGGAATGAGCGTTACACTGAGGCCTGTACTCTGGAGCGGATCGATTTGGAGGTGAAGGTTCCGTCATGGTCTGGGGCGGTGTGTCACAGCATCATCGGACTGAGCTTGTTGTCATTGCAGGCAATCTCAATGCTATGCGTTACAGGGAAGACATCCTCCTCCCTCATGCGGTACACTTCCTGCAGGTTCATCCGGACATGACCCTCCAGCATGACAATGCCACCAGCCATACTGCTCGTTCTGTGCATGATTTCCTGCAAGACAGGAATGTCAGTGTTCTGCCATGGCCAGCGAAGAGCCCGGATCTCAATCCCATTGAGCACGTCTGGGACCTGTTGGATCGGAGGGTGAGGGCTAGGGACATTCCCCCCCAGAAATGTCTGGGAACTTGCAGGTGCCTAGGTGGAAGAGTGGCCAATCTGGTGCAGTCCATGAGGAGGAGATGCACTGCAGTACTTAATGCAGATGGTGGCCACACCAGAAACTGACTGTTACTTTTGATTTTGCCCCCCCTTCCCTTGTTCAGGGACACATTATTCAATTTCTGTTAGTAACATGTCTATGGAACTTGTTCAGTTTCTGTCTCAGTTGTAGAATCTTGTTATGTTCATACAAATATTTACACATGTTAAATAAATGCAGTTGACAGTGAGAGAACGTTTATTTTTTTAGTTTAGATGCTTAAACGTACAGTACCAGTCAAAAGTTTGGATGCACCACTCATTCAATGTTTTTTCTTTATTTTTACTAACTGCTACATTGTAGAATAATAGTGAAGACATCAGCACTATGAAATAACACATATGGAGTCATGTAGTAACCAAAAAAGTGTTAAAAAAATATATTTTAAATTTGAGATTCCACACTTTGCAGCCACACATTGCCTTGACGACAGCTTTGCACACTCTTGACATTCTCTCAACCAGCTACCATGCAATAATCTGAGACGGCGCTCAGAAGCGCTCAGAAGTACACAACATTTCTCCGCCATGTTGAATCAATAGAAATACGAAATTACATCATAATATTCCCCTACTTTTGATGATCTTTCATCAGAATGCAGTGCCAGGAATCCTAGTTCCGCAATAAATCGTTGTTTTGTTCGATAATGTCCATTACTAGTGTCCAATTAGCTACTTTTGCTAGCACATTTAGTTCACATGTCCAAACGCTGGCGCCAGTCCAGGCGAACTCGGACAAAAACTTTAAAAAGTTATATTCAGGTCGAATAAACTGGTCAAATTAAGTAGAGAATCAATTTTCAGGATGTTGTTATCATATATATCCAATAACGTTCCAACCGGAGCATTCGTTTTTGTCTACAGAGTAATGGAATGCATGGCGATATCATGAGGAATGCGCCTGACCATGAACTGGCATTCTGCAAGACCACTGACTCAAATAGTTGCCATCCGGCCCCACATCACACTAGAGGCTTCATTCCATGTTCTACTGACTGTTGACATCTAGTGGAAGGCGTAGGAAGTGCGAACAGATCCATATCTTATTGGGATGTGAATAGGCGATGAGTTGAAAATCAACCAGCCCCAGAATTTCCACTTCCTGTTTGGAGGTTTGCCTGCCATATGAGTTCTGTTATACTCACATACATAATTCAAACAGTTCTAGAAACTTCAGAGTGTTTTCTATCCAATAGTAATAATAATATGCATATATTAGCATCTGGGACAGAGTAGGAGGCAGTTCACTATGGGCACGCAATTCATCCAAAGTGAAAATGCTGCCCCCTATCCCTAAAAGGTTTTAAGGAACCGGGGCAGGTTCAGTGGAATGGCATGTTTCCTTGAACCTGAGCCAGAACAGCTACTACACTCCCTGTCATCCCTGTCTGCACCGGACACTGTTAAAAAACAAGGGCACCTGAGACATGCAGACATCCTCACTGGCATGGCGCTGTTGGTGGATCAGCAGGAGGCTATACTGCAGGCAACAGTTGGACAGTGCACAAACCCCAAATGGCACACCATGTCGCCGAGACGTGCCATAGGCAAAGAATAAAATTCTCACCTAGAAGCGGCGTTCCTAGTGGCCGGGGACTTTAATGCAGGCAAACTTAAATCAGTTTTACCAAATTTTTACCAGCATGTCACATGTCTAACCAGGGAAAAAAATTCCTAGACCACCTTTACTCCACACACAGAGATGCATACAAAGCTCTCCACCGCCCTTTATTTGGCAAATATGACCATATTTCTATCCTCCTGATTCCTGCTTACAAGCAAAGATTAAAGCAGGAAGTACCAGTGACTCGCTCAATACAGAAGTGGTCAGATGAAATGGATGCTACACTACATAACTGTTTTGCTAGCGCAGACTGGAATGTGTTCCAGGATTCATGCAATGGCATTGAGGAAGCCCCCTCCTGTATTCTCTGTTCACCCACGACTGCGTGGCCAAACACGACTCGAACACCATCATTAAGTTTGCTGACGACACAAGGGCCTATAGGGAGAAGGTCAGAGAACTGGCAACGTGGTGCCAGGACAACAACCTCTCCCTCAATGTGAGCAAAACAAAGGAGCTGTTTGTGGACTACAGGAAAAGGCGGGCCGAACAGGCCCCCATTAATATTGACGGGGCTGTAGTGGAGCGGGTCGAGAGTTTCCACATCACCAACAAACTATCATGGTCCAAACATGCCAAGACAGTTGTGAAGAGGGCACGACAAAACCTTTTCCCCATCAGGAGACTGAAAATATTTGGCATGGGTCCCCAGAACCTCAAAAGGTTCTACAGCTGCACCATCGAGAGCATCCTGACCGGTTGCATCACCGCCTGGTATGACAACTGCTTGACATCTGACCATACAGAGGGTAGTGCGAACGGCCCAATACATCACTGGGGCCAAGCTTCCTGCCATCCAGGACCTATATAATAGGCGGTGTCAGAGGAAAGCCCATAAAATTGTCAGAGACTCCAGTCCAGTCACCCAAGACCGCACGGCAAGCGGTACCGGAGCGCCAAGTCTAGGACCAAAAGGCTCCTCAACAGCTTCTACCCACAAGCCAATTCATAAAAATCGCCACCGGACAATTTACATTGACACCCCCCCACTCGTTTGTACACTGCTGCTACTCACTGTTTTGTTTTTTACATATGCATAGTCACTTCGCCCCCACCTACATGTACAGATTACCTCAACTAGCCTGTATCCTCGCACACTGACTTGGTACCGGTGCCCCCTGTATTTAGCCTCGTTATTCTTATTGTGTTACTTTTTATTATTGCTTTTTATTGTAGCCTACTTGGTAAGTATTTTCTTCTTCTTGAACTCCACTGTTGGTTAAGGGCTTGTAATTAAGCATTTCATGGTGAAGTCTACACTTGTTGTATTCGGCGCATGGGTCAAATAAAGTTTGATTTGATTTTGATTTGATGAGGAGAGGGAGGTTGACGGCCAGTTACTCCGTCGTTGCTAAAAATGGTCCTCAAATCACAGTCGTTGGATCGGGTGTTGTCTGTAAAGTGGGGCACATAACTAAGCAGAGGGCATCAAGGCATTCAAACGGCTACAGGGATAGATGTGCAGGAGTCAAGGCTTTGGGTCAGGGATCCTGAGTGACATACTGGAGGGTCTGGGGTGCACTACAGCAGTGGTGGGGGTCAAGTGTCCCTATGGTGCAAGGGATCTTACCATTGAAGAGGCAGTGAAGTCGAAGGATTTCTATATCAAGGAGGGAGGGTCTTACAGCCTCCGCGAAGACCATCCTCACACACAAACAATAGGCTCCTAGAATAGATTGTATTCCATTCAAGTTTTGCTCAAAGCAGCCAACTAAAGTAATGTAGTTAAACGTAAGTTCAATCACAAAAGCTGGTCTGAGTGCATCTCCTCAGTTTCATTAACACATTAACACTCCTCAGTTTCATTAACACAATTCACATTGCATTTTATCATGGGCACAGTGGGAATTTATATCTGTAATGTTTAAATGATGTCTTACCCCCAGAGTGAGAGGGTGAGAGAGCAGATCTCCTTGCTGAGGGTGGTGTTGATCATGCACTGCTTCTCGTGGGGTGTGCCTGATGTTCCGCATGTCACGCCTCATGTCTAAAACATGGGTAAAAGGGGACATAAAGTCTAAATTTCGATGTATCTACAAATCCTATGTTTTACACCATATTGTATCACATTTGATGAGTCACTGACCTGTCCATCCACAAGCTCGATGTGCTGTAGCCTCCACAACTGAACGCTCGCGCTCTGTTCACACTGGCACAGGATGTCAATGCCCCAAATGGTCTGAGGGATGCACTTCTGATGGACTGGAAAACAAAGAGGCATTTAGTCAGTGGTAGTTATTTTTCAACGCTGTAATACCATTTTACCTGAACAGAAAAGGTATTGTTTATCAGAACACAAACACACCTTGGACAATGTAACAGGTGGTCCCTCAACACCCAATCTTAAGTCATGAGAACCGTACGCACAAACATAATGCGCAGATAAATCTACAAATGCATTGTTGTATCACGTTTCAAAAGTTACTGACTTGTCCATCCACAGGGTCCCGTCCCCCACCACCCGCCAACCCCTCTTTTACGCTACCGCTACTCTCTGTTCATCATATTTGCATAGTCACTTTAACCATATCTACATGTACATACTACCTCAATCAGACCGACTAACCGGTGTCTGCATGTAGCCTCGCTACTTTTATAGCCTCACTACTGTTATTTTTCACTGTCTTTTTACTGTTGTTTTTATTTCTTTACTTATTGTTCACCTAATACCTTTTTTGCACTATTGGTTTGAGCCTGTAAGTAAGCATTTCACTGTAAGGTGCACGGTGTATTCGGTGCACGTGATAAATAAACTTTGATTTGATTTGGTGGGCTAACGCTAACTAGCATGTCACCACGTGAAAAAGTAGCTGACTAGCTCACTGGACTTGTCAATAAAAAGGTCACAACAGTCATTATGCTAGCCTATGCTGGTTTTATTTTTACTTGTATGGAAGGTAACGTGTGTTGTATACTTAACTACAGTTGGTGGTTATCTAACAAATTTTCATAAGCACCTAGCTAACCACAGACCTTTGACCTAATCAAAATGGCCTCTGTAAGCCTCTCGGAAAACAATAAAATGCATAGCACAGAACCTTCCTTGCTTCTGATCCACGGAGAGACCTGAGGTTAGCTAATTCGCTACAATGGTCAAGGGGTAATAAAAAAAATGCTAGGTCATTTGAAAAATGCTAAACAAGAATACACACGAGAAATACACAATATCAATTATTTACACACACTAAAAAGGCACACTAAAAAGGCTAACATCTACTTGCTATGTTACTTGCTACTTGTCGATGAGTTTGCATGTAGAAATGTGCCTTGAGGGATGACGTCAACGCTTGTGACAAGATGTGTAGTTCTGTATAATAGCCACATTAACGACTAATTAAAATGTCATTTTTGGAGGGTGATTGCAGGCGAATGTGGCTATCAAAACGTCACGCCAGGGTAAGCCTACACTGATATAGTTCTAAAATCCCTGACGCAAAAATGAATAGTGAAAAAACTATTGAAACCATTTCTGTGTTTTACCGTTAGATTTGATGGGTATTATGACTCATATTGTTGCACTCAGTTGTTGTTAATATTATCTGTGGGGTTTAGTTAATGGGTAGATAACAAAACAAATCATTTTGATATTGTTTGTAATTATTTTACCCTATTTTCTTCTAACATGAAATCCAAATCTGGTTGACTGACATGCTTCCCAGCCTCCCTTAGTTAAAATGTTCCTAGTAGCTAGTGTTAGCGTTCTAAGTTTGATAATTTTATCATAAAATGCACAATTATTTATTTATCTGCTGGACTACACAGGCAATACTGTGTTCAGCTAATTCCTTATACATTCATGTTATAAATTCCCAAAACATGACAGGTAAATTAGAGCTGTACTTAATTACTCACTCATCTTCCTTCAGCGTTTTGATGAGGATTGTTTTCCCCAGCTGGACCATAATCCCACTGGATCTCCTTAATTCCAATGAAATATTCCTGTGTGATACAGGACACAGTAGTGGCACACCAGAGTAGAAGGAACAGGATCGCTGGAGAGCTCCCATTTTGGCACAGTCAGTCAGGAAACTTTTGGACAGACACACAGCCTATAGAGACTGGGGTGATGGGTCCACACAACCAATCACAGACGGGAAGTGTGACCTCATTGCCTTTCATGCAAACACAAAGTGAGACCCCCACACACAGACCTCTGACATGGGGATAAAGTCACGCACGCACATACACACACACACACGCCACCGTGTACATCATTCTACCCTTTGTTACTTTGTCTAACCATATCCATAAAGGAAGCTTTATTTCTGACACCAATGGCCAATGTTATCCCACTCCTCTTCAATGGCTGTGCGAAGTTGCTGGATATTGGCAGGAACTGGAACATGTGTCGTACACATCGATCCAGAGCATGCTAAACATGCTCAATGGGTAACATGTCTGGTGAGTATGCAGGCCATGGAAGAACTGGGACATTTTCATCTTCCAAGAATTGTGTACAGATCCTTGCGAAATACGGTTATCATGCTGAAACATGAGGCGATGGCAGTGGATGAATGGCATGATAATGGGCCTCAGGATCTCGTCACGGTATCTCGGTGCATTCAAATTTCCATTGATAAAATACAATTGTGTTCGTTGTCAATGTTATGACTGCCCATACCATAACCCCACCGTCACCATGAGGCACACTGTTCAAAACGTTATCAGCAAACCACTCAACGCCAAACACGCAGTTTGCCATCTGCCCGGTACAGTTGAAACCAGGATTCATCTGTGAAGAGCAATTCTCAAACGTGCCAGTGGCCATCGAAGGTGAGCATTTGCCCACTGAAGTTGGATACAACACCGAACTGCAGTCAGGTCAAGACCCTGGAGAGGACGACGAGCAAGCAGAAGAGCTTCCCTGAGACGTTTCTGATAGTGTGTGCAGACATTTTTTTGGTTGTGCAAACCCACAGTTTCATCAGCTGTCTGGGTGGCTGGTCTCAGCCAATCCAGCAGGTGAAGAAGCCGGATGTGGAGGTCCTGGGCTGGCCTCGTTACACCTGGACTGAGATTGTGAGGCCAGTTGGACTTAGTGTCAAATTCTCCAAAACAATGTTGTAGAGAAATTAACATTCAGTTCTGGTTGACATTTCTGCAGTCAGCATGCCAATTGCACTCTCCCTTAAAACATTGAGACATCTCTGGCATTGTGTTGTGTAACAAAACTCCACAATTTAGAGTGGCATTTTATTTTCCCAAGCACAAGGTGCACCTGTGTAATGATCGGGCTGTTTAATTATCTTCTTATGTGCCACACGTGTCAGGTGGATGGATTGTCTTGGCAAAAGAGAAATGCTGATTAACATGGATGACAACAAATTTGTGCACAAAATCTGAGATAAATAAGCTTTTTGGAATATGGAACAATATGGAATATATGGAACATTTCTGGGATCTTTTATTTCAGCTCATGAAACATGGGACCAACACTTTACATGTTGCGTTTTTATTTTTGTTCAGTATATTTAGATTTTCAATAAACATTAGAGACATAATATAATTTACATGTTTTCAACAATCTAAGCCAACCCTGTTTGTTTTGCCCTGTAGTTGCGCACGTGTCAGTTTTGTTGCTCACCAACCAACCCGTCTATCCTTACTCAAATAAGTATCAAAGTATACAGCGTTGACAAATGTATCATGTTTACAAAAAATTATAATCCGAACAATTCAAATGGAAAATACGGATTTATTTAAGGCAGCACAAACACTAAAATATATGACAAATGCACTAAATATATAAAATGGCCTTAACAATTTAGCATCTGCGAGACAACAATTTTCAGAAAATGAAAACAGTAATACAAAAGACAAAACTTTCATACAAAAAAATATATACTTTTGTGCTTTAGTAAAATGTAGACTTAAGACATCAAACATAAAAAATACTACAGTTCCGGTCTGTATTATACACACATTCATTCAGTGTATTTCTAATACAGTGCTTTGAAATTAATACTATAAATTAACTGAACATTCAGACAGGTATCTCTCCCTCATACAGGGATGAGACAGCATTCGCTTATTAATCACACTTTCTGATTAGAAACTGGCCCAGGGACTATGTAGGATACGAGGAGAGGAAGTTGGACTATTGAGATGCACCCCCAGGAGTGTTTGGAAAGCAATGTTAAACAGATGACATTGTACACGCTCCTGGCGTGTATCGTATGTGTGTGCATGTGTCATATCATGTGTATGCACATCAATCTTATGTTATATGCATGCGTGTGTATGTATAATTTACATGTGTGTGTGTCAAATTTTGTGTGTGTGCAGGTGTCTGTGTGTGTGTGTGTGTGTGTGTCTCATCTATGTGTGTGTTTAGGCATTGAGGGTGTAGTCCTGCTTGTAGCAGCAGGGTCTGCAGACAGCTGTCACCAGCCCATTGATGACCTGCAGGACACATATGATGAACTCCAGCCCACTGAGGCCCAGCAGGATGGACATCAGGGTCACGTTCCACTCTACAATGCTGACAGGCTGCAGGCAATTAGACCACGTGTCCTTCTCCATTAGGTACCTGTGGACAGACACAGAAATTAAAGTTGTGTATATTACAGTCTGTATTGCAGTTTGATATTAATTAGAGTTAAGAAGCTGTGACTCACTCGACAGGATGTCATTTCATAACACACACACACACAATAGGAAGTGGACGCACAACAGAAAATTAACTCCAAATCAAAAACAGAACAACGCAGACACACACACTCACAGAGGATTTGTTTCCAATGCATTTTGGCACCTAAAAGAAACCTACATAGGTAGAATATTTCCAGAATAATTCACATTTCGTGTGTGAAGAGGGTAAAACTAACCTTCCTCCCTCATTGGCGAAGGGATAAGACCATCCCAGAGCAGTGAAGCACTGAGGTCCCTCCAACATGGCCATGGCTGAGATTATGAAACAGTATCCCGAGCCGGCCAGACCCACTAGAGCTGCCATTACTGACCCACACATCTATATAATACACAAACTGTACATTAGTATATAAATATATATACACACACACACGGTTCAAGCCTACCTGTTAATCCCAGATCAACTACATAACAATCCCCTTGGGAGTAGTGTGTGGTTGTGTGAGGAGAAATGTTGGCTTATCACTGTTACAAACCAGTGTATACACAGATAAGGTTCAGCTCTTCTCCCTGGCCCAGATGCTTTGTACTCCCTGATGGTGAAGCCTCCTTCACATATCCTTCACATATCCTTCACATAGTGTACCCCCTAATAGTGTTAGAATGGCCCCTTTGTATGATTAGCTAGGCATAGCTTACCTTTCATAAGTCTAATAGCATTAGCTTAGCATAGTCCCTCACAGTGTTAGAATAGTCCTTTGTACCATCTGTACTTTTATTAATAGGATCAAAGGCTTGTGTAACAAACCAAATAACATCCACGAACCTACTTTGACGGTTTACAAAAAAAACAACAAAAGCCTGAGCTGAAGAACACATCAAGGCTGACTTGTCACCTTTGCTTTTTGCACAGTAATAGAATCACTGTCTGAAATCACAATAAGTAACCAAAGCATCAGTCCTCACCATGAAGCTTTCATTCCAACAGCAGCCTGTACACTTCCCCAGGCTGATGAACACTCCAGCAGGCAAAAACATCTACAGAGACACACAATTCGGGAGACCTCAGGGTCTGTCACAGTATGATATTTCAGTGTATACCCTCTATATAAAACAATATCCTCAAGACGGCTGTGATTTGTTGATTTGAATTACATTGAGTGCATCTAAAGAGTCGGTCTTGCCCAGTATCTCACTGCGAAATGTGGACCACAATGTAAATAAGCCTACAGGCTTTATCGTGTTTTTATCTTCCATCATTTTTTGTGTATGCGATGTTGTCTCCGGCTGGAGCAGCCTGCAACATCTAATTATCTAATAAATTCAATCAATCAAGAGCTCTGTGGTTGTAGCACTGTATTGTACAACCATCCCTAATCACAAACATATGGTCTATAGAGCAGTTTTATAAAATGGTGGCTAATTCCTAGACTGGGTTTCTGGACAAATCCTCCAAATAAGAAAATACAACTCCTGGGGTAGCTTGTCGGAGGAAGAGCTGACAACCGTTTTCCTTTGTCTCCTGTAGTATCTCCACAGTAAGGAAAACAGCCATGAGGCAAGTCCCCATTGTCAGAAAGGTAAACACACACATACAGGATACAGATTAGCCACACACTCAAACTGCCCTCTTACAACAACAGCACAAGATAAATTCATTGTGTCAGATTACCACCTGATATTATCAGAAAGGAAATACAAGACCAAAATAATATACAGTGGGGCAAAAAAGTATTTAGTCAGCCACCAATTGTGCAAGTTCTCCCACTTAAAAAGATGAGAGAGGCCTGTAATATGTACATAGGTACACTTCAACTATGACAGACAAAATGAGAAAAAAAATCCAGAAAATCACATTGTAGGATTTTTAATGAATTTATTTGCAAATTATGGTGGAAAATAAGTATTTGGTCACCTACAAACAAGCAAGATTTCTGGCTCTCACAGACCTGTAACTTCTTCTTTAAGAGGCTCCTCTGTCCTCCACTCGTTACCTCTATAATGACACCTGTTTGAACTTGTTATCAGTATAAAAGACACCTGTCCACAACCTCAAACAGTCACACTCCAAACTCCACTATGGCCAAGACCAAAGAGCTGTCAAAGGACACCAGAAACAAAATTGTAGACCTGCACCAGGCTGGGAAGACTGAATCTGCAATAGGTAAGCAGCTTGGTTTGAAGAAATCAACTGTGGGAGCAATTATTAGGAAATGGAAGACATACAAGACCACTGATAATCTCCCTCGATCTGGGGCACCACGCAAGATCTCACCCCATGGGGTCAAAATGATCACAAGAACGGTGAGCAAAAATCCCAGAACCACATGGGGGGACCTAGTGAATGACCTGCAGAGAGCTGGGACCAAAGTAACAAAGCCTACCATCAGTAACACACTACGCCGCCAGGGACTCAAATCCTGCAGTGCCAGACGTGTCCCCCTGCTTAAGCCAGTACATGTCCAAGCCCAGCAACAGCCCCAAAACATCACTGCTCTAGAGGAGATATGCATGGAGGAATGGGCCAAAATACCAGCAACAGTGTGTGAAAACCTTGTGAAGACTTACTGAAAACGTTTGACCTCTGTCATTGCCAACAAAGGGTATATAACAAAGTATTGAGATAAACTTTTGTTATTGACCAAATACTTATTTTCCACCATAATTTGCAAATAAATTCATTAAAAATCCTACAATGTGATTTTCTGGATTTTTTTTCTCATTTTGTCTGTCATAGCTGAAGTGTGCCTATGATGAAAATTACAGGCCTCTCTCATCTTTTTAAGTGGGAGAACTTGCACAATTGGTGGCTGACTAAATACTTTTTTGCCCCACTGTATATACACAAGACCAACTGTTTTGACCGTGAAATATTTATATTTTTTATATATTTTTTATATTTTATATTTATATTTGAATCTACCATTCATTCCCTGAACAGCCTGTAAATCTGACCCATAAACCATCAACTCAATAATACTACTGTAGCCTGTGTAGTAACAATAGACTAACACTCACCAACACACCTCCCCCTCCGATTCCCATCATGAACCAGATCAGCCTGGACAGTCGCTCCTGTTGGACATATTGGATCTCTCCTCCAGGGAAGAACAGCAGGATGTTGGCCATGATACAGCACACAGCCAGGGGCAGAAGGGCAAAGCCCAGGGACCGCGCAAATCCCACGGAGCACATCTGCCCTACCACCCAGGATGAGGAGGAATGGAGAGAGAGAAGCAGAGGTGTGGAGCACCAGAGAGGAGTGGAGCGGTATCACCAGGGAGAGAGGAATGGAGAGTGACAATGGAGAGATAGAGAGATATGAAGGTCTGGGGTCTGTTCACAGCTGTAATCAAGGAAGGAAACTGAATGGTTTACCTAGTGTGTAGGGTTTTAGCTGAACTCTCCACCTCCTACCAGTCACACTGAGGCTGATCACGCAACCAGTTCCGTTTTACGGCGAGGGGCTCAGTGGAGGGGTTACCACAGGAAGAGTGAGAGGTGAGTGTCTTGAGCCCTAACCAATCCCTCAGGGCATGCAAGTGATTCAGCCAGAAAAACGGTGACAAATCCCTCAGGAACTGGGAGGGGAGGGGTGATGAGAGGGAGTGGGGGAGGGACAGAAAGAGAGGGGGCGAGTAAGAAAGACAGACACATACACACAGTGATAGAGAGTATGTGTGTCTATTTTCCACACCCACCCCAATCTGAGAGGTAGTTGGGCTGGGTAGCTGGGCCCCAGACTGCATTCAAAACCTGCTACTTCAGAGACAAAAGAGTCTCTCCATGTTTTGTGAAAAATCCGCACAAAAATGTTCTGGATTGCGCTGCACTCAACCTCCACCCTTCCTTATGAGCCTACTCTCCTATGGCAGGGGCAGCAAACAACCTGGAAACGTTAACCAACAAGTCAACTGACCATCACAAAGAATGTACAGTGCATTTGGAAAGTATTCAGACCCCTTTACCACATTTTGTTACGTTACACCCTTATTCTAAAATGGCTAAAATAAAATAAAAATCACTGGAATTGTGATACAGTGAATTATAAGTGAAATAATCAGTCTGTAAACAATTGTTGGAAAAATTACTTGTGTCATTGCCAAAGTAGAGGTCCTAACTGACTTGCCAAAACTATAGTTTGTTTAACAAGAAATTGATGGAGTGGTTGAAAAACAAGTTTTAATGACTCCAACCTAAGTGTATGTAAACTTCCGACTTCAACTGTACGTGAGGATGCTACTAATTGACTACAGCTCAGCGTTCAACACCATAGTGCCCTCAAAGCTCACCACTAAGCTAAGGACCCTGGAACTAAACACCTCCCTCCGCAACTGGACCCTGGACTTCCTGACAGGCCGTCCCCAGGTGGTAAGGGTAGGTAACAACATATTGGCCACGCTGATCCTCAACACAGTGGCCCCTCAGGGGTGCGTGCTCAGTCCCCTCCTGTACTCCCTGTTCACCAATGACTGCATGGCCAGGCACGACTCCAACACCATCATTAAGTTTGCAGACAACACAACAGTGGAAGGCCTGATCACAGACAACGAAGAGACAGCCTATAGGGAGAAAGTCAGAGACCTAGCCGGGTGGTGCCAGAACAACAACCTATCCCTCAACGTGATCAAGACAAAGGGGATGATTGTGGACTACAGGAAAAGGACGACCGAGCACGCCCCCATTCTCATCGACAGGGCTGTAGTGGAGCAGGTTGAGAGCTTCAAGTTCCTTTGAGTCCACATCACCAACAAACTATCATGGTCCAAACACACCAAGAGAGTCGTGAAGAGGGCTCGACAAAGCCTTTTCCCCCTCAGGAGACTGAAAAGATTTGGCATGGGTCCCCAGATCCGTAAAAAGTTCTACAGCTGCACCATCGAGAGCATCCAGAAGGTTGCATCATTGCCTGGTATGGCAACTGCTTGACCTCCAACCGCAAGGCAGTACAGAGATTAGTCCGTACGGCCCAGTACACCACTGGGTTCAAGCTTCCTGCCATCCAGGACCCCTATACCAGGCGGTGTCAGAGGAAAGCCCTAAAAATTGTCAAAGACTCCAGCCACCCTATTCATAGACTGTTCTCTCTGCTACCGCACGTCAAGCGGTACCGGAGCACCAAGTCTAGGTCCAAAAGGCTTCTTAACAGCTTCTACCCCTAAGCCATAAGACTCCTGAACAGCTAATTAAAAGGCTGCCCAGACTACTTGCATTGTCCCCCCCCCCACCCCCACCCCCTCTTTTACACTGCTGCTACGCTCTGTTTACTATCTATGCATGGTCAATTTAACTCTGCCTACACATACATATATATATACATACATACATATTACATAGTACCCCCTGTATATAGCCTCGCTACTGTTATGTTACTGCTGCTCTTTAATTGTGTTTTATTTTTAGGTCTACACTTTGTGTGAAATTTTATTTAATAATAACCCAAACCCAATTTAAAGTTCACTGGGTTTTAAGAGTAACCATGTTTGTGTTTACTAGCTAGGGACTGTACAATAGGCCTTCTACACGCATGTTGTAATGAGCGAGGCAGGAATGCGTTAGAATGGAAAGAACATGAAAAAGTGTTATGTAGTCTAGTGATCCTGGATTAACCCCAACCAGCCCTAATCTGACATAACAAATATTAGCTGGACTCGCTAACGAGCCACAAATGTAATTAGTGAAAACAGTGTTTGGTTTGCATGCTTTTCTCCCACGGGAATACAGTGTTTCATTCTTTAATTAGCTGACTAACATATTATAGGGGATTTGTACCAGGGGAAGTCTGTTGTAAGACGATAAAACAGAGGACAAAATCCAATCCACTGACTGAGGGCCACAGGCTTGAGATTTTGGGTTGTTGTTGATGTGGTAAAAACCAAATGATAATCAATTAAACTAGTCTTGTACTGTCTCTACACAATAATGACAGTGTGTGTGTGTGTGTGTTTGCGTGTGTGTGTTTAATAAACCACAGAGAGTTAAACAGAGGTAGCATTTCACACATAAACTTGGCATTTGTTCCTTTTTTCTGTGGTTCGGGGTAATATTGAGGCGTGTACCCGTCTCTAAAAATAGACAGAGATAAAACACACAGGGTTGTTCCGAGCCCACCCTACTGTACTTCTGTATAGTCTGCCTGCTGAATGAGTTTGTTACTCTATCTTGTTATGATACTTTCCTCACAGAATTATTTGGTCACTGACATTTCTATTAAATCAATTCAGGAAAGGAAAAGAAATTCTAACTCAAGTATGAGAAAAGAATCCTCATTTTGATTTGAAATTGAAATGGAATTGGCCCCCAACCCTAGGCTATAATAACAGCCCAAGCCTGAGCCTTCAGTAGCGAGTGCAAGGAGTATGGAGCCCCTTATGGTTTTGACTGTGGGGAATCGTACAATAATCCCAATCAAACAATCATACAATAATAGAAATACCTGTGGTGTTGTCCTTGTTAATGCAGACAGAGAAGAGCTCCAACTTCTTAATCAAAGCCTCAACTTTGTCCCGCACATTGAATATAGTTGCAGAGAGTCCCTGTAATCCTAGATTCAGATCATTCAGGCAAGAAAAAACATCCCCAAGATAGGCCAGTCTCCCTGTCATGGCTTTTGCGCTATCAGTAAAGATACCAACATGAGCAGCAGCTACGTTTGGCTACATATGGACCGCTAGTGGAATTCCAGCGAGAGAGTAACGGTTCATGTGAATGGATGTTAATTATTTGACACGGCTACCTGTATTTGACATTGTGTTGTTATTTTGCTGAACACTAGATGGTTAAATGTAATTTTTGGCAGCGAAAAAAAAACTCACCCAAATGTAGTTTTGGAAAAATGTAAAATATAAGTGGACTATTTGAAAATGTGAAGAAAAAAAATGTGTCTAGTGTCTAGTTTGAGTGGCAGCTTCATTAAATAGTACCCGCAAAACACCAGTCTCAATGTCAACAGTGAAGAGGCGACTCCGGGATGCTGGTCTTCTAGGCAGAGTTGCAAAGATAAAGCAATATCTCAGACTGGCCAATAAAAATAAAAGATTAAGATGGGCAAAAGAACATGGAAACTGGACAGAGGAACTGTTTTGCGGGTACTATTTAATGAAGCTGCCAGTTGAGGACTTGGAGGCATCTGTTTCTCAGGCTAGACACTCTAATGTACTTGTCCTCTTGCTCAGTTGTGCACCGGGGCCTCCAACTCCTCTTTTTATTCTGGTTAGCGCCAGTTTGCGCTGTTCTGTGAAGGGAGTAGTGTACAGCGTTGTAAGAGATCTTCAGTTTCTTTTGAATATCTCGCATGGAATAGCCATCATTTCCCAGAACAAGAAGAGACTGACAAGTTTCAGAAGAAAGGACTTTGTTTCTGGACATTTTGGGCCTGTAATTGAACCCACAAATGCTGATGCTCCAGATACTCAACTAGTATAAAGAAGGCCAGTTTTATTGCTTCTTTAATCAGAACAGCAGTTTTCAGCTGTGCTAACATAAATGCAAAAGGGTTTTCTAATGATCAATTAGCCTTGTAAAATACTAAACTTGGATTAGCTAACACAACATGCCATTGGAACACAGGAGTGATGGTTTCTGATAATGGGCTTCTGTAAGCCTATGTAGACATTCCATAAAAAATCTGCTGTTTCCAGCTACAATAGTAATTTCAAATCAAATCTAATTGTATTTGTCACATACACATGGTTAGCAGATGTTAATGCGAGTGTAGAGAAATGCTTGTGCTTCTAGTTCCGACCGTGCAGTAATATCTAACAAGTAATCTAACAATTTCACAACTACCTTATACACACAAGTGTAAAGGAATGAATAAGAATATGTACATAAAAATATATATGGATGAGCGATGGCGGAATGGCATAGGCAAGATGGTATAGAGTACAGTATATACATATGAGATGAGTAATGTAGGGTATGTAAACATTATATAAAGTGGCATAGTTTAAAGTGACTAGTGATACATTTATTACATCCAATTTTTACTTATTAAAATGGCTAGAGTGACATTGGGTGATGTAGTTGTCCTGGAGAGCAGGTAGTTTGCCCCCGGTGATGCGTTGTGCAGACCTCACTACCCTCTGGAGAGCCTTACGGTTGTGGGCGGAGCAGTTACCGTACCAGGCGGTGATACAGCCCGACAGGATGCTCTCGATTGTGCATCTCTAAATGTTTGTGAGTGTTTTCGGTGACAAGCCAAATTTCTTCAGCCTCCTGAGGTTGAAGAGGCGCTATTGTGCCTTCTTCACCACGCTGTCTGTGTGGGTGGACCATTTCAGTTTGTCCGTGATGTGTACGCCGAGGAACTTAAAACTTTCCACCTTCTCCACTACTGTCCCATCGATGTGGATAGGGGGGTGCTCCCTCTGCTGTTTCCTGAAGTCCACGATCATTTCCTTTGTTTTGTTGACATTGAGTGTCAGGTTATTTTCCTGACACAACACTCCGAGGGCCCTCACCTCCTCCCTGTAGGCCGTCTCGTCTACTACTGTAGTGTCGTCTGCAAACTTGATGATTGAGTTGGAGGCGTGCATGGCCATGCTGTTATGGGTGAACAGGGAGTACAGGATAGTGCTGAGAACGCACCCATTAACAATGTCTGCACTGTATTTCTGATCAATTTGATGATATTTTAATGGACAAAAAAATTGCTTTTCTTTCAAAAACAAGGAAACTTCACTCAGAAGTTAGTTAGAACGGTAGTGTATATGAACTTAGCAAAAAACAGAAACGTCCTCTCACTGTCAACTGCGTTTATTTTCAGCAAACTTAACATATGAACATATTTGTATGAACATAAGATTCAACAACTGAGACATAAACTGAACAAGTTCCACACACATGTGACTAACATAAATGCAATAATGTGTCCCTGAACAAAGGGGGGGGGGGGGGGGGGGGGGTCAAAATCAAAAGTAACAGTCAGTATCTAGTGTGGCCACCAGCTGCATTAAGTACTGCAGTGCATCTCCTCCTCATGGACTGCAACAGATTTTCCTGTTCTTGCTGTGAGATGTTACCCCACTCCTCCACCAAGGCACCTGCAAGTTCCCAGATGTGCTCAATGGGATTGAGATCCGGGCTCTTTGCTGGCCATGGCAGAATACTGACATTCCTGTCTTGCAGGAAATCACATACAGAACGAGCAGTATGGCTGGTGGCATTGTCATGCTGAATGTCAGGATGAGCCTGCAGGGAAGGGTATCACATAAGGGAGGAGGATGTCTTCCCTGTAATGCACATCATTGAGATTGCCTGCAATAACAACAAGCTCAGTCTGATGATGCTGTGACACACCGCCCCAGACCATGACGGACCCTCCACCTCCAAATCGATCCCGCTCCAGAGTATAGGCCTCAGTGTAACACTCATTCCTTCGACGATAAACGTGAATCCTACCATCACCCCTGGTGAGACAAAACCGCAACTCTTCAGTGAAGAGCACTTTTTGCCAGTCCTGTCGGGTCCAGCGACGGTGGGTTTGTGCCCAGTGATGTCTGGTGAGGACCTGCCTTACAACAGGGCTACAAGCCCTCAGTTCAGCCTCTCTCAGCCTATTGCGGACAGTCTGAGCACTGATGGAGGGATTGTGCGTTCCTGGCGTAACTCGGGCAGTTTTTGCTGCCATCCTGTATCTACCGGTGTGATGTTCGGATGTACCGATCCTGTGCAGGTGTTGTTACACATGGTCTGCCAATACGAGGACGATCAGCTGTCCGTCCTGTCTCCCTGTAGCACTGTCTTAGGCGTCTCACAGTACGTACATTGCAATTTATTGCCCTGGCCACATCTGCAGTCCTCATGCCTCCTTGCAGCATGCCTAAGGCACATTCACGCAGATGAGCAAGGACCGTGGGCATCTTTCTTTTGGTGTTTTACAGAGTCAGTAGAAAGGCCTCTTTAGTGTCCTAAGTTTTTGACCTTAATTGCCTACCCTCTGTAAGCTGTTAGTGTCTTAACAACCGTTCCACACGTGCAAGTTCATTAATTGTTTATGTTTCATAGAACAAGCATGGGAAACAGTGTTTAAACCCTATACAATGAAGATCTGTTTTTACAAATTATCTTTGAAAGACAGGGTCCTGAAAAAGGGACGTTTCTTTTTTCGCTGAGTTTTTCTATATATATTTTTTAAAATGTGAATCACATTTTTTTTTGACGTACACCCGACGGCATTGCACGTACCCAGTTTGGGAATATCTGGTCTAAGCTGATTATCCCGCTGAAAACACAGTTGCCAAATAAAACAATACTATAAGCACACATTTACCGGTAGAAATAACATTTTTTTTATTTGTCTTTTCATTTACATAAGCAAATTCATACTTTCTCATATTTTGGTTGCTAAAGATGCAACCCCAGTCATTCGTTCAATCAGTTCGATATTTATGGACACCACCTTGTCGTTCGTTCTTTATGTTCTGTTGGTATGCTCGCTGGCAAAATTAATTTCCCTTGCTTTCTAACTAGCCAGCTAGCTACGGCTAAAACAGTCACGACATCTGGGCCAGAATAACAGCAACGTAGCTGTTTTCTATTGACATTAATTCAGATACATCCATAACTATGAGCTGATGATGCCTGAATTTGCCTGGCATAGCTAGAAAAGTTAGCCATCTCATCAGGTCACTCGACACTGTTCATTACGAGGAGACCGCACTGCATATCAAAAACTAGGCTAGAAGCTAACTAAATGTTTTGTCTCCCAGCAAACCTGCCAATATGAATATAAAAAAATATTAGTTGCTGAAAATAGCTAGTCAAACTAGAAACGTGGGAGGATTTGACAGCATAGCGTCACTTGTGTCATGACTGCAACTGTAGGGACCAGAGAAATTCATGTTCACCACTCACGTTAGGTCATCAAGACGCTCCCAAAAAAAGAAGTCTCTGCAAAAACAAATCAATGCTAGCTTGCAAGCTACGTTTTTCCTCGTTGGACCTGTGTTTACAATGTATCCAATTTCGTTTTGTGTGGTTGTTGGTTTAGCTTTCTGTAACTTTGTAGCAAGTACGGTCTGCATATGTAAATTAGAAATGAGGTCTGCAGTTGTAAATGAGAACTTGTTCTCAACTGGCCTACCTGGTTAAATAAAGGTGAAATAAAAAAATGTAGGCGCTTATTGTGTCATGATTGCAAGGTGTCCCAATATCTTTTCCAACTGTCTCGATATCTTTTTCAACTGTGCCTTTATCTGGTTTTAATGTCCATCCTAGAATGCCCTTCTAGCCAATCAGAAATGAGTATTCAACAACGCTGTGGTATAATATGACATTAACTCCTGCAGAATTATGCATTTCTTGAAGTGAAATTACACAACAAATGTTAATTTTGTCTCAGGAACAGGAGTTGAGAAACATGATTTCTTTCTTTCAGCATCTCTTTAGAAATGTGAATGCGCGTGTAATGTGTTATCTTTGACACTGTTATGCAAGCAGACCGTATTTCAATCACACCTAAGATGAACTGAAGTCTTATCAGAAACATATTTTGTCATTTTCTCAGCTTTTAATTTTCTTAAAACCGGTCAAACTGATGACATTTGGACATTTTGCACAGACCACTGTTTTGGAGTTATTGTGTTTTCTCCACGGTCCCTACGCGAAGCAGACAACTTTACTGGTGCTAACTAGACTACTAATGCATTCTATCGATTTAAAACATTATTCTGGTGAGCACTACTGTATTTAGTCTTCTGGGGCAACAAATAATGACAGAAGAGAAGCTGCATGTATCAAACTATAGGTGATAAACAAATAGCCTACCAAATGTTGGAAATGATAATAAGGCCTACCAAATGTCAGAAATTATAAGCAAAAACAGGCATCTTATCCGGGTTTCTCATAATGTTTATATGATGTTTACATGCATCAACTCAAAAACAGAATACTTGAGTATCCTGAATAATAATGGGATATTGATGTGCATGTAAACATGGTCAGTGAGTGGACAAGTGTAGTGCACTGTCATACTGTAAAGATTATGTAAGCTCTCTAGCTCCCCCTAGGGAGGGGAGAGGGTCACTAGTACTCTCAGAAAAAAAGGTTCTATCTAGAACCTAAAAGGGTCTCCTGCTGTCCCCATAGGAGAACACGTTGAATGATGGTTCAAAGTAGAACCCTTTTGGATCCAAGTAGAACCCTTTCCACAGATGGTTCTACATGGAACACAAAATGGTTCTACCTGGAACCAAAAATGGTTTTACCTGGAACCAAAAAGGGTTCTCCTATGGGGACAGTCGAAGAACCCTTTTGGAATCGTTTTTTTCGAAGAATGTAGAGCTGTACGATTATTCAAATTCATATCAAAATCGCAATATTGACATGTGCAATATCCATATTGCAAGAGATTCATATTGGGTGCAATATTTTGAACCGCCACTAAGCTGCGTGTAACATCTGTTTTTATTATTATTATTATCTGTTTCTTAATATAAATCATTCTATTTCACTGATTCCAAAAGTTCACCCAAATGTTTTGATCTATATCGCAAGCCAAAATCGCAATTGCAATATTTGGTTAAAAAAAATCGCAATGATATTTTTTTGTCGATATTGTGCAGCCCTAGTCACTAGTACCCCTGGGCACAACCATCAGCTCTGGGGTCTGATCCTGCCCACAACACCCTAACATTGGGCTCTGCATCCTGGGTAGACAGGTTCCACCAATCCCCTACTGAGATGACCTGGCCTCGCCCAAACTGACTCCGGTCATGGCCAGTGATAGGCCAGCAAACCACATGGCTACGCTTTTCCAGGTCTTCAGCAACACCCTCGTCAACACCCACCTCCAAATTGACACGCCACTGCTGGGCTGTGAGAGGAGAGGATACAGATAAAGCAGGATTTCCGGTAGGACATGTGGAGTTTTTATTATGACAAATAAATATAGCATTTTCACACACTTTCCTATCTCTATGCATTACTAACAACATGTGTGTGCACGTTTCTTAGACTAAATTATGATAGTATTTTTTTCCTGATGCAGGCAAAATATTATAGTGTAGTTTACTAAACATGTAAACATAGCCCGTCAGGCAGAAGGTCTGGGCATCGAGGAGGTGGGTTAGTCTACCTGATCTACAGTACAGTAAGCAGATTTCAAACTGTGGGTAGGCTGATTAACATCAGAGAGAGAGAGAGAGAGCGAGAGAGCGAGAGAGCGAGAGAGCGAGAGGAGGGTCATGTGGCCTGGCCTCTAGCCTGGTTCACAGAGAGCTTACCAGCCTTGTCATGCTGCACATACATGCGAGGGGCATCTAGCGCCTCTTGGGGGTTCATCCCAAACTCCAGCATGTTCAGCAACACCTGGATGGAGAGGAGAGAGAGAACACAGGCCACTAAACTAAAGCACCAGGAAAGTAAGTGTGTGTGTGTGTGTGTGTGTGTGTGTGTGTGAGTGAGTGAGTGAGTGAGTGAGTGTGTGTGTGTGTACCTGTATGTGGCCCTGCGGCTGCATAAAGGCTCCCATGACCCCGAGGGAGCAGAGTAGGCGTCCAGAGGCGGGGTCGGTCAGCAGGGCCGGGATGATGGTGTGGTATGGTCTCTTCCCCGGCCCTACACAGTTACTATGGCTACGCTCCAGAGAGAAGTGAGCACCTCGGTTCTGATGGGCCACAGAGTTCAGATGGAACCAGGAGGAAACAATGAAAGCAATTCAACAGATATATTTCAGTTCCAAACTGTATTCCTACGATAAATATTTTGGGCGACCTGATCAAATTCACAGAAATGTGATTTATAGATCGATCTATCATTCTACTTGAAAGCAAGTCTAAGAAGCGGTGGATATGTTCTATGTGTGCTATTTCTATGCTTCCCACTCTTAAGTTTTGGTTTTGCGTCTTTTACTTTCAGCTTTGTACACCAGCTTCAAACAGCTAAAACAACAATATTTTTGGTTATGTAAAATATACTTCACAGCGGTTTAGATGGTACAATGATTCTCCACACTATACTAACTTATTTTGTCACATAAACTGAAATTAGGCTAACTTTTCAGTTTTAGAAAAAAGGAAATGGCGGAGCGATTTCTGCATAGTGCAAATGTAACGGTTTGTGGCAGGACTAGAATAAACTTGAAGCCTAAATATTGACAATAAACAGTTTCCTTTCTATTCCCATAGTTTTAAAACTTGGGCCAAGACTCAATCTGTATCGCAGAAGATCCACCCTATAGCGTGAGAGAAATTCAAAGGCAATGTTCCTGAGTAAGCGAAAACTGCATTCACGGGAAAAGCTGCATATTTCGGTTCAATTGGAAATAACCTTTACATTTCAATCGAGGTACGGATTGAATTTAGCCCTTGGTTCCTCAATGACCGAGACAGACTGCCACTCACTTGCAGGGAGAAGCCACAGCTCTGAGGCACCAGACCAGTTCCGAAGCCCATGAAGTTACTGTTGATGAATGAGCAGGCGTTGCCCTGGCTGTCCACCACCGTGAAATACACCGTGTCACTTCCTGTGGGCACATCACGCTCCGCCATGACGCTGGCCCTGAGGAATGGGAGAGAGAGAAAGTGAGGGGGGAGAAAGAGAGAGAGCGAGAGAGCGAGAGAGCGAGAGAGAGAGAGAGAGAGAGGAATAAACAGGAATTAGACTTTCTCATACACATATAATACAAATCGAAGTGAGGGGGATGGAAATGCTTTTGGCGGTTGATCTGCTTCTGTTCTGTGGGTGGCACTGTGTGCTCTTTTCAAAGGATGGGTCCCGGTCTCTCCTGGGCTATGGGATCCGGGGAGTCGGGTGCGGTCTGCTGGTCATTGGGATGACAACCCAACTCGAGATGAGGAGGGGTTTTAGCGGGTGGAATAGTGGGGACAAATTGGAGATATCATGGTAAAGCTATATAGACACTCAATCATCATGTTACTTTTTAATGGTACGTTTACAAACATATATTATGATAAATATAATTTAAATTTGTGTCTCATTATGGTAACTGGTGAAATAAGTATAGCCAGTTATAATTGTAATGGCTTAGCAGATAATAAGAAAATACAATCAGTATTTACCTGGCTAAAAGAGAAGGAATATAATATCTATTGTTCACAGGAAACCCATTCAACAGTTTTAGATGAAGTTTTGTGGAAAAAGGACTGGGGGGAGAAATATATTTCTACCACGGGCAAAGAAATTCAAAAGGGGTGGTGATATTAATCAACAGTCATTTTTTAAAATTATTATTAACCTATACAGTCCAAATAATTATGATCCATGCTTCTTTGAAAATATAAAAATGTAGCAAGCAACACAAAACTCTATTATTATGGTGGGAGATTTTAATACGGTCTTAAATACCTCTATGGACTGGAAAGGAAATCACACTACAAACTACAAACTATCACCCTCAGGCACTTAAGGAAATCATGAATGTCATGAATATATTGGAATTAGTATTATATATTTGGAGGCTTAAACACCCTGACCTAGTGAGATATACATGGCGGAGGCTTAATCAAGCCAGTCGTCTTGATTACTTTCTTATGTCATTCTCTCTGGCACCACAAGTTTAAGTGTTGATAGGGGACAGAATGCGGTCGGACCATCACATAATTGGCATATATATTACTCTTACAGAATTTCCAGAATTTGGGCGAGGATATTGGAAATTGAATCAAAGCCTACTGGATGATAATTTATTTTTAACTAGGACAGGATCATTTATAACTGACTTTTTCCGACATAACATAGGTACAGCAGATCCCCTTATTGTATGGGACACTCTTAAATGTGCCTTTAGAGGCAGTGCAATTCAGTACTAATCTATAAAACAAAATCAATTTAGGTCAAAAGAGGAAATTGAAGGACTAACAGTACAGATAAATAGCAACAAAAACTGTATAGATCATCATCATACATCCATAGAGGCTTAGAGTAAGTTAGAGGAAAAATTGACGGCCTAGGAACAGTGGGTTAACTGCCTGTTCAGGGGTAGAACAGCCTTGTCAGCTCGGGGATTTGAACTTGCAACCTTTCGGTTACTATTCCAACGCTCTAACCACTAGGCTACCCTGCCACCCTGACATCATTTGAGTCAATTGGAGGTGTACCTGTGGATGTATTTCAAGGCCTACCTTCAAACTCAGTGACTCCTTGCTTGACATCATGGGAAATCAAAAGAAGTCCGTCAAGACCTCAGAAAATAAATTGTAGACCTCCACAAGTCTCATCCTTGGGAGCCAATTCCAAACGCCTGAATGTACCACGTTCATCTGTACACACAATAGTACGCAAGTATAAACACCATGGGACCACGCAGCCATCATACCGCTCAGGAAGGAGACGCGTTCTGTCTCCTAGAGATGAACGTACTTTGGAAAAAGGGGGAGGCTTGCAAGCCGAAGAACATCATCCCAACCGTGAAGCACGGGGGTGGCAGCATCATGTTGTGGGGGTGTTTTGCTGCAAGAGGGACTGGTGCACTTCACAAAATAGATGGTGTAATGAGGAAGGAAAATTATGTGCATATATTGAAGCAACATCTCAAGACATCAGTCAGGAAGCTAAAGCTTGGTCGCAAATGGGTCTTCCAAATGGACAATGACCCCAAGCATACTTCCAAAGTTGTGCCAAAATGGCCTAAGGACAACCAAGTCAAGGTATTGGAGTGACCATCACAAATACCTGACCTGAATCCTATGTGCAGAACTGAAAGTGTGTGCAAGCAAGGAGGCCTACAAACCTGACTCGGTTACACTAGCTCTGTCAGGAGGAATGGGCCAAAATTCACCCAACTTATTGTGGGAAGCGTGTGGAATGCTACCTGAAACGTTTGACCCAAGTTAAACAATTTAAGGGCAATGCTACCAAATACTAATTGAGTGTATGTAAACTGTATGTGTAGACCCATGTGATGTAAGAAATAAAATATTAAATAAATCATTCTCTCTACTGTTATTCTGACATTTCACATTCTTAGGATCACCACTTTATTTTAACTGACCTAAGTCAGGGAATTTTTACAAGCATTAAATGTCAGGAATGTGAAAAACTGAGTTTAAATGTATTTGGCTAAGGTGTATGTAAACTTCCGACTTCAACAGTATATACACCTGTTCTGAAAGGCCTCAGAGTCTGCAACACGACTAAGCAAGGGGCACCACCAAGCCAGCAGCACCATGAAGACCAAGGAGCACTCCCAACAGGTCAGGCAGAAAGTTGTGGAGAAGTACAGATCAGGTTTGAGTTCTAAAAAAATATCAGAAACTTTGAACATCCCATGGGGCACCATTAAATCCATTATTAAAAAAGGGAAAGAATATGGCACCACAACAAACCTGCCAAGAGAGGGCCGCCCACCAAAATTCACAGACCAGGCAAGAAGGGCATTAATCAGAGAGGCATCAAAGAGACCAAAGATAACCCTGAAGGAGCTGCAAAGCTCCACAGCTGAGATCGGAGTATCTGTTCATAGGAACACTTTAAGCCGTACACTCCACAGAGCTGGGCTTTACGGGAGACTGGCCAGAAAAAAGCCATTGCTTATTAAAGAAAAAAATTAGCAAACACGTTTGGTGTTCGCCAAAAGGCATGTGGGAGACTCCCCAAACATATGGAAGAAGGTACTCTGGTCAGATGAGACTAAAATGTAGCTAATTGGCCATTAAGGAAAATGCTATGTCTGGCGCAAATCCAACACCTCTCATCACCAGAGAATACCATCCCCACAGTGAAGCATGGTGGTGTCAGCATCATGCTGTAGAGGCTGTTTTTCATTGGCAGGGACTGGAAAGATGGTCAGAATTTAAGGAATGATTGATGGCGCTAAATACAGGGATATTCTTGAGGGACACTTGTTTCAGTCTTCCAGAGATTTGAGACTGGAACGGAGGTTCACCTTTCAGCAGGACTATGACCCTAAGCATACTGCTAAAGCAACGCTTGAGTGGTTCAAGGAGAAACATTTAAATGTCTTGGAATAGCCAAAGCCCAGACCTCAATCCAAATGAGAATATGTGGTATGACTTAAAGATTGCTGTACACCAGCGGAACCCATCCATCTTGAAGGAGCTTGAGCAGTTTTGGCTTGAGGAATGGGCAAAAATCACAGTGGTTAGATGTGAGAGACATACCCCAAGAGGCTTGCAGCTGTAATTGCTGCAAAAGGTGGCTCTACAAAGTATTGACTTTGGGGGGCTGAATACAGTGCCTTGTGAAAGTATTCGGCCCCCTTGAACTTTGCGACCTTTTGCCACATTTCAGGCTTCAAACATAAAGATATAAAACTGTATTTTTTTGTGAAGAATCAACAAGTGGGACACAATCATGAAGTGGAACGACATTTATTGGATATTTCAAACTTTTTTAACAAATCAAAAACTGAAAAATTGGGCGTGCAAAATTATTAAAATTAAAAAGTTTATTAAAAAAAATTAAAAAATGTATGAACTGTCATATCGGTGCATCACTAGTAAAGACCCATCTCAACATCACGTGTTGTGGATAATACTTAATATATGAATACAATAACATGTGTGACATGGAATGTCAATGGAATTATGCAGCCAACCAAAACAAGGTATTTTCTTACTTGAAAAATAATAACGGCAACGTCTGTCTGGGGGGGGGGGGGGGGGGTAATTGTGGACGGGATGCAACTCTAGACAAGTCATCAACTAAACTAACCCACAACTACTAAACTATTAAACCACAACATGAAAGAGATGTGTCTATTTGAACTGTAGAGATAAAAACATCTATTACTATTACTCTCACATCCATATTCACGAATTGACTTATTTACTGTGAACATTTCTTTAATTGACTGTTTCTGAATGTAAATACTTTTATCGAATAATTACGGACCATAGCCCATTGTCCTTCACGTTAATGCTCAAACCTCCTATGCCAATAACAAATGTTCTTAAAATTCAACACAGTTTACTTCATATCTCAACACACAGATATACATGTCTTTGGAAATAAATGTAGATAGTGAAGTATGCCCAACTGTTGTCTGGGAAGCTCTTAAAGTATATATGAGAGGTTGTATCATGTCTTACTCTTCAAATAAGAAAAACAAGACCCATTAAGAATTTGAAATATTACAACAGAAAATCCACAGCTTAGAAAGAAAACGCAGTTTAGATAGAAATGCTTCAAAAGTTCAACACTTTTAAGCTTGAATATAACACAATAAACACCCAATCTGCAGAGATTGCTGCCATGATATCCAATCCAACAATGTGTTGAGCAAGGTGAAAGTACTGGGAAAATGCTTGGGGGGGAAAAGGAACATACCACCCATAGCATTCAAACCCCTAATGGATCCTTCTGAAATAGCACAAACTGTATGAATCTGAAAACAAAAAATCTAAAGAGAATATAGACAATTTCCTTAAGGCCATTTTACCAATTATAAGTGAACCACAGAAAATGAATATGAATATATATGAAGGTGAATTGTTGGAGGCCATCAGTAATCTACAAAATGGGAAATCTCCTGGTAATTTTATAGACACTTTCATAATTAATTCATTAATAGGCAGACACTAACTTTAACTACAGAATATCTCACCATAGTGCATTTCCATCTCTCCTCTCCCTTTCTCAAGCACACAGAGAGAGGCTGTCAACAGTTAATTGAAATATGTTTTGTTGTGAAACATATTACTACCGATGTTCCCCTGCCCCTGCCGTTCTCATTCTAAATCGAAACTCATTTTTGTCAGGAGAATTTTATACTCCTGTTCATTTACCAATTCAATTAAATTACCTGTTAGTCTGTTATATCAGGATTTGTAAGATACTGATAGAAAAGCAAACAGACAGAGGCCCAGTCTAGCAAAGGTAAATGTTTATTCATGGGAACGTTCTGAAGTCAAGAATACAAATCAATTCATTTTATACTGACTTCTCACGCCCACACAAACATACGCACACACATACACACAAACATATGCACACACGTCCTGCTACGCACACACTGTCTGTCTCACTACCCAGCCGACAGAGATAGTGACTTTGGCCTTGAGACGTACTCTCCGTTCTCTCCCAAATCTCTAGTCAGGTCGACACCAAGCTCAGACAGTCTGTGTTTAGAATACCTTTCTAGGACCTTTCTAGGACCTTTCTCAAATCATCAGTAGCCTATAGCTGCATCATGCAGCCCATATACATTTTGATTTCTAAGACATTCTAAGGTTTGTATCATTCACAACTAAAGTTGCCAAATAACTTTAAATCTAGCGTAGGCTATAGGGCCTGTTTCAAATTATCACTTTTACACTCAACATAGCCACTTGCTCTAAAATTAGAAAAATATCCTTTAAGTTCAATTATATTCTTCTTACTAAAAAAATTATATATACTGAACAAAAGTATAAAGATTTTACAGGATTGCAGTTAATATAAGGAACTCAGTCAATTTAAATAAATAAATGAGGCCCTAATCTATGGATTGCACATGAGGGTGCAATCTATGGATTGCCTGTGAGGGTATAGGCCCACCCACCGGGGAGCCAAGCCCAGCAAATCATAATGAGTTTTTCCCCCAGGAAATGGCTTTATTACAGACAGAAATACTCCTCAGTTTCATCAGCTGTCTGGATGACTGGTCTCAGACGATACCGCAGGTGAAGAAGCCAGATGTGGAGATCCTGGGCTGGCGTGGTTACACGGTAGTGCGTACAGCCCAGTACTTTACTGGGGCAAAGCTGCCTGCCATCCAGGACCTCTACACCAGGCGGTGTCAGAGGAAGGCCCTAAAAATTGTCAAAGACCCCAGCCACCCCAGTCATAGACTGTTCTCTCTACTACCGCATGGAAAGCGGTACCGGAGTGCCAGGTCGAGGACAAAAAGGCTTCTCACCCGTTTTTACTCCCAAGCCATAAGACTCCTGAACTGGTAATCAAATGGCTACCCGGACTATTTGCATTGCGTGCCTCCGCCCAACCCCTTCTTTTTACGCTGCTGCTACTCTCTGTTTATCATATATGCAGTCACTTTAACTATACATTCATGCACATACTACCTCAATCAACCTGACTAACCGGTGTCTGTATGTAGCCTCTCTACTTTTATAGCCTCACTACTGTATCGAGCCTGTCTTTTTATTTCCTACCTATTGTTCACCTAATACCTTTTTTGCACTATTGGTTAGAGCCTGTAAGTAAGCATTTCACTGTAAGGTCTACCTGTTGTATTCGGCACACGTGACAAATAAACTTTGATTTGATTTGCCGATCACATTCCTCAGTAACATGTGAGTCAACCAAACTTCTCCAAGGAAACAAGATCCTGGAGTTTCAAGTTGGTCTGGAGAGAATTCCAAGAACATGGAGCTGAGTAACTAAAACACTATAAAAATATATTGTATAGATCAATAATCTATTAAAATACCTATTGTTTTTACTAGTATAATGTCTGTCCCTCAGATTTATGTCATTGTTGTTACATACAATTATTAGCTAATCACACCCTTTTAGTATGTCATAATTTTGAGGATTCCATTAATCATTTGGTGTCAGTCCAGTGTCACTTGATGTTACTCAATTTAAATGAAGGGAAATAACATTGTGAGCAAAATTAATAATCGTATCACTGCAGTAAATTATTTTTAAAGGGTTAATGACCTTAGATTTGAGCATCTGTGGCCTCCATTTAAGAAAATCTTCAATAACCTAAAATGTCTCATTAGTGTTACCATCATTGGTGTTACTACTCCTACTGGTGCACAATGTTATCCTAGTGGTAAAAAGTATTTAAAGTCATTAAGCTGCCATATTAGTTGATTTAGAATGGGATGATGTACCCAAATATATTTAAATAAATAAAAATAGAGTACTTTTTTTTCCCTAAATGCCACCGCAATTCAAGAACGACCCAGCAAAGTGAGAACATTTCTCTCTGGTCCTTGAAAACAAAAAAGGTGGCATTCACTCAAAGCCCTGATCCTGTCATGGGTCGAGACATTCTCTCTCTCTCTCTTGCACTTACCAACTCTCTCCCTCTAATTATTTTTCTCTCACTTGCTCACTCATAAACACACACACACACACACACACACACACACACACACACACACACACACACACCTTTGTGGTCTTACCTGTCCATTTGTATGGTGTGTGAGAGCTGCAGGCTGTAGTCTTTAGACAGTAGACTCTCCAGAGGGACTTTAACGTGATCTGGGTCAGCACAGTGATGGACTGTATCAGCCAGGCTCAGCTTCAGGGCCTCAGCCAACACATGGAGGTAACTTGCACTGTTATGACCCATCTCTGCAGAGCACAGATACACACAAAGTGAATCAGTCAGTGGGTTGCATTGAACAGGCCAATGTTTGTCAACTATGATTCTGGAGCAGACCCAGGGTTGGAGGGTCTTTGTGGAAAGTCAACAAAATATCCTCACTGTGGCTAAGCCTTATATGATTATTTCCTTTTGATTCATATCAAAACAACAATTGACAAATGTTGATGTAAGTTATAATTAAACACACAAAGTACAGTTACATGCGCAAATCAAATACACAGCTGGAACTCCGATTGAGCTGTTAGTCAGAATAATAGTCAGATTAATAGTTAGATTAAAACGTTTGCATGCTTTGCAAGAATAACGATTTCCCTAATAATCCTGTTTACCTGGACACATCTGAAATCAGGTGGCCTGATAGGACTCTGATAAATGCAGAAAATTGCCAATCAAAATAAACTTTCTACCATGTCATTTTTGGGAAGCCTATTTTATTCGGACATATAAAGTTTGCATGTGAAAACTACTTCTAAGATGCATACTCTCAGTTGTTCTGAACTCACTTCACTCGCGCTAAAAACAGGGAGGCTCGCACGGCTGGTGCTAACACATGCGCAGATCAAATACACTGCTGGAACGACGATTTAAGGTGTTTACATGTCCTAATAATTCGAAAGATTGCTCAGAAAACAAGGGGTTTTAATTGGCGTATGCTTACTTCAATTAAGATAAGCAGAGTAAGGTGTTTATATGACTAATGCCATTCTCTGCCTGCTACCATAATCAGTTTAACATCAAATTATTAGTGTTCATGTAAATGTACTCACTGTCTCAGTGGAGTTTATATATCTATGCTCTTCCCCATAATTAATACATAGCTGGGGTTGTCCTTCGTTGGGGAGACTGAGGTTAAGATGTAGCTACCTTTGATGGGGAAGTTCTCCAGTATATTGAGGGCCATGAGTGCTGCCATGCCTTGACCATTAGGAGGGACTTCCCATAGCCTCACACCCTGAGAGAGACAGAGGGAGAGAAAGAGAAAGAGAAAAGAAAGAGAGACACAGAGAGAGAGACCACAGTAAGGGATTGATAGTAACATGAACTTTGTGTCACTGTGATCCACCCTACAGTAGCAAATCCTTGTTTAGTTGGTTGTGGTGTGTTGTGTGTCCTTGAACCTACCCTGTAGTCAGTGTGGATGGGTTTGATCTCCTCGCTGTCATGGTTACGTAGATCATCCAGACTCATCACTCCTCCGTTCCGAATGATGACATCAACAATCAACTTCGCCACTCTGCCTTCATAGAACCCTACTTTACCATGCTGGCCCAGCTCCTGATCAGAGATGTCAGTCAGTCAGTCAGTCAATCAATCAATTAATCAAATCAAAATGACTGGGAAATATTTACATGGATATTTGAGAGTGACACTATAACAAAACTACTCATCTGATATTCCAGTGAGCGCAATATGAGTCAGAAAGGAGTTTCTGTGTACACGTGACATGTCAGCCCACTTGGGCTAGGGGCTCCTTTGTGTACAGTATTGATATCAGACGCCATCCCTAATAGGTGGTGTGTTGCCACGCCAACAGGGAATGTGTCACCACAAACAGTTTGATATTGAACACACGCCATTCCAGTGGAAGGAGTTGTGGGTCAGATGATATGAACTGAAAAGAATAATCAACTGAATGTGATTATGAATGGATGATGGCCTGATGGTATCCATGTTATCCATGGCATCACTCAGTAATAAATACTAATAATAATGTATTCAACTTCTATAGCGCTTTTCATAACAGAAATACATTTGAAGTACTTCAAAAGCAAAAAACAAACAGGCAATACATCATCATGAGTAGACTAGCTATTGGTTTTATCAAAGATGTACTATATAGAAAAGATGGTTGACTGGTCGCTCTAACAATAGAAATGCATGTCCTCAAAGGCGATAGGCAGTCGGGAGAAGGCGAGATCTGTTGGGAACATTCTAGCCAATGAGAGGGCAGATACGCCTGTGAACAACAGGCACAACTCCGAAATAAAATAGTTAGAATAAATAAAATAGTAAAATAGTTGCCGGAATGTCACGTGCATTACACTTATATCAGTACATTCGTAACAACTTAAGTCCTAAGCATTATGAAACTTCTATTAGATCAAATAAGCCTCGACACGCTTTCATTGCCCCCCATACAAAAATCCTCACTTGGTTTGCTTAACGCTTATTTTCGCGTATACAGATTTTGGGGCGGAGTCTACCCTCTTACTCAAGTAAAACCAGACTAGTGACTCAGGGACTCACGGGTGAAAGGAACAAACCTGTCAGGCATGACATCAGAGATCGATACTATACACAGTAGAGTTGAGCCTGCCCCGGTAGTGAGAAATGCACACACAGACACTCCTCTCTGGGTAATGTTGAGCATCACTGATTCTCCCCTCAGTCAAGGACAGGGTTACCTGGAAAGTTTGGGCCAGATGAGGGTTGGAGAACACCTGTCCATGTTTGGGCGCATCGTTCTTAATCAGGAAGTCTCTTCCCAGCTCCCTCCCAGCAGCCCTCATGGTACGGACCCACTTGGCCCAGTGGTGCGCGGTCACCTGGGCAACGGGGAATCCACACAGGGCGAGGTCAGAGGCGGGCCTCAGGACATCCTGGAGAGAGAGCTTGTAGACACATAGGAACAGGAAACACACAGTTAAGGAGTTAGGGTTTCCACTAGTTACCACAGCCACAAAGTATAAATGGTCTATATCGTAGAAATTCATGATAATTGTTTTAGCTTTTTGGTCGTAATTTAAGGTTAGGGTTAGGCATAAGGTTAGCACTGTGGTTGAGGCTAGGGTTAGGTTTTTTTTTTTTTAACTAAGGTCGATGTTCACACCCCACGGGAATCTAATTAGCATAATAAAAACATCACCATAAAAATGTCAGTTTGAAATCAAATCAAAGTTTATTTGTCACGTGCGCCGAATACAACAGGTGTAACCTGACAGTGAAATGCTTACTTACAGGCTCTGACCAATGGTGCGAAAAATAAAAAATAAAGTATGTGTGGGTAAGTAAAGAAATAAAACAATAGTTAAAAGACATTTGAAAAAAGAGTAGCAAGGCTCTATACAGACACCTGTTAGTCAGGCTTATTGAGGTAGTATGTACATGTAGGTATCGTTAAAGTGACTGCATATATGATGAACAGAGAGTAACAAGGCTCTATACAGACACCTGTTAGTCAGGCTTATTGAGGTAGTATGTACATGTAGGTATCGTTAAAGTGACTGCATATATGATGAACAGAGAGTAACAAGGCTCTATACAGACACCTGTTAGTCAGGCTTATTGAGGTTGTATGTACATGTAGGTATCGTTAAAGTGACTGCATATATGATGAACAGAGAGTAACAAGGCTCTATACAGACACCTGTTAGTCAGGCTTATTGAGGTTGTATGTACATGTAGGTATCGTTAAAGTGACTGCATATATGATGAACAGAGAGTAACAAGGCTCTATACAGACACCTGTTAGTCAGGCTTATTGAGGTTGTATGTACATGTAGGTATCGTTAAAGTGACTATGTATATATGATGAACAGAGAGTAACAAGGCTCTATACAGACACCTGTTAGTCAGGCTTATTGAGGTTGTATGTACATGTAGGTATCGTTAAAGTGACTGCATATATGATGAACAGAGAGTAGCAGAAGTGTAAAAAGAGTGGTTGGCAGGTGGTGGGACACAATGCAGATAGCCCGGTTAGCCACTGTGCGGGAGCACTGGTTGGTCGGGCCATTTAAATAATATGTACATGAATGTATAGTTAAAGTGACTATGCATATAAAATAAACAGAGTAGCAGCAGCGTAAAAGAGGGGTTGTGGGGGGGCACACAATGCAAATAGTTCGGGTAACCATTTGGCTACCTGTTTAGGAGTCTTATGGCTTGGGGGTAATAACTGTTGAGAAGCCTTTTTGTCCTCGACCTGGCACTCCGGTACCGCTTTCCATGCGGTAGTAGAGAGAACAGTCTATGACTGGGGTGGCTGGGGTCTTTGACCATTTTTAGGCCCTTCCACTGACACCGCCTGGTGTAGAGGTCATGGATGGCAGGCAGCTTTACCCGAGTGATGGACTGGGCCGTACGCACTACCCTCTGAAGTGCCTTGCGGACGGAGCCCGAGCAATTGCCGTACCAGGCAGTGATGCAACCAGTCAGGATGCTCTCGATGTTGCAGCTGTAGAACCTTTTGAGGATCTCAGGACCCATGCCAAATCTTTTTAGTTTCCTGAGGGGGAATAGGCTTTGTCGTGCCCTCTTCACGACTGTCTTGGTGTGTTTGGACCAATCTAGTTTGTTGTTGATGTGGACACCAAGGAATTTGAAGCTTTCAACCTGCTCCACTACAGCCCTATTGATGAGAATAGGGACGTGCTCGGTGTTCCTTTTCCTATAGTCCTCAATCATCTCCTTAGTCTTGGTTACATTGAGGGATAGGTTGTTATTCTGGCACCACCCGGCCAGGTCTCTGACCTCCTCCCTATAGGTTGTCTCGTCGTTGTCGGTAATCAGGCCTACCACTGGTGTGTCGTCAGAAAACTGAATGATGGTGTTGGAGTCGTGCCTGGCCATGCAGTCGTGGGTGAACAGGGAGTACAGGAGAGAACTGAGCACGCACCCCCTGGGGAGCTCCAGTGTTGAAGATCATCGTGGCAGATGTGTTGCTACCTACCCTCACCACCTGGGGGCGGCCTGTCAGGAAGTCCAGGATCCAGTTGCAGAGGGAGGTGTTTAGTCCCAGGATAATTAGCTTGGTGATGAGATTTCAGGGTACTATGGTGTTGAACGCTGAACTGTAGTCAATGAACAGCATTCTCACATAGGTGTTCCTTTTGTCCAGGTGGGAAAGGGCTGTGTGGAGTGCAATAGAGATTGCATCATCTGTGGATCTGTTTGGGTGGTATGCAAATTGTAGTGGGTCTAGGGTTTCTGAGATAATGGTGTTGATGTGAGCCATTACCAGCCTTTCAAAGCACTTCATGGCTACGGACGTGAGTGATACGGGTCTGTAGTCATTTAGGCAGGTTGCCTTTGTGTTATTGGGCACAGGGACTATGGTGGTCTGCTTGAAGCATGTTGGTATTAGACTCAATCAGGGACATGTTGAAAATGTCAGTGAAGACACCTGCCAGTTGGTCAGCACATGCCCGGAGCACACGTCCTGGTAATCCGTCTGGCCCCGTAGCCTTGTGTATGTTGACCTGTTTAAAGGTCTTACTCACGTCGGCTACGGAGAGCGTGATCACACAATCACCCGGAACAGCTGATGCTCTCATGCATGCCTCAGTGTTGCTAAAATAGATTTATCAGCTTTTTTGCAGTCTCAATCCAATGCATCCGCCTATGTAACACTTCCACATCTGCTGTGAAAGGTGACAGAGCTAGAGGGGTGTTTGTCAGACCATGAGACATCCCAAAATTGTCTGTAGGGTCCGGTTTGGCCTACAAACTATTATGACCCATCTATGGAAAGATGAGACTTTCACGAACACGGTGGTGTTCTCCGTTTTACTCTACGATCCCCACCAGCGTCTTGGGACTCAACTGAATTCGGTACAGCCGATCTGCCAACTTCTTTCTGTAGCATCTGAACAGTTTGGGCTACACACTATGACCCCTCTGTGGAAAGGTGAGAATCTCAAGAACACGTACATGTAGGTTGTTTTTCCTCTAGGACGCCCACAGGCCTCACAAGACTCGTCTGAAGGTCCACTGGTACCAGTTGAACAAATTAATGGAAGCGTACAGTTGAAGTCGGAAGTTAACATACACGTAGGTTGGAGTCATTAAAACTCGTTTTTCAACCACTCCACACATTTCTTGTTAACAAACTATAGTTTTGGCAAATTGGTTAGGACATCTACTTTTTGCATGACAAAAGTAATTTTTACAACAATTGCATACAGATTATTTCACTTATAAATCACTGTATCACAATTCCAGTGGGTCAGAAGTTTACATACACTAAGTTGTAGGTTTGTAGTGCTCCTTGCTCGCACATGCTTTTTCAGTTCTGCCCACAAGTTTTCTATAGGATTGAGGTCAGGGCTTTCTGATGTTCACTCCAATTCCTTGACTTTGTTGTCCTTAAGCCATTTTGCCACAACTTTGGAAGTCATTGTCCATTTGGAAGATCCATTTGCGACCAATCTTTAACTTCCTGACTGATGTCTTGAGATGTTGCTTCAATATATCCAGATAATTTTCCTGCCTCATGATGCCAGCTATTTTGTGAAGTGCACCAGTCCCTTCTGAGGCAAATCACCCCCACGACATGATGCTGCCACCCCCATGCTTCACGGGTTGGGATGGTGTTCTACAATGTTACTGTTATCAGGCCTGTTACAGCATTTTGCATAACATCATCATTCGTACCAAGGCTGGGCATATCATAAGCCCCAATTCAATTGTTGTACAAAATGGGCACGTAACTAGCCTGCTAATGATGAGTTCATTATCATAAAACGCAACAGAATTCAGCCTGTCTAACTATTCTCTGAGGAACTCGTTTTGGTCTCCACAGTAGATATGATGCCATTTTCTCAGGTAAACCACCTCAAGTGGCAGTTTAGCATTAATCTCCAATTATTAATTGAGCAACAGTCTTGAAATTTATAGTGAAAACTAAACTTGGATTAGAAGGATTTAATTTATCTAGGTTTAATTTAAAACTAGGTTTAAAATGTGGTGCCCCAAGATTAATAGATAAACCTTTACTTAACCCAGTTTAAGAGTTAATCCATGTTGGTGCAACCCACCCTAAGTGTACAAAACATTAAAGACACCTGCTCATTCCATGACATAGACTGACCAGGTTGAATGAAGGTGAAAGCTATGATCCCTTATGGATGTCACTTATTAAATCCACTTCAATCAGTGTCGACGAAGAGGAGGAGGCGGGTTAAAGAAGGATTTTTAAGCTTTGACACAATTGAGACACGGATTGTGTATGTGTGCCATTAAGAGGGTGAATGTGCAAGACAAAATATGAAAGTGCCTTTGAACGGATATGGTAGTAGGTGCCTGGCACACTGGTTTATGTCAAGAAGGGTCCACCACCCAAAGGGCACCCTGCCAACTTGACACAACTGTGAAAAGCATCGGAGTCCACATGGGCCAGCATCCCAGTGGAAAGCTTTTGACACCTTGTAGAATCCATGCCCAGACAAATTGTTTATCAATGTTTACATATCATTCTGTTTGTAACTACAGCTATAAATACAGCTGCCCTAACAGCCAGCAGCAGGTTGCCATGGAGAGAAAGTATGAAGTATGAGTATGACGTCTCAATATAACACAATGTACTATACAGATCAACAAAGCAACAGCTCCTTTGAGGAAGCCATGGAAACAGAGTAGAACTGCCTGCTAGGGATGAACAGCTGGACCCAGGCCAAATACAGGTCAAGAATGAACAAATTAGATCTAAAAATAACAAGAGGACAGACAGTGTGTGGGACTGGGGGGCATGTTTTTAATGCTTATTGAAGGACGGACGCACTCAGAGTGCAGAGTCGTTCAGTTGTTGCCATGGATAAGCTACAAACAAAAAAACAAGTGGACAGAAAGGAGCCGTTTGTTGATGTTTTAGATCTAATATATTTTTTAAAGATGGATGTACACTATGGATGCACTGCTTCACAACATGAGCGGTCTCACTGCATTAGAAACAGAATAGAATAGAGTGGAAATTCTATAAAATACTAAAGAATAAAACATTATTGTCCATCTGGAGCTATAATAAAATAACCATACATCATACTTTACCTTCTGACTGCCAAACAGGCGGACGGTGTCACACCAGCAGGCCGCGGCCCCCGGCACGGTGGCGTTCAGGGCGTGGAAGGATGGGATCGGGTTAGACTCACTGTAGCCATACCTCTCCAGGAGATCCACTGTCTGTGCCCTGGGAGCCCGGCCACTGGAACAAGACACACGCACACAGTCAAACGGGGATCAACAGAAGCTAAATGTGTTGGTCTAGTAAGTAACACACAAATAATTTAGTATGACTGAGACCGAAAATTTCTAAGGCAGGCAAGCCACACTGGCTACCAACACACCCAAATGGGCCAGTGATTAGCTCAAGGTCACTGATCCAGAACTGGATGGTCAAATAAGTTCAAGGCTGCCACCCAATCAGTAAGAAACCAGTCCAGTATATTCAGTCAGTGCAACACACTAGGGTTAAATAGAAAGTATAACACAATAGTGGCTAGAAAAAACACAACGCCAAGATGAATAACACTGGTTATTCTAGAGTCAACTGGAACTGCACACACACACACACACACACAACAACCAAAGACACATTACTTGGTAATAACACACTCATAAAGAAACAGAGGGAAAGGCATTATTCACTGATTGTTGGAGTATTTTTGATGTATGTTTACTAAACCAACGAGGGGGGGGGGGGGGGGGGTGTAAATCAGGGAAGGTTAGTCATAACACATAAAACATGCAAAGGAATTTATCTACTGCTTTTAAAGGTCAGAATGGGTCTCCATTTATGCTGCATAGTATTCATAATACCGATTTCATGAAAAGTGTGTGGTTAAAAACGACAATGAAATATAACAAAACATGAGCTACTGGGTCTTGGCAGTGCAGTGCCACTCCCTCACCTGCCGTTCAGGCCGCGCACCTGGCCTGTGCTTGCGTCATAGAACAGACAGAAGCTGTCCCCACCGATCCCACAGCTGCAGGGTTCTGTCACGGCCAGGGCGGCTGCCACAGCCACAGCAGCATCAGCAGCATTCCCTCCTCTCTTCAAGATGTCTGTGAGGGGAGCAAGTCAAGATGGTATCTGAATATGTCAGGTCCAGCCAGGGTCTGGACTCGGATTGGAGAGTCATTTAAAGCATAAAGTGATGAAAAGTGATATCGCCTACAAACATGAAACAACGTGCAAATTAAGATACTATTTTTCACATAGGCCTTCATCAAAGGCGCACTAAAGCATTGGACCAGAGCCACTCACCCAGACCAATGTTTGATGCCAAGGGTTGACTTGATGCCACACAGCCATGTAGACAAACAACAGCTGACCGGCGCGAGGTGAAGGGGAGCTCGGGCTGCATAGCCTAGGCTACTTCTCCTTTATCACAGAAAAAACTATTTCCTTCAATATTTCCTCACGTGAAACGCACTGTGCACAGTTCAGTCATTTCTGTTAAGAGTCACTCTATTTGGACGGCGAAAATAACTTGCTCAATAACGTTTCACTGTGACATTCACTCGACAATTATTATAATCTAAATGTCATATGAATAATCTGATATTGTTCCACACTATTTTGCTACATTGTGTCACTTTGCTTCCTGATCGATTAATCGGTGGTCGATTGATCCAGGAATGGTGGATGGATTACAGATAACAACCATGAGCAATGCATTGCATTAAAATTACGTTTTTATTTTTGTGTGGTGTCAAGTGGCAGTACATTGTAGTAGACTAGGCCTACACAACACAATATTCATGTTAGTTTATCAACAAAACAAAGAAGACCAACGTGAACGTCTACTCACCAATATACTGTATACGACCAATGTTCTCTCTAAACTGCGTGCATGTGCGTCCGTAGCCTAGGCTATCGCTCTTTTATCACGCAAAACTTTTTCCGCCTACGTTTCCTCACATGAAACGCACTGTGCAAAGTTCATGCATTTCTGTTGAGAGGCGCTGTATTTGGACGGCAAAAATAACTTGCTCAATAACGTTTCCCTGTGGCATACCGTCACTCGACAATTATTCGAATCTAAATGTCAAATGAATAATTTGATGTGATTACACACAATTTTGTGTCACTTTGCTTTCTGCTCGATTAATCGGGGGTCGATTGAACCAGGAATGGTGGAGAGATTACATACCACACCAATGAGCAATGCAATGCATTACGTTTTTTCTTTTCATTATGTGATGTCAAATGGCAGTAGGTTGTAGTAAACTTAACCTACACAAGATGAATGTTAGTTTATCAACAAAACAAATAAGACCAAAGTGAATGTCTACTCACCAACATACTGCATATGACAAATGTTCCAAACTGTGTGCATGTGCTGGTGCACAGCTCCCCCAGGACTGCTGTGCAGAAAAATGTCAGCCTGTGCAGAGAAGCACTAGATTGAACTTCACTCAACTTTCTACAGTTTTCCCCCTTATTAGTTAACACGATCAACCTTTCCCTTTACTGTAGGAATTTTGATCGAATCAACGCAATATTAGCCACTTTCAACATATGGAAACAAAAGGAACTATGCAAGACTTAAAGACAATGTATGCTTGATCTGAATATGTGTTCGGAGGGGCCATATGGATGGTGTGAAGCAATTGCGGAAGTTCCAGAGGCATGCAGAGGCCAAATTGAGCTCTGTACAGCATCGCCAATTATGCAAGTTCTCCACTTAAAAAGATGAGAGAGGCCTGTAATTTTCATCATAGATACACTTCAACTATGACAGACAAAATGAGAAGAAAAAAATTCTGAAAATCACATTGTAGGATTTGTAATGAATTTATTTGCAAATTATGGTGGGAAATAAGTATTTGGTCACCTACAAACAAGCAAGATTTCTGGCTCTCACAGACCTGTAACTTCTTCTTTAAGAGTCTCCTCTGTCCTCCACTCATTACCTGTATTAATGGCACCTGTTTGAACTTGTTATCAGTATAAAAGACACCTGCCCACAACCTCAAACAGTCACACTCCAAACTCCACTATGGCCAAGACCAAAGAGCTGTCAAAGGACACCAGAAACTAAATTGTAGACCTGCACCAGGCTGGGAAGACTGAATCTGCAATAGGTAAGCAGCTTGGTTTGAAGAAATCAACTGTGGGAGCAATTATTAGGAAATGGAAGACATACAAGACCACTGATAATCTCCCTCGATCTGGGGCTCCACGCAAGATCTCACCCTGTGGGGTCAAAATGATCACAAGAACGGTGAGCAAAAATCCCAGAACCACACGGGGGGCCTAGTGAATGACCTGCAGAGAGCTGGGACCAACGTAACAAAGCCTACCATCAGTAACACACTACGCCGCCAGGGACTCAAATCCTGCAGTGCCAGACGTGTCCTCCTGCTTAAGCCAGTAAAAAGTATCATGGAATGAAGGCCTATGTTGAACACCACACATTGGCTGCTACTGTAGGCTGAATGACAGAACAGCTGTTTCCATGTTAAAATGTTATGGGATACATTTTATGCATTGTTTTTTATAGTAGGACACTGGTTGGCCTACATTATGATCAAATAGCCACAGTAGCCTGCCTGACCACTGTCTGAAACTTTAACTTAATGCGCGTACATCCTCAGTGTTCACAGTAAACTTTCATGTTTGCGCTCAGCAGACCTGAAATTTGCCCTGGGCCTAAAAAAAGAGGGAACATTTTATATGACCCTGATAAATACGGTGCATTTGGCCTCCCGAGTGACGCAGTGGTCTAAAGCACTGCGTCGCAGTGGCACAGCCACTAGAGATTCTGGGTTCAAACCCTGTCACAGCCGGCCGCTACCGGGAGACCCATGGGGCGGCGCACGATTGGCCCAGCGTCGTCCGGGTTAGGGGAGGGTTTGCCCGGCAGGGATGTCCTTGTCCCATTGTGCACTAGCAACTCCTGTGGCGTTCCGGGCGCAGTGCATGCTGACACTGTCACCAGGTGTACAGTGTTTCCTCTGACACATTGGTGCAGCTGGCTTCCAGGTTAAGTGTGCATTGTATCAAGAAGCAGTGCGGGTTGTGTTTTGGAGGACGCACGGCTCTTGACCTTCGCTTCTCCCGAGTCCGTACGGGAGTTGCAGTGATGAGACAAAACTGCATCTACCAGTTGGATACTTGGTAGAAAAAGGGGTAAAAAAAAAAAGAACTAATGAAAAAAAACGGTGTATTCGGAAAGTATTCAGACCCCTTGACTTTTCTCACATTTTCTTACGTTACAGCTTTATTCTAAAATTAATTAAGTATTGTCTAATGTATTATTAATGAAAAACTGAAATATGTCATTCAGACCACTCAGATTCCTCAGTACTTTGTTGAAGCACCTTTGACAGCAATTACATTACACCATGCTTCACCGTAGGGATGGTGCAAGGTTTCCTCCAGACGTAACTCTTGGCATTCAGGCCAAAGAGTTCAATCTTGGTTTCATCAGACCAGAGAATCTTGTTTATCATGGTCTGAGAGTCTTTATTTACCTTTGGCAAACTCCAAGCGGGCTGCCTTTTACTGAAGAGTGGCTTCCTTCTGCCTACTCTACCATAAATGCCTGATTGGTGGAGTGCTGCAGAGATGGTTGTCCTTCTGGAAGCTTCTCCCATCTCCACAGAGGAACTCTGGTGCTCTGCCAGAGTGACCATTGGGTTCTTGATCACCTCCCTAACCAAGGCAATTCTCCCCCGATTGCTCAGTTTGGCCAGGCTTCCAGCTCTAGGAAGAGTCTTGGTCGTTTCAAACTTCTTCCATTTAAGAATGATGGAGGCCAATGTGTTTTTGAGGACCTTCAATGCTGCAGACATTTTTTGGTACCTTTTCCCAGATCTGTGCTTCGACACAATCCTGTCTCGGAGCTCTACGGTTTTTGCTCTGACATGCACTGTCAACTGTGGGACCTTATATAGACAGCTGTAGCCTTTCCAAATAATGTACAATCAATTGAAAATACCACAGCTGGACTCCAATCAAGTTGTATAAACATCTCAAGGATGATCAGTGGAAACAGCATGCACCTGAGCTCAACTTCGAGTCTCATAGCAAAGGATCTGAATACTGACAGTGAAGTCGAAAGTGAACATACACCGTAGCCAAATACATTTAAACTCAGTTTTTCACAGTCCTGACATTTAATCCTAGTACAAATTCCCTGTCTTAGGTCAGTTAGGATCACCACTTTATTTTAAGAATGTGACATGTCAGAATAATAGTAGAGATAATTATTTATTTCAGCTTTTATTTCTTTCATCACATTCCCAGTGGGCCAGAAGTTTACATGCACTCAATTGGTATTTGGTAGTGTTGCCTTTAAATTGTTTAACGTGGGTCAAATGTTTCAGGAAGCCTTCCACAGGCTTCCCACAATAAATTGGGTGAATTTTGGCTTATTCCTCCTGACAAAGCTGGTGTTTCTGAGTCAGGTTTGTAGGCCTCCTTGCTCACACACGCTTTTTCAGTTCTGCCCACACATTTTCTATAGGGTTGAGGTCAGGGCTTTGTGATTGGCCAATCCAATTGTTGTCCTTAAGCCATTTTGCCACAACTTTGGAAGTTTGTTTGGGGTCTTTGCCCATTTGGAAGACCCATTTGCGACCAAGCTTTAACTTCCTGACTGATGTCTTGAGATGCTGCATCAATATATCCACATAATTTTCATTCCTCATGACGCCATCTATTTTGTGAAGTGCACCAGTCCCTCCTGCAGCAAAGCACCCACACAACATGATGTTGCCACCCCCGTGCTTCACGGTTGGGATGATGTTCTACGGCTTGCAAGCCTCCCCCTTTTTCCTCCAAACATAATGGCCAACCGGTTCTATTTTTGTTTCATCAGACCAATTCTCCAAAAAGTATGATATTTGTCCCCATGTGCAGTTGCAAACCGGGGTCTGGCTTTTTTATGGCGGTTTTGGAGCAGTGGCTTCTTCCTTGCTGAGCGGCCTTTCAGGTTATGTCGATATAGGACTCATTTTACTGTGGATATAGATACTTTTGTACCTGTTTCCTCCAGCATCTTCACAAGATCCTTTGCTGTTTTTCCGAGATTGATTAGCACTTTTCGCACCAAAGAATGTTAATCTTCCTGAGCGGTATGACGGCTGCATGGTCCCATGGTGTTTATACTTGCGTACTATTGTTTGTACAGATGAACGTGGTACCTTCAGACGTTTGGATATTGCTCCCACGGATGAACCAGACTTGTGGAGGTCTATACTTTTTTTCTGAGGTCTTGGCTGATTTCTTCTGATTTTCCTATGATGTCAAGCATAGAGGCACTGAGTTTGACGGTAGGCCTTGAAATACAGTGGGGAGAACAAGTATTTGATACACTGCCGATTTGGCAGGTTTTCCTACATACAAAGCATTTAGAGGTCTGTAATTTTTATCATAGGTGCACTTCAACTGTGAGAGACGGAATCTAAAACAAAAATCCAGAAAATCACATTGTATGATTTTTAAGTAATTCATTTGCATTTTATTGCATGACACAAGTATTTGATACATCAGAAAAGCAGAACTTAATACTTGGTACAGAAATGTTGTTTGCAATTACAGAGATCATACATTTCCTGTAGTTCTTGACCAGGTTTGCACACACTGCAGCAGGGATTTTGGCCCACTCCTCCATACAGATTTTCTCCAGATCCTTCAGGTTCCGGGGCTGTCACTGGGCAATACGGACTTTCAGCTCCCTCCAAAGATTTTCTATTGGGTTCAGGTCTGGAGACTGGCTAGGCCACTGCAGGACCTTGAGATGCTTCTTACGGAGCCACTCCTTAGTTGCCTTGGCTGTGTGTTTCGGGTCGTTGTCAGGGTGGAAGACCCAGCCACGACCCATCTTCAATGCTCTTACTGAGGGAAGGAGGTTGTTGGCCAAGATATCGCGATACATGGCCGCATGCATCCTCCCCTTAATACGGTGCAGTCGTCCTGTCCCCTTTGCAGAAAAGCATCCCCAAAGAATGATGTTTCCACCTCCATGCTTCACGATTGGGATGGTGTTCTTGGGGTTGTACTCATCCTTCCTCTTCCTCCAAATACGGCGAGTGGAGTTTAGACCAAAAAGCTCTATTTTTGTCTCATCAGACCACATGACCTTCTCCCCTTTTCCTCCTCTGGATCATCCAGATGGTCATTGGCAAACTTCAGACGGGCCTGGACATGCGCTGGCTTGAGCAGGGGGACCTTGCATGCGCTGCAGGATTTTAATCCATGGGTGCAGGTCCTGCCGTGTAGTTCTGGGCTGATCTCTCACCTTCCTCATGATCATTGATGCCTCACAAGGTGAGATCTTGCATGGAGCCCCAGACCGAGGGTGATTGACCGTCATCTTGAACTTCTTCCATTTTCTAATAATTGCGCCAACAGTTGTTGCCTTCTCACCAAGCTGCTTGCCTATTGTCCTGTAGCCCATCCCAACCTTGTGCAGGTCTACAATGTTATCCCTGATATCCTTACACAGCTCTCTGGTCTTGGCCATTGTGGAGAGGTTGGAGTCTGTTTGATTGAGTGTGTCGACAGGTGTCTTTTATACAGGTAACGAGTTCAAACAGGTGCAGTTAATACAGGTAATGAGTGGAGAACAGGACGGCTTCTTAAAGAAAAACAGGTCTGTGAGAGCCGGAATTCTTACTGGTTGGTAGGGTATCAAATACTTATGTCATGCAATAAAATGCAAATGAATTACTTAAAAATCATATAATGTGATTTTCTGGATTTTTGTTTTAGATTCCATCTCTCACAGTTGAAGTGCACCTATGATAAAAATTACAGACCTCTACATTTTTTGTAAGTGGGTAAACTTGCAAAATCGGCAGTGTATCAAATACTTGTTCTCCCCACTGTACATCCACAGGTACACCTCCAAGTGACTCAAATGATGTCAATTGGCCTATCAGAAGCTTCTTCAGCCATGACATAATTTTATGGAATTTTCCAAGCTGTTTAAAGGCACAGTCAACTTAGTGTATGTAAACTTCTGACCCACTGGAATTGTGATACAGTGAAATAATCAGTCTGTAAACAATTGTTGGAAAAATGACTTGTGTCATGCAAAGTAGATGTCCTGACTAGCCAAAACTATAGTTTGCTAACAAGAAATTTGTGGAGTGGTTGAAAAACGAGTTTTAAGGACTAAGTGTATGTAAACTTCTGACTTCAACTGTATGTAATTGAAGTATTTCAGTTTTTATTTGTAATACATTTGTAAACATTTCTAAAAACCTGTTTTCACTTTGTCATTATTGTAACGGCCGTTGTTTGTGGAAGATATTGTGTGTTAATATTTAATGAATCAACCTGAACACTGAAATTAAAAACAACAAACTGAACGAATGAAACCGAAACAGTTCTGTCTGGTGCAGTATACAAACACTCAACAGAAAATAATCACCCACAACTCAAGGATGAAAACAAGCTACCTTAGTACGGTTCTCAATCAGGGACAACGATTGACAGCTGCCTCTGATTGAGAACCATACCAGGCCAAACACAGAAATCCAAAATCATAGAAAAAAAGAACATAGACTGCCCACCCCAACTCACGCCCTGACCATACTAAAACATACTAAAACAAAGACAAAACGAAGGAACTAAGGTCAGAACGTGACAATTATGGGGGTAGTGTGTGTAGATTGCTGAGTTTTAATTTTAATTTAATCCATTTTAAAATAAGGCTGTAACGTAACAAAATGTGGAAAAACTCTAGGGGTCTGAATACTTTCCGAAGGCAATCAGAGAGCTAGAGGGGGGGGGGTTATTGAACACACTGTCAGCCTAATGGAGTATTTGGGGTATTGGCCCTACATTGATTGTCTAGTTGTGTTATATTCTACACTGAGTGCACAAAACATTAGGAACAACTGCTCTTTCCATGACATAGGCTGACCAAGTGAATCCAGGTGAAAGCTAGGATCCCTTATTGATGTCACCTGTTAAATTCACTTCAATCAGTGTTGATGAAGGGGATGAGACAGTTTAAAGAAGGATTTTTATCCTTGAGACAATTGAGACATGGATGGTGTGTGTGCCATTCAGAGGGTGAATGGCCAAGACAAAATATTTAAGTGCCTTTGAATGGGGTATGGTAGTAGGTGCCAGGCACACCGGTTTGAGTGCGTCAAGAACTGCAAAGCGGCTGGCTTTTTCATGCTCAACAGTTACCCGTATGTAGGACATCCAGCGAACTTGATGTCAATATGGACCAGCATCCCTGTGGAACGCTTTCGACACCTTGTAGAGTCAATGTCCCGACGAATTAAGGATGTTCTGAGGGCAAAATGGGGTGCAAATCAATTTTGTCAAGGTGTTCCTAATGTTTTGTACACTCAGTGTACATTTACCTTGTAGCCTATACGTCATAAATCTAATAGTGCACAATATGCTGGTGGCATTGTTGTTTTCAGACTAAATATTATGCATATAAGCCTAAATGTGAATAAAACTATGTAAAGGAAAAAGGTTATTCTTGAATGATAATCAGATTGTATTGGAATGCTTGGAATGTGTGATGCATTATTTAAATCATGTAATGTAAAATTATGAGGCTTCATAAGCCTAAATGTGAATAAAACTATGTAAAGGAAAAAGGTTATTCTTGAATGATAATCAGATTGTATTGGAATGCTTGGAATGTGTGATGCATTATTTAAATCATGTAATGTAAAATTATGAGGCTTCATGGGTGTTTCACTGTAACATTGGCCGAGTAAAATACCATAAAGTATCAGGAAAAAGTATAGCCTGAAACATACTCCCATTCATAACCATGTATGGACCCCAATAGGCTGACAGTGTGTTCAATAACCCTCCCTCTATCTCTCTGTCAGGGCTGGGGCCAGGCAGGCAAATGCTATAGTAGAACATTAACCGGACCAGATGGTTGCCATAGCACAACCACTGTAAATTCAATTTAAGGCAGTTACATCATGACATCATCCAACCAGCAGTCTATATATACACCCCTCCCCAATCTGAGGGATTGAAAACGTTTGGTGGGTCTGGACAGGTACAATCCTAGATAGGAACCTTTTACGGAGGACGTACAGTTTAGGTGTGTACGAGTTTGTGTGGGAGCCCTTTGGACTTTAGAGAACCCCTTTTGGCCCTGTGTGACTGTTTTGGCTGATAAGGTGAACCATGTGCTCGGGTAGCTTTGCCAAGTCCCTGGGCATCACCCTGATCCCCCTGGCCATCTTGTGTGTGCTTAGTAACATCCTGCTCTTCTTCCCTGGGGGGCTGGTCGCTGACGACAATGACCATATCACTAAAGAGGTGTGGTACTTTGGGGGCATCATGGGATCTGGGGTTCTGGTAAGTCAACTGTTATGGAAGGGATGGAAAAGGGCTTTGACGTGGGGCTTTTAATAACTTCTAATAACTCTCTAATGTACACATTTCTAATTTCAATGGTTTTACTTGAATATCTCTATTCAACATGTGGAGAAACATAGAAATGTACCAATATTGTCTTGAGCCTTTCAGAAAACAGTTGAACAGTCAGGAAGACATATACAGTTGTGGCTATAGCCTATGCGGTGTGCTTAGGAGCCCGTCTCTGCCTACAAGACAGCTTTAGTGAGATGAACGGTCCTTTTGAAAAGCTTTGTTTCCTACTGCGAACTAGACTGTGGATTTTGGTTGAGAGGCTGGGAGTGGGTCAGATGTAAATCATTTATAATCTATTATAACTGCATAATAGTATATGAGGTACAATTTGAAACGATTAAAATGAAAAGACTGAGGTGGGCTTGAGCAACATGCTTGTGTTATTCCAGTATTGTTAGAATGTGATGAAATGTTCCCAGTGTTCAAAAAAGACAGTGCCATGCTGTTTTTGCTTCTTTAAGCCAACCTGCCGTTGTCCTTCCTGTTGCCGATGACAGACACCGTAGCCTCCCTACTATTCGGGTACAAGCCAATATGATTGTCTGTGCTATAGTGAGCATTTACAAAATGGAGAGCAGTCTTCCTGGTCTTATCTAAATGGTTGTATGATGTCTTTCTGTCCAGATCTTAATCAAGAGTTGTGTTTCCGAATGGTTGTGCGTATATTGTTGCGGTCTGATCCTAATGATTGTGTGCTGTATATCTTTCTGAACAGATGACCCTCCCAGCACTGGTCTTCCTAGGACTCAAAAACAATGACTGCTGCGGTTGCTGTGGCAACGAGAGTTGTGGAAACAGATTTGCGGTGAGTGACGTTACATGGAGAGAAAAAAAACATGCATCTTAACATATTTATTTAGTTAAAGCATGGGGCATCCAAAGCAGTACACTGGCAATTCACAGGACTCCTATAGACAAAGCCCTCATTATACTGGTGGCCAGCAGATAAGAGAAGCGTACAGTTATGACTATAATTACTGTTCCCTGAAGAAGGCAATGGGGAGTTTGCACACTACCGCCCTCTACTGAAGAGCATTAGATCACGCCTGACAAGGCCAATCAACACCGTGCCTCACCGTAAGCCCGGTCTTCCACAGGTGATAAATCAGAGGATTCATTCTTTCAATTGTGCTCTTGTACCTCATTTCCCTCCTTCATGGAACAGTAGCTATAGTCATAACTGTACATTCCCTTTCAGTAGGTCAACTCAGTACTAAACAGCTATGGGGATAGAAAATCACACCCTAAGCAGACCCCAGCGGACACCAAATGAAAAGGGCGACGGCAGACCACACCGAGTTCCAACCCGACAGAAAACCTGCCTTTGTGATACATGAGATTGGCTTACAAGATGTGTTAAAGAAATCCTTTCAGATAATATACCATATCGCCCAGTCATCATCATCACAATATCCTCACCAAGACCCCTTCAAAATGGTGCACACTCCAGCTTATTGTCCACTGTATGCTCACATATTGAAAGGATCTCTTAACAAATTGTGTAAGTCAATCTTATCTGATTATGTATCATGAAATAGAAGCACACTTCAATCAATAAATCACATTTCTTTCGTAAAGCTCTTTTTATATCAGCAATTGTCTGTGTTTTACAGATATCCAGCATAAAACCTATAATGAATAGAGGGTGCAAACACTTCAAGACTAAGGTCAGGTGGCTTTTCATGCTTTAGGAAGTCAGGGTATGTGGGTGTGATGGTAAGAGACATGGCAGTTCGGGATCAGTTCAGGTCACACCAGGTAGTCAGCAGCCCAACCAGGTGGATTGGGGACAGGCACAGCCAGGAATCATCAGGCAAGGGTGTCCTCAGGCGTAGAGTGAGATAAATGGGCTAATTAGTGGGGGCATTCAGATCCAATGTTTTATTGATATTCATTCTTTAATTGACTATTAATTACACTTCATATTGCACACGTTTATGAAAATATCCTTTAATAAATCAACATAATTTCACTTCAGAAATGTTACATTTTTCTTATTAAAAGTTGTGAAAGGTTTTCTAAACAAGTTCATGCCAACAACTGCTTGTTCAGTAAGCACAACTTTTATTTTGAAACTATCAGACCAGCGGTGAAAAAAAAAGACTGCTGGAACCTGATTGGCTGAATGCGATAAGCAACATCCGGGACTAGCATTAGGCACTCAAGTATGGTGGTGGAAAATTGTGTTTCACAAAGAAAGTATGGATATTTTCCCACCTTCTGGCTATTAAATTGATTTAAGGAGGAAATTGACTCCTTTGCAGCCTGAATGGAGAATGTTTTATGTATGAACCTGTGCACGGTGGATAGGAGTGTACAGTCGGCTGCATACATTCACTTTGGACGGTAAAAGTAAGACTCAATATTGCCATCTGTTGACCTTTGGCTAGATGCCGCCAGACCCCTGGCGGATTGGGCACATACACCGTTAGGTATTTCCTGCCTTTCGCTGTCATATGCTGGAGAAACAGCTTCCACAATCCACTGGGAGAGACACTGTTTAGAAAGCGCTCTACCACGAGCCGGATTAAAAAAACAGAATAAAAAAAATTGGTCACACAAACTGGTCCGCTCAAGTATGCTTAATGCTTATAGTATGCTTAATGCTCTTACCGGACACAGGGCATGTACCGCTCTGCTCTTTAGAAGAGAAACAGAGGGAAAAACTCAAAAGCTAGAGACCTGTAGGACATAGTCATGACCTTGGAGGCGAAGGTCACACTGTGACTTTAGAGTTGCCAAAGGAGCACATTATACAGGAGGGGTGAACAGATAACGGGTGGAGATCTCCACCACCCGTAGCTGAGGCCAGATCCACAGACTCCACCGATTCAAATGGGGCATCAAACAGCACATCCAAAACCCAAGCCAAATCCCATATAGCCGCAATAGGTTTAGAAACCGGCCTGAGACAGTGCACACCTTTTAAAACCGCACTGCCAGGGGAAGAGCGCCCCCAGGAGTGGCATCATCAATTTTCACATGAAACGCTGAATTAGCTGCCATATACACCTTCCAAGTAATTAATCTGCGTTTCGTGGTTTATCGCTTGTGGAAGGCGTGGCTTCCGGTGAGGCACGGTGTTCATTGGCCTTGTCAGGCGTGATTCTAATGTTCTTCATTAGAGGGAGTTACCGCGCGAACACCCAATGTACGGAGTTCACCGACTGAAGGGAAACAAAGAGCAGGCAGTTAGCTACAGCGCTCTCTTACCACCCGACCAATAGTATTATTGATCTCATACTGGTACCATACTGCAGCATTGTTTAGGACGGTGCCATTGCTTTCAACAGATTTTGGGGCAAAAGGATCAATTGATTGATTGTCCATTGTTGCATTGGTTGGCTCAAGGAAATAATTATTTCAAACTGTTGCTGATATATCAAGCTGATATGCTCACAGAATAAGTAAGACCTAAAGTCCATCCTGACCTGACCAGGAGCCCAGACCTGCCCATATAATCTTATCAATTATGGTCTGAAAGCCAAACTGATCCTTACTCAGACGCTGTATGGACACGGGCCCTGAACACTAGTGTTAGTCCACCAAGTTAAAAGTAGGAGGGGCTAGCGAAGTCTATTTGAGTCACTTGGATGGCCTGGATTCAATACCCAGATTGATTGAATTGAACCTCGACCTTTCGATCGATCTTTTTCGATCGATCTTTATTTTCCTCAGATGTTCACCTCGATCATCTTTGCTGCGGTGGGGGTTCTGGGGGCTGGCTACTCCATCATTGTGTCTGCTGTTGCCATTCATAATGGACCAATGTGCCTCTATACCAATGGTACAACAGAGTTATGGACCAACCCCTTTGTTGACGGGTAAGAACGGTTTTACCACTCAAACAACCTCTTGAAGCTAGGGGGCACTATTTTTATGTTTGGAAAAATAACGTTCCCAAAGTAAACGGCCTATTTCTCAGGGCCAGATGCTAGAATATATATATAATTGACAGATTAGGATATAAAACACTCTAAAGTTTCCAAAACTGTCAACATTTTGTCTGTGAGTATAACAGAACTGATATTGCAGGCTAAAACCTCTGTCACTCAGATAAAATTTGCACACTGCAATGTATTTTACTTTTTGCTTCACCATTTTCACCAGTGACTACCTGAATAACCACACCCTGTGGAAGGACTGTACAGCACCTGAGGGCATTGTGACCTGGCACCTGACCTTGTTTTCCATGCTGCTGGTGATGGGCCTGCTGCAGGCTGTACTCTGTGCCATCCAGGTCATCAACGGACTCATCGGTGCCATCTGTGGAGACTGCTGTGGCCGCTGTGGGGTAGGACGACCAACCCTCGTCTTGAAACACCACAATCTTAAATAAACATCTAGTCCATATGCCAAATTGGGGTCACAAATACTTTTGCTCTAGTGGAACATACCTTTTAACTAATTGTATTATAAAGCCCAGAGCTGGACTGGACCTGCCCACATCTAACGCTCAATAAGGCTAGCCCCCTATTGACATTTTCACCCACCTGTGTCACTGACCTCTCGGGCCATGTGTTGTCTGACCATGAACTCCAGTGAGCTTAGCAACAATTAGCTCATCCATGATTGTCACACTAATACACTGTATAAATATGTTTGTATTTGAGTAAGAGTTGATTTGAAAGTTTTGTCCTGTGTTTGTCTTTCAGAGTACTGATGGTGCAGTCTAAGGATGTTTGAGCCTCTCAGAAGACTTGTTATAACTGGCTTTCTATGAGGTGTATTTCATTTAGTTAAATACATATATTTTTAAATTCAACAATTTCCTACCTACCTAACTTGATGGCCTTTTGCTATATAGAAAATATTTGATTTATTTAAATGAAGATAATACTTTTAACGTAATCAAATGTATTATTCAATATGTTTAAAACATGAGAGCAGTTTTTACAAGTTATATTATCATTTCATATTATGCACCGTAAAAGACATGTCCAACAGAACACTTGGCATCAATTAAATCTATCAAATATGTATCTCATTTCATTGAAAATCATTTTAGCTATTTAAAAACACGAAGAAAAAAAGCCGTCATAAAAGTTTGACAGAGTGAGTGGACCACACCTGCATTGGCCTTATTTTAGTAGGCCTGTGGGTTAAGTTAAGAATTTGTTCTTAACCGACTTGCCTAATTCAATAAAAGGTTCAATAAGATACATTTAAAAAGTCGTCTTATAACTTTATTCTGGCTACGTCTTAATGGAGGGACATGGCTAGCTTCCCACCGCTGTGTCACGGCATGGGGTTACTGAGGAGTCTTTGTCGTGTTGGGTTGGGTTATCCATGACATTATGAGGATGTTGATTCCACTATATTATACAAACACACAACAATGCAGGTATCTCCAACCCAGACCCGATTTGCATTAAACATGTTCGAATGGTAGATGCAAAGCCATGTATTTAAATACTTGTACTTTATAAATATATGGTTCTGGATAGACCTAGTTGGCTAGGGTGTGTGGCGCGGTAATATAATGGTAGTGGATATTTTGTGTGTGTATATACTGTTGAAGTCGGCAGTTCACATACACCTTGGCAAAATACATTTAAACTCAGTATTTCGCAATTCATGACATTTAACCCTAGTAAAAATTCCCTGTTTTAGGTCAGTTAAGATCATCACTTTATTTTAAGTGTCAGAATAATAGTAGAGAGAATTATTTCAGCTTTTTGTTCTTTCATCACATTCCCAGTGGGACAGAAGTTTACATTCACTCAGTATTTGGTTGCATTGCCTTTAAATTGTTTAACTTGGGTCAAATGTTTTGGGTAGACTTCCACAAGCTTCCCACAATAGGTTGGGTGAATTTTGGCCCATTCCTCCTGACAGAGCTGGTGTAACTGAGTCAGGTTTGTATAGGCCTCCTTGATCACATGCACTTTTTCAGTTCTGCCCACAACTTTTCTATAGGATTGAGGTCAGGGCTTTCTGATGGCCACTCCAATACCTTGACTTTGTTGTCCTTAAGCCATTTTGCCACAACTTTGGAAGTATGCTTGGGGTCATTGTCCATTTGGAAGACCCATTTGCGACCAATACCTCAATATATCCAGATAATTTTCCTGTCTCATGATGCCATCTATTTTGTGAAGCGCACCAGTCCCTCCTGCAGCAAACCACCTCCATAACATGATGCTGCCACCCCCAGCTTCACAGTTGGGATGGTGTTCTTCGGCTTGCAAGCCTCACCCTTTTCCCTCCAAACATAACGAAGGTCATTATGGCCAAACAGTTCTATTTGTGTTTCATTAGACCAGAGGACATTTCTTCAAAAAATATGATTTTTGTCCCCATGTGCAGTTGCAAACCGTAGTCTGGAATTGTTTATGGCGGTTTTGGAGCAGTGGCTTCCTTGCTGAGCGGCCTTTCAGGTTATGTCGATATAGGACTCGTTTTACTGTGGATATAGATACTTTTGTACCCGTTTCCTCCAGCATCTTCACAAGGTCCTTTGCTGTTGTTCAGGGATCGATTTGCATTTTTTGCACCAACGTACGTTCATCTCTAGGAGACGGAACACGTCTCCTTCCTGAGCGGTATGACGACTGCGCGGTCCCATGGTGTTTATACTTGCGTACTATTGTTTGTACAGATAAACGTGGTAACTTCAGGCGTTTTGAAATTGCTCCCAAGGATGAACCAGACTTGTGGAGGTATATACTTTTTTTCCTGAGGTCTTGGCTGATTTCCTTTGATTTCCCCATGATGTCAAGCAAAGAGGCACTGACTTTGAAGGTAGGCCTTTAAATACGTCCACAGGTACAACTCCAATTCTGTTAATTAGCCTATCAGAAACTTCTAAAGCCCTTACATAATGTTCTGGAATTTTTCAAGCTGTTTAAAGGCACAGTCAACTTAGTGTATGTAAACTTCTGACCCACTGGAATTGTGATACAGTGAATTATAAGTGAAATAATCTGTCTGTAAACAATTGTTGGAAAAATTACTTGTGTCATGCACAAAGTAGATGTCCTAACCGACTTGCCAAAACTATAGTTCGTTAACAAGAAATTTGTGGAGCGGTTGAAAAATGAGTTAATGACTTCAACCTAAGTGTACGTACACTTCAGACTTCAACTGTGTGTCTGTTTATGTATACACTCACTTACAAATTATTTTTAATATTTTCTACATTGTAGAATAATAGTGAACACATCAAAACTATTAAATAAACCATATGGGATCATGTAACCAAAAATGTGTTAAATCAAAATATATTTTATATTTGAGATTCTTCAAAGTAGCCCCCATTTGCATAGTCTTGGCAGTCTCTCAACCATCTTCACCTGGAATGCTTTTCCAACAGTCTTGAAGGGGTTCCCACATATGCTGAGCACTTGTTGGCTGCTTTTCCTTCACTCTGCGGTCCAACTCATCCCAAACCATCTCAGTTGGGTTGAGGTTGGGTGATTGTGGAGGCCAGGTCATCTGATGTAGCACTCCATCACTCTCCTTCTCGGTCAAATAGCCTGTACCCAACCTGGGGGTGTGTTGGGTCATTGTCCTGTTGAAAAACAAATGATAGTCCCACTAAGCGTAAACCAGATGGGGTGATGTATCGCTGCAGAATGCTGTGGTAGCCATGCTGGTTAAGTGTGCCTTGAATTCTAAATAAATCACTGAAAGTGTCACCAAAGCACCATCACACCTCCTCCTTCATGCTTCACGGTGGGAACCACACATGTGGAGATCAACCGTTCACCTACTCTGCGTCTCACACAGACACAGCGATTGGAACCAAAAATCTCACATTTTAACTCAGACCAAAGGACAGATTTCCACTGGTCTAATATCCATTGCTCGTGTTTCTTGGCCCAAGTAAGTCTCTTTTTCTTATTGCTGTCCTTTAGTAGTGGTTTCTTTGCAGAAATTTTACCATGAAGGCCTGCTGTTTTGGGGGAACTATTCAATGAAGCTGCCAGTTGAGGACTTGTGAGGTGTCGGTTTCTCAAACTAGACAATAATGTACTCGTCCTCTTGCTCAGTTGTGCAACGGGGCGTCCCACTCTTTCTATTCTGTTTAGAGCCAGTTTGCACTGTTCTGTGAAGGGAGTAGTATACAGCTTTGTACAGTTTCTTGGCAATTTCTCTCAAGGAATAGCCTTCATTTATCAGAACAACTATAGACTGACGAGTTTCAGAAGAAAGTGCTTTGTTTCTGGCCATTTTGAGCCTGTAATCAAACCCACAAATGCTGTTGCTCCAGATAGTAAACTAGTCTAAAGGCGGCCAGTTTTCTTGCTTCTTTACCAGAACACCAGTTTTCAGCTGTGCTAACATAATTACAAAAGGGTTTTCTAATGATCAATTAGCCTTTTAAAATTATAAACTTGGGTTAGCTAACACAACGTGCCATTGGAACACAGGAGTGACGGTTGCTGATGATGGGCCTCTGTAAGCCAACAGTACAGCAGCCCATTATCAGCAACCATCCCTCCTATGTAGATATTACATTAAAAACAAAAGTCATTTACAATATTAACAACGTCTACACTGTATTTCTGATCAATTTTAATGGACAAAAGAAAGTGCTTTTCTTTCAAAAACAAGGACAAGTGACCCCAAACTTTTGAACGGTAGTGTGTATAAATAAATATATTTATAAAAATATATACATATATAAATAAATATATAAATATATAAATAAATACATATATATATATATATATATGAGACGTTAGTCAATGTTACCTACAGTGGTTCCTCCTTTAAAAGTTGTGATCTTACACCGCAGAACTTAGAGGTCATGGCTTCATTGCTCCAGACCACCACAAGGGGGAGTTAGAGCACTCATTATGCATTTGGGTCACAAGGTTTTTATATGACCAATCATATCGAGTGGTTCCAATGACGAATATGACGAGAGCCACCCGTCGCTGGTGACTTTCTTCAGCAAAGATGGCTGACAAAACATTATGATGGAAGCAAATATAAGTAATTATAACGTCATTACGAGTCAAGCAAAAACTGTACATTTGGAGAGAAATATGTTATTTAATATGGAGACAAACTTTTGAGCATATTTGTTTGTCAGCAAGTTCATTTACGAAAATCGCAACGTGGGTTGTGTTATTAGTGATCAAAAGTGAACTTCTGTATTAAATGACATCAACAAAAAAGATCCACGGTTCTGACACCATTTTATTCATTTTATACATGTTACACAACTTTAAAATGATCAAAGACTCCTTGCCCAGGTTACATTATGTAAAATTGCCTCCACACTGCCAGGATACAGTATATGGCCATTTTGTTGGTGTGTGAGTTCCACAACCAATGAGCATTCCAAGAACACTGTACCTACTGACAACATACCCCGTCTCATCCAACCATGCAGCTGTAGCCTAGCCACTGCGCTATATATTGCTACAGAGTTATCCTTTCCAATCCATGTCATGCCACTCACTATGCACAGCTGTAGTCAAACGTGCTCCACACCAAACCATTTCCTCAAACTCTTTATTCTATAACACCACCGCTGTGTTCATCCCCCATCTATGGTCTCAAAAGGATCCATCTCTTTATCAGGTCTTGTTAACCCCCAAAGTATAGACTTACAAAAAGACAATCTGATATAAATGCGAGTATCCATTTTCTTGAACTTTTAACTTGTGCCCTTCTTACTGGTGCAACCTTGAACTTTGTTCCCCCAAACTGGTGAACCCTTGAATTGTGTCCAGTAACAACGCACAAACATCCCTGCCCAGTGTCCCCCCTCAGTGCCCCTCTGGCTTGTGTTATTAGAGCTTGAACAGGAGGCCATTCAACAGAAAACAGACAGGAAACCTCCCTGATGCACACCAGGAGAGGAAGCTGTGCGATTGGACAGTGTTAAGCCTCATCCAATCCCCTTGTCTGATTCTCAAAGGACCTCATCACCTTTCACTGGAGCGGTTTTCATCAGCTAGGCCTGGGCATAAGTTAGCATGTTGCAAGCCCTGTCAGAGCTAGCCTCCTTAGGCCATGCTTGGGTCATAGAGAGGCCTCCAATCTTTGGCACTAATCCACGCCACTTCCCCCAATCCACACCTCTCCAATGAGACGTGGTAACTGTGTGCCCCTCCCACCCCCCTCTAGCCCTCTCTTCACCTTGACGTTAGGACGTCATGAGCGCGGTGTTGGCCGCTGTGTTGAAAAGCAGCGGGTTTTGGCATGCATTGAACGCCCGCCCCCTCCCTCCCTCCCTAAACTCAACCCTCCTCCCTCTCTCTCTCCCCAACGATTCATTGCCCCTTCCCAGGATCCATCACTTTCTTGCCTTGTCAGTCCTAACGTTCTACACAGTAACCAGACTCGGTATAGTCACAATATAAGGTCGGGCTAGAGAAAACCTAACGCTAAGAATAACAAATATGTCATTCAACATGCAAATACAAAAACTGAGGCAAATGTAGAAAAAAAAAAGACTAGAGCAGATTGTGCTGGGGGGCTGGCATGTTAAAACAAAATCATAATGCCAACCCCATGTCAATCCAATCTGACAATCCAGTAAAAATCCTTTAAAAAAACGCATTAAAGGCCATATAAAATACTATTGTTGCATATTTCCCCGCTGAACAGATATTTGAAAACCCAAAGGACAACTTTTCTAACAGAGGCCCAACTGAGGACCAAAAAGACAGAGTTTGCTTATGAAGGATTATCAAGCCTCAACGCACATTGAACCAAAACGTCTAGTGGGAGCTTCTGGTGATCATCTAACTTCAACATTCACTTCATGATCAGATATCTTTGAATCCCTTGCTGATTTGCAGTGCTTTGAAAGCTCAATTGCATTAACAACAAAAAAAAAAATCTAAATGTAAGAGACATAGCTCATGATAAATACTAAAAATGCTAACTTTATATTATAGGTCCTACAATGGCACCAGATGCAAAGAACCCATCTGGGCTATTTTACAGTAAAATAAAAAATAATACTTGTAGCATGATATAAAAAGTACATGGTATAAAACACAATTCTACGTATGCACGTCATCGCATAACCGAGGCATGAGCTTTTAGCGTTATAATAACTATATTGGAATCAGCTTGAGTACAATTAATAAAATGACAAAAACAAAAAACATGTTTAAAAAAAATAAAAATCAAACAATACAATTTTAAAGTTTTAAAGCTTTTGTAGTGACATTGTAGCGAATGACAGGAAACATTTGGTATACAACACACTTTGCTCTCATGGCCGCTAACGCTGATATATAAGTTAATCCAAGATGGTTGTCTTTGTGAACAGAAGCAACAGTAACAAAGCCAAATTGGGGTTTTCATTCTAACCCAAACTGACAGTTAGGATACTGTTGGTGATATAGAAGAAGGTTTACAGTGCTGTTGCCAGTAAAGATCCATTTCATAACTGCAGTACGTTACGCAATAGCTCCACCTAGTGGTGAAAAAGACTCCCTGCATACATTTTGACAGTCACGTCAAAGCAATACCATTGGAAGCCAAATGTATTGATTTTCACCAAGTACTTGTTCCACATAGAAAGTCACCCCAAGAAAGAAAGGAAAGCTGTGGCATTGCTTTAATCAATTGTGATTCCAAAACCAGAGTGGGTTATCGGAGGAAGTCTTATAGAACATACAAAGCCAAAAGTACTAAAGTTGTTAGTTTACCATACAGTAACTTCAATAGTGAAGTATACTTTAATACGTGTCATGTTTTGATTTGCTTTTGTTCTCTCAAGGCTTTGATTAATACTCGATCTTTGATCCAAAACTCAACTCAGATTGACGATATGTGGTCTGGCAGACAGAGGTTAGACAGACAGAGCATAATATTACTGTACACATGGAGAAGTGGGAAGAAGAGATAATGCTGATTTGAAAAAGTAGCAAAAGGTAGTCTTTAGATATGTGGAGTGAGTCTTTCATTCTGTTTGTATGGCTGTGAATATATGTGTATAGAAGTTGTGTGTGTGTGTGTGTGTGTGTGTGTGTGTGTTTACAGCCAAGTGAGGAAGGGCTCGCTCTTGTTGAGGACTGACTCCACGTCGTTGAGGATGGGGATGAGGTCTGCTCCCTCCAAGGTTCCCAGGTCCACGTTAGTGCCTGGCAGCGAGTCCAAGAAGTCTGGGAAGCGGCTGTGCTGGGGCACGTTCATATTGCCCGCCTGGGCCATGCTCTCACCTGGAGGGGGAGATGAAGGTCAGTCGAGGGGGGGGCAGGGGGGAGAGAGAGTGAGAGAGATGGTCACATATAATCAGGTAGAGAGAGAGAGAGAGAAAGGGGCGAGAGAAAATGTTTGCTTTGGCAATGTATGTGGTAACACTTTCCATGTCAATAAAGCCACGTGGGAGAGAAGGCGAGAGAATAAAGGTGAGAGAGAGGGCGAGAGAAAGTCCTACCTGTGTCCATCTCCTCCATGTTATTAAGGAAGTCCTCTGGGGTGGTGGGGATGCTGTAACAGCCCAGCCCCAGGCCACTGTCTGTGCTCTGCTCCCGTGAGTGCTGGAAGTGACCACTGTGGATCACATACATGACACACACATTAATACACTGATCCCTTCTGTCCACAAACTGGATCACACTCTACAGTTTGAAAGCTGAAAGCAGAAGACAGGCGGAGAGGAGAAGGAGAAGAGAATAGCCAGGGGATAAGAGGGAGAGGGGGTGTTGAGAAAGAAGGGAGAAGAGAGAGAGCAAGGAAGGGGGGGGGGGGGGACTGAGACAAAACAGAAGCAAAAGAGGAGAGATAGGTAATATATGGGAGTCAGGAGTGCACTTGCCTGTTGAGGAAGGGGTCGGATCCATTGGTGGGCATGTTGCCCTGTGTCATGGGCTGGGCAGGGTTGCCACCGGGGGTGGGCACTGGTGCCATGCTCTCCGAGTCCATGGGCAGCTGTCTACACAGCGCCACCTCCTAGGGGGAAGCAATAGGCAGCAGGGGAAGGGGGAGGAGAAGAGAAGGAGAGGGGGAGGAGAGATTCAAGATTACTGAAACTATGTTCATTATTGTTATTGTTATTATTGAACATGTGCTACAGCACAACGAGGAGAAACATTTGCTGACTCCAGAACAGGGACAGAATCTGCTTCTTACAACTATTACAGAACAATTAACCAAGTAGTGTTTTTCCAGGCCACAGGCATCAGAATAGCATAATATATTAGTGAGTGTGTGAACTTCACAGCAATTATCTGATGTGAAAATATACACACTTAACAGTCTTAAAGAAAGTGGGCCACTGGTTAAGTAATGTGTGTGCTTTCTGATGTACAGATAACCCTACCCAAACACACACACAGTTAGGCACAAGCACGGGATGAGTGTCAAAGACAGACCTACACTGGTGGGATTTGGAGGAAGGGAGAGAGGGGGCTAACCTTTGCCTGTCCCGCTGCCCTGACACGGTTTCTGGGGTTGGATCAGTGCCAGCCTCCATGCCTCAGGCACTACTAACTCCCAGTGCACAGTCACCGGAGAAACACCAGCTCGCCATTCCAATTCACTTTGAATGGCTTCCCCATTCATCTGATGGGCTGTGTGTGTAACAAAATGGCTGAATATCTAAAGGCAAGGGGCTTTCCAGCCTGCTGAATACGGCTTTATAACAGTTGATAGGTGTGAGTGTGACATTGGAGCTGGATGGACTGAATACCACACTGTATGGTAGTGAACAGAACGGTTAGAGGAGGAATACACCAGTCTATATGGATCTATTTGCAGACAATCAGACGAAAGCAAAGTCTAGGGGACGACAGTGGAAAATAGAGACGCTACTGCTACGGATGGGCCTTACTGACACACCACACACACCTCCCCTCTCCCAACCCTTGGCCAACCCCAGGCCATTCAGTGCTGCTCAGTGCTCAGGGTGGGCCAAATGTGTGCCAAAGAGTTCTGGGTAAGATAAACACTTCCTGGATGAGGTCACTGGCTGGATGTTGAAGGCAGCAGCCATTTTGTAAACAGACTGGTGTGCACATCTCTGACACACTAAAGGCTTCAGCATGCTTCAGTTCGGCTAGCGCCGAACAAGCATGCTCCCTTAAAATAACTTTGCTTCTGAAACAATAGTACTGTTTGTGCATTTTGAGATGCCGTAGCCAGTATACATTTCCTCAAAATAGTCAAGAAAGGAGATCTTAGTCGTAATTTTAGGTGCAGTATTTCTCAATGTAAAAATGTGCATGAAAAGGAGTCGTCTCTCGTTGAATGACAAGGATTTTATTGAAGAATCCCTACTGTTGACCAATCACTGACAATTGGCTACCGACTTCCGCTTACCTCAATACAATTTTTTGGTGTGCCCGAAAAGCCGAAAGTCCAAAACGTCACAATGTTGTCGAACTCCTCTGAATTGTTTCTGCTAGGAAGCATACGGACACCTTAAGAGTTCAGTGTGCTCTCTCTTTCACTCTCAATGTAAACACGGCTCTTAAACACTACCCTGCCTTCGTGCAAGTGTAGGAGCAGATGGCTTAAAACAGAGAGTAGCTAGTAGCTAACCCTTTTCAGCCACCAGGTGATGCTAATGTTTAACCCCCAACCCCCCCTGCCACACGCCATAAAAAGGCCCAAAAGCATGCGCTCAAAAGAAACTACTGTCGAGGTAAGCGGTCAATTTCCTGTCTTTCTGAGAGTCTTCGGGGAAACCCCGAAGACGTGATGCGTTGGCTTGTGGCCAGCGTGTATGTGTATGCGTCCATGCTAATGTGTGTTTAGCCTGAATAAATTGGGTCGAAGTGTCTTTATGAGGAAAAGAGGAGATAATGAGTGATTAGCGATATTGTGAGCAATAAACAAAAGAGTGAGACTTGAAGAGGAAGACTGAGAACAGAGCAGTCTTTCTGTCTGTGAGACCAAGGCCATACGGGCAGACCAGACTGGGAGGATGAGGGAAGGGGGAATGTAATACATGTGTGTGTTATATGGCTTACTAGAAATAGGGGGCTGTTGCTTATACTGTGCTAGGCAGGCCACATCTACTTAACCATGGCCTTTCTCTCATGATTACAGCTTTGAGGACTCATACGGGCTCATTCTTTAGCAGCTGGGGGTTATTGTTGAGGTCTAGATTGCCTCACCTGTCTCATGAGCTCCTCCTGCCGTCTCTGGATCCTCTCCCTCTCCAGCTGGATGCGCTGCAGCCTCATCTTCTGCTGGTGCTGGGAACTGACCCCCACGCCCAGGGGACTGGACAGGCTCATCATCCCAGCCTGGGAGCTCTGCTGCTGGGGGAGTGAGCCAGGTGAGCCTAAGGCTTGGGCCTGTTGGGGCTGCTGCTGGGCGTGTTGCAGTTGCTGCTGGTGATGGTGTTGGGACATCACTGTGGAGGGAGCGACAGAGAGGAGGGCGATAGGAGGGAGAGGGGGGGTTGTTATTAAGGCTAGAAACAACAAAACACAGTGGAGGACAGAGAAAAAGGGGCGAGGGGGTTATCTTGAGGCTTACAGTACTGCGATAAGAACGACTGCGCTAGTATGTACACAGTCCCACTACAGACACTTCTATCAGGTCTATTCAATCAGGTGAACAAGCAGCTGATTCGGGACACTTTGAGCTCAGCTCACTTCACTAGTTCCACATCACCTCTTTTCACACCACTGCTCTGGGGAAGGAGACAAGGCCCAGATAGTAAGTTAGGCTGGAAATGGATCACCCGCGCATAGGCTACATGTATTCATTTCATTTAACTAGGCAAGTCAGTTGAGAACAAGTTCTTGTTTTACAATGACGTCCTTTTGTGCGTGTACAAAAGCACCGTGTGCGCGCACCCACACCACACGGGTGTAGACTGTCGGCATAAACACTGCACATGTGATAGAGCTTAGTCAGGTTGTTTCTCACTGTCAACAGAGCCTAGGCCACATACTTTAAAGCACACCTGCAATATGGATAGAATCCTGCTCCTGCGCTTAAGGGAAACCAGATGGCCAGGACAGACTAGACCTCCAGCAATAGCATCTAGACTTGGCTATTCCAGACAACCGCCAAAAGGGGCCGGTAAGGTTGGTTTCAGAAAAACAAAACAAAAAAAATCAGAGAACATTGTTTTTGGGACTTGTCTACTTTCTCTAGTCAGTTAATCATCAGCTCATTCTTTCGAAGACTGTATCATCATTATCAAGCAGTGATGAGCGGTTTTTCTTTGTTACCAGTGGGCGTTAATAATTAGCTAGCCCCTATGTCCGACTCTGTGATCCCAGCCAGCTCAGTCACACAGAGTGAGAGAAGTGTAGCATAATGAAGGCGGGGAGATGTGTGATCCAAGCACAACAAGCATACAGTATTTAGTTACTGTACAGGACAGAGCCTGCCTTGGGTCTGGACAGGACAGGGAGAAATGTGATCATGATTTGGTCAGTTCATTCACTTGGTCAACATTATTCACACCTCAATGGAGGTCTTTAACTGCAGCTTCACCAGTATTTTTTCAGCAGTATCGAATAAAACCTTGCTCAAACTTTTAATGGATTCTCCAGAGCACAAAGTCATTGTGTGTGTGTGTGTGTGTGTGTGTGTGTGTGTGTGTGTGTGTGTGAGACGTAAACTAATCACACATGGCATAAATGTAGCAGTAAAGGCCCGATTTGGAGCTGAAAAGGCACATGGCACAAAAAGCAGACAGTCTGGTGGTTTCGGTGTGGACAGACAGAGTCTGCTCTCTCTCCTTCACCCCATCTCTTTCCTTCTATCTCTCTCGGCACATCTGTTTCTCTTTCCCTCCATCTCTCTCCTTTGCCTCCTCACTCCATCTCCTCCTCCCCTCTCCCCCTTGGCAGTTCAGAGTACCTCTTCCCCCCCCCATCTGTCAGCTGGACCTGTAGTTTACGTGAAGTCTGGATGAAGAGCAAAGAAGGAACATAGTTTACCCAACCTCCTTTCCCAAATCACAACCAAATGGGTTCAACACAGACTCAGTCTGTGGGGAACGTTTGACTCACGTAAGAAAAAAATGTTTTTGGCCTAGCTGTCATGCAATGTATGATTTAATCTTTCTATCTATAAAAGCAACACATTTGTGGAGCATAAGGTGTTCCTCAGAGCCCCCTTAACGTACTTCACAATTCGGCAAAAATAACCATCCGTAATCGTCCTATTACACTCAATGACGTAATTCCCAGAGGCTCGATGCACGGCCATTTTGGTTCCAAAGCTATTCATTGCAACAGTCTTCATGTTTGGTGAAGGGGCCAGACAGGAAAGCGTCCATTAGACATTCAAACATATCAAATAGATTATGCTGACAGCTATTAAGAGGGCTAAAGTACATGACAATAATGGGAACATTTATTTATTATACCCTTGTTTTGTTAGAACCAAATAGCTTGAGCGGAGGCCCTAAGTTTGGATTTGGGCCAAACAGACAGAGACACACATGCATACACATGGCATGCATGCAATTGCACACAGAAACACTCAAAGCAGCATGTTTAGGTTTGGGTCTGGGACAAGCTTACAGGGCAGGACACACCCTGTCAGAGTGTGCATATTGGGGCTGCAGAAAACAGACTGCAGGCTTTGCACAGCTCCACACAGCCTCAGTCACAAGTAAAATAACACTCCTCTACTCCCTCCTGTTTTACCCTCTTCTCCCAGGATCTCCCTCGCACTTCCCCACCTCTCTCCTCTCACCTCCCCCTCTCTAACCTCTCCGATAGACTAGAGCAACAAGACGACGAGACAGCACACTACAACCCCTCACAACTCTGTCACAACATCAGGAGAGAAATGGAGACAGAGAGAGATTGAGAGAGAAAGGAGTAGCAGGAAAGTTGGGGTCAAAGTAAAAAGGGAGGAGGTAAGGGCGTTGAGAGAAAAACAGAAAGGAAGAGAGGGAGGCTGAGAAACAGGGGGAGACGGTAGGTACCGAGTGGCGCTGCTCTGCTAACAAAGACCTTGTTTTGTTTACTTCCCAGAAACAGCATCAGCTAACACGTGGAAAAACAGAAACTCATTAAAACCTCCACCATCTCCTGTGTGTGCGTTCGTGGGTGTGGTACATTTGATAAGAGACAGCAAAGTGATTTAATATCACATAAAAGGATATGTGGAGATGACACTTGTAAGGATCGAGTTTTGTGTGTGTGTGTTTGCGTGTGTTTGTATGTGCATGCTTGCACGCGAGTGTCTGTGGTCGGGGATCAGGCAGGCCGGCACAGCACTCACACACAGCCAGTCTTTGAGGACAGCCTCTTGTGCAACAGGACCCGTTTGGGCAGCTGGCTGGGGAATGAAAGACTAAAACTCTAAAGTAAATGCATTATTTTAAGGTCAGTGCCAACTAAAGATAAAGCGGACTATAAGTTAATGTTTTCCATATTCATCAAAGGAATTTTTAACAGAGCAATTTAGTGTTGATATGTTCCTCTCCTGGATATGTTCCTAAACCAGTCCATACTCCAGGCAGAAAACCATTCCCATTTTAAAATCCGACACCATTTAACTCTCCTCTGTCAAAGAAAGCTTCTGTTTTGCCTCGTTGGTCTTACCTCATCCATCTAGGGACCCGACAACATCCATCTAGGGACCCGAAAACATCCATCTAGGGACCTGAAAACATCCATCTAGGGACCTGAAAACATCCATCTAGGGACCTGAAAACATCCATCTAGGGACCTGAAAACATCCATCTAGGGACCTGAAAACATCCATCTAGGGACCTGATGGTGCGGAGGTTATCCAGCGCACAGAGCTCCTGGGTACTCTCCTGTTGCTCCCCCAGACACACACACACCTCATCGACACGCCAAATCATATACACACCTCGTCCACGCATAAACACACATCAGATGTCATCTCCCACTATTTCACTCGCATCACTAACTAAAACACTGAGAAACTAAACAGACTATAGTTGAAATACAAGCACCCAAATGTGTACGTCAAATACACACACAAAATCAATCAATCATCATGCAAGGATAGGAGAGCACTGACAGGACAGGAAGTGACACAATCACATGTAGAAATCAGGAGAACCATTGGTCACTGGTGGGAGGGAGAGGCAATCATTTGTATTTGCTTGGCACTGTCATTGGCTATTGGAATCAGACTTGGTATCCAGATAAACATGTGATTGGGTTTCTCAGGAAGATTTATCTAACTCTAGTCCAAGCAAAGCATTCCTCTAGCTTCTCACAGGCAAAGCTCAGTCCCAGGAGGCAACAGGGGGCAAGGGGTCAATGGCCAGGTATGAGAGATCAAGGGGCATGGTTTGATTAGTTTAATGCTAGTAATTTTGGGGATGAAGGGGGTTGATTGGTTGGTTGGAGGTTTGAGCAAGTTGAAAAGGTAGCGATTTGGGGGATTTGCGGTCCACTTGCTGTCCAGAGGGTACTTACTGAGGCGAGCATCCACGCGCGGGTCGAGCCAAGACGTTCTGTGTGTTTTGTGGTCAATGAAGTAGGTTTCTCCACTAGGGTTTTCAGCCTGCTCCCAGCCATCAGGTAGCTCTCCTGTTCACAAGCAGCAGCAACACCACATCAGCCAGAGTACTTCACCTTTACCAAGCCTGACTGATGCAAGTTTCTTGTGACCAAATTTCATACCTTACAGTATATGTTCATTTGATTGGACAATAACACTTTTGGGGTATTTGAATTCTTTGGAGCAGAAATATACCGGTGAACAGTAATCTAACTAATTACGGTTTGACACATTTTCAATGTTTCTCCCCCAGTCACTCACCTTTTGTTTCATCAGGTGATTTGACTAAGAATACAGTCAATGGGTTGAAGTGGAATGGAGAGGAGCAGAGCGCTTTCTCACAAGTTTCATGATGAGTCAACATGGCTAACAGGGGAGATGAACTAGTCATGACTAGAGCTAAATCTGAAACTCACTGCGTTGCCATGGGAGATAAAGTGTCAAGGGATGAGTGGGAGGTGAAATTCCACCAAATCTATTCTAGAACTACAGAGACCGTGGTCATGATCACCAACGTACAGTGCCTTGCGAAAGTATTCGGCCCCCTTGAACTTTGCCACATTTCAGGCTTCAAACAAAGATATAAAACTGTATTTTTTTGTGAAGAATCAACAACAAGTGGGACACAATCATGAAGTGGAACGACATTTATTGGATATTTCAAACTTTTTTAACAAATCAAAAACTGAAAAATTGGGCGTGCAAAATGATTCAGCCCCTTTACTTTCAGTGGAGCAAACTCTCTCCAGAAGTTCAGTGAGGATCTCTGAATGATCCAATGTTGACCTAAATGACTAATGATGATAAATACAATCCACCTGTGTGTAATCAATTCTCCGTATAAATGCACCTGCACTGTGATAGTCTCAGAGGTCCGTTAAAAGCGCAGAGAGCATCATGAAGAACAAGGAACACACCAGGCAGGTCCGAGATACTGTTGTGAAGAAGTTTAAAGCCGGATTTGGATACAAAAAGATTTCCCAAGCTTTAAACATCCCAAGGAGCACTGTGCAAGCGATAATATTGAAATGGAAGGAGTATCAGACCACTGCAAATCTACCAAGACCTGGCCGTCCCTCTAAACTTTCAGCTCATACAAGGAGAAGACTGATCAGAGATGCAGCCAAGAGGCCCATGATCACTCTGGATGAACTGCAGAGATCTACAGCTGAGGTGGGAGACTCTGTCCATAGGACAACAATCAGTTGTATATTGCACAAATCTGGCCTTTATGGAAGAGTGGCAAGAAGAAAGCCATTTCTTAAAGATATCCATAAAAAGTGTAATTTAAAGTTTGCCACAAGCCACCTGGGAGACACACCAAACATGTGGAAGAAGGTGCTCTGGTCAGATGAAACCAAAATTGAACTTTTTGGCAACAATGCAAAACGTTATGTTTGGCGTAAAAGCAACACAGCTGAACACACCATCCCCACTGTCAAACATGGTGGTGGCAGCATCATGGTTTGGGCCTGCTTTTCTTCAGCAGGGACAGGGAAGATGGTTAAAATTGATGGGAAGATGGATGGAGCCAAATACAGGACCATTCTGGAAGAAAACCTGCTTGACTCTGCAAAAGACCTGAGACTGGGACGGAGATTGTCTTCCAACAAGACAATGATCCAAAACATAAAGCAAAATCTACAATGGAATGGTTCAAAAATAAACATATCCAGGTGTTAGAATGGCCAAGTCAAAGTCCAGACCTGAATCCAATCGAGAATCTGTGGAAAGAACTGAAAACTGCTGTTCACAAATGCTCTCCATCCAACCTCACTGAGCTCGAGCTGTTTTGCAAGGAGGAATGGGAAAAAATTTCAGTCTCTCGATGTGCAAAACTGATAGAGACATACCCCAAGCAACTTACAGCTGTAATCGCAGAAAAAGGTGGCGCTACAAAGTATTAACTTAAGGGGGCTGAATAATTTTGCACGCCCAATTTTACAGTTTTTGATTTGTTAAAAAAGTTTGAAATATCCAATAAATGTCGTTCCACTTCATGATTGTGTCCCACTTGTTGTTGATTCTTCACAAAAAAATACAGTTTTCTATCTTTATGTTTGAAGCCTGAAATGTGGCAAAAGGTCGCAAAGTTCAAGGGGGCCGAATACTTTCGCAAGGCACTGTAGTAGTGGAGAGATGCCAGGTAGCTAACAGTATATTTCTAGTCGTTTCTTAGAATCAGGTGTTTTAGTGCTGGTCTGAAACAAAACCCTGCACACCATCATCTCTCCAGAACCAGGATTGGCGATGAGCACTCTAGATACCCGTACAAGAATCAAGCACTTCTCAGGGAGTAGACAGAATCTACAGTACGGGATCAAGACCTCTAACTGGCAACCATAGACCTGTGTGTTGTCTGTTAAAACCCCAAAGCAGAGTGCGCTAACATGTCCATCTGAGAGGAGAGAAGAAAACAAAAAGGGGTAGAACACAGCCATCAGGACAACAAAGACAAAGATAATTCCCCTTCAACAAAGACTGGGGCGTCCGCAAGCATTGTTCCAGCAAGAAGGGGGGGGGGGGGGGGGGTGACATCACTCCAATAGAGCAGTGGTAAAATGGAGCAGTGGTAAAAACACCCCAGTGACGTTTGAACAAGTCGAGCAGGGCGGTGTATATACAACTACTCAGGTTGAGCGACTCCATTCATACACTCGCACACTAGGCCACACACACACACACACGATCCCGCTCCATTTCTGTCAGTCCTACATTTCCTAGGTCTCTTTTGAAATTTTCCACTTGTTTGTCTCACTCTTTCTTGAGTTTACCCCTCCACTGCACACTCAGCCCATCCCTCTCAAACTGCAGACACCTTTTTTCCCCCATGTCATCGACTCAAATGGCATAAAGCGCACACACACTACTGAACGAGGCAGTGGTGATGTTCTGCAGGCTGAGCCAGGTGGCTGTAATATGGGTTAGCTAGGTCTATTATTAGGTGCGAGCTAGGCTAATGCCAACGTGAATGAGATTAACCAGTCAATGCCAATCTGTGTTATGAAGGAGCTGTCAGGCTCTGTCAGACTAAGTGGAGCATAAGAGGGTGGGGAGGGCTTCCTTATCTCACCTTCAACACAATAACATGCCTCTCTCAGGCAACACCGATCCTGGCTTTTGGTTGGTTCACACACATTCCTTTGGTGTTATTGTGGAAAGGGACTGCGCATGTTATTGTGGTAGTTCCCCAGGGTGAAAGACGTCATTGGTCAGAGTGATAATGGGCAGTGCCTTGTGGCAGATATGTCAGCATATAGGCGTCAGGAGAAGGTGGGATATCAGTGTGTTTTGGTAAGCTACTAACTCACGGTGGTTGGCCCAGTTGAGTGTGTCAGGGTTTTAAGAGCGTGAATCGGGTTGCCGAGATTCACAGAGATATCCTGCCCAAAGCCACTACCGTTTCCCGGGATAAATAACTGCGAGAAACCAGTATATGATTATAAATGAACTATATGAACAGCATGATGTGAAATGGAACTGATGATATGCGACGTCTAAAAATCGGTCTCACCTGTTCTGCTATGTGCACGATCAAGGCAACGTTCAGGATGGGGACAGACCGCGCAGTTCACAGTGCACGTATCACCTCATCAGCCGGTAACTTTTGTCTTCTTCTTGTGACTGGTACATTTGCTGCAGCATAGCCTACTGTATGCTACAGTAATATTATAACCAATATATCTGAATGCGCGTCTAATTTAATCTCCATCTGGCTTTCAGGAGTCATACGCACTATACACACACCAGTAGAAATGGATTTTGTGTTGTAGATATGTGGTAGTGGAGTATGGGCCTGAGGGGACACACTTATTGTGAATTCTGTAATGAATGTATTGTAATGTTTTTAAATCGTGCAACTGCCTTAATTCTGCCGGACCTTGGAGCAGCTAATGGGATCCATAATATATACAAATTAAATACCATTGTTTTTTTTGGGGGGGGGGGGGGGGGACTTCATTCAAATTGCAGCTGCACTCGAATATTGTTGCGTACGCGAGACCATGCTCGCGTACGCACTTTCTCTCACCGTCAATTCCATTCAAATTGTATCCAAAAAAGATCATCCTGTTGACGATGCAGTATCGATAAAGATATACTGTAGATAGATGTCCTAGCCTAGGTAATAAATTCAATGCAGCATTAGCCCTTATATTTAGCTAATTCATTATGGGGGGGGTAGGTTCTACTAAGTTAACATATGGAATTGTTTTAAGGTGTTCGTACCATGGATTATTTAGCTATTTTATTTAGGAAGGTATAAAAATAAATTATTTGATAAAATTACTACTATAGCCCATAGAAACGCATTGAATAACACATTCATAAATGGCAACACGGACAGTCAAAAAAATTATAATAAGAAAAAAAAAAAAAATATATATATATATATATATATATATATATATATAGATAGATATAGGAGATAAGAAATCTCAGGAAATATATTTTTGGGGACAAATATTTAACACTTTTTGTTGGCACAAAATTACTTCTATACTTCCATTCATTTTTTAACCAGGTACTAGGTTACCTTCAGACCAAGGTAAGAGGGATGCAAGCTTGCTCTTGTTTGCTGAAAGTTAAATACAGCAGCCAAAAGAACCCACAAGGAAAGGAGAAGATGCGCTATAGCACAGGGGTACTCAACTACTATTTGAGAAGGTCCAGTGACACAAATTTCCTAGGTTGCAAAGGTCCGGAGGGATATCGTCGTTTATCGGCGCTATGGTACAGCGTAGTAGCAAACATAGTAGTCTACGACTTAGGAAACATGTTATATAAAATGTACATTAAATACATTGAGACTAAGAACTTTAATTACAACTCCTTTAGCATGTAAACGTGGAACATTGCTGAAGAACAAAAGTGGTTGCATAATTGTCTATGAACAAAGTGCACTCTGAACCATTGTACATGGGCCTTGAATTAACTTTTTACAATTATTATTATGAAATAAAGTGCATGTTTTCTGGAGAACAAAGGAGAGTTGAACAAAAATAATAATCTGAATGCACAGAATGTCACTGTGGGCCATGCAATATTCATGTATATGTCACTCTGGGCCTTGCCGTCGCATCAGAGAGAACTGTAACTTGGTCTCCCGCCAATGTTTTGAACTTTGGCACTGAGAGCAACTCTGAGACACTGGTGCAGGTGTTCATTGGTGAGCCTGGTGCGGTATCTGTTTTTAATTAAGTTGATTGTGGAGAAGGCTGATTCACAGCTGTATGTGGAGCCAAACATGGTCAGGATGTATAATGCCAGTCTCATGAGAACAGGAAAATCAGCTGCAGGCACCATCTTTCCCCAGAAAGTGACAGTGTCACAATCACCAGCCCGCTCCTTCAAAGACACATTTTCTTGCAGCTCAAAATCAACATCATTTCAGTAATGTAACATCTACCCATCTGAAGATCTGGTTAGCTTCTTCTGACAACTTGGTTGCAGTGTTATCTGATGAATCATCCACAGCTAATGAAATGCATGCTGCATTCTGAATGGCCTCATCAAGTTGTGAAGTTATATCTTCAGCTAATGTTTCAGTTCTCTTCATTACAGTGGGATCTGGTTGATCTTTCCCTGAGCTCATCTTTTTGTTGACCTTCAAGGAAGGTGTCAGCAACTTCACACATGCATCCTTTTACCATTTCAGCATCTGGATTTTCTTGTGTGTGTTTTCCCAAAACCAAAGCTATCCTCAGTGAACACTCCATTGCACGCTGTTGGGCTGTCAGGGAATTGACAAGGACTTTGATGGACCACTCATATTGGGATTTGTGTTGGTTCATCTTGTTTGTTATCACCTCCGTGTTCAGGGGATACATCTGATCAAATTTACTATGCCTGGTGTCATAATGGTGCTTAACATTGGCACTTTTCAGGAGAGTTATGGACTCGCTGCATATCAGGCACATTGGTTTTGTGCTAGTTGCGGGGAGAATGAATAAATACATTTCCGTCCACTCGTCTTTGAATATACGGTTTTCAGAGTAAACTTTTTTTTATTTTAACAAGCCATATTAACAAAGATACTGGTAACTGAGCTTCTTCTATGTGTGATATTAACAGTTGAACCGCACTTTATTTCTGCCTGCTTGTCCCAAGGTTCCGCAGAGGATATTTGGATTGATGTGATTGGGTAAGCGGCCTGGCCTCTTGTATTTGCATATAACCACGCGATTGTATTAGACGGGGCACTAATAGGTGGGCATTGCTTCGAGAGAGCGCGAGAAAAAGGATGCTGAGAGGCCGCTGAGCCCGGTTGATTTTTTTTTAAAAGCTGTCTAAATATAAATTGATTGACATTTTATATAACAAAATGCGATGTTGTCCGGTCCGGATGGACCCTTCTCTGGGTTCGGACCCAGACCACGGTCCGCCAGTTAAGTTCGGCTGCTATAGCAGTTATTTATTCAGACCCATAAACATAAAAAAGCCATCTGCATCTTATTTTAGTCCTGTATTATTCAAGCATGTCATTACAATGAAGATAAGGACAACAAAACTAATTCAAATGTACCTGTTGAGCGCGAGGAAGGAATGAAGGTAATACACACGTCGCACAACATGAGGGGAAATATTGTGAAAGGTGGGCTAATGCGTCAGCCTACTAATTATCATGTTTTGAAATAGGCCTATAATATTTCAGAATGAAACTAATTCACTAGCCTAGAACTGTAACTTTGTAGGCCGCATGTCCTGCATCAGCATTGCATGTTCTCTCCCAGCTTCATGGTTTGAATGAGGTGTGTAAATCCAGTCCATATAATACAGAATAATAAAATTAATAAAATGTTATTTATTTACCTAAGAGAGCATACAATCTATGAGCTTTTATGTTATTCTGTTGTGCGTAATGTGCGGTGGCCTATAGCCTGTCAGAAGTACGCCTAATGAATAACGGCACAATCATTGGAGCTTTATGTAGGGCTCATCTGGCTTTAGATGTCATCGGCCTTGAATCAAAGCTCTGAAAGCTCTGATCAAAGCTCTAATCAAATCCAGACATTGGCATATGTTTTAGAATTAAACTTCCAGTTTTGGTGGAAAATACCAGGTTACCCAGGAGAAAAGTGATTTATTCTCAGAGTGGAACATTTGTAAAATACCAGGAAAGTATTCAACCCTAGGGTGTGTGTGTGCGCGACACTAACCGAGGTTGGGCTGGGACAGGGCCATGTTGCGCTGCTGTGGGGAGGCGGAGGGTGGGGGAGCGTGGAGACTCATCTGATTCATGGCGGCCGTCATGGTCTTACGAGGGTCATGCCAAGTAGTGATCTTCTCCACGTGACTACAGAGAGACAAAAGAGAAGAGAACATCAGGTTAGACAGGAGAAAAAAACATGTCAGATATGGTTTCCAGGGTAACAGTCTTCAATTCCTTCCTTTACTCGTCTCCCTTTCAGATTCCCTGTCCCACATCCACATAGTGATTGGGGGGGAAAAACAAAGACACACAGAATATAGCAATATCATATCGATTCTATGACTCCAAGTATGGCTTCTCAAAATAAAACAAAAAACATTAGCTGGTTCTAGTCAGTTGTACCTGCACCAAACCTCGTATTTCTCCATCTCTAGTTTGTTATCAATCTTCTTTTTCAATGGTGAACCTACATGGTTTTCAGCACTTTTAATTCCACGACTGATCAAATTAATTTTCTCGCGGCACTCTCGTCCCTCCCTCTGATATAGAATCGTGAGAATCTCAATGCTTATTGTATTGGCACCGTGATAATATTGTATTGTGAGCTCACTGGCATTTCCCAGCCCTACACCCATGGCTAGCCTGACGATAGATAAGCTACTGTACACGATATTCCAGCCCCGCTGCATTCTTCCATAGGACCACATAAGCAGCAGCAGGCCTAACAGGTGGTTAGTTACCGCAGCTCAGTGGCTCATTATAACTATCACTCTGATCATTATATCATCAGGGATTACGCAAGTTTCTGTTGGAATGACAACAGCCTTTAAAATCAGTTCCTACAGACCTGCCCTAATGCAAGTGTAATACACTACATGATCTAAAGTATGTGGACACCTGCTCATCGAACATATGGAGTTGGTCTCTCTTTTGCTGCTATAACAGCCTCCACTCTTCTGGGAATGCTTTCCACCAGATGTTGGAACATTGGCAGCAAGTTCCCGCAGAATTCTGCCACAAGAGCATTAGTGAAGTCGGGCACTGATGTTTGGCGATTAGGCCTGGCTCGCAGTCTGCGTTCCAATTCATCCCAAAGTGGTTCGAAGGGGTTGAGGTCAGGTCTCTGTGCAGACCAGTCAAGTTCTTCCACACAGGTCTCGACAAACCATTTCTGTATGGACCTCGCTTTGTGCATGGGGACATTGTCATGCTGAAACAGGTAAGGGCCTTCCTCAAACTGTTGCCACAAAGTTGGAAGCACAGAATTGTCTAGAATGTCGTCGTATGCTGTAGCGTTCAGATATTTTTGTATATATAGTGTACTGTACGTTGATAAGAACATGTTTCTGGTGTAATGTTTTTTGTATCATTGCTAGGCTTTTGTCTTAAAAAGGAGAACAACAGTTTTCAGCTGTGCTAACAATTGCAAAAGGGTTTTCTAATGATCAATTAGCCTTTTAAAATGATAAACTTGGATTAGCTAACACAACGTGCCATTGGCAAACAGGAGTGATGGTTGCTGATAATGGGCCTCCATGCGCCTATTTAATTATTCCCATAAAAAACAAAATCTGCCATTTCCAGCTACAATAGTCATTTACAACATTAACAATGTCTACACTGTATTTCTGATCAATTTGATGTTGTTATTTACTTGGACAAAAAACAAGGATATTTCTAAGTGACCACAAACTTTTGAACGGTAGTGTGTGTGTGTGTGTGTGTGTGTGTATGTATGTATGTATGTATGTATGTGTACACACACACACACACACACACACACACACACACACACACAAAGTCATTTCATATCCAAAATGAACTGTAACTCAGTAAAGTCTTTGAAATTGTTGCTTTTATATTTTTGTTCAGTTGCGAATGATAACAGTTCCTCTCTCAATTAAAAAAAATCTTGCCAACACTCCTCTTTCGATAACCACCAAGCCTCGGTGTGAAATAACATTTTCATGCTCTTATCCCATATCGCTATAAGGTTTTGCGAACAGGTGTGCATGATGTAGTTTACGATCCAAGTTACCTGCTGCATAACTTGGAGTTCCGCGTGCAGATCTTTTGCCACCATTTGCCGCCAGTGTATTCATTATAGCTCAGTGGGTGTATTATACAATGTGTCCATATGGCAGAGGGAGACACATTCATAACAAGAGTGCAGTTGCCTGCCTGCCATTCCGTGAGAGATTGTGTGCAAAAGCCAACCATTCGATCCCATGGAATCTGTTTTTTGTCAATATAGCCATGCAGCACACAGAACATACCCTGTGCAGTTTCATGCTTGGGAATTGTGCGATAGAGCAATATGTCCTTGTGTAGAACATCCCCGACATGTAGCGAGCAAGAGTCAATGCATGGACATCTCGGCCCTCGCAGCTAACGTTCATTTGGAGAACATAAGGTGGGGAGTTTGAGTTCTCTTGATTGCTAAAAATAGCATCAATTTTTAGTTTCACGGTGTTATCTGACGAAAGGTATTGATGTGAGTTTCTGTGCCTCAGCCTCCCCACACATTGTTTTCACATTATCAATTGCGGGCTGGAAAAACCAAAGTCTCTGCAATCGGTGTGGTTTCATAGCGTAGCGGGCTTAGCCATTCACCGTGAAATGATTGAAGTGCAAAGGTCAAATGAGGCCTTTCCCATGATCTAAGGGTGCTCTCTGGTTGAATTTTAACTTTTAGATTTGAATAATTTAAATTGAGAGGTTAACCACATTCCAATGATTTGAGAGACAGACGATATTATAATATACATTTTCGTAGGTTTTTTTAACCAGGATTTTGGAAATTCTCCTATCAGGCGACCCCTAGCTTGGAAACCACTGCTCTACACTATACATAGCTTAATTTCAGTTTGTGACAAAACAAGCGAACTATTAGAATTTTAGCAACCAGGAAATGGAAGAGCGATTTCTGCATATTGCACCTTGAAGACATTCATTACCTGTAGCTAGTTACATTGTCACTCACGAGATCAGCCAGGCTGGAACAAGAAAGTACACGCAGGCACGCCAATATGCACACACAGGAAATTGTTGAGTTCCACAAAATGGAAGATAACGTTGCGGATAAAGTTCGGAATGACAATTTCATGTGTACAGCATCTAAAAAACCTGCATCACAATGCTGAGACCTTTGGGTGTTTTTGGACACCCTGGAACTCCAGAATGATGCTCAGGATGTCAATCGCTGCAGAGGTAAGTTTGTCAAAACTCAGTGAAAATGTAAACAAATATATATCTACACCATTCTATAACATGCCATTTACATCAAAAATACAGATTAAGTTCCAAAATGGTAAAATTCTCCTTCAAAATGTTCAAGACTAACCAGATCAATAAAGTTATATATATGGGCAATAAAGTTTATATATATATATATATCCATCTATTATACTGCCATCTCAGTGCGAGGGATGTCAAACTAGTTTGTTTAAAATACAAGGGCCAGGAAGGAGTCTTGACGGCACTGTCGCATCACTGCATGGGACAAGAGACCTGTTCATAGTCTCGCTCATTCCACATTTATATACACCCATAAATGCAGCACAAATGAACTTTTGCATGATGTGAAAACGAACTGGAGTGTACTTACAGTACCAGTCAAACATTTGGACACAAGGGTTTTTATTTCTACCCTGTAGATTAATAGTGAAGACATGAAAATGATGAAATGACACATATGGAACCATGTAGTAACCAAAAAAAAGTGTTAAACAAATCAAAATGTATTTTATATTTGAGATTCTTCAAATAGCCACCCTTTGCCTTGACAGATTTGCACACTCTTGGCATTCTCACAACGAGCATTATGAGGTAGTCACCTGAAATGCATTTAAATTAACAGGTGTGCCTTGTTATAAGTTAATTTGTGGAATGTCTTCCCTTAATGCATTTGAGCAAATCAGTTGTATTGTGACAAGGTAGGAGTGGTATACAGAAGATAAGCCCTATTTAGTAAAAAGAGCAAGTACATATTAGGTCAAGAACAGCTCAAATAAGCAAAGAGAAATGACAGTCCATCATTACTTTAAGACCTGAAGGTCAGTCAATTCGGAAACATTTTAAGAACTTTGAAATGTTAAGTGCAGTCGTAAAACCCATCAAGCGCTATGATGAAACTGGCTCTCATTAGGACCTCCACAGGAAATAAGACCCAGAGTTACCTCTGCTGCAGGTGGAAATCTGTCCTTTAGTCTGATAAGTCCAAATTTTAGATTTTTGGTTCCAACTGCTGTCTTAGTGAGACGCAGAGTAGGTGAACGGATGATCTCCGCATGTGTGGTTCCCACCGTGAAACATGGAGGAGGTGTGATGGTGCTTTGCTGGTGACACTGATTTATTTAGAATTCAAGGCACACTTAACCAGCATGGCTAACACTGCATACTTCAGCGATACGCTATCCCATCTGGTTTGTGCTTAGTGGGACTATCATTTGTTTTCAACAAGACAATGACCCAACACACCTCCAGGCTGTGTAAAGGCTATTTGACCAAGGAGAGTGATGGAGTGCTGCATCAGGTGACCTGGCCTCCACAATCACCCAACCTCAACCCAACTGAGATGATTTGAGATTACTTGGACCGCAGAGTGAAGGAAAAGCAGCCAACAAGTGCTCAGCGTATGTGGGAACTTTTGGAAAAGCATTCCAGGTGAAGCTGGTTGAGAGAATGCCAAGAGTGTGCAAAGCTGTAATCAAGGGTGGCTACTTTGAAGAATCTCAAATATAAAATATATTTTGATTAGTTTAACACTTTTGTTGATTACTACATTATTCCATAAATTATTTCATCATTTTGATGTCTTCCCTATTATTCTACAATGTAGAACATTTTTAAAAATAAAGAAAGAAAACCCTATAATGAGTAGGTGTGTTCAAACTTTTGGCAGGTACTGTAGATACATACAATCAAGAGAATAACACTAAAAAGCTAGGTTTAATAAACTGTTTACAATGGACACTAAATAGTCAGTCAGAGTGGTGCGGTGTGAGGGCATAAAGGGCTTCCCACACCATGTTGTGACTCACAGAGGCACACTGGGAAGGTAAAAGCCACTTCCTGTTACTCTAACCCAGTCAGGAAGAATCCACTGTGGGGTTAGTCACCAGAAGCAACAGGGCCCCAAAAAAACAACACGAGCTGAGATGTAGATTACCGGACATTGCTCTGTGATTTACTGCAACAGTGAGAAACATTTTGTTGAGTCAGTAGAACTATGTTTACTCTGAAAAAAACAGTGCTAAAAAGCCTTTGCTAATGTAGAGAGAATACCAACAGACATGCTTCCAAAAAGTGAAAGTGTATTTCAATATCAAACCTCAGCTGCAGCCACTCCAGATGCTCCATCATAACACAGAGATGGAGGCTAAACACCAAACATGGTAATAGGCCCTAATCTGGGTCAGGCTCTAAATGATTATTGTGGCCTGCAGCTCTAAGTAACCACAAGACTCCAGTAAGACAACCAGCTGCGGTTCCGAGTGCGCGTGTGTGTGTGTGTGAGAGAGAGTGAGAGACATCAGAGGAAAGGCTGATTAACGTTTTTAAGACGCGGGGCGGCAGAGCGTCGCTCTTCAGGGCAGATTTATGAAAGGTCTGTGGGAGAGTTGGGTGAAGTTGCCTCTAGACACTGATCAAAGGTCAGTTTGTGTTTCCCCTAAATAGATAAGGGTAGAACTTGGAGAGGGTCAGCTTATCCTAGATCTGTGCCTGGGGTGGGGGTTGCCTGGTGGACGTCAGATCACCGCAGGGCCTCCGGCTGTGTGGAGGGGATGGGATTGACCCCTGAATTAAGGCCCATTCCCAAGCCTTTTAACTAGGTCTCACTCTGGAGGAGTTATCATCATCTACTCATTGGTTTCCACATGGGTGATTGAAAGCTCTACGAGGAGAAATTCATTAAAGTAAACAAACTAGGTTTTTATCTGTGGATGAATTGTCAGAGTAGAGAACACACAATTTTGTACGACTCAAAATTCTACAAAGATCAAGCAAAAAAAGGACCATATGCATTTCAGGTAAAATAAGAACCCAATGTTTATCTCCCAGGACAAATTAACTAGCAACATCAAGCTAGACTAGATAAATGTCCATGAATGCTCCATGTGTTTTGACCTGTCCCCAAATGAATATAGTTGGTTCACAGTTGGTTTTGGTATTTTAACCTGCGTGTCATGAACGCGTCTGGGTGGGAATAGACAAAATCAACATGCGCACGATGGCGCATTCGCAGTGCCGGTTTCGTTAAGGTGTTAGTGGGAATATCTCACCAGGGGAGGACCATCATCCTCAGTGAATTTTATAAAAATAGTGAAACAGTTAGTTATCCTTTATGGGATAAAACTATACTACAAATTATATATTCAGGCCACCAAATAATTGATTAAAACACACTGTTTTGCAATGAAGGTCTACAGTAACCTCAACAGCACTCTGTAGGGTAGCACTATGGTGTAGTCGGAGGATAGCTAGTTTCCGTCCTCCTCTGGGTACCTTTACATCAATACAAAAACCTGGAGGCTTGTGGTACTCACCCCCTTCCATAGACTTACAGTAATTATTAGAACATCCGGAGGACCTCCCCAACACATGAGAGCTCTTAGGGGATAGACATTGTCCACCCAATCAAAGGATCAGAGAATTAATCTTGTACTGAAAGCACAAGCTACTTCTAGCTAGCACTAGAGTGCATAATATGTGGTGAGTAGTTGATTCAAAGAGAGAGAGAAAAGACAATAGTATAACAAATTCATTCATTAAAAAAAATGGAGAAGCGACCGAGAAAGAGCTATCTATATTTCATAATTTTTAAAACTTTCACATGCAGCTAGCTAGTTTAGCCTACTCAAACACCCGGCTCAAACAGAGAGGGATGCTATGTTAGCTAGCTGGTTATGGCTATCCAACATTGGAACTGTTCTAAGTCTAGGAAAACGTTTGGTTTTATTAAACCGCGGCACAACTGTGTAACTGCTCAACTGCTTGCTGACTGTACACTGTACTGCATGTTTGTAGCGTGTTTACTCCAATCATGTTAGTTCTAGTAGCTATGTTGACTATGATGTTAGCTAATATGTAGGCTGTGTGCAGCAGTTATGATATGAAGGTTTGGCTTGGAAAGGTTTTTTCACCTGGTCACAGACAGTTGATGTGTTGTGCACTGAAGTCCACAAGTGAATGGAAAAGGTGAAAGTAGGAGAGCTCAATGAAAGGAATCATGATGTTTGTATGTGGCTGCTATGAAAGCCAACTGTGTTTGTGTATGATCAGGATTGTATTCATTCTGACGATTCTGTTGAAAAACATTTCTTAAAAAGGAAGCAAACAGAACGAAAGCCTGAATTTGTCTAATAGAAACTCTTGTTTGCAACTGTTGGACCAATGACTACACCCTAGATCAGCTAGATGCAGGCACGACGGTATTGAATGTGTCAATGTGTTTAAACTCTCATTTAAAGGCTAGGATGTAGCAACCTCATGATGGGTACAGGGAACATTTGAATAGGAAATCAAATATGAATGACAGTCATCCAATATGCTCTAATAGAAATAAGGCCATGCTCATTAAAAAAAACATTGTCCTCTCTCATCTTAAACAGCACCAACCACCACTGCTCCTCACCTCTGGACAGCAGTGGATCAGCTCTCTTTTCCCTTTTCTTTCAAAGCAGAAAGCAGAAAGGTGATCCTGTCCTCTTGCCAAGTTGAACCTGAAGATCCACCATTAAAGCCATCACCAGGATGGCACAGTGTCAGAATCAGGAAAACACATACAGGGGCTTGCATAAGCCTGCAGGGGGCTGAGATGTTGGGTAGGCCTGGGGGGCTTCGTGTGGCGGTGTTTGGGAAAGAGAAGCACATTGTTTACAGAGGAAATGGGAACAATGGCTGGAGCAACGGTAAGGGACGGTCTTGCAGGCTGAAACAACAGTCCCCATCTGTTGCACGCCACCACACTGTCTCTAGCACACCTCATAACTCACAGGACTTCAGCATAAACAGTCTCTCCGTCCTCTTCTCCCCCTAGCCTCCCTGTTTACGCCAGCGCTCCACAGACCAACAGGGCCTTGTGTGTACATAACCTACTGAGGGACTGGATCTACACGTAACAGCAACACACTATGGTACTCATCTTACCCATGCATTTGAATCTCTGCCTGCATAACAATGTATGAGAATGTGAGGAAAGCCAGGGTGGTTAAGGGCTAAATCACAGCAGAAAAATGGCGGAGCTCACTATTTACTTTGGGAAAAGTGGGGCGGGGGGGGGGGGGGGGGAATCCTAGCTCCTCTTCTGAGTACTGCTGTTGTTGTTGCTGAGTGTTGTCCTTTTGTGTTTCATATTTACTGTATGGGAGGGAGGAGGGAATGAGGGACTTGAGAGGTGCTGGGTTGTCCCGTCCGGCTGCCCCTGACATGCTGGAGAGCCAGCAGTGTCTCTATAAATACACTGCCTACGCGGCTGGCAAGCAGGCAGCTGCTGCTCACACACAGACACACACACACACTTATTGTGCATTCATGGTACACACACACACACACACACACACACACACACTAGGCCATACAAGGCCAGTGATCCAAGTTATGTAAGTGATTAAGTGGTTAATGTGATGGCTCTATGATTGCCACCATGTAGTGTTATGGGAGGTGGGAGTACATATTGTAGGTGGTCTAACTGCTACATGGCTCAACATCAGACACAGTTCAGACACTGTTAACAACTCAACCTGAGCTCAGGGAATTTGTCCGACTTGGAGCCATGGAGACGTCAATAGACACCAGACATTGTTTGGTTCCCTCCACGACATTGCCAGACAGGCACTGTAACTGCAGTGATACACACTGGGCAATATGGAGAGCCTTTAGATGTACACAGTTAGGTAAACTATCCTCCATACTGGTGCCAAATGTTTAATCTATCAGCACAATACCATTCCGATTCACATTCTCACTAGAATGTAACCAGTCTTAGAACGTTTAATGTCAACATGGAACCTGAAACCCCAAAACATGGTTTACCATTGTTTCCTTGTGTAGGCGTTATCTAGGTCTCGTCTGGTGTTATGTTATGTGTACATGTTAATCCATCCTTTGCCTCTTACATGGACATGAACAAACCCACTGGTTCATCAGGTTAAGCCTAAAAAGCTGGCTTTTCTCTCAGTATACAACCAGAACCTGCTCTGATTGTTAGACAAGAAATTAGCAGAAGGCAGACCAGAGAGCTTTACAGGCCTTCTCCATATCACATTCAACTTTCATTAAGCCAAAACACTAAAGTTTCTCTATGGCTGCATGAACACAATAGCAAACTGAGTGCAGGGGTTATGATAAGAGACCACTATGGGGCCTTGTTGAAGACCATGATAATGCAATGTAAGGTAAAAATGGTAGAGAAATGGTTACAGTAGAAGTATATGTAAATATGGAGATGGGGTGGCAGCCTACATTATAGACCTATAGCTGAATTCTAAGGGTTGTTTTGTGTGAAACCACACTGGATTGTGTCTGATTGTGATGTTGTACACTGATAAACCCAGAGGCACAGATTGTGCTGCTTCTGAGATTCAGTGATAAGAGAAATACTGAGATGGACATACAAAAATGGTACAATAACTGCCCTGCCATAGAGACTGCACTACATCCTACACCCTCTCTATTATACAAGAACAGACACGGGATGACGGTTTAACACAAAATCAGATTTGGAGTTTAGGAAGGCGAATGGTTACAATAACACACACACACACACACTATGGTAAAACAATGTCCTATATGTAATTAAAGGTTGTCTGAATCACTGAACCACACCAGAAAGTGACCGGGCCTTGTTGGACTGAACAGCATTCCCGTTCCCTCCCTGTAACCTTAATCAGAGGCCGGGGGAAAAAAGGAGAGGATTGCTTTCCCATTCTGCCCAGGCTCCAGAGCTCTGGTTACAAGGAGAATCCCCCAGGTCATCCACACAACTGAAACCCAACACTGACTGTAGAGGACTGGGTCTCTATGGGAATAGGAGTCTCTCTGTCTATCTATGGCTAAACACTGTATTTCAGGGGCTGAAGACTTGCCCAAACTATTAGGAAACCATAGAATTCTAACAAGAATAGCATTAGCTATAAATCTATGGCAGTGTTTCCCAAACTCGATCCTGTGGACCCCAAGGTGTGCATGTTTGGGTTTTTGCCCAAGCACTATAGCAGATTAAAATTTAAAAAGTTTGATGAGTTGATTATTTGAGTCAGCTGTGTAGTGCTAGGCCAAAAACCAAAAATGTGCATTCCTTGGTGTCCCCTAGGCCAAAAGAATCAGATCTTACGGTCGCTTTAATTCTCTGTAAGGTCTGAACGGCAGGCTGCCATGATCAGGACACCGCGGAGCCGCTGGGAGATATGGCTTGGAAAACATACCTCAATCCAGAGATGTGAGAGTGCACTGTACTCTTAATTATCCCATTAGCCGAAATGATACATTGAGAAGATTGAAATACTGAGTTTTTAATTAAACTGCAGTTTTTGTCAGCATGCTAAGCTAGCTAATGCTAAATCAACCCATTGGATTCGACAACACTTCCAGCAGCAACTCACCCCAATGCAAGACGTTGCATTTTCATGGAATCCAAAGGGCTGCTATAGCATTAGATGACAAAAACTGCATTTTAATTTGAAACCAGCAGTACTCCAATCTTCGAGTCACCATTCTGGGATAATTAGGAGTACAGAGACACATTCCATCCCTGGATTTTCCCAGCCATATACCGCGCCGGACTCTGGTTGTCCACATTGTGGCATAGCACCGTTTCGACTAGAGAGAAGAAACTAACGAAAGTCACAGTCTGGCTAGCGGTCCCCAGAACCAAGTTTGGGAAAAGCTGATCTCTGGGTTTCTAAGGGAAAACATCCTCAGATAGATAGCCTGAATGGCCTTCCATCAATTGGAGGGTTTCTTGAATTCCAACAACCCAAAAATGACAAACGTCAGAAGGGCTCGGATTCTGGGTTTGTTGTGGAATGTTACACTGGACAGCAGCTGGAAATCGTATTCAATTAAATTAGAACAAAGAGGAGAGGAGTGGCAAGGGAGGAAGTGGAATGTGACTTGCTAATAATAGGCCTTCCCATTCGCCAGGCCTGCCTGCCAGCAGGGAAGAATAGCGCTAGCTGGCTTGACACAGGAAGAGACCAGAGTGCCATTTTCCCTGAGACATGTTAGGGCTAGCAGTGACTGACCACTGTCAGAGATGCACAGTAGGTTATCACAAAAACCTCTATGACGCACTAGAGAACGGCCTATTTTTGGGGGGTCAAGATCGATATTTTAGGCCGATATTCAATATCATTTGGATGACAACATTTCCCAGAGACAGCCATGTCATTAATGCATCAATATGAAAATCAAATAATACATTTGACTTTGTTTGTACCAATCTAACTACATTTCTTGAATGTCTTGACAAACTGGGTAAATTAAGATGGCATAGGCCTACTCTAAACACAGACGAAGGCATTTTCAATAGGAGTGTGTGCATGCATTGAGTTATTGGGTTTTCCTGGCTGATCAGTGGAGTCTATGGTGCTACAGATGACAAAATCTGTTTGCCTTCCATTTGCATAGAAGCATCACATTATGATGTTCTTCCAAACAGGAGTGACATGCTGGAGTGATGCTTCAATGCAAATGTTGTTGACCATAGGCTCTGCTGATAGATTGAAAATATAAAATAACATCTATTCAATGCAAATGGGTCCAACGTAACGTCATGACTTGCGATCACGGATGCTTATGAAACTTGTATATGTTGTAATTTTCCATGATCGGGATATTCTTTTTCTCTCCAGCTGCATCTCTCGACGCATCAGCTGCCAGGACGAAATTCGAAATAACTCAATTGGCTAGTTCAGCTATCTGTCAAGAAATGGGTGGGCTGTAACTAGGGCTGTGGCGGTCATGAACTCTCGTCAGCCGGTCTCATGAAATAGCAGTCGGTCTCACGGTAATTGACAGTAAATTAACAAAACACACTTAGCATCTCCTGGCTTCCACACATGATGCAGACCTCTGGAACATCTACATTTTAAAAAGTCTAAGAAATCCATGTAATATAGCCTACACCTTGACAATAAATCCATTATTTATTTTAGACAGGTCTAAAGAAACATGATATTAAGAAAATGTAGCCTATTTCAGAACAGAATAGCATACTCTGAGTTGTCCTTATGTTCGGTCCTGATGCGGCCATGCCAAATGGCTGTGTGCTACACTAGTTCATTTAGCAGACAAGATTTCCTCAGAATTCCGTGGCATTATTTTATAGTATGAAGAATACAATTGAACAAAGCTGAATAAAATATAAATCCTTTCTCCAAACGATTTGAGGGAGTGCGCGCATCTGGCTATTCTGTGTTGAGCGGTTAACAAAGAAATAGGTACTCCTATATGCTCAATTTAGAGTTAATGTAACTTTAGTTGTTCTATACGTTTAGATTTTGTAATATTTTTTTTTTGTAAGGCTGCATCATGCGACTAGTGATGATTTGAAAAAAGTTGCTTGAAGGCATGAGCTCTGCTTTGTTTTTTTTGTGCAGGCTGTACACAGTTCATTAGTCTCTCATTCACAATTTGACAAGCACTTTTTTTTTTCATTTTTATTTAACCTTTAGACAGTTAAGAACAAATTCTTATTTTACAATGACGGCCTACCCCAGCCAAATCTTCCCCTAACCCGAATGACGCTGGGCCAACTGTGTGCCGCCCTATGGGACACGGCCGTTTGTGAAACAGCACGGGATCGAACCAGGGTCTGTAGTAACGCCTCTACCACTGAGATGTAGTGCCAAGTTCCACTCGGGAGACCCCAATAATTCCTTGTCTTTACATATACTAAATAATATACACTATTGTTCAAAAGTTTAGGGTCACTTAGAAATGTGCTTGTTTTTGTCCATTAAAATAATATCAAATTGATCAGAAATACAGTGTAGACCTTGTTAATGTTGTAAATTACTATTGTAGCTGGAAATGGCAGAGTTTTTATGGAATCTGGCACGTTGTGTTAGCTAATGCATATTTATCATTTTAAAAAGGCTAATTGATCATTAGAAAACCCGAGGCGCGTTCTGTCTGAATGACTCCAATCTGCTCATAGTTTGAGAAGTGAGAACACACACGAGCGCTGATCTACAGATTTTTGGTCCATAAACATGCAGGAAGATTATTTAGGTAGCTAACCCTATTGCCAACCTTTATTTAAGCATTTTTAAACACTTCCATCTTTCCCTATTACGACAATCATCTAATCTGACTATCAACTGTCAATTTACGGATACGATTGCGGCTGGTCAGATCAGCACACTAGTAAATAGCTAGCATTACACCGCAAGTCAGATGGCTTTGTTGCCAAAATCGGTGCATGTTCAAAATGATAACAATCTAAGGGTAGCTAGCTATGTTAGCTATTAGATCCTATCTGATAGCTTAGCACCATGTTTACCAAGACAACTAGCTAGCATAGTAGCTAATATAGCTAGCTAACACCACATAAAATGGTTAGTTATTGTAATCTTTGCTAACCGGTCACATAGCTCTCTGCTTAGCTATCTTGTTAGTGAATTAACTAAACAAATATTTGCAACAGGAGGAGTTTGAATTTGGTCACTGTGTCAATTCATCCATTTCTCAATAATGCACCTTTCTGTTAGAGAATGAGCTAGCTTGCTGCTGCTGCTGATTTTCTCACCTAGACATCCCTCAACAACAATGTGCAGTGCTCGTAGCTCAGGCGGTGAGTGAAAGCTGTCATAGTAGCAGCTTAACTATGTACATGGACTATGGGCAAAGCCGATAGAGAAGGGCCGATAGCCAAGAATACAAAAGGCCAATATAAATCGGACAATTACAGTCGTTCTCTAGTTAGCACCAAATGTGATGAAAGAATGGTAATTTAGGGTTAGTTGGGGCAGTTCTCTTATTGGAGCTTTGGTGCCAACATGGCGCGGCAGGGTAGTCTAGTGGTTAGAGCGTTGGACTAGTAACCGGAAGGTTGCAAGTTCAAATCCCCGAGCTGACTAGGTACAAATCTGTCGTTCTGCCCCTGAACAGGCAGTTAACCCACTGTTCCTAGGCCGTCATTGAAAATAAGAATTTGTTCTTAACTGACTTGCCTAGTTTAATAAAGGTAAAAAATATATAAAAAAGAAGAAGAATAATCTACATCTCAAACAAAGTCTGCCAATGTTTGAAACAACAAATTAATGGGAGGAAAAGCCTTATGTTGGGCAGCAACAGTCATTTGTGTATCAAGGTCAATATTATGGTGATATTAGTTGGAAATTATATCCATAAATATCATTGGTCGAGTGGAAAGTTTAACCAGTTCCCCCTCAGATCTACCTAATCGGTGGCAAAGCACTATGGGTGGCTCCTCTTGTTACTGCTGGGGACAACTGGTGGTTTGGGAGAGGTGAGAGGGGAAAGAGGAGTTGAATGTGGAGGGGTAGGCGGCGAGTGGGCGCAATATAATGGCAGCTGTTGATGGGCCGTCTAACTATAGACCTGTAGCTGGCTAGGCTTGGTAGAGCATGGGCGCAAGACACAATCTCTCTCTCACACAAACACACCCCATGGAGGAAGGGGGACCAGACCTACCTTCACCTGAAAATAACAGTATTTAACTGTCCACCTACACACCCCTACCCTGTATAAACACTCATATATCATCACAACGTAAGAGAGCACAGTTGTGACTTCAAGGCTGTTGAGTCAAGGCTCTAAAACACAGACAGGCAGACAGACGGAGAGCGATCAAGAGCAAGAGAGGACCTTTGCTGGATGACAGATGGATGTCCTCAGAGAAGGCCAATTTGGTCTTTCAAACCTAATAATATGAATTACAGTGGTTTGTTTTCCACTAGGGCAGAGGACATCCAGACATGACAAGTTCTTCTGGTGCTACGATCTCCCTGGTCAAAAGCTGAAAGAAGTACAAGCAAAAAAGTTCAGCTAAAATTATTCTAGTAATTTCAAAGATATGTTGATAACTGCACTGTGATTTAAAATGTATGTTAATGACTCAATTTTGTTTAAAAGATGTCACATGGCAGATTTTTGTTTACGAAAATGTCTGTCGCTTCCAATGTCCAAAATCACCACATCCCAAACCGCTACATCAACCCTTCCGCTCATTCTCGCCTTGACCAATCACAACAAAGATCAGAGCAGCATGGGTCTCTATGTTCCCTGGCTGTGGTTGATGTGATCCTGATTTATCCTGTACTGAACAGCAGGAGACAAACAACATTCAGACTGGTCTGGGACAGGCTTCATTAGGGCTTAATGTGCCAGGCCTGGCCCACATCCCAGTATGTTAAACCAGTAACCAGAACCCACACTGGAGTCCAACAACAGACAGACTGTGATGGAGGGCAGCGATACTGGATGTAAGAGTCTCTCTCCTACGCATGTAGCGCGCGCACACACACACGCACAGCTTCCTCAAAGAACTCCATTAGAGGAGAGAACTCATGCATATCAAAAACGCTGCACTCGGACGAAGGCCTGGGCCTATACAATAACCTCTGTATGTGTTAGTGTGAATGTTTTAAACGTTAACGTTTAAACGAAATTGAGTCATTAACATTTCATTTTAAAATCACAGTGCAGTTATCAAAACGATCACTGATCATCATCATAAAAGGGAGAAAAAAAAATTCAACAAATAGGCCTACCTAGTTTGAAAGATGTAAATCCCCTCTTACTAATGATTTGCCACGGATATAAAGCGCTCTGCACCTCATTGTCATCAACAGTTGAAAAAAAATGTTTTTAAAGTGCTGGTTACAGAAATTATTGCAGTTGATAGGCAGCCATTATCAACGGTCTACTTTAGTTGAGGTAATTTGCTAAATGAAAGACAACGCGCCATTTGAGCCGTGACTCGCGCTACTGAAACAGGTGCATCTTTCATCCATATCACTGTTCACCTTTTACAACCCGTTTCAAGAGGTGTTATTTCTTTATTATGGGAGTTGAGACACTTAACAGCATTAGAAAGCAAAAATGATTCCCTTTTTAAACAGTATATACCCGCATTTGACTTGTTTTCTTTAGCCCTGTTTTTTATTTGTGAGTTTATACTAGGTGGGCAGGCTTTTATTAAACATAAAACAAATAGTCCCCTACACTAGGGCCCTATGATTACCCCAATGCGGAAAACGCGGACGGAATCGCAGAATTTGGTAATAAAAATGGAATCAACTGTAAAACGTGGAATATTGCAGAAATTTCCATAATTTGGCTGAAACTTTTATTTTCTTTTTTTTTTTTATATAATCAAAAGTAGGCCTAATTATTGTAGTAACCTAAATTATTTAATGATTGTAAAACTACAGACGAGTAGGCCTAGAGAAATAATTCAGTTTTTGATTGGGGTGTTTTGAGAGGGGGCGGGAGGGGGGGGGGTAATTCGTTCGTGGGACCATTACGTCACTTTGAGAAACATGTCAAAGAGTCGTTCATTTTTTTCTTTATTTTTTAAGACCCCTAAATTCAGAGCAGAGCAATATCCAAAGGACTTACGTGTCAGGCGATAAGCTGTTTTGCAAATTCTTCTCAACATACTATTGATTGGACCGTAAAAATACTTGTGATGACCACTTAAAGTCTAAATCCCATGTGAAGAACAAGGAAAAGCACCGTGTTAGCCAGAGCATGCCTCTTCAAAACGGCCATTACTAGTGCAAGCGCATCAGCAGATTCAAGACGAGAATTTATTCAGGACTTTGTGGCTGTGTGCGCCGAGTCTGGGATCCCCTTAGAAAAGCTAAGAAAGCTACGGCCGTTTCTAGTGAAGCATTGCAAACAGGGAGGAGTGTTGGCCAAAAATGAGAGCAGCCTTCAAACTCACCTGCCCCATGTGTTCGACCAACATATGACTGCCGTTCTACAGAAGATCCATGGGAAGAAGTTTGCAGATCCAAGGGATTGCAGCGTTCTAAACATCGTCATTGGGGAGTTAACAGCCTATTAATATACCGTTGCAATAGCCTACATTTACATTCTGCAATGTGAATTGTCCACATGCAAATTGTGATATTCCAAACGACGAGCTATCGTGGTGAAATATAGCGATGCATAATGTCAGCAGTTGTCTGCCTCTCCATCTAGCTAACTATCGCTGTATCTATATTGTTAACACTTGAAACAAAAAACTAAAAAAGTGACAAAATAAGTGTTAGGTTAAAACATAATTTAAGTTTTTCCTTGTCTTTCATTGCAGGTATTGAAAACCAGTACGTTCTGGTGGTTGTCATTTTCATGGACAGAGTTCAAAGTTTTCCCAGGCTATACTAGCCTCCCTCCACAGCAACGATCTGAACCTGAATGATGCCTGGGCAGTCATAGATAATGCCTCCTACTGCCTGAAGGCATACAAGGAGATTCTGAAAGGAGTGATGCCCAAGTGTCCATGTAACCCGTCTCTGCCATGTCATCAATCTGGTGGGTGAGACCTGGCAACACTACAAACACCTCTCTGAAGTTGCAACACTTGTGAAATGGATGAGATCGGTCTCCTTCAAGAAGCCTGCCAGAAAGAGAAGATGGGTGAGCTGCCTTATTATGAAGGAGTTTGTGCAGGCCAAGGCTCCTCCTGAAGCAGTGAGCTCCAGAGGGAATAACTGGTTTGAGGCAGTGAAATACCATGCAGAGCATGTTCATCTGTACAGAGAGTTTTGGTTGGCAGAAAAGTCATCATCCCAGGCAGTCACAAACATTCTCAGCCAGCTGGAAAGAGAGGTGGTGCAGGCCCTCACTGTCACACTAACCTTCATCTCGGAGGGCTGCTCTAAACTGATGACAGCTCTGTCAATCCTAGAAGGAACCCACCGTCCCACAACAGTGTCTGCATACAATGTCATGGAGGATCTGGGCTCTTACCAAATGAATGGAACGGCAAAAACATGTGGGTATGGTGCCAAGACAGATGAGCTATTGAGAAAGATTGGGATTGGAGAGAGAAGGGAGGTGCTTGACCATCTCCATGATGCATTCCACTTGGCCTTCAAAGTGTTTGGCAGGTTTTTTTTTTCCTTCAGCTGTTCGAACCCAAAAAAGGATTGAGGCAAGTCGAAGTTTGGTAGCCGAAGTCTGCGCCTTTCGTCAGTGATTGGTCAATAGTACTACTAACACCTTCCTAATGTGTCTTACAGATCCTTCTTTAACCCGTCTCCTCCCCTTCATCTACACTGACTGAAGTGGATTTAACAAGTGACATGAATAAGGGATCATACCTTTCACCTGGATACACCTGGCCAGAAGCGGGCAACTGAACAGTGTCCTGTCTATACTCGGTTTGTTGTTTTTAATTAAATACTTTTAAAAAATCATAGCTAAAGATAGTATTGCTACGGATTCCGCAATGTGGTCAGCCTTTACAGCTGGGACCACAACTTTGTGTCCCAGATTCCTGTTAAGTACCAGTTAGCTGCTAGCCCACTGGTGTTTTTACCCACGGCTGGGCACAAATGCGTAAGGTGCGAGATGTTTTAGAGACTGACAAGGTCTGGTAGTGCTCCAATTCTCCTTGTCAGAATAAGCAACAGAGGACATAGAAAGCATATCAACTCCTGTAGAAATTGCACAATGGTTATTGTGAGTAACCTAATTTCTGTTCCTTTAACTCCGTCTCCGAGTTTATACAAACTGTAATCTTGTACCATTCTGATAGATTGTAGACGGTCAGAAAACATTGTTGTAATGTTAATAATTTGGTTGTTATTCCCATTGGTTACCTTGAGGCAGATGCTCCCGGGGCAGAATGGCCCACACTCATGGAATATGGCGATTTTAAATGTTAGAGCAATCACTAGTAAAACCTCTTGTGAATTATATCATTACTGAGCGCAAAGTTGATTGCATGTTTCTCACGGAAACATGGCTGTCATTAGATTGTAGTACCACTCTACAGCTTTTCATACTCAATCAGAAAAGGGCTTTTTTCTTTTACTAATGCTGTAAGGACATTTCGTTTGGCAACTTTTAGTATTTTTATCATCATGCTATATACGGTTTAAATGTCAGCCACCAGTGCAGGCCATAACCCTGATTTACCTGAACTATTGTCGATTGTCCTTGAGAACTATGATAAAATCCTTGCGTTGGGCAATTTTAATATTCATGTTGACAAAGAGAATGAATTCAAGGCCATTGAATTTATGAATCTTTTGACTTTATCCAACATGTTACTGGGCCCAACCATAACCGCAGCCATACTCTGGACCAGGTTATCACCAAGGGGCTTTCTATCATTTCCTCTATTGTTGATGTTGCTTTATCTGATCACCTCTGAATATTTTTACTACCTTGTTACCCATAGTATAGGATAATACGTAACGCAGTATTAAACACTATCTTACCTCTGAAGTTGCTTCAGATTTTGAGTGTATGACTTTTTCCACATTTTGTAACATTTACAGCCTTATTCTGAAAATAGACAAAAAATAAATACATCCTCAAATCTACACACAATACCCCATAATGACAAAAAAAGTTATTGAATTTTTTGCACATTTATCTAAAAAGAAAAATGGAAATATCACATTTATATAAGTATTCAGACCCTTTACTCAGTACTTTGTTGAAGCACCTTTGGCAGCGATTACAGCCTCGGGTCTTCTTGGGTATGACGCTACAAGCTTGCAGGCCTGTATTTGGGGAGTTTGTCCCATTCGTCTCTGAAAGTCCTCTCAAGCTCCGTCAGGTTGGATGGTGAGTGTAGCTGCACAGTTATTTACAGGTCTCTCCAGAGATGTTCAATCGAGTTCAAGTCCGGGCTCTGGCTGGGCCACTCAAGGACATTAGGAGACTTGTCCCGAAGCCACTCCTACGTTGTCTAGGCTGTGTGCTTAGGGTCATTGTCCTGTTGGAAGGTGAACCTTTGCTCCAGTCTGGGGTCCTGAGCAGGTTTTCAACAAGGATCTCTCTGTACTTTGCCCCGTTCATCTTTCTCTCGATCTGGGTTAGTTTCCCAGTCCCTGCCGCTGAAAAACATCACCACAGTATGATGCTGCCACCACCATGCTTCACCGTAGGGATGACGCTTGGCATTCAGGCCAAAGAGTTCAATCTTGGTTTCATCAGACCAAAGAATGATGTTTCTCATGGTCTGAGAGTCTTTAGGCACCGTTTGGCAAACACCAAGCGGGTTGTATTGTGCCTTTTACTGAGGAGTGGCTTCCGTCTAGCCACCCTACCATAAAGGCCTAATTGGTGGAGAGCTGCAGAGATGGGTGAACTTTCCAGAAAGACAACCATCTCCACAGAGAACTCTGGAGCGGTGTCAGAGTGACCATCAGGTTCTTGGTCACCTCCCTGACCAAGACCCTTCTCCCCCGATTGGATGGGCAGCCAGCTCTAGGAAGAGTGTTGGTGGTTGCAAACGTATTCCATTTAAGAATGATGGAAGCCACTGTGTTCTTGGGGACCTTCAATGCTGCAGACATTTTTTGGTACCCTTCCCCAGATCTGTGCCTTGACACAATCCTGTCTCGGAGCCCTACAGACAATTCCTTAGACTTTATGGTTTGATTTTTGCTCTGACATGCACTGTCAACGGTGGGACCTTATATAGACAGGTGTGTACCTTTCCAAATCATGTCCAATCAATTGAATTTACCACCGGTGGACTCCAATAAAGTTGTAGAAACATCTCAACGGTGATCAATGGAAACAGGATGCACCTTAGCTCAATTTCGAGTAGTTCATTATTTTTATTTTAAACTTGTAATAAATTTGCAAACATTTCTTAACCTGTTTACGGTTTGTCATTATGGGGTATGCATGTGTCTGTAGATTGATGAGGAAAAACAAAACGTAATAATGTTAGAATAAGGCTGTAACATAAAAGGTAGAGAAAGGGAAGGGGTCTGAATACTTTCCGAATGCACTGTACTCAATATACAGCACCAACTACATAAATATCTTTTAGGGTCCATTATCTGCTACCTGGACTTTAATTGAAGTATGTAGCACAATAGTGGACAGTGATTTAACTGTCCCTGACAGCTGGGTGCATGTCCATGTCTAGGGTTTGGGGGTGAACGAGAGACAGAGATACAGTGAGAGACCCAGACAGAGGTTGGAAAAGCACTCTGCCTGACATGGAAAACAGGAACAAGAGAGAGAGAAAGAAAGAGCGAGAGCGAGAGAAAGAAGAGGCTGTAGGGAGAGAGAGATGGCAGGCAAGGAGGGAGATGGCTGGCACAGTGGCCCACGCAGGCTCTCCTCTGCCTGGATAAAGAGCCCAGTGTCTGGTGGATGACCCTGGACCAGAGAACAAGGACTAGGACCAGAAAACCAGGAGCGACTTAATACAAAACCTTGAAGTGTAGTACTTTTTGGCCAAAATGATCAGTATGAAGCTAGATATACTGTAACGGTTATGTAATCCAGTGAAGCAGCAACACCTTGCTGTTGATAGGAAGTCTCCTCCAGTTCAGTAGCAGTCCAACATGGGCTGAGGCCGGAGGTCACGCCTTCGCAGAGTTCTGTGCGTTGCCAACTCACTTAAGACGACCTCTTCGCCGTGCTTCAAGCTATACATCACAGCAACACTGAAGTGTCAAATAAACATTTCACCCCTCTCGCTGGCCCAATAATAGACTGGTGGTAGGAGAAACAAACCTCTTTCTCTGTGTCTGTCCAGTGAAAAAAAGAAATCAGTGGACAGATATTAGCCTAATGCCCTACTGTACAAAGCAGCCATTGTTATTAATCCTAAAGCAGACGTCGGAATGAACTCTGGCTCCACCATACTAGCCTCACTATCCTCCACTCCCCACGCCTCACTCCCTCTACAGGCACTTTACAAGTTATATTTTGGCATGCGGAAGGAAGGGAGGGTGTATATATATATATATGTGTGTGTGTGTGTGTGAGGGGGAGGTTACACCCAACTATCACCCCTTTATATATTATCTTTATCTTGATAGCCCTCTGTGGAACAGACTGTCCTGTGCTTGGCCTGTCAGTGTTTACCGCACAAGGAACGAAAACAAATCTATTTTCTCTCCCCTCATCCCTCTTGCATCTGCTCGCTACAACAGCCCCTTGACAACAGCTTGCTTTTGGATGGTTATGGAACTCATTATAATAATATCAGTAAAAATAATGAATGGTTGCTGTCAAACCTGCACTTCGCCACCGCCTACACGTGACAGGGAGCGGTCAAACTTCACCACAGGAAGAACAAGCTGGAGACAAACACGGGGGGGGGGGGGGGGGGGGGGCAGCTGAATGGGAAAACATTCCTTCAACATTGTGGCAACGAACACTGTTTTGGCAGGAGAGATTGTTTAAGAATGTTGAATTCCTCAGCTGGGGATCGAGAGAGCTGTCTCCTCAAGCTGGCCTTGAGGAGAACCAAGGTACAGAGAGGGGAAGTTGTAACTGCAGAGGTGGTGGTTAAGAAAGAGAAGAAAGAACAGAGGATGAAAGAATGGCACTGCAATGGATAGCTGCCGTTTTACGGGCTTTTGAACCTAAAAACGAACATTTCTGCCATTGTTTCTTATGACCAAAAAGAGCTTCTAGACATCTGAACAGCTCACCTAGATTTAGATGAAGATTTCTACTTCAACGAGCTGGTAGCGCAGGACATACTGCTCACCCCGGACCAGGCCCTAATCCTGAGACTTGGAAAAGGAAGAGACGGCGTAAAAGAGGCCGACGTGCGGGCAACCCGATGAAATGACATTGGCGGGTAAATAAACCGCCTCTACCATTCGTTCTATTGGTGAACGTACAATCACTGGAGAACAAACTGGACGAGACTATTCTATCAATGGGACCTGAACAACGGTAATATCCTATGTTTCTTGGAGTAGTGGCTGAACAAGGACATGGATAATATACATCTCACTGGTTTTTATATTCATTGACAGGACAGAACCTCAGCCTCGGGTAAGCTCAAGGATGGAGGTGTGTCTGTTGACGACAGCTGGTGTGCAATCTCTAATATTAAGTCTCAAGGTTCTGCTCGCCTTCGTTAGAATACCTAATGAAAAGCTTGTAGACCATACTATTTACCAAGAGAGTTTATCTATATTTTAAGTAGCTGTCCATTTACCACCAGAAACCAATACCGACACTAAGACCGCATTCAACAAGTTGTAGAGGGCCATAAGGAAACAAGAAAACACTCATCCAAAAGGCAGCGCTGCTAGTGGCCGCTGATTTTAATGCAGGGAAACTGAAATCCATGTGTCACCTGTGCAACTAGAGGCGAGAGACAAAACTTGAGATCACCTTTACACCACATACAGAAATGCATTAAAAGCGCTCGCTCGTCCTCCAATGTGGCAAATCTGACCATAACGCTATCCTCCTGATTCATGCATACAAGCAAAAACTCAAAACAGGAAGCACCAGTTACACGCTCAATACGGAAGTGGTCCGATTAAGCGGATGCTAAGCTACAGGACTGGTTCACTAGCACAGACTGGAATATGATTAAGAATGAATTTGATGGCATTGAGGAATTTTCCACATCGGTCACCACTAAATTAATCGACAATGTCTCCCCCCACAGAGACCATAAATAAATATACCAACCGGAAGCCATTGATTACAGGCAAAATCTGCTCTTGGCTAAGGGCTACAGCTGCCGCCTTCAAGGAACCATCAAACAGGCAAAGTGTCAATACAGGACTAAGATTTAATCCTACTACGCTGGCTCTGAGACTCGTCGGATGCAAACTATTACCGATTGCAAATGGAAACCCAACTGCGAGCGGCCCAGTGACGTGAGCCTAACAGATGGGCTAAATGCCTTCTATGCTCGTTCGAGGCAAGCAACACTGAACCATGCATGAGAGCACCAGCTGTTCCAGACAACTGTGTGATCACGCTGTTCGTAGCCGATGTGAGTTAGACCCTTAAACAGGTTAAGATTCACAAGGCCAGACGGATTACCGGGACACATACTCAGAGCATGTGCTCACCAGCTGGCAAGTGTCTTCACTGACATTTTCAATCTCTCATATTTCAAGCAGATCACCATAGTTCATTTGGCCAAGAACCCCAAGGTAACCTGTCTAAATTACTATCGCCGAAGCACTTTGAAAGGCTGGTCATTGCTCGCATCAATACCATCGTCACAGACAGCCTGGACCCACTCCAATTCGTATAGGGCCCCAACAGATGACACAATCTATATTGCACTCCACACTGCCACCTCCCACCTTGACAAGAGGAACACTTACAGTGCTTTCATAAAGCATTCATACCCCTTGACTTATTCCACATTTTGTTGCGTTACAGTCTGAATTCAAAATTGATTAAATAGAATAAACAAATTCTTACCCATTCATACACAATACCTCATAATGACAAAGCAGCGATGAGACAAAATCGTAAATGAAATTGGGAGAAAAAGGGTAAATACGAAAAATAAATATGGAGATTGGGGCAAATAAATACAACAATGAGTAGCAAACAGAACACTTTTTATTGAGGACAAAAAGTGAATTGGTTTGCCACCTTTTTTGCAGTATTACTGTAGTACCTTGATGCAAACAGGATGCATGTTTTGGAATATTTTTATTCTGTACAGGCTTCCTTCTTTGCTGGTAACACTGTGATTTATTTAGAATTCAAGGCACACTTAACCAGCATAGCTACCACAGCATTCTGCAGTGATACGCCATCCATCTGGTTTGTGTTTAGTGGAACTATCATTTGTTTTTCAACAGGACAATGATCCAACACACCTCCAGGCTGTGTAAGGGCAATTTGACCAAGAAGAAGAGTGCTGCTTCAGATGACCTGGCCTCCAATCTCCTGACCTCAACCAAATTGAGATGGTTTGGGATGAGTTGGACAGCAGAGTAAAGGAAGAGCAGCTAACAAGTACTCAGCATGTGGGAACTCCTTCAAGACCGTTGGAAAAGCATTCCAGGTGAAGGTGGTTGAGAGAATGCCAAGAGTGTGCAAAGCAGTCATCAAGGCAAAGAGTGGCTACTTTGAAGAACCTAAAAATAAATATTTGGATTTGTATAAAATGTTCTGGGTTACTACATGATTCCATGTGTATTATTTTATACATTTGATGTTATCACTATTAATAACAGTGTAGAAAATTGTAAAAAATAAAGAAAAACCCTTAAATTAGTAGGTGTGTCCAAAGATTTGACTGGTACTGTAAATATTCAGACCCATGCTATGAGACTTGAAATTGAGCTCAAGTGCAACCTGTTTCCATTGATCATCCTTGAGATGTTTCTACAACTTGGTTAGAGTCCACCGGTGGAAAATTCAATTGATTGGACATGATTTGGAAAGGCACACACCTGTCTATATAAGGTCCCACAGTTGACAGTACATGTCAGAGCAAAAACCAAGCCATGAGGTCTAAGGAATTGTCCGTAGAGCTCCGAGAGAGGATTGTGTCGAGGCACAGATCTGGGGAAGGGTGTCAAAAAATGTCTGCAGCATTGAAGGTCCCCAAGAACACAGTGGCCTCCAGAAACTTCCAGAAGGACAACCATCTCTGCAGCACTCCACCAATCAGGTCTTTATCCACTAAATCAGGCCTTTATGGTAGAGTGGCCAGACGGAGGCACTCCTCAGTAAAATGCACATTACAGCCCACTTGGAGTTAGCCTAAAGGCACCTGAAGTCTCTCAGACCATGAGACAAGATTCTCTAGTCTGATGAAACCAAGATTGAACTCTTTGGCCTGAATGCCAAGCGTCACGTCTGGAGGAAATCTGGCACCATCCCTACGGCAAAGCATGTTGGTGGCAGCATCATGCTGTGGGGATGTTTTTCAGCGGCAGTGACTGGGAGACTAGTCAGGATCGAGGGAAAGATGAACAGCGCAAAGTACAGAGAGATCCTTGACGACAACCTGCTCCAAAGCACTCAGTACCGCAATTAACTCTTACCCCTGCACATCGACTCAGTACTGGTACCCCATGTATATAGCAAAGTTACTCATTGTCTATTTATTATTAATACTTTTCTATTATTTCTTAATTTCTCTTTCTCTGAATTGTTGGGAAGAGACAATAAGTAAGCATTTCACAGTTAGTCTACACCTGTTGTTTACAAAGCATGTGAGAAAATAAAATTTGGTTTGATGAGAAACACGAGTTATTGGTAAAGGCGATGGGTGCAATCAGTGTCTGGGATCAGTGTGGTAAGGACGAAGGGTGGATGGAAGGCCTAACCTGCAGGCTGGCTGCTATGTGATCATACCTGTTCTTACTTCACACCCAGGCAGGTAGCAGTAGGCCTCCGTCATTATGGATGTGAAGGACATTGATCGCATCAGAAGGCTACAGGTACTTCCAGCATTACATCATGAGGTTTTAAAGGTGCAACAAAACAATTCTAATTCATCAATGTCTATTGATTGACTTAATTCATTCACTGTAGGGAGGATACCTCTCACAAACTATATTGATAAAGCAGCAGCGCTGGACCGGAATAGAACATCTGTCTAGTACAGGTATTCCCAATCTGGGGCAATGCCTTCGGGGGTACGCCAAATAAAAACGTGATTCACTTTAAAAAATATATATATATTTTTTTATACATTTGGGTGAGTTTTTTTTTCCCCTCACCCGAGTAGCCTCGTTTCACTGCCAAAATTTTGCTAACACCACAACGTCAAATACAGGTAGCCTAGTCAAATAATGAACATCAATCACATTAAACATTAGTCTCTCGCGGGAATTCCACTAACGGTCCGGTCCGTATGTAGCCAAACGTAGCTGCTGCTCATTCCACTTGATAAATGTTTTTTTTTTTTTTTTTTAAAGGCCCACGTCCATGTTACACTGGCAATACTAAAGTGCCTATAAGAACATTCAATAGTCAAAGGTTAATGAAATACAAATGGTATAGATGGAAATAGTCCCATAATAACTACAACCTAAAACTTCTTACCTGGGAATATTGAAGACTCATGTTAAAAGGAACCACCAGCTTTCATATGTTCTCATGTTCTGATCAAGGAACTTAAAGATGAGCTTTTTTTACATGGCACATATTGCACTTTTACTTTCTTCTCCAACACTGTTTTTGCATTATTTAAACCAAATTGAACAGGTTTCATTATTTACTTGAGGCTAAATTGATTTTATTTATGTATTATATTAAGTTAAAATAAAAGTTCATTGTTAATTCAGTATTGTTGTAATTGTCATTATTACACACACATCACACAATTTTTTTTTTTTTTTAATAAATAAATAAATAAGCAAATAAATAATCAAATACATTTTTTTTAAATATATTTTTTGGTCCTCCAATAACTGGTATCGGTGTTGAAAAATCATAATTGGTCGACCTCTAATTGGGAGTAGTGCCTTTCCTCAGCCACAGTGTGTTATGTGTGCAAAAGTACCATCTCACAACTCGATGAAACCTTCACTCTGGTAGACATTGAGAAACAAAACATTAAGACGACTTTCGAGTAGTAAGGCATGTATAAAAGCAACAGATACCATTAATGAGAAGGGGCTAAAAGCGTCTTATATGGTGAGCTACCGAGTGGCTAGGACAGGTAAGCCCCATACTATTGTGGAGGACTTAATTCTTCCTGCTGCCACGGATATGGCTGGGACAATGCTGGGGGAATGTGATGTTTTTTCTCACATTATGATCTGAATCTAGGATTACAGGAACTCTCCGCAACTATATTTAATGTGCGGGACAAAATTGAAGCTATGATTAAGAAGTTGGAGCTCTTCTCTGTCTGCATTAACAAGGCCAACACACAGGTCTTTCCATCATTGTATGATTTTTTTGTGTGCAAATTAACAAGCTTACAGACAATGTCAAATATGATATAGCGAAGCACCCGAGTGAGTTGGGTGCGCAATTACGCAGGTACTTTCCCGAAACGGATGACGCAAACAACTGGATTCATTAACCCTTTCATGCTCTGCCTCCAGTCCACTTACCGATATCTGAACAAGAGAGCCTAATTGAAATTGCAACAGGCGGTTCTGTGAAAATGTAATTTAAATCAGAAGCGACTGCCAGATTTCTGGATTGGGCTGCATTTATAGTATCCTGCCTAGGCAAATCGCGCTGTTAAGACACTGACGCCCTTTGCAACCACGTACCTATGTGAGAGTGGATTCTCGGCCCTCACTAGCATGAAAAGAAAATACAGGCACAGACTGTGTGGGAAATGATTTAAGACTGAGACTCTCTCCAATACAACACAATGTTGCAGAGTTATGTGCATCCTTTCAAGCACACCCTTCTCATTAACCTATGGTGAGTTATTCACAATTTTCGATGAACAAATAAGGTTTTATATGTAAGATGGTTAAATAACAGCAAAATGATTGATTATTATTTGTGCCCTGGTCCTATAAGAGCTCTTTGTCACTTCCCACGAGCCGGGGTTGTGACAAAAACTCACACTCATTTGTATGTTTAATAAATGTATCGTATGGTGTGTGTGGAGCAGGCTTACAATGATGGCAACAACAAAAACAAACATTTGAGAGTGCGCTGACCCTGGTGCTAGAGGGGGTACGCAGTTAGAGGTTGAGTGTTTGAAGGGGTACAGGACTATAAAAAGTTTGAGAACCACTGGTCAACCACCAGGACCACCACTATTGGCATCAGAATGGGCAGCCTTGGTTCTGATATATTAAATAATATGTGGTGTGAAAATCCACAAGCTCCAACACAAGGCTTATCCTTAGCTGGCATTTCAGATGGGCAAAGAGAGATGCGTGTGAAATTCCATTAACTTTCCCTCCCTCATTCCCGCTCTCTGGGACAGTGGTCAAATAGTGGGGTGAGGGGGGGGGGGGGTCAGCCACCCTCTATTTGGGGGTGGCTGAATTCCACCACCGCTCCCGAGTGAGTGAGCAGCGCCATTCATAACTCCAGCCTGTCACAGAGTGGAATGCGGTGGAATTCATTCTGCTTGACTGAGATCAGACATGCAGCAAATTCCTCTCCAGAAGCCACTGTGTCTGAGGGACAATGGGGATTTGCTTGGCCCCTATCAAGTGGCCCAAAGATTACGCTATGCATCAAAGTGATGCCATACTGTATGGCTGCTGTCTTGAAAGGTTCTACTCAACTTTGCCATTTTGGCGTTCATCTTTACGAAATGCATCCGCTATTCCTAATAAATCTGCAAAAAAATTGGAACATCAGATCGGCAGTTACTAACCTCAATTACGTCTTCAACTTCGACCGATTCATCCGCTCTGGGCTCTTTATTTACCTCTGATCCAATCTTCCAAGAGGAATCACTGGCAAAAAAAGAGGCTATCAACGGGACTCTCGTAACTGCAATATCCGTTTTTCTGAAACATGGTGAGTATCTTGTCTGAAATCCATGGCTACTCAACTCGATACTCCATTCACCAAGCAGACAGTTGATTGGATTCAGGGAAATCCAGGGGGGTGGTATGTCTCTTCATCAACAACAGACGATGTGCAGTGGAAGTCGACCTATTGTTCACCCTTTTTGGAATACCTGATGGTCAAATTATGATATTTCTAGCTCCCAAGATAAAAACTATCTGTTATCGTGACTGCTTATTCCACCTCAGGACAACAACAAGCTGGCACTTAACGAACTGTACGAGGCTATAATCAAGCAGGAAACCATGCACCATGCTTTTCTAGTTGCCTGTGATTTCAATTCCACGTCACTAAGACACCTGATGCCTAACTTCTATCAACACATCTCCTTCACCACTAGGGGCGATAAAGTCCTAGAACACTGTTACTCAACCCACAAGCAAGCACACAAGGCCCTCCCTCATTCCCCCTCTGCAAATCAGCTCATGTCTCTATACTCCTGATTTCTGTTTACAAACAGATGCTCTAAACAGGAAGTACCCGTGATGTGCTCTGTAGAGAAATGGTCCTCCAAATCGGAGGTCGTGTTGCAGGACTGCTTGGCAAGCACCGACTGGAATATGTTGTTTCGGAACTCTGTCGATAGCGTCGACAAGCTAATCACATCGGTCTCTGGCTTCATCAAGAACTGCATCGCCGACTGTCACCACAGTGAAAGTTTGCTACTTTCCCAACCAAAAGCCCTGGATTAACAGAGGTACGCACTAAGCTAAAGGAAAGAGCTACCACACACAGGGCTGTCACAGTCAACCCCAAGGCTACGTCTGAGGACACAAACTCGTATAAGTGCTGCTACAACCTCCGCAGAGCCATAAAACAGGCAAAAGGAAAATGTAAGAACAAAAGATGGAAGCCTATTGCACCAGCTCCGACGCATGTGGCAGGGGCTATAGTCCATTACAGATTATAAAGGTCGACCTAGCAATGATGTCTCCAACGATGCCTCTCTACCAGATTAATCAATGCATTTTATGCATGTTTAGACAAAAACAGAGATGTGCACGAGGCCCTCCGCCATCCCAGGTTCTTTGCACCCCTCCCCGAGTGCAAAAAACCTTGGCATGCCCTAGACAACACTGTTGTTCTCTGCAAACATCATTGCTCCATCCTGCAGGTTCAGGCTCTACAACATCCGTAGAGTATGACCTTTCCTTACGCAGGAAGTGACGCAGGTCTTAATCCAGGCACTTGTCATCTCCCGTCTAGACTACTGCAACTCTGTTGGCTGTGCTCCCTGCTTCTGCCATCAAACCGCTGCAACTTATCCAGAATAACATAGCCCGCCTGGTGTTCAACCTTCCTAAATTCTCCCATGTCAAACTCGCCCCTCCACTGGCTTCCAGTCGAAGCTTGCATCATATTCAACACCCTGGTGTTTGCCTAAGGAGCAGCAAGGGGAACTGCCCCAGCTGACCATCGGGCTATGGTCAAACCGTACATCCCAAACCAAGCACTCTGTTCCACCATCTCTGGTCTCTTGGCCCTCCCACCCCTACGGGAGGACAACTCCCGCTCAGCCCAGTCAAAGATCTTCTCTGTCCTGGCACCCAAACGGTGGAACAAAACTTACCCTTAAAGTCAGGACAGCCAAGTCCCTGACAATATCCTGAAAACGTACCTCTTTGAAAACTATTTTCAATAACTTACAACGCCCCCGATGCCTAAAGTTACTTGGTGTCCATATGACAGTGGACTTATCATGGTCGTCTCACACCAGAACAGTTGTGAAGAAGGCAAGGCAATGCATCTTCATCCTCCGAAGGCTGAAATTCTTTGGCATGGCCCCTCAGATCCTCATGAAATTTCACAGCTGCACCATTGAGAGCATGACTGGTTGTATCACTGTCTGGTATGGCGACCGGAAAGCCCTACAGAAGGTGGTGAGGACGGCCCAGCGCATCACTGGAGATGAGCTCCCGAAAAATTGCCAAAGACTCCAGCCACCAGAGACATCGACTGTTCTCCATGCTGCAGTCTAGGGATGGGCATGAGTAATCGAATACTCAAGCGGATGTCAAAACACGATCTTTAAACAGATATATATTTTTTTAAATGAATACTGATAAACAATTGTCAAAATTTTGTCTTTACGACAACGATAAATCTGTGTTGACTCTCGTGTTAAATTTGTACATGTGCATTTGCAGTACACAACAAAAAAACAAGCATTACAGTTATTTTCCCTAAATTCCTTTTCCCCGCCGTGTCTCACTCACTTGGGTACCGACCTCTCCCTCTACACGTGTGGTCCGTTAGGCCAACATAAATGCCTATATAAACTTTAACTGATCAAATACACAAGCTGCATTCCTTGCCAAATGACGACAGTTTTATCACAAATTCAAAATGGACTTGTTGACTGAAGATGCAGTTTTGGAATAATTGTTTTTTGCAGTTGTCACTATAGTTACCACAGCCACAAAGTCAAGATTGGCTATATTGTAAAAGATTCATGAAAAAAATGATTAGGCATAAAGTTAGCAGTGCGGTTAAGGGTTAAGTTTAAAAATAAGATAAATTGTATAAATAGGTCAGGTTTATTACTTTGTGGCTGCCGTAACTTGTTTCGACCCTACTTGGTGAACTGCTAGTGCCATTTAGAAGACTTGGCTAGCCTAGGCTATAACCCCCCTAAACATATGACAGGTTCCACACTGAAAACATTAGTTTGATTAAAAAAAACACAGCGTATTTTCATTAGAATTCTTAAACCTAAGCCTACTCACCAAACAGATGTTGTGCTGGTAACTCCTCCGCATGCACTGTTCAATGTGGAATTGTTCATCCATTTTGAAAATTCAAAAGAACATGAAGAATAAACTAAATCAAATGTCTTTAAATCAAAAAGACAGATTTTGGTTTGTAACCCTGAAAAATATGTCTATCAATTCTCCAAATTGAGCCCCGTTTCAAATGATCACTGAGAATAACTGTTCCAGATGTGAGCTGTGCATCACTTCGCACTATTCTGTTACATTTTATTCTGTTATATTACATCAAGTTTTTTTTACTGACTATGCCCATCCACAGGTCTCAACCCAGTCAAGACAACCTACGCTGCTGCTAAAATGATTATTGATTAGATTTATTATACTGCTGTCCATTGATTATCATTACCATAAGTATTTATCCTGCTACTGGTTACGATCACTCACGTACGTGATCGTAACCAGTAGCAGGATAAATACTTATGGTAATGATAATCAATGGACAGCAGTATAATAAATCTAATCAATAATAATTTTAGCAGCAGCGTAGGGGTTACAGTAGCCTTCGCTAAAAACAGTGAAAAGTTTGCTGTTCGCCATCATAAAACTGATTTCAGATTACTCTTTTTTTTTTGTGTGTGTGTGATTACGTACGTATGCTATAGTGACAACTGCAAAATAGACGAGACACAATTATTCCAAAACTGCAGCTTGTTGTTGGAAGACATCTTTCCCCAACTTCAGTCAACAAGTCCATTTTGAATTTGTGATAAAACTGTCGTCATTTGGCAAGGAATGCAGCTTGTGTATCTGATCAGTTAAAGTTTATATAGGCCAACATAAATAAATGCCTAACAGAGCACACGTGTAGAGGGAGAGGTCGGAACCCGAGTGAGTGAGACACGGAGGGGAAAGGGAATTTAGGGAAAATAACTGTGTGATGCTTGGTTTCTTTTTTTGTTGTGTACTGCAAATGCACATGTACAAATTTAACATGAGAGTCAACACACACATACGCCTAGTTTCCTGAAACAAGTCATATGTCGCGCATCACTACTTCACAGGTGAGCCATTTGAATGTAAACCTTTTTTTTAAATATATAAATGTATTTTGGGGGGGGGCAGAAATGCCTTCTGGAACATGTTAACTTTCATGTGCCTTAATAACAAACATGTTTGCCATCTGTAAATACGAATACAATTGTTAAATTACGAGCCTAGTTGGTTTAGTCACGGAAAAAGCCAGCAACCTTCCTGCTAGCCATGATTTGCTGAGATAATGAGTGGGCTGGACATGCCGAGAGAGGAGTTTGGATTGGTCTGCCATGTAGCATGCTTCTGTCTGTAACATGAGCTGGTCAGTGTGTGTAGGTCATCCTTTCAAACTGGGCTTTTTTTGAAAGATATCACGTAGTAAAACTGCAGAAGTGTTGCTCTACACTTTCTGGAGGACAGAACTTTGAAATCAGTGGAATAGAGTATGATAGCTAAGGAGATGGAGAAAAGTCTGGTGTTTGCAAATATGCAGACGAGTCAAAAAGAGAACACAGAAGGCTGTTGTATAAAACACTTGTCTCCGGAATACATCTTAAAACTAAGGGCAACCATGGCATCCGTGACATCCATGTAGTCTAGCTAGCTACGCTGAGATATTACATGTTTCTAATTGTCAAAAGGTCATCCATCGTCATTTCAAGAGTAATGTTGGCTAGCTAACTGGCTCGCTAGCTAACGTTAAGTGTATGACCTGTGAAATTAAATTATTCGTATCTAAGAGCCATTTGCATTGCTAGTTATAGCCTAAAGTTAGACAGCTAACATTGAACCTGGTTGGTTAGTTACCTGCAAATTCATACAGGATAGTAACGCTATGAGTTGGTATTATGGTAAATTGTTTAGCTAGCTAGCTATATGTCTAAACAAAAAGACTCCACTAGTAACCATTTCAATAGAATGTTCATATCACTGCAACAACTGTCGAGACGTAGCTGGTAAATTCTGCCAGAGCGCAGAATAACTGACTACTTTACGAACGCTTAACACCCGTTGAATAAGGCCGGTGTCAGTAAATGTTGGAAAAAAGCGTAATTAAATTGTTGCCAGCAACACAGTTGCTGTCACCTATACTCTGGATAACATAAAAACAGCCTAACCAGCTCTGATAGGGCAAATAGAATGGTCAGAGTGAGCTGTTCTCGCATGTGTCTGGAAGTAGCTAGCAAGCGAGCCCACATTAGCCAGTTAGCTTGGGTGCTTTACTGCTGTTAGGTCAAAACGCTTGGATTAACCCTACTCCTCGGCCAGAACGTCCAGTGTGCGGTCTGAACACTCAGAGTGAAACACTCTGAATTTACGAACGGACAATGTGACAACGCTCTGAGTTTACGTACGCCCAGAGCACACTCTGGCACTCCAGATTAAACGTACAAATATTTGGTTGTTTAGTACATGGCCTCACATGTCAACCCTTAAAGAGATGGGTGGGGCTAAAGGTTAAGAGGGTGTGAACGATGCTGAATGGGTGTAGACAAAGTGCTCTCCAGTAGTAGTACCAAAACATTCAAAGGCCATTAGCTTAAAAGTGAGTTTACAAGTTAATCAACTTTCAAAGCATTTCCCATTGCAGTGTATGATACACCATTTTGTAGCTCTGAGTCTCTACTTTCATCCAATGTAAAAAAAAGCACATTTTCAAATGTTTCTTCATAAGACCGAATCAAGCCGGTCGGCCCTGTGAGGATCCCAATGGGTTAGATCAGCTTTGCAATGGTTAACTTCAACCAGACCTTCTCTCACCCATAGAGGGGGGGGGGGGGGGGGGGGAAGGGGTTGACAGCCCACGCCCTATTGTAAATCAAGGAGAGAACATCCCTCTCCAAATTCACACAGGAATGTGCCTTTGTTTCAGAGACATTTTCTAGCTGAAACTAACACATAAAGCGAATACTGGAACAATATTTCTAACAGAGCGTGGGGAATCGTCAGAGACGACCTAAAAGAACAATGTCATGTGGGTTGTTATTTTAAGAGGGATGTGATCTTGGAACCTTTAAGAGGATATTGCTTCTAGAACCTTGTACAAGTAAGTGGTCACCGCCCCCTTGAGTGAGGTCAGAGAGCGTGTCAGCCTCACGAACCACCCCTTTTGAACAAACTGTATGAAACAATGGGTTAAGAATTAACATATCAGACCAGAAAGGTGTCGAGCTGCAGCTCACATCTAAAGTGGTTTGAACTCTGAAATCTCAACACAAGGTAGAGACAATAGTCACGTAAAGTATGTAGAAAAGCTAATATATATGTGGGACCATTCTACTATTCTCAAATCACCATAGTACTCACTCTCATCATCCCACTGAGAACCATCTTCAAATAATCAGCTACAGGAGCGAATGGAAGGGAAATCAACTCTGTAGTTCTGTTAAGTCACCGGATACCAGACGACAGCATAGGAGAATAGAATACGAGTGGGGACCCCTTTTGGACAATCAGAGCCTTACAAGCGTGCCGCAGAAAGCGTGCCAACACCCTTTCCAAGAAGGACTGGTTCCGACAGAAATACACGAAGAACCAAGACATTAACATGTAAATACATTCATGATTTCTTACTCCAAAACGAGCGGTGGTTAGTGTGCTAAGTATATGGTTACTGTGAGAGTAGTTTCTAAATGTGGACCTGTTTAAAATGTATTACCATTTAGTTAGCTAGTAAACAAAATAATTAAACCAATTTGTGCAGTACTGAATCATAAGTAAGGCCGGGGTTTTTGCAGATGCAGGTGGTTACGACTGTTCAGAATTATGATATTATACAAGGTTATGATTAATGACTGTTTATGGATGTGATCGGTAAAGACCTTGAGTTTAATTCGGGAGATGGTAACTCTTTAAACAACCGCTCTCATGGTGCCCCAATTCCTAATGAGTTCATTGTTACATGATTATACTAACCTCTTCCTCTGGGAAGAGCTGGGGCTGATATCCCAGGGAGCACCCAAAAGGCAAGAGACCAGCGGCTGAGCAAGGGAAGGTGTTGCGGGCGTACTCTACCCACACGAGCTGCTGGCTCCAGGTGGTGGGATTAGCAGAGACCAGGCAGCAAAGAGTTGTGTCCAGGTCCTGATTGGCTCACTCCGACTGTCCGTTAGACTGGGGGTTGTTGGGGAGTTGTTGGAGGTGGCAAGCTGGAGTCTTATTCACATCGTAGTTCTTATGTGGTTTCTATTATTAGTATTACTGCATTGTTGGGAATGAGATATCAAGGTAAGAATGTCACCGTACTGTTTTACACCTGTTGTATGCTGCGCACGTGGCAAATAAACTTTGTAACTTGAAACACGTGACACCCCAATAAAGTAGGGCAACCCCCTCGTGCCAATACAAACTCCCCATCCTCACCACCGCACCAGTCCAATGAGCTGCTAGCACAATGCTGTGGCACAAAGTAGCAGTGTAGTAGTTTGTGCATGGTAACTGGTGAATGAAATGCCAGTGGTATGGGATAGAGGCGCAGAAAGGGCTGTTAAAGCCTCTGCTCTGCCTGGGGAACAATACACCAACATAGCTACTGCTCACATTCCTGGGGCCATAAACAGACTGCAGTGGAGAGAGAGAAAATGGGGGGGGGGGGGGGGGGGGGGGGAAATAGGCTAGAGGGGTCCTGAGGGAGTCGGGTGGGTGGGTTAGAGAGTTGATTTTTAGTATTGTAGTTCACTTGCTTTGGCAATGTTAACATGTGTTTCACATGCCAATAAAGCCCATACATACAGAGAGAGAGAGAGAGAGAGAGAGAGAGAGAGAGAGAGAGAGAGAGAGAGAGAGAGAGAGAGAGAGAGAAGGAGAGAGAGAAGGAGAGAGAGAAGGAGAGAGAGAAGGAGAGAGAGAAGGAGAGAGAGAAGGAGAGGAGAGAGGAGAGAGAAGGAGAGAGAAGGAGAGAGAAGAGAGAGAGAGAGAGAGAGAGAGAGAGAGAGAGAGAGAGAGAGAGAGAGAGAGAGAGAGAGAGAGAGAGAGAGAGAGAGAGAGAGAGAGAGAGAGAGAGAGAGCACGCGAGCGCAAGAGAGCGAGAGAGAGAAAGAGAGAGAGAAAGAGAGAGAGAAAGAGAGAGAAAGAGAGAGAGAAAGAGAGAGAGAAAGAAAGAAAGAAAGAGAGAGAGAAAGAGAGAGCACGAGCGCGTGTGTAGACTAACTTGTACAAGCTAAACCCAGATACAGACACTCATTCTGAGACTGCAGTCAGTGACACTCAGCTCTCACACTGTCTTACACAGAAAACAGTGTTTCTTTAGTGAAAGACCCTACATCACTATCCTTTAAAAAAACTTGTATTTTTATTTTTCAACAGAATACAGCAAAAGTACTACGACAAAAAGTTAATTCAACCCCCAAAATTATTTTATTTTGTTTTTGAGCATTTGGACATTGTTGCATTAGCCATGAGTACACTATAAATCTATGGGTCATGGTTATCATGAAGTAGTTGTTGATAGATTTGGTAAAGTCATATCTCCAAGAGTGCTTCTGAGAAATTTTCTTAACTGTAAATAAACAAAGAAATTATTATTGGATAACTGGTATTTCTCTTTGTTGCTCAAATGACATACAGTTGAATTCGGAAGTTTACATACACCTTAGCCAAATACATTTAAACTCATTTTTCCACAATTCCTGACATTTAATCCTAGTAAAAATTCCTTGTCGTAGGTCAGTTAGGATCAACACTTTATTTTAAGAATGTGAAATGTCTGAATAGTAGTTGAGATAATTATTTATTTATTTCATCACATTCCCAGTGGGTCAGAAGTTCACATACACTCAATTAGTATTTGACAGCATTGCCGTTAAATTGTTTAACTGGGATAAACATTTTGGGTAGCCTTCCACAAGCTTCTCACAATAAGTTGGGTGACATTTGGCCCATTCCTCCTCACAGAGCTGGTGTAACTGAGTCAGGTTTGTAAGCGCTCCTTGCTCACACACGCTTTTTCAGTTCTGCCCACACATTTTCTATAGGATTGAGGTCGGGGCTTTGTGATGGCCACTCCAATACATTGACTTTGTTGTCCTTAAGCCATTTTGCCACAACTTTGTAAGTATACTTGGGGTCATTGTCCATTTGGAAGACCCATTTGCGACCAAGCTTTAACTGATGTCTTGAGATTTTGCTTCAATATATCCACATAATATTCCTTCCTCATGCTGCCATCCATTTTGTGAAGTGCACCAGTCCCTCCTGCAGCAAAGCAACCCCACAACATGATGCTGCCACCACCGTGCTTCACGGTTGAGATGGTGTTCTTCAGCTTGCAAGCCTCCCCCTTTTTCCTTGAAACATAAAAATGGTCATTATGGCTAAACAGGTCTATTTTTCTTTCATCAGACCAGAGGACAGTTCTCCAAAAAGTACAATCTTTGCCGTCACTGTAAAAACGAGTCCTATATCGTCATAACCTGAAAGGCCGCTCAGCAAGGAAGAAGCCACTGCTCTAAAACCACCATAAAAAAGTCAGGCTATGGGTTTGCAACTGCACATGGGGACAAAGATCGTACTTTTTGGAGAAATGTCTTCTGGTTTGATGATTTTATTGACTCCAACTTAAGTGTATGTAAACTTCTGACATCAACTGCAAATAAATTCATTAAAAATGCTACAATGTGGCCTCCCGGGTGGCGCAGTGGTTAAGGGCGCTGTACTGCAGCGCCAGCTGTGCCATCAGAGTCCTGGGTTCGCGCCCAGGCTCTGTCGTAACCGGCCGCGACCGGGAGGTCCGTGGGGTGACGCACAATTGGCCTAGCGTCGCCCGGGTTAGGGAGGGCTTGGTCGGTAGGGGTGTCCTTGTCTCATCGCGCACCAGCGACTCCTGTGGCGGGCTGGGCGCAGTGTACGCTAGCCAAGGTGGCCAGGTGCACGGTGTTTCCTCCGGCGCATTGGTGCGGCTGGCTTCCGGGTTGGATGTGCGCTGTGTTAAAGAAGCAGCGGCTTGGTTGGTTGTGTATCGGAGGACGCATGACTTTCAACCTTAGTCTCTCCCGAGCCCGTACGGGAGTTGTAGCGATGAGACAAGATAGTAGCTACTACAACAATTGGATACTACGAAATTGGGGAGAAAAAGGGGTAAAATTCACAAAAAAAAAAAATGCTACAATGTGATTTTCTGGATTTTTTTTTTCTCATTTCGTCTGTCATGGTTGAAGTGTACCTATGATGAAAATTACAGGCCTCTCTCATCTTTTTAAGTGGGAGAACTTGCACAATTGGTGGCTGACTAAATACTGTATGTATGCATGCAGTATGTATGTATATAACATAATATGTTAAATGTATAACTGTTATAATAGCCGTGGAAAAGGAGTCCGGTGGGTTCTGCGTCACAGCAGTTGAATTTAGAACATCCATCAAGAGAAAAATAAGCAAATCCTTAAACTCATTATAAAACTCTGGGGGAAAGCCATCGTCCCCTGGTGATTTGCTGGATTGTAGAGAGGAAATTGCCTTTTCGATTTCTGTTTTTGTAAAGGGGCGATCTAGTTAATTTTGGTCTTCCTGTGTGAGATGCGGTAGCTCAATTAGTAGACAGAAATGTGTCCATCATTGCTGGTTCTGTTCCATCAGAAGTGTATCACTTAGAATAGTATTGTTTAAATGAATCATTCATCTCTTCCGGGATGTGAGATACTTGACCGTTTTGTGTTTCAATAGAGTTGATGGTTTGCCTCAGCTTTTATCTGCCAGGCTAAGACTGTGTGTTTTCTCCCCCAATTCATAATATATCTTTGCCTAGTTCTAAGAATAGCCTTTTCAACGAGGTTGCTTTAGTTGAGGATCTATCCAGATACGGATCCAGACAAAAATTAAAGTCGCCCCCAACTAAGAGTGTTCCCTGAAATTCCACTACCTTGAGGAATATATACTGAATAAAAAATATGCTCATCTTATTTAGGTGCATATATATTAAGGTTCAAGATTCAGAATACATTCTGCCATGGACCAACTACATAACTTCCCAGTGGATCAATAACTGTTTTCGTTACACAGAAGGGTAAATTATTATTAATCAACACAGTTACTCCCCATGACTTTGTGTCATATGAAGAAGCAAAGACCTGTCCTACCCATTCCCTCTAAGATTTTATGTTCTGCCCCTGTTTGATGTGTTTCTTGTATAAAACGCAACATCATTCTTTAGTTTTATCAAGTATATAAGGACTCGCTTTCATTTAAAAAGGACCATCCAGTCCATTAACGTTTAATGATGTATGATTTACTATCTTAGCCATATTGTTCACTCAATATATTAATGCAAATGTCAAAAGTATGTCCAATAAGGGTGTCTATTGCCTATTTTCAGTGAGCCTGTAGTCAAACTCATACTATAAAGCGAAAGTCGCTCACAAAACAGTACTATAATATAAAGTAAAGCAAACAAACAATTCCCCCCCCCCTCCCCCCCCCAGCACAGTTATTGAATGCGCCCAGCACAAATCCCACCTGTATCTCTATTCCTAAATTCTGTTTCTAACATGGAGGCAAACGTGAACCTGGAGCTCGAGCCCAGTAAAAATGAACAAAAATAGAGAATTCTTCACCCATCATTGTGTGATGCAAGTCAAAAACAAAACCAATAACAGGGAGCAAAATAAAACATCATGGCTTAGCCATATAAAAAGGTCCAACAAATCATATTGATGCCTCTGAGGACCATGCCTGTCCCAAATAACTTAAAAACCAATGTCACTCTGGTAAAAACAAATCAGTTTTTTTTATGGATATTGGGATCTTACCTCATTGATCTGCCAGTAAACTATAGTATAATCCAGCAAAGCAGTCCTACCGGTTATGCAAGCAATAAGGCAGGCTAGTGGAACACAGCCCAGCAAGCAGTGAAATTAACCCGATGCGCTATCCAATCAACAATGTCCTGAGCTGGTAGCCTGCAGTCCGCGGAGAAAACTTCTTTGGGCGTTTTGAAGGATCTTCTCTATGTTTGAGTCTCATCGCTGCAGGTTGAAGCATAGCAAAGGGAATGTTCTTGGAGCGGAGTTATTTTTTCACCTGGTCGAATTCCTTCTTGCGTTTGACCATCCCAGGAAATAATTTAAATCGCCTCCCCTCCAATGTAAGATCACTCCTATCTCCTTGAAATATTTGGCCACGGTTCTGAGGAATCTCTCTGTTCTGGTACCTCAGAAACCGAACGAGGAAGGGTCATGGGTTCTGATCAAGGGATGGGCGAGTGACCTGTGTGCCCGTTTGATAGCCAGGGGTTCAGGTAAAATGTTTTTTTGCCCAGTAGGGAGGGGATAACGGCAGCAGAGAAATCAATGGGGTCCGTCCCCTCACACCCGCGGAGGTCGAAAATTCAAATGTTGCTTCGCCTACTGTAGTCTTCCAAATGGTCGACATTATTCATCAGGTATTTTTAGTTTTTGCACAGATTCTGTAGTTCTGTCCCCATTCCCTCTAGCTTATCCTCAGCAGTGCTAATGCGCACTTCAGCTTCTTCCATTCGTGATCCAAGCGTGTTGGTAGTCATTGTCAAACCTGAGATGGCGTTTTTGCATTTCAGCCTACTGAGATGGAGTAGCTGAAATCAGACGTTTTCAACTTAAAATGTGTTGAGGGAGTCATCATTGTCTACGTTGAACACTTTGAGGATGTGAGCAAGCCGTGGGTTTCCGAGGAGGCCATGGTCAGAGGTTCTTTCTCCATCGTCTCTTGGTCAGTTTCGGTGCTACCCTTGCCTTTTTTTGTCTTGTAGTCATATCACTACTCTTGGCTACAGTGCAGTAATAAGTATGGGTGACGTTTAAGGATAGCACTGCTATCGGGAGCTCTCGTCACACTTCTTAGCTTCGCTGCATCATGTGCCCCCACATCACTGTCCTTAAGTAGCCTTAGAGGGGGACATTTATAGGGCAGACATTTTGACAAGGAACACCGTGCTATCGGGTTGTTAGTGTCAATGTCCTAGGTTAGTCATTTTGAACTCCTGAGGAATGCAGATTTTTTTTCTGGATAATTAGGCTGATTTAGTATCTCAGAGCTGCCAAAGCTCCTTCCATAACTAGCTATTCTCTGGCTCTTCACACTCTTTGGCTTAGAAAAGAAGACAGGCACAGAGTATACAATGTGAATTGTTGTCTCACAAACCATGTATACCAAATTAAACAAGATAAAACAGACAAAATAAGTCAAATCAATTTAACCAAACCAATCTCCCCCATCGATCTTAACTAAAATGTTGTCATCATATTGGGGGAAAATGGATTCCTGATGACTCTTCATGAATTTAATTCCATCTGCTGTATTGATTGCTCAATACCTTATAAAATCAAATTGTATGTTCCATGCGCCTAATACAACAGGTGAAGAGCTTACAATGAAATGCTTACTTACAAGTCCTTAACACAGTTAATAAAATTATATACGGGGGTACCGGTACAGAGTCAATGTGCGGCTGCACCGTGGAGGTAATATGTACGTGTAGATAGAGTTATTAAAGTGACTATGTATAGATAATAACAGAGAGCAACAGCAGCATAGAAGAGGGGGGGGGGGGGCAATGCAAAAAGTCTGGGTGGCCATTTGATTAGCTGTTTGGGATTATTATGGCTTGGGGGTAGAAGCTGTTTAGAAGTCGCTTGGACCTAGACTTGGCGCTCCGGTACCGCTTGCCATGCGGTAGCAGAGAGAACAGTCTATGACTAGGGTGGCCGCCTGGTATAGAGGTCCTGGATGGCAGGAAGCTTGGCCCCGGTGATGTACTGGGCCGTACGCACTACCCTCTGTAGTGTCTTGCGGTCGGAGGCCGAACAGTTGCCATACCAGGCAGGGATGCAACCCGTCAGGATGCTGTCGATGGTGCAGCTGTAAAACCTTTTAAAGATCTGAGGACCCATGCAACATCTTTTCAGTCTCCTGAGGGAAAATGGTTTTGTTGTGCCCTCTTCACGACTGTCTTGGTGTGCTTGGACCATGTTAGTTTGTTGGTGATGTGGACACCAAGGAACTTGAACTCTCAACCTGATCCACTACAGCTCCGTCGATGAGAATGGTGGCGTGCTTGGTCCTCCTTTTCCTGTAGTCCACAATCATCTCCTTTGTCTTGATCACGTTGAGGTAGAGGTTGTTGTCCTTGCACCACACAGTCAGGTCTCTGACCTCCTCCCTATAGACGGTCTCATCGTTCTCTGTGATCAGGGCTTCCACTGTTGTGTCATCAGCAAACTTAATGATGGTGTTGGAGTCGTGCCTGGCCGTGCAGTCATGAGTGAACAGGGAGTACAGGAGGGGACTGAGCACGCACCCCTGTGTTGAGCATCAACGTGGCAGATGGGTTGTTACCTACCATTACCACCTGGGGGCAGCCTGTCAAAGTCCAGGATTTAGTTGCAGAGGGAGGTGTTAAGTCCAAGGATCCTTAGCTTAGTGATGAGCTTTGAGGGCACTATGGTGTTGAACGCTGAGATGTAGTCAATGAAAAGTATTCTCACATAGGTGTTCCTTTTGTCCAGATGGGAAAGAGCAGTGTGGAGTGCAATAGAGATTGCATCATCTGTGGATCTGTTGGTGCAGTATGCAAATTGGAATGGGACTAGGGTTTCTGGGATAATGGTGTTGATGTGAGCCATGCTCAGCCTTTCAAATCATTTCATGGCTACAGACGCGAGTGCTATGGTTCGAGAATAAACGAGGCAGGTTACCGTCGTGTTCTTGGGCACAGGGACTATGGTGGTCTGCTTGAAACATGTTGGTATTACAGACTCAGTCAGGGAGAGGTTTGAAATGTTAGTGAAGACACTTGCCAGTTGGTCAGCGCATGCATGGAGTACACATCCTGGTAATCCGTCTGAAGAACTGCTAGTGGGCGTTAGACCCAATCGATGTGGATGGCTCGTCAGGCTAGTAAAATGGTTGTTCAGTTTTAAGGCACTGCGACTGCACTGCAACCCCTTTTTCACGCTACTGCTACTCTCTGTTCATCATATATGCATAGTCACTTAAACATATCTTCATGTACATACTTCCTCACTCGATGTTTGTATGTAGCCTTGCTACTTTTATAGCCTTGCTACTGTATATAGCCTGCCTTTTTACTGTTGTTTTATTTCTTTACCTACCTATTGTTCACCTAATACCTTTTGTGCACAATTGGTTAGAGCCTGTAAGTAAGAATTTCACTGTCAGGTCTACACCTGTTGTATTCGGCGCACTTGACAAATAAACCTTGATTTGATTTGCCATTCCAGATCAACAGCCATCTGCCCAGTCAGACAGGAAGTAATGTGGAAAGGGGCAAACATTTCATTTTTTATGAGTTAAGTGTGTCAGGGAGTTCTTGTCCATTTCTTCCCCTGCTGTATGTGCCTTTGAAGTGAGTGAGTCATGATCATTGTTTTACTTTGTCAGAGCCCAGAGAGAGAGAGCCTTATGAGTCCCCTGTAGCCATTCTCTCTCCCTCCAAAACAAAAGGAAATTACCAGCTCTATATCCTGTGGACCTTACCATCTCTTTCAACTGCTTATTGGAGGGGGTGTGAGGTAGTCTATGGAAAATACCACTTTTCCATTAAAAACAGCCCATCTCCATCGTCATGTGGAAAACCCTGGCACTAGCTCTTTATTTCCTTTCATCACTGTAAAAAGGAGACATACATCAACAAGAACAAATAAGGCTTGTTATGCAACAGAAACAGGCCAAAGACAACATACTGTACATGTTGGAATGGAAAGGGAGCGAGAGAAGCAGAAAGAGAGCGAACGAGGGGAAAAAGTAAAAAGCAATGAACAACTACATGGAGGACATGGTGTCTTTGAAGACCACCCGTTGGAATTGAAGGGGGGAAAGGGGGGGGGGGGGGGGGGTGATATCACATATGTGCGCATGCTCTGACAATGACCTGCTTCTTTATTTAAACACCATTAAAAAAAACGTCTAGAACTAAAGTCTAGAACTTTCCTGAACTCTCAGCATCAGAAATATTATATTTCAGACTAGATATTTTTTGTTTGCCAACAGACAGATGCGTTTTTATTTTCTTAATGTACAGTAAATTTAATAACTGCTGAATATCAGCACATATAAATACACCTTGTGATGTGCAAAAACAGATCTATTTTAAGTTATGATCAACTCAACGCCACAACTCAAAAGGAGCATTGTTTAAGGGTAGTAGACTGATGTGACTAAAGGTGGCAATACATCCAGGGTAAACAAGGAGGATGTCTGCCCCTCCGTCGCCCCACACACACCATGACGCCTGGCTCCCAGAGGATGTGTCCTTTAGGGAAACCAGGGAAGGTCAGGTATCTCGCAAACACACACACACACACACACACACACACACACACACAGGCAGGCTCGGTCTCTGGCTCTTGGCCCATAAATATCAGGGCTGTTTCCATGGATTAAATATGACATTTTAGTCATTTAGCAGACGCTAAAGTAGCGACTTCAAGTAGCGAGTGCATAAAATGTTCATACTTTTTTCTTACTGTGTGTTAGGGAATGGGGCTGGAGGCTGGGTGAGGGCTGGACGGTGTCACCACAGGAGAGAGAGCTGTGCCCTCAGCTGTTGTGTGAAGGAGACCGGAAGGGAACTACAACAAGACTGTAGTAGACCTTAGTGAGATTATCATACATTCTCACACACAAAAACTTTGTGCTGGCAGACCCCATTCGCCTCAACACCTCGCTTTCAAATTTGTTCTCTTTTTCTCTGTTGTGGCTAACTTCCTTACTATCATCCAAAGACCACCGTCTCTGTAGCGCTCCTCCTCTCCCTCCACTGACACACATTATAATGTACTTTTTTACCCATTGGATTGTAAATACATACATGTGAAAGTAATATTCTCGTGAATAGTTTTAGTGAACATCTTGAGCGCCTTACTCTTGGCTAACACTTCAAACCAACAGTTAAACTGCAGTAACAAAACATATGTTCACTTAAGTCTGTATGCCTCCCCTTGTTAGGACTCAATATCGAGGACAAACTAAAGTACTGCCTTATTCTCCACTCTGCTCTGTGTTATTGGGCTGCTTCAAAGCGGCCATTTTGTTGTCCCTTTAAAACCGAGAGCCCTGGAGCTGTGGAGGATTTTCCTCTAGCCCCAAGCTCAGACCACTCCAACTCACTAACCTCTGCCGCCAGCCCTGCTCCTATTCAAGGCCAGAGAGAAAAACAGACTCGGACCACAAACTCCATAGGTTTTAAATTCAGCTCACATGACATTTCCTTCAACTTGAATTGCTTTCATACCATTTAAATCTGCGATGCACGCAAGGACCTGGAGCTGTGCAACTCTCTTGCTGTACAAAGCCCCTCTTGTCCTGTTTAGCCCCCCATCAGTAGGAGAGGAGAGCGGCCCAGACGGCCAAACAAGCATGTCTTCATGCTCTTCCAACTAACATATCAGGGCAGAAAGGGGATCCGGCGTGGCCGCAGTGCCCAGGACCCAGCAAGGAAAATACAGAGCTAGCCTCAGAGTCTGCCTGTCTAGAAAGGAGAGGCAGAGGTATCCAGCATGTCTGCCTGCATGCTTGGCTAGCTGCTTCACTGCCTGGCAGACTGATTGGCTGCCAGTCTTGACAAACATCTGTTCTTGCTGTTCCAGATAGGCCCAGAGGCTTCAGATCTGTCTGTGTTGCAGACAGGGCTATTTCTTTGCAGCAGTACAGGCTATTGTTTTTATCATGCCCCTTGTGGGTTTCGAATTTCCACTCCCTCACTTTCCCTGTGTACAACTCCCTAACCATTACCCCCCTGCCCCCTCCTTCCTTTGGCCTAGAACACTGTATGAGGCAGCAGATCAAGAAAGGGAGGGGGAGCCTCATGTCCCCTGATTTTTGGCCTTTACTTCTAGCCTAGTCTGAGAGGAAGAGGAGGAGCAAGAGGAAGGAGGCTTTTCAATTATTCCCCAAAAAACAGTATGGCCCTATATATTCAGTTTTACATATCTGATTCCATTTAGTTTTTTACCAAATACTGTTTTGTTTTTCCTTGTTCCGTCAGGTTTTCACTCTTTAAAAAAAAGAGATAAAAAGCACACTAATAGTTTTTATAAAAACCACATCAGGAGACCACTCATGATATTCTGCCAGGCATAGGCTACTTTGTAGTTCACATTTAATTGATAAGGTTTTGGGAAAGCCTTTCCATCTCTACCAGAAGAAGCTTATTTTTTCATCGTTAACCACAACACAAAGGGCATGCTCACACACACACACACACACTTGCATTCCTGTTTCTTTTCAGAAAGTTGCAGGAAAACACAAAATCACTGATGCATTTTCTTCATGTCTTATAATTAAATTGGGCAAATGAATGCAAGTTCAATACATTTAGTTGATTTCGTACTAAGTTCAATACATGTTTTTTATGTTGTTGAATTCCACTTCAATGTCTGGATTCTGTGATTTTATATGGCCCTACAACTGCTCAAGCAGTGACCAGAGAGAGAACATGTGCCTTTGCCCGGCAGATGTAACATGTCACAGCTAGGTGGCTCACAGCTTATAGAGAGAGACCCAGTGAAACTCTGACCTCCAGGGTAGTAAACTAAAATGTTACTGACCAACCAAAACACTGGTGGTTGGGATTGGCCAATGGGCAGAAAATAAAAAGACACTCAAATCAAATGTACTCTACCTGGCTGCCTACTGTAAGTTTGGGTCCTACTAGTACCAACTGTTGGCACACTAATCATTCATTCTTATTCTGCCATTGGTCTAGAGTGCTCTGGCCCAAGCCATAGAACGTCTGGCACCAAGCATTCCAGAACAATGACACTCTCTAGGAAGAATCCAAATTAGAACATTGTTGGCATGGAACACATTGTGCCAACATCGAGGACAGTTCTCTGAGAATATCTGCCTCTGCTCTGACCTGGTCTTGCCCTTAAGATGAAGCTGTGACCTTAATCAAAACATTCACCAGTCACTTAGACTTAACCACATTTTTATTGGTGGTCTGGTGCTATTTTCAGCCACTTCCCCACCCTACCTTCCTGGTAGAGTCCCACCACCACAATCCACCTGTCGCTTAGCCACCAGTCCATCTTACAGGTGCAGAACAGAACAAAAATCCCACCTTCCCATTTAGACCTATAAATCCACCCAGGACAGCCCTGGGAGAGCCCTAACCCAGCTTGACCGACCGACCGACCATTAGGCCTACCCCTACTCTCAGCCAGAGCATGTGAGTGAAATTGAGCTGTAGTGCGCCCAATTTGACTGGAGCGAGTTTCCCCCAAAGGCTGGAGCATCGGCCTTCTCGCTCGCTCCAGTAGAGCTCACTGCCCGGCCCATAGATAATAGAACGAAAATGACTCACATTGTAGCAAAGTATTTACAAACAAATATCTGAGATCTATTTTTGTTATATTATCTACACATCTCTAGCAAGGAAAAACCTTCAGGACTACCTATAGAAAAAAAAATTTAAACCAACTCTGCATCCCTGTCTAGCCTGGCAAAAGTGGCCCGAAAAGCATCCCCAGTGGCTCTGCAAACACAGAGAGGATAATCTCAGCTGCTGGCCTGCTCTCCAGACACCATCGCATGAGCCTGAAGCCACAGACTCTGACCAAACCAGTGTTTCTAAAAGTGAATTCAAAAAGGCACTGTAGACAGAGCCTAATAAGACATTTTTCGTTAAATGTTTAATTCTAAGTCAGTCACAGCCTATAAGCGCAATTCCCAGAATATAATGACTTAATACAATGAAACGTAGTTTAAATGCTGGCCGCTTAATGTTCCTACCAGCCTAGTGTCACACTCGCAAATACTTCACAATGTATTTATTTGTAGGCTACAGCCTTGAAATAATAACAATAATATAGCCTAAATAATTCATTTTCGTTCTTCTTAGGCCACCCGTCTGGCTCCTGACCTATTTATGCCGTTTAATACAACATGTAGCCTATTTTAAATGATGAGCGCTTCTTACCATCACCTTTTCATGTCGCTTCTTAAAATACTTTTTATTCAAATCACATTTCAATAATTCAAAAGTAAATGGAATGTCCAGGTACACACAAGAATAGATGGGTGTTGGTTAAATGGTGATTTCTAAATGGAGTGAATTTTGAGCGGGAGTTTGTATTTTTCTGGAGCTTAAAATTAATTTTTTTTTTAAAGCGTATTTATTTTTTACCCGTTTTTCTCCCCAATTTCATGAGATCCAATTTGTCCCATCTCTGCAACTCCTGTACGAACTCGGGAGAGGCGAAGGTCATAAGCCATGCGTCCTCTGAAACAACCCTGCCAAGCCGCACTGCTTCTTGACACACTGCTTGCTTAACTCGGAAGCCAGCCGCCCCAATATGTCGGAGGAAACACCATACAACTGGCGAGCGAAGTCAGCGTGCATGCGCCCGGCCCGCCACAAGGAGTCGCAACAGGACAAGGACATCCCGGCCAGCCAAACCCTCCCCTAACCCGGACGACACTGGGCCAATTGTGCGCCGCTTCATGGGTCTCCTGGTCGTGGCCGGGTCTGTAGTAACGCCTCTAGCACCGTGATGCAGTGCCTTAAACCGCTGCGCCACTTGGAAGGCTGCAAGAAGCGTTTTTTTAGCAGAGAAGTTGGAAAGGACTTGAGCTGGAGCAGTGTGCAAGCATACATACTCTGCTCTCAGCAGACTGACCATTAGGCCTACCCTACTCTCAGCATAAACACCCAGGGGACTAGCCAGGCCATGATTACACCCCCACCCCCTGGGATCTAGGACCGCTATAACAGAAGGCAAGGTTCATGCTCAAGTGACTATCAGATCACTCCCCTCTCTCACATTCCCCTACTGGTTTGATATCAAAGGGGGCTTCAAACAGATTTTTTTATCCAAGCCTGCCGTGGTAGTGCTGTAGAAAGTGGTAATCACATCCCTTTGTGCGGTGAGGACCCAGAGATTAAAATCAGCCTTTTCTCCCAACTGAGCCACTCACATTAAATGATTCAAATGCACTGGGTGCTTTCAAGTTGGCAATACACTGTTCAAGGGCCATCCAGGCATGTTTGTGGTTTGCACCTGGTAATCACTGGGCAAATCGCTTGCCTTTTCAAAAGACCCTGTGGATCAAACAAGCTGTTCATAAACATTCCTCAAACACCTTAATCTTAAAGTAGCTACTATAACATTGATCAAATACTGATCAGATGATAAGTGGGTAAAAGTAAATCTTTCAATGTGCTGGTCCCACTTTACCAAAAGCATCTTAAGGCAAAGTTTATCGTTAGAACATTCATAGGAGCGTCGTTAAATCTCTGAGCTGTTTCCCAAAACCATCATTATTGTCACACTTGAAAACGTTCATAACGCCAGCCTCGGACCACTCGTACAACAGCTAAGTGTGTTGGATTATTTTTTGATCAACGCTACACATAGAAAATCATGGTTTATTTGTCTATACATGTGACCGCCGACAACGTCAGGACATGTTTTACAAAAATGTAAGTTGCCAGTGTCTTTGCAACAAACAAGCAATGTTTAAAAATATGCTTCAAATGAAAACCAAGACGACTGCATGAAAATATAAATAGTAGGACCAAAAATCAAATCAAGTATTGGTCGCATAGACGTGGTTAGCAGATGTTAATGTGAGTAGTGAAATGCTTGTGTTTCTAGTTCCAACAGTGCAGTAATATCTAACAATTCCCAACAACTACCTAACACACACAAACCTAAAGGGGTGAATGAGAATATGTACAAAAGTGTGTGGATGAGCGATGGCCGAGCGGCATAGGCAAGGTGCAGTAGATGGTATAAAATACAGTATATACATATGATGAGTAATGTAAGATATGTAAACATTTTTAAAGTGGCATTGTTTAAAGTGACTAGTGATCCATTTATTAAAGTGTCCAGTGATTATGTCTCAATGTAGGCAGCAGCCTCTCGGAGTTAGTGATTGCTGTTTAGCAGTCTGATGGCTTTGAGATAGAAGCTGTCTTTTGGTCCCAGCTTTGATGCACCTGTACTGACCTCGCCTTCTGGATGATAGCGGTGTGAACAAGCAGTGGCTCGGGTGGTTGTTGTCCTTGATGATCTTTATGGCCTTCCTGTGACATCGGATGCTGTAGGTGTCCAGGAGAGCAGGTAGTTTGCCCACGGTGATGCGTTGTGCAGACCGCACCACCCTCTGGAGAGTCTTGCAGTTGAGGTCGGTACAGTTGCCGTGCCAGGCTGTGATACGATTGTGCATCTGTAAACGTTTGCCAGGGTTTTGGGTGACAAGCCAAATTTCTTCAGCCTCCTGAGGTTGAAGAGGCGATGTTGCGCCTTCTTCACCACACGGTCTGTGTGGGTGGACCATTTCAGTTCGTCTGTGATGTGTATGCCAAGGAATTTAAAAAACTTTCCACCTTCTCCACTGTTGTCCCTTTGATGTGGATATGGGAGTTCTCCCTCTGCTGTTTCCAGAAGTCCACGATCATCTCCTTTGGTTTTGTTGACGTTGAGTGCGAGGTTGTTGTGTACACAGCTGTGACTATAACTGACGGGAATTCTCGTGGTAAGTAGAACGGCCGACATTTGATTGTTAGGAATTCTAGGTCGGGTGAGCAGACAGAATAGAGTTCCTGTGTGTTATGATCACACCATGAGATGTTAATCATAAAGCATACACCCCGCCCTTCCTCTTCCTAGAGGTGTGTATCTCTGTCGGCGCCATGCATGGAGAAGCCCGGTGGCTGGACCGATTCCGACAACATATCCTGAGAGAGCCATGTTTCCATGAAACAGAGAATGTTACAATGTCTGATGTCTCTCTGGAAGGCAACCTTTGCTCGAATTTCATCTACCTTGTTGTCAAGAGACTGGACATTGGCGAGTAGTATGCTCGGGAGTGGTGTGCCCGTTTACGAAGCCTGACCGGAAGATCGCTCCGCCTGCCCCTTCTGCGTCACCGTTGTTTTCAGTCAGCTGCGGGATTAGATCCATTGTCCTGGGTGGTAGTCCGAAGAGAGGATCTGCTTCGGGAAAGTCGTATTCCTGGTCGTAATGTTGGTAAGTTGACGTTGCTCTTATATCCAATAGTTCTTCCTGGCTGTATGTAATAAGACTTAAGATTTCCTGGGGTAACAATGTAAGAAATAATACATAAAAAAAACAAAATACTGCATAGTTTACGAAGAACGCGAAGTGAGGCGACCATCTCTGTCAGTGCCGACAGACAATCATACTGAAATACATTTCATGTTCAATAAATTGAGTTAAATTTTGCTACTTGTAGGCTACAGTGTTTCGATCCCATCAGTAGACACATGACGCCCTTAGCGACTGTTCTCTCTGCGTAGAGTTTTGGGAAATGCATAATACATCTCTACATCTGAAGTGGAAAAGATGCATAGTTAAAAAAAAACACTCGTAAGTCTAAGTTCCATTGTTACTGGGAAACCAGGGCATGGTTAGTCTAACTCCTGTGTGTCTGTGCTCGTTTGAGTGTTTATTATAAACAAGTGTCTGGCAACAACTTCAGTCGGAACCTTGATAAGACCAGGACACAAACACAGGCAGCACTACAGATACGGCTGGTCTGTGATAGGTCAGATTCCACAAACGGAAACAATCACAACTAATATGTTGTTATACATTACATATAAAATCTGCCATGGAATTTCAGCTACACAGAATTCAATTTACAACAGATTTAGGTCTGATTCATGTGGGTCTGTATGAAGCACTTTGAAGATACTGACTGCCATCTAACATCAAACTCATGCTTAATTACAGACTACCCTTATTCATAGATTTTTGTTACAAAAAACATCCATACATTAAGGAATTTTGGGCTTTCCAAGTAAAGCAGACACCCTGGTATGCCGTGTGTGTGACACACACATACAGCTTGGAGTCTGCAGCCCAGATGAAAGCACTACGCTAGGCATAAACTAGATAGAAGACATGTAGGGATTTATGAAGGGCTCCAAGCAGAAGATGAAGTTTTGTTTATCTCCTCCATTCTCTCTGGTGTCATGACTTTCACCTCCGCCTCAATGTATCAGGACAGACTGTCCAGATCTCAGTCCCAACTCAAACCCCTGTACTAACTCAACCCAGCCAGAGAACAGGACATTGGTTAGCTAAACACTGATTGACCTCTCTGCTCCTCTGCCTCAGCATTAATCACATACCTCCTCCAGTCCTGAATCCAGGGATGTCAAAGCCACCCACGCAGATCTCCCTCTTTCCATTATCACTCTTTCTATCCCTCTCACCATCATTCCCCATCACACAGACCAGTAACACTTTACAGTAAGTTATACTGTGCACTGTACCTCCCACACACCTCTATCAGGCCTACTGGAGCGAGCTAGGCAGCTTACTACTCAGTCCAGCTTGGGAACCCAGGGTTAAGCTCTCCGCTCACTTTACTCTGTTATTATACTGGTGCGTGTGCGCTTCGGGGGAGTCAGATTTTTTGGAGCAACGCGCACCTTTTGGTAACATATTATTTTACTTGCCAGTGTAACCTACAAAAGGTATTCCAGTTTGAGATGGTGTTGTAATGTAATAGCTCCGGTCTCAGCTAAAAATAGAATGTCATACTTTTTTGTCAAGAAAATAAAAAAATATCACACGGCAAGCAGCGGTCTAAATAAAATACCTTTTCGGGGGATTCTAATAATTTAATAAGGCTACAATGTTGTTTGGTTTATTGTTTGAACAGTCACTGAGATTATATTTATCAATGCAAAATAGGGTACATAGCCTAAAGACCGATAATTTGTTAGTTTGACATAGTGGGATCTTTTTGTGTCTAAAATGAACTAAGCGAGAAATGGTGGTGGAAACGCCTTTCTGCACAAATATTGATATAATAACCATCATATCAAAGTACTCTTGGAGTCATGTGATGATATGGTGTGTGGTCCACTACGATTCGGGAAGCCATGCAGTTTATTAGGCTTCAGATTAACTTCACAGGTTGGTGAAAGTGCACAGTGATCTTGTTGCTCCTGTTCAATAAATATTGATGGTCTTATTCTGGTGACAGGATGATTGATGCTTGACTGCCATTTGACAAATACAGTGGGGCAAAAAATAACAATACCTATTTTCACCATAATTTGCAAATAAATTCATAAAAAATCCTACAATGTGATTTTTTGGATTTTTTTTCCTTCTCATTTCGTCTGTCATAGTTGTAGTGTACCTATGATGAAAAGTACAGGCCTCATCTTTTTAAGTGGGAGAACCTGCACAATTGGTGGCTGACAATACTTTTAGGCCTACTGTTTCTGCGAGCTGTTGGCTAGAGCGCACGTGCAAAGACCAGAGCAGATACATTTGCTATTTTATTGAAAATGCAAATAGGAACACATTGAACTTTTGATTTTTTTAGTCGGTACATGACCCGAAAAAGTACATTGGGTGCACTACGTCCTCATGCACTGACTTTTATCCGCAGCAAGTACGTTTGGTGGAAACACTGTCCTCTTTGTAACTAGAACAGTAGTTGCTTTGAAAACTGTATTTTTCCCGCAATTGCATTTTGAGCAACGGTCATGTGAGACCCTTTACAGATAGCTGAGCATATGACGCACGTCACTACTTTACAGGAGAGGCATTTGAACCAAAAACCTTTTTTCAACCAAATACATTTTTGGGGGGGGACAAAATGCCTTCTTGAACGTGTGAGCTTTCATGTGCCTTAATAACAAACTCGTATGTAATCAGTAAATGTAAATAAAATGTGAAATCACAAAGTTCTTAAGACACTGAGAAAATACAGAATCTTGCCAAGCCATGATTGGTTGAGATGAGGGGGCTGGGACATTCATGAGAAAGAGAGACCATTCTGTCACTCAAGGCTTCTCTGTCAAATGGCAGATCCTGCTCTATGCTACTGCAGATATTTGAAAGATCCATTGTATTTACTAATATTTTAATCATGGACTACATGCAAAGTGTAGCTACAGCTTTAAATGCCAGTGGTGTCCTGAATAAAGCTGCTGGCATCGACAAAGCTCTGTCTTCTGTGGCTAAAGCAGTCTGGACTGGTTGAAGCCGAGTGGGAAGGATTATTTTGAAAGTGTTTCAGTCTGCCATGAATCATTATAATCCATAGACCGGTAAGAGTCCACAGTTAAAATGACAAGATAACTACTTTGAGACAATAACGCATGTAGCTTTCATTGAACATCTTCATTGAACAACATTTGAACATCTTGGCCATGTTCTGCTATAATCTCCACCCAGCACAGCCAGAAGAGGACTGGCCACCCCTCATAGCCTGGTTCCTCTCTAGGTTTCTTCCTAGGTTGTGGCCTTTCTAGGGAATTTTTCCTAGCCACCGTGCTTCTACACCTGCATTGCTTGCTGTTTAGGGTTTTAGGCTGGGTTTCTGTACAGCACTTTGATATATAAGCTGATGTAAGAAGGGCTACAAAAATAACTGATTTGATTGCTAGCTATTGTTAGCTATATTGCTAGCTAGTTAGACAATGGCATACTGGTGCCGTTGTAGCTTGCTTCATCCCGCAATGAGCCATTGTTTACAAATGGCCACTGTGGTCCGAAATAATCAAACACCATGTTACGTTATAGGGACACATGCTAAATTGGCTAACCACGATGAAATGATAGCTAAATAGCTATTGGATTATAGATTAAGGTAGTTTTTTTGCATGCTCTACTAACGTAAACTCACTCACTCACTTTTGTACATCGCCTTGGTCTGTACAACTGACCTTATTTTAGCACCCCAAAAACGTAATACTTCCAGATCAACTGTAATGTCAATACCATTGTAAAGCACAATTTCTCCCCTTTCCAACAGAATCAATTACATGACCTAAACGCTGCCCGTTTCTGCATGATTCAAGCATGCAATGAGCCCCGTCGGGTCTTTTAAAAAATGGCGGGTGGGGAAGCGAAACTAATGCCTGATAGTGAGAAGGAGAGATGTGTGGGAAAATTGCTTTTTTTCCACTCGATCTGTCCAACTTATCACCTTATCGCCTCTAAAATGTAAATAAAACACTAAAGAGTTTATATGTGTCATTACATACCTATTTGAAGGTTTGTGTCAAATTTGAATCGGGTTTTTAGGACGGTGCTAAAGTGATCTTCAGAAGTAAACAGCAAGCGGCTTTGAGAATGATGATCGCATGCAATGACGACGCAAAAAAATGACTAGGTATCCCCCTTTACCCCAATCACTGTCCATTTCTTGTTTTTAAAGGATGAGAGAAGTGCTACACCTGGTGGAGAGAGATTATAAGACAGAAATAGTTGCTTTATGCGTGCTGTACGTTACGACATGACACGTCACGATGTAACGGAGGGTCCGTTTTTTCAACTTTTCTCCAATACCATTACCATGTCGATCAACACTTGAATAGAAACCTAGTTCACACCCCAGATGTTGAAGTCAACACAGTCACTACAGTCCCATTAGTTTTCTTTACAGCCTCGTTTGAATGTTGCGGTTGCGCACATTTGTACGGAATGGGTTGAGTTTACTTTAGCTGGTTAGCCAGATTAATACTATTTACATCTAGCCAGCTGGTAATTATGAAGCTAAACGTTTGCTAAATCTAGCTAGTTATCTTGTGTCTGCATTGCCATTGTTGGGCTGGAAGCAGGTGTGTACAGGGCATTTTAGTACAGCTGTAGCAGTCAACAGGCAAGCTATAGGACTTCAATTCATGTTTTATCCAATTTTTCTGGAATTTGTCTTTCAGCATAAACCACCGGTACAAGATGATCAAGGGTGAACAAGCAACAATTCTGCAATTTTTTTCTTTGTAATTGAGGAGTTTATTGCTTGGACGTTATTGAATGAATGTTATTGCTGGTATGCAAGGTTTTAATGTTTTGTCTATTTGTGTCTGCTTTCCTCCTTCACAGCTTTAATTGCCTGGAGCCTGGTGTTGTTGTGGCCTTTCACTCAGATGGAACCAGGTTTCAGCTGCTGTACAATGTTGAAGTCCTTCCTCCCAGAGATGTGAAAGCATTCCCCCGGACTGGACACAACTCGGCAAACATATATTTTTAAGAAGACAAGGAGTTTTGCAATGAAAAGGCTATGGACATTCCATGTCCTGCTCCAAAGGACAGGACAGAAATATGCTCTCAGGCTAGATTTCTTTGTTCATATCATAACCTGCAGTTACTTTTAAGTTACTTAAAAGGATCTTATGATATAGGCCTAGATATTGTTTTTATCTAAACCTTTAGCTGTGTTCCAATACTCATACTAACATACTGTATACTAAATCACTTAATGAGTATTTACTACTATTCGAACACAGCTTTTGGTGTTTGTGTGTTTTACATTTTTCGTAATTATAGGCTACTATCTTTAGCACTTGAAATTAATAAAGTATTTTATTGTTGAAATATTTTCTGTTTTTTTAAGCACATGGCCATATTCGCATGTGTTCCAATGTGGATTATTTAAGAGATGGGTGGGTCTAAGGCTTTAGAGGGTGTGAACGATACTAAATGGCAGTAAACAATGAACAGCACTGTAGCTAAAATGGCGCCGGAAGAAATGGCAGCAGTTTTACAAGCGCCTAACCAATTGTGCTATTATGTGGGGTCTTTTACGTTATTTGTAACTTATTTTGTGCATAATGTTTCTGCAACCGTATCTACAGCAAAAAAGAGCTTCTGGATATCAGGACAGCGATCACTCACCTCGGATTAGACAAAGATTTTTTCTAAAACAAAGACGACGCACAAGACAATCTCCAAACACACCACAGGACCGACATCCCCGTTATTTGCAAAAGGAAGCGACGCAGGTACAGAGGACAAAGAGCCGGATGCCTGGTCAGGACCTGGAGTAGGCGACTGGGAAAGCTGCCGTTACAGTCAATACTACTCGCCAACGTGCAAGCATTAGACAATAAATTAGACGAGGTACGATCACGAATATCCTACCAACGGGATATCAAAACTGTAATATCCTATGTTTCACGGAATCGTGGCTGAATGACGACATGGATATTCAGCTAGCGGGATATACGTTGCACTGTTCATCATATATGCATAGTCTCTTTAACCATATCTACATACTTCCTCAATCAGCCTGACTAATCGGTGTCTGTATGTAGCCTCGCTACTGTATATAGCCTGTCTTTTTACTGTTGTTTTATTTCTTTACTTACCCATTGTTCACCTAACACCTTTTTTGCACTATTGGTTAGAGCCTGTAAGTAAGCATTTCACTGTTGTATTCGGCGCACGTGACAAATAAACTTTGATTTTATCAATGGGAAAGGTTCTTTATTATACTACAATAGGCAATTTAATACTGTAAATTGTTTGCCTAATGGGGTAACTTGGTGAGATAATGTTCAGAGAATCCATTTAGGAAATTTGGTGAAAGTATTCCTTTTCTCTGTTTCCCAAGGATTCGATTAATGTAGAGCAACTGTGAAAATCACAGCAAAATGTTTGAATGCCTTTTGCTCCTAAATGGGATTATACATTTATGAACCTTTAAAGCAGCATTACTTCCCCATGTTTCCTCCAACTACATATGCTTGTGCTTCTCTGAATGCATATCTCCCTCCTCCATGTGCACAGTGGGGAGAGGGAGTAAGTGGCTCGCTCACACAACAGCTGACAGCAAAACAGGGACAGGCATTTACTTTATTTTTTTATTTTTTTGCAGGAATCAACATAACGCATCGGCTATTACTGTAATGGTTCTAGTAAATAATGGTTTCAGTACAATCTACAGGAAAGTTTTGTCGCATAATCACAGAAAATTACAGACTTATGCTAAATGCTTTGGTGAGAGGAAGGCAATGTCAGTCATTTTCTGTTTATTGTCCCAGCTCTACATGTCTGACCTATTACCAGGTACTACCATAGGACTCAAAAAAAATGTCAGGCCTTAACCCTATTATTTTTCATTTGAGTAGTACACAGTGTATCCCATCCTTTTTTGGGACATTCAACTGTACAGTAAAAGTCTGCAATAGAACAAAGAAAAAGTTCTGAAAAAACAAATGCCTTAAAGGGTTTTAAAGGCAGACAGGAGACATGATGGAGCAGCAGTGGCATCCTTAACAAAGAGCTCAGAGTGAAACTAAAAAGATCCAGCAGCTTCGGGACAAGCAGGCAGACTTTGCTATCCTGCCTAGTTAATTGCAGGGTGCGGTGAGGCCGGGGCTCCCAGCTTTGTTGGTGGTGACAGAGCCAACTGTGAAAACCTCTGCATGAGCAGGCATGTTCTCACCCCCGGCCGGGAACCAGAGAAAGGAGAGGGAGAGGAGACACCTCCTTGAGCCTGGGGTTAGACTGCAGTCGTTCCCTCCCGTTCCTTTCCTCCTCTCCACAGGTGCCAACAAGAGAGCTCACAAAAAACAGCCTCAACCGCTCCGTCTTTCCATCCCTCCCCTCAAACTCTTTCCCTGCCTCTCACTCCCACTTGTTCTCCTTCCACTCTTACCCCCTTCTATTTCTCTCGTTCTCTCCCTCCCACCTGTCCACCCCCTCTCGCTCTTTCCCCATCTCTCAGTCTCTCCTCCCCTCTCGGTTTTTCTCCCATTACAAAATCGTTACATGCAAACACAGCCAACCCCCTCTCCTTTTTCTGTGGAAAGTTATCTAGCTAATGAACAGCCAGACCTACTGATCAGTGTTCTTTCTGTTCCGTGGTTGTTCTCCTGACGTGGCTAGTTCTCCTGAGGGTCAGCATGCTGCCAGCCAGCCATAGAGCCAGGCAGTACAGACCAGCCATGTCCCTCTGCTTCTCTCATCATCTCACACTATGTGTTACCATTTCAGCCTGCCTGTTTCCTGGGAAAAACACCCCCTCTGTATTTTTATTCATTATTTCACCTGGTCAACTGGCGTTTAAGCTAATGTTGAACTGATATGGATTACTCTTGGAGACAATGAGCATCGGGCTAATGTCTTGATGGGCTGTTGATACTGTTAAATAGAGTAATCCAGGAACAGATCTAGGTAAGTGTAAAAAAAAAAAGAAAAAGGTGTATGAAGTGAGTGTATGTTTTAGCAGAGAGGCCTCTGCTGCAGTGAGACTTGGTGGAGACCAGGGTGTGTTCACACCTTTATAATTACTGTCCCTATAGAGGACACCCTGCTGAGCTGACCCCTACCACACAGCCCTAACCTCTGCCTAGTCAGATAGCCATGGTGACCCCTGGGGCAGGGAAGAATGGGTCTGCCTGGTCATCTTGTTCCACCGAGTCAAGAGTCACAACACTCATTTGCATTAAGACTGACTGTCTCCAGCAGGAGAGGTATGAGCCAGCAGAGGAAGGCTCTGCACTGATAAGGTAATCACTTTTTATTTAGTTTGTCATTTTTCTTTTCAGAGGTAATCCCTTTCTTATCAAGGTGAACAAGAACAGGGATCACAGGTGTGTGTGTGTGAGATAGAAACAGGTTACAAAACAGTGATAGTTTGGATTCACATTGATAGTCAAACACACACACATTTTGTTTCAGTTTACCTTGGGCATGTGTTAAAGTGAGAGGTGAAAGGTCACTTATTCTGAAAAGATGGCACTGGATGGAATAGCAGCTGTTTTACGGGCTCCTGACCAATTGTGCAATTTTTTTTTTATCTGATCCTAACTTTTTTTGTACATAATGTTTCTGCCCTGATTTCCTATGACCGAAAAGAGCTTCTGGACATCTGAACAGCGAGGCGAATTACATACTGCACATTCCGAACCAGGCCCAAATCGGTCTTACCTCATTTCTACCAGCATGTCACCTGTGCAACTGGAGGCAAAAAACAAAAACTCTACATCACTTTTATTCCACACACAGAGACGCAAACAAAGCTCTCCCTCGCCCTCCATTTGACAAATCTGACCATAACTCTATCCTTCCGATTCCTGCTTAGAAGCAAAAACTCAAACAGGAATTACCAGTGATGTGCTCAATAAGGAAGTGGGCCAATGAAGCGGCTGCTCAGCTAAAGGACTGGTTTGCTAGCACAGAGTGGAATATGTTCCAGGACTCATCTGATGGCATTGAGGAATTTACCATATCAGTTATTAATAAGTGCATCTACGATGTCGTCCCCACAGTGACCGGACGTACATATCACCACCAGAAGCAATATATTACAGGCAACATCCACACTGAGCTAAAGGCTAGAGCTGTTAATTTCAAGGAGCAGGACACTAATCCGGACATTTAAGAAATCTGGCTCCACCCTCAGATGAACCATCAAACAGGCAAAGTGTCAGGACTAAGATTGAATCCTACTACAACAGCTCTGACGTTCGTAGGATGTGGCAGGGCGTGCAAGCTATCACGGATTACAAAGGGAAACCCAGCCGCAAGTTACCCAGTGACGCGAGCCTACCAGACAAGCTAAATGCCTTCTATACTCGCTTCGAGGCTAGCTAAACTGAACCATGCATGAGAGCTCCAGCTATTCCGGGCGACTGTCTGATCATGCTCTCCGTAGCAAATTTGAGTATGACCTTTAAACAGGTTAACATTCACAAGGCAGCAGGGCCAGACGGACTACCATACTCAGAGCACATGCTGACCAGCTGGCAAGTGGCTTGACTGATATTTTCAACCTCTCCCTGACCCAGTCCGTAATAACTACATGTTTCAAGCAGATCCTTGTGCCTAAGAACACCCAGGTAACCTGTCCTAATATTTAAATATATTTCTTAATTCATTTATTTTACTATGAGATGTGTATTGTTGTGAATTGTTAGATACTACTGCACTGTTGGAGCTAGGAACACAAGCACTACTCTACAACCGCAATACCATTTGCTAAATATGTGTATGTGACCAATATAATTTGATTTGAAATGACTATCGCGCCGTAGCACTCACATCTGTAGCCATGAAATGCTGGTCATGGCTCACATCAACGCCATCATCCCAGACCCACTCCAATTCGCATACTGCCCCAACATATTCACATATGACGTAATCCGTGTTGCACTCCACACCTTCCTTACCCACTTGGACAAAAGGAACACCTACGTGACAATGCATTTCCTTGACTACAGCTCAGAGTTCAACACCATATTGCCTTCTAAGCTCATCACTAACCTAAGAACACTGGGACTAAACACCTCCCTCTAACTAGATCCTGGACTTCCTTACGGGCCGCCCCCAGGTGATGAGGGTAAGCAACTACACACGGGGGCCCTTCAGGGGTGCATGCCTAGTCCCTTCCTGTACTCCCTGTTCACCCACGAATGCTTGGTCGTGCACGACTCCAACACCACCATTAAGTGTGGGCTCCTGAGTGGCGCAGCGTTCTAAGGCACTGCATCTCAGTGCTAGAGGCATCACTATAGACCCTGGTTCAATTCCAACCGATTGGGAGTCCCTTAGGGCAGCGCACAATTGGCCCAGGGTCGTCCGGGTTAGTTTGTGGGTAAATAAGAATTTCTTAACTGACTTGCCTAGTTAAATAAAGGTTAAATAAATAAAAGTTTGCAGACAACACAACGGTGGTAAGCCTGATCACTGATTACGATGAAACAGCCTATAGGGAGGAGGTCAGAGACCTGGCAGTGTGGTGCCAGGCCAACAACTTCTCCCTCAGTGTCAGCAAAACAAAAGGAGGGAGGTGATCATGGACTACAAGAAACGGAGAGCGGAGCACGCCCCCATTCAGGCGGCTGTAGTGGAGCGAGAGCTTCAGGTACCTCTGTGTCCACATCACTAAGTACCTGTCATGGTCCAAACACATCAACACAGTCGTGAAGAGGGCACGACAATGCCTCTTCCCCCTCAGGAGGCTGAAAAGATTTGGCATGGGTCCCCAGATCCTCAAAAAGCTATACAGCTGAACCATTGAGAGCATCTTGACAGGCTGCATCGCCTCTTGGTATGGAAACTCCTTGGCATTGGATCGTAAGGTGCTACAGAGGGTAGTGCATACAGCCCAGTACATCACTGTGGCTGAGCTCCCTGCCATTCAGGACCTCTATACCAGGCGGTGTCAGAGGAAGGCCCTAAAAATTGTAAAAGACTCCAGCCCCCCAAGTCATCGACTGTTCTTTCAGCTACTGCATGGCAACCGGTACCGGAGCGCCATGTCTGGGACCAAATTGCTCCTGAACAGCTTTAACCCCGAAGCCATAAGACTGAACAGATAATCAAATGGCTACCCTGACTATTTGCATTGACCCATTTTTATTTGCACCAGCTCTAAGCACACTCACTGGACTCTACCCAAACACTCAAATATACTACACTGACACTCCAAAACATACACACACTACCTACGGTCGCTAACACACACACGCATATTGATGCCACACGAAAACACACATACATTCACACGGTGCTGCTACTGTGTTTATTATCTATCCTGATTGCCAAGGACTTTTACCTCTACCTACATGTACATAATACATCACTAACCCCTGCACATTGACTCGGTACCGGTACCCCTTGAAAATAGTGTCATTATTGCTGTTTTATTGTGTTACCATTTCCTTTATTTCTACGCTAATATCTTACTTTGCATTGTTGAGAAAGAGATGGTAATTAAGCATTTTACAGTAAGGTCTACACTTGTAGTATTTGACAGCATGTGACAAATAAAATATGATTTATCCCAGTGCGTGGGTGAGGATTAGAAACACTGCAGCCATTGTGGTTTAACCGGCTGGGGCTCAGAGAACGAAACCAAAGACAACTTCACTGCTGTTGCACAATACACTAGAGGTGGTCTGTGATCACGTTGCACAAGGAGATACTTCACTAATGAATGGGGAAACTTTCCATTGAGTTTACTAGGGCCAGGTGCTCGTTTATATTATTATATAGGTCTAGCACAACACTGACTAATTCTAGCAATGAGATTAACCTACCAGCCTGCATGAACAAAAAAATGACAGTGTTCACTGCAAGCACAGACAGGTAGGCTACGGCTCACGCAAAATATGAGGCTACACGCCGTATTGGGTTCGACTTGTGTGAACAATGCCGCATTCAAAACAATTGGGAACTCTGAAAAATACGAGGTCTAATCATGACTTCGGTGATCTTCAGGTTGGAAAGTCGAGTTGGAATTCCGAGTTGGATGATCGAGTTCCCAGTTGTTTTGAACGCACTGAAGTCGTAAGTGGGAGATTTCCGAGTTCCCAGTTGTTTTGAACACGGCATACGTGGTGGCATTATAGGGTCTTAGCTGACAGAGCCAAACAAAGACAAAAACAGTGTACTCAGTCAAACTGGTCGCACAGCGCTCAAAGGGGCCACTTGTTCCGCACAGTGATCCAAAACTATTGTTGTTAGGATTTACACTCAAATGACACAGATTTTCCACAACCCATTTAGGCCCATCACTTGAGATGAACCAAAGTTACCTGAAGTGAGGCTTGCACTGACTGAACCTGGTGTTTTGTTTTTTTAAAGGGACTGGAGACATGTGTGAGTTTTCTGTATAATACAAAAAAAACCTTACTTGAGAAAGTACTTCTGTCCAGTTGACGTGTAGGCCATCTCCCATCCAGGAGGCAGGGGCAACTCTTCGGCAACATCGAAAGACTGGTGCCGGATGTGCGAGTGATGTACTGGGCTTGGAGTTGAATTGGCTCCCAATCCAAGCTGTAAGGACGCGGGCGAGGAATGTGACCGTACGTGTTGTACGGTGAGCCTGGGCGGGTGGCTGCCCGAATCAGTGCTCGACTGTCGGGAGTGAGATCCAGAATCTGGCTCCTTGAAAAAAGACTCGGGTAACATTTTTTTCCTCCATGAACTGGGTTTCGGGTTCATAACCGAATTAAAAAGCGCCTCAAGATCCGTATCAGAGTCCTGAGCGACATGGATAACTTGTTGTCCTGGCATTGGCTGCAGTGGGTTGCTCATTTTGGCTTCGTAGAAAAGTTACAACACAATACAGAAAATATAAAACGAAAACGTTTCGAGGCGAAGAGAGATATCAAACCTTGAGCTCTCTTTAAACGGTCATAAACCCTCCTCTGTGTGGACAAAAAAATAGTTATCACCTTGCTGCCGTCAAACTCGCGTTAAAACAATTCTGAAAGAGTTAGATTTGTTTTTTTAAACACTAAAATGTTTCCTTACATTAGAAAAGTAATAAGAACTGTACTTTCTCTTTGCCTCGGCCAGTTCGATAGCTCTTGTTGGTGCTGCCCGAACTTCACTCCCGTCCCAAAGTTTAACTCAACTTTTTACGACGCCTGTGTCAGCAGTCGTTCATGAATTATTCATGAGCTCCGGGGCGAGAGGGGTTTAGTACAGTTTCGTGATTACAAAACAATTTCTCAAATGACAAACTATTGATGGCGGGTGTAACAATTTTGAAAATGTTTAAATAGTTACAACTCAACGCCACAAAGTTGCGGAATAGAGTTGAGAGTTTGTTTTAGCAATAAATCACGGCTGCTTCGTTCTGTTACATTTGGAGATCATTTGGGGATGGTCTATAGGCCTAGAGACTATGAACTAAAACAATGTTAAGAATAGTTCAAGTTAGGCTCTGTGGACAGTTTTCCACTATCTGTCGATTGGACAAGTGAAATCATTTTGAATGTAAAGTAGTGAAAAAATTACCCATCTGTTGAATAATAACTTGAAACTTGTGAGGTTCTGAGATGTTTTGTCATTGCCCATATATAGTATGAAAGATAGGCTGCGCCCATGCCTGTCAGATGTAGGCTACCCTACTTTTCCCCCTTTATAGTGCATTTTCACTCCCACTTATTCAACACAGAGGTCAATTCTGTATAGTGTGTCCAGAGGCCTACATTAGAAAAAATGACAAAAACACTGTGCTTGTTATCATTTCATTACTATGTCAACAATGTACTTCCAGACATTCTGAAATTCACTAAAGCATCCCATGTATGTAACTTTAGTCTTTCACTTTTCCATGATTCATGAGTCTCAAGCTAATATTTTTTTTATGTTCAGAGCTTTCTCTGTGCACTTCTGTATCAGTTCTGCCCCACATTTTGATGTAATTAATTAAGACATTAGACTACTCATGGTGGATTCTATCCAAAGTTGTTTTTTAAAATCTAAAATATCCACTAATGAGTTATTCCTCGCAAAACCCAGACAAAAATAAAGACCATGATTTTGGAAAATGTCACGAAATGTAAACTATTGAATGTCTTTTTGGCAAAGGATTGTTGACATATACTTGAGATTTGTATCTAAAAACATGAGAAATAATTGATCAAAGTTGGCATATTCATTACATTTTGTCCTCACCCAGGCCTCCTTTAAGACTCCATAGAGCTTCATCTATAGGTGCTAAAAAGCAAATATTGATTTCGTAAGAAGCTTTACCACTTGTTCTGTACGATGAGTAGTATTTAGATTTTTTCAAAGTTTTACATTCATTTATGAATATAGAAAAATCGACATTTAGAAAAGGCATGTTTAAATATATTGTTTAACATACTATATTCTATAAGCATATCAAAGTTCAAGAGTGAACTTGTATAGTTATGATCCCATTTGTAAGCATTACCAACAGTGTGAATGTGAAAATGGAGTCACCCTCTGCTGGTTATTTGTAGGATGCTATGTTCAACTATATACAGTGCATTCGAAAATTGTTCAGACCCTTGTTACTTTACAGCCTTATTCTAAAATGGATTAAATTGTTTTTCCCACTCATCAATCTACACAAAATACCAAATAATGACAAAGCAAAAACAGCTTTTAAATTATTTTAGCAAATTTATTCAAAACAAAAAACTGAAATGTCAAATTTACATAAGTATTCAGAGAATTTCCTCAGTACTTTTCAGTACTTTGTTGAAGTACCTGGCAGTGACTACAGCCTTGAGTCTTCTTGGATATGACGCTACAAGCTTAGCACACCTGTATTTGGGGAGTTTCTCCCATTCTCTGCGGATAAACTCAAGCTCTGTCAGGTTGGATGGGGAGCGTTGCTGGACAGCTATTTCCAGGTCTCTCCAGAGATGTTCGATCGGCTTCAAGTTCGGGCTCTGGCTATGCTACTCAAGGACATTCAGAGACTTGTCCCGAAGCCACTCCTGCGTTGTCTTGGCTGTGTGCTTAGGGTCGTTGTCCTGTTGGTAGGTGAACCTTAGCCCCAGTCTGAGGTCCTGAGCAGGTTTTCAACAAGGATCTCTCTGTACTTTGCCCCGTTCATCTTTCCCTCGATCCTGACTAGTCTCCCAGTCCCTGCCACTGAATAACATCACCACAGCATGATGCTGCCACCAACATGCTTTACCGTAAGGATGGTGCCAGGTTTCCTCCAGACGTGACGCTTGGCATTCAGGCCAAAGGGTTCAATCTTGGTTTCATCAAACCAGAGAATCTTGTTTCTCTGAGTCTCTAGGTGCCTTTTGGCAAACTCCAAGCGGGCTGTCATGAGCCTTTTACTGAGGAGTGACTTCCGTCTGGCCACTCTACCATAAAGGCCTGATTGGTGGAGTGCTGCAGAGATGGTTGTCCTATTGGAAGGTTCTCACATCTCCACAGAGGAACTCTGGAGCGCTGTCACAATCGTGACAATCGTGTTCTTGGTCACCTCCCTGAGCAAGGCCCTTCTCCCCTGATTGCTCAGTTTGGCTGGGCGGCCAGCTCTGGGAAGAGTCTTGGTGGTTCCAAACTTCTTCAATTTGAGCATGATGGAGGCCAATGTGTTTTTGAGGACCTTCAATGCTGCAGAACATTTGTACCCTTCCCCAGATCTGTGCCTCGACACAATCCTGTCTCGGGAGCTCTACGGCCACTTCCTTCGACCTCATGACTTGATTTTTGCTATGATATGGACTGTCAACTGTGGGACCTTTATATAAACAGGTGTGTACCTTTCCAAATCATGTCCAATCAATTGAATTTACTACAGGTGGTCTCCAATCAAGTTGTAGAAACATCTCAAGGATGGTCAATGGAAACAGGATGCACCTGAGCTCAATTTTTATTCTCATAGCAAAGGGTCCGAATACTTATGTACAGTAAACACAATTTCTAAAACCTGTGTTCACTTTGTCATTATGGGGTGTGTGTAGATTAAATAAAAATGTAATCAATCTATTTTAAAATAATGCTGTAATGTAACAAAATGTGGAAAAAGTCAAAGGGTCTAAATACTTTCCGAATTCACACATATACAGTACCAGTCAAATGTGTGGACACACCTACTCATTACATGATAGCATGTAGAATAATAGTGAAGACATCAAAACGATTAAATAACACATATGGAATCATGTGGTAACCAAAAAAAGTGTTAAACAAATCCAAATACACTGCTCAAAAAAATAAAGGGAACACTTAAACAACACAATGTAACTCCAAGTCAATCACACTTCTGTGAAATCAAACTGTCCACTTAGGAAGCAACACTGATTGACAATAAATTTCACATGGTGTTGTGCAAATGGAATAGACAACAGGTGGAAATTATAGGCAATTAGCAAGACACCCCCAATAAAGGAGTGGTTCTGCAGGTGGTGACCACAGACCACTTCTCAGTTCCTATGCTTCCTGGCTGATGTTTTGGTCGCTTTTGAATGCTGGCGGTGCTTTCACTCTAGTGGTAGCATGAGACGGAGTCTACAACCCACACAAGTGGCTCAGGTAGTGCAGTTCATTCAGGATGGCACATCAATGCGAGCTGTGGCAAGAAGGTTTGCTGTGTCTGTCAGCGTAGCTACCAGGAGACAGGCCAGTACATCAGGAGACGTGGAGGAGGTCGTAGGAGGGCAACAACCTAGCAGCAGGACCGCTACCTCCGCCTTTGTGCAAGGAGGAGCAGGAGTAGCACTGCCAGATGACTGCAAAATGACCTCCAGCAGGCCACAAATGTGCATGTGTCTGCTCAAACGGTCAGAAACAGACTCCATGAGGGTGGTATGAGGGCCCGACGTCCACAGGTGGGGGTTGTGCTTACAGCCCAACACGTGCAGGACGTTTGGCATTTGCCAGAGAACACCAAGATTGACAAATTCGCCACTGGCGCCCTGTGCTCTTCACAGATGAAAGCAGGTTCACACTGAGCACATGTGACAGAGGATGGAGACGCCGTGGAGAACGTCCTCTAGCATGACCGGTTTGGCTGTGGGTCATCCGTCTTGACAATCTTAAGGCGTGGTCAGAGGAGTGTTCAGGCAGGTGTATGGGAGTTGCCATCTGTGCGACTACGGTGGAGAGTCCAGACCAGGTTTCCACCGTGCGCATTCCCTCTGAATATGCCGATTTGGCTATCGCCTTCAGTAAAAGGAAGGCGACCCAATTACCACCCCATCGTCGAGGGGACTGCGCGATAGACCTCCTGGAGAACGCTGCACTTCCTAGAAGTCACGTGTACCCATTGTCCCAGGAGGAGACTGTAGCTATGGAGACATATGTTGCTGAAGCGCTGGGACAGGGGTACATTCGGCCCTCCGCATCACCCGTCTCCTCAAGGTTATTTTTTGTGAAGAAGAAGGAGGGAGGTCTGCGTCCGTGCATTGATTATCGAGGTCTAAATTCCATCACAGTGGGGTTCATCGCTACGGCGGTGAAATCATTTCACGGGGCACGCTTCTTTACAAAACTGGACCTGAGGAGTGCGTATAATCTGGTGCCTATCAGGGGAGGAGATGAGTGGAAAACCGCATTTAGTACTACATCTGCCCATTATGAGTACCGCGTCATGCCATATGGGTTGAAAAATGCTCCAGCCATCTTCCAATCCTTCGTAGATGAGATTCTCTGAGACCTGCTCGGGCAGGGAATGGTAGTGTGCATCGATGACATCTTGATCTATTCTGCCACAGGCGCGGCGCATGTGTCTCTGGTGCATAAGGTACTTGGGCGACTGCTGGAGCATGACCTGTATTGCAAGGCGGAGAAATGTGTGTTCTTCAAACAGGCCGTTTCCTTCCTGGGTTATCGTATTTCCACCTCCGGGGTGGTGATGGAGTGTGACCGTGTTACAGCCGTGCGTAATTGGCCGACTGACCACGGTGAAAGAGGTGCAGCGGTTTTTAGGGTTTGCCCGGGGTTTTGGTCAGGTGGCTGCTCCCATTACCTCACTGCTGAAGGGAGGACCTGTGCGCTTGCGTTGGTCAGCAGAGGCGGGCAGAGCTTTCAGTTGTCTGAAGGAGCTTTTAGGATGAAGGATGCAGGTAACGCTAATTAACTTATCCTCTGCAGCAGAGGTAACTCTGGGTCTTCCTTTCCTGTGGCATTCCTCATGAGAGCCAGTTTCATCACAGCACTTGATGTTTTTTTGCGACTGCACTTGAAGGAACTTTCAAAGTTCTTGAAATTTTCCGGATTGACTGACCGGATTGTAATGATGGACTGTTTCTCTGCTTATTTGAGCTGTTCTTGCCATAATATGTACGTGGTCTTTTACTAAATAGGGCTACCTTCTGTATACCACCCCTACCTTATCACAACACAACTGATTGGCTCAAACGCATTAAGAAGCAAAGAAAATCCATAAGTGAACTGTTAATTAACAGGTGTGCCTTGTTGAAATGCATTCCAGGTGACTACCTAATGAAGCTTGTTGAGAGAATGCCAAAAGTGTACAAAGCTGTCATCAAGGCAAAGGGTGGCTACTTTGAAGAATCTCAAATATAAAATATATTTTGATTTGTTTCATACGTTTTTGGTTACTACATGATTCCATATGTGTTATTTCATAGTGTTGATGTCTTCACTATTATTCTACAATGTAGAAAGTAGTAAAAATAAAGAAAAACCCTGGAATGAGTAGGTGTGTCCAAACTTTTGACTGGTACTGTATGTATACAGTGCATTTGGAAAGTATTCAGACCCCTTGACTTTTTCCACATTTTGTTATGTTCCAATGTTACAGCCTTATTCTAAAATTGATTAAATAAACGTTTTTCCTCATCATTTTACACACAATAACCCATAATGACAAAGTGAAAGCAGGTTTGTTGAAATGTTTGAAAACATATTAAAAATAAAAACCAGAAATACCTTATTTACAGTGCCTTGCGAAAGTATTCGGCCCCCTTGAACTTTGTGACCTTTTGCCACATTTCAGGCTTCAAACATAAAGATATAAAACTGTATTTTTTGTGAAGAATCAACATCAAGTGGGACACAATCATGAAGTGGAACGACATTTATTGGATATTTCAAACTTTTTTAACAAATCAAAAACTGAAAAATTGGGCGTGCAAAATTATTCAGCCCCTTTACTTTCAGTGCAGCAAACTCTCTCCAGAAGTTCAGTGAGGATCTCTGAATGATCCAATGTTGACCTAAATGACTAATGATGATAAATACAATCCACCTGTGTGTAATCAAGTCTCTGTATAAATGCACCTGCACTGTGATAGTCTCAGAGGTCCGTTAAAAGCGCAGAGAGCATCATGAAGAACAAGGAACACACCAGGCAGGTCCGAGATACTGTTGTGAAGAAGTTTAAAGCCGGATTTGGATACAAAAAGATTTCCCAAGCTTTAAACATCCCAAGGAGCACTGTGTAAGCGATAATATTGAAATGGAAGGAGTATCAGACCACTGCAAATCTACCAAGACCTGGCCGTCCCTCTAAACTTTCAGCTCATACAAGGAGAAGACTGATCAGAGATGCAGCCAAGAGGCCCATGATCACTCTGGATGAACTGCAGAGATCTACAGCTGAGGTGGGAGACTCTGTCCATAGGACAACAATCAGTTGTATATTGCACAAATCTGGCCTTTATGGAAGAGTGGCAAGAAGAAAGCCATTTCTTAAAGATATCCATAAAAAGTGTCGTTTAAAGTTTGCCACAAGCCACCTGGGAGACACACCAAACATGTGGAAGAAGGTGCTCTGGTCAGATGAAACGAAAATTGAACTTTTTGGCAACAATGCAAAACGTTATGTTTGGCGTAAAAGCAACACAGCTGAACACACCATCCCCACTGCCAAACATGGTGGTGGCAGCATCATGGTTTGGGCCTGCTTTTCTTCAGCAGGGACAGGGAAGATGGTTAAAATTGATGGGAAGATGGATGGAGCCAAATACAGGACCATTCTGGAAGAAAACCTGATGGAGTCTGCAAAAGACCTGAGACTGGGACGGAGATTTGTCTTTCAACAAGACAATGATCCAAAACATAAAGCAAAATCTACAATGGAATGGTTCAAAAATAAACATATCCAGGTGTTAGAATGGCCAAGTCAAAGTCCAGACCTGAATCCAATCGAGAATCTGTGGAAAGAACTGAAAACTGCTGTTCACAAATGCTCTCCATCCAACCTCACTGAGCTCGAGCTGTTTTGCAAGGAGGAATGGGAAAAAATGTCAGTCTCTCGATGTGCAAAACTGATAGAGACATACCCCAAGCGACTTACAGCTGTAATCGCAGCAAAAGATGGCGCTACAAAGTATTAACTTAAGGGGGCTGAATAATTTTGCACGCCCAATCTTTCAGTTTTTGCTTTGTTAAAAAGGTTTGAAATATCCAATAAATGTCGTTCCACTTCATGATTGTGTCCCACTTGTTGTTGATTCTTCACAAAAAAATACAGTTTTATATCTTTATGTTTGAAGCCTGAAATGTGGCAAAAGGTCGCAAAGTTCAAGGGGGCCGAATACTTTCGCAAGGCACTGTACATAAGCATTCAGACCCTTTGCTATGAGACTCAAAATGTAGATCAGGTGCATTCTGTTTCCATTGATCATCCTTGAGATGTTTATACAACTTCATTGGAGTCCGCCTGTGGTAAATTCAATTGATTGGACATGATTTGGACAGGCACACACCTGTCTATATAAGGTCCCACAGTTGACAGTGCATTTCAGATCAAAACACAGTGGCCTCCATCATTCTTAAATGGAAGAAGTTCGGAACCACCAAGACTCTTCCTAGAGCTGACCGCCCGACCAAACGGGGAGAAGGGCCTTGGTTAGGGAGGTGACCCGAGAACCCAATGGTCACTCTGACAGAGCTTTAGATTTCCTCTGTGGAGATAGGAGAACCTTCCAGAAGGACAACCATCTTTGCAGCACTTCACCAATCAGGCCTTTATGGTAGAGTGGCCAAGTGGAAGCCACTCCTGAGTATAAGGCACATGATAGCCCGCTTTGAGTTTTCCAAAAGGCACCTAAAGACTCTCAGACCATGAGAACAATATTGGTCTGATGAAACCAAGATTGAACTTTTGTCCTGAATGCATGAAGCATGGATGTGAAGCATGGTGGTGGCAGCATCATGCTGTGGGGATGTTTTTCAGAGGCAGGGACTGGGAGACTAGTCAGGGTAGAGGCAAAGATGAACGGAGCAATGTACAGAGAGATCCTTGATGAAAACCTGTTCTAGCAGGACCTCAGACTGGGATGAAGATTCACCTTCCAACAGAACAATGAACCTAAGCACACAGCCAAGACAATGCAAGAGTGGCTTAGGGACAAGTCTCTGAATGTCCTTAACCCAGCCAGAGCTCAAACTTGAACCCTATCTAACATCTCTGGAGAGACCTGAAAATAGCTGTGCAACAACGCTCCCCATCCAACCTGACAGAGCTTGAGAGGATCTGCAGAGAAGAACAGGAGAAACTCCCCAAATACAGGTGTGCCAAGCTTGTAGCGTCATACACAAGAAAACTCGAGTCTGTAATTGCTGACAAAGGTGCTTCAACAAAGTACTGAGTAAAGGGTCTGAATACTTATATAAATGTGGTATCAGTTTTTAATTTCTTTTAATTTAGCAAAAAAAAGAAAAGACACTTTGTGTTATGGGGTATTTTGTGTAGATTGATGAATGGGAAAAAAACAATTTCATACATTTTATAATAAGGCTGTAACCTAACAAAATGTGGAAAAAGTCAAGGGGTCTGAATACTTTCCCAAAGGTACTGTATATAATATTCAACAATATATGTAGAATAATTAGTCAAACATTTTATATTTCAATATTCATCAATGAATGTAAAAATATGTAATTGAAATCCAAAACACTATTTATATTACAGAGCAAGGGGTAAAGCTTCCTATGACACCAGTTGTTGCTTGGTAGTAACTACAGATTCTGTGTTCTCCATTCTGGAGTCTTAAAGGAGGCCTGGTCAATATCAACATGTCATAAATATGCCAACTTTGATTAATTATTTGACAATTCAGATTTGAGATACAAATGTGAAATATATGTCAACAATCCTTCCTCCAAAGGATTATTCTACGTATTAAATTTCATGGAAATTACCCAAATTATGGTATTTTTTGTCTGTGTTTTGTGAGTAATCACTAATGTTATGCACAGAGTAAATATGCCTTTGGCTCACTCAGTTGCTGAAAATATCAACATTAGGCTATCGTAATGCAGCAGGTTAAATCTCTACTTAGTGGGCTGAATTATGCTCCATGTCCATGAATGGTTAAGAGATTTCTTACATTTTTTAAATCAATTAATAGAATTATGTTACCCAGGTGGTGGCTCTTCAGGGTTGTAACCACAGTGTGAAACTGTAACACAGCCCATAATAAAAGCAACCAGAAGTCCCTTGTACTCCACAGAGGGTGCAGCTGTCCTTTGTAATGTGAAATTCTGAGATGGCACCGATTAAACCAATTTCTTTGGACAATTTCTCTGTCCTCAACAATGTACCAACCAAGCAGCCAATCCACTCTTCAGTCTGGATGGCCTGGCCTGTGTTCACTGGTACATGTCCAGCCTCAGACCACCAACCCCATAATGTTACAGAGGTTGCGCACCTACAACATCCTCAGACCAACAACCCCATATTGTAGCATCTTCTCCAAGACCAAAAAGTAAACACTTTCCTCTGGATTGGAAGTTTTTTGGTCAAGAGGTAGACTATGTATGGGTGCAGAACGTTGATGTAACACAAAATAAATTATATGTATATTTGTATTGCCACAGCTGGACTAGTACAGTACAGCCACAACCTACGAGTCATTCTGATGTAACATTTGGGTAACACTGCATGCCCAAGCCCGAACCCAAAGCTGTCTGACATGCCAGGGAAAACCCCGATCAGATAGTGAACAGGGATTGTATTCAACCACACAACATTGACTACATCTACAGCATTTGAATTGAAGGTCAATATAGAATAAAAATTATTATGCAAGAGTCAGTTTCTCATTAAAGGATTAGAATGAATCCACTTGTTCACATTGCTCATTCTCATTTGTAGCTGTGCCTGAGATTCTGATTCACACACACAGCTCTAACTGTCGCCAAGGTAGGCTCTCTGGCGATGTGCACCTGTCTCTGAGAACAGCTGACTTTGGCAGAAGTTCAGCTGATGTCTGACAGAGAACCCCCTGCCCCCTCCATACACCCTGATAAACCCACCTGTCACTAAAGAAACCCTGACCTCTACACCAGCCCCATCGCCCTTCAATAGTCTGGGGTAGAGGCAGACCTATGGGATACAGTCAGTAAAGGTTTACTTACGTAAAGGACGCTGGGTTTTTTGGTGTTGTGTTGAAGTTGTTTGTGTCATGCCTCTAATTAGCACTACATCTTTTTTTTAATTATTATTATTTTACCCCCTTTTTCTCCCCAATTTTGTGGTATCCAATTGTTGTAGTAGCTACTATCTTGTCTCATCGCTACAACTCCCATACGGGCTCGGGAGAGACAAAGGTTGAAAGTCATGCGTCCTCCGATACACAACCCAACCAAGCCGCACTGCTTCTTAACACAGCGTGCATCCAACCCGGAAGCCAGTCGCACCAATGCATCGGAGGAAACACCGTGCACCTGGCCACCTTGGTTAGCGCACACTGCGCCCGGCCCGCCACAGGAGTAGCTGGTGCGTGATGAGATAAGGACACCCCTACCGACCAAGCCCTCCCTAACCCGGCGATGCTAGGCCAATTGTGCGTCGCCCCACGGACCTCCCGGTCGCGGCCGGTTACGACAGAGGGACTCTGATGGCACAGCTGGCGCTGCAGTACAGCGTCCTTAACCACTGCGCCACCCGGGAGTCAGCACTACATCTTATGCACTTTCATCATGTTCTATAACAATTACAAGCTTGTAATTGTATCATTTTAGCGTTGTAACATTGTTTTAAATACCGGTATGTAATATGTTATTTTTAAAGGCTACATTCGACTGACCTAGAACTGTTCTTATACACATCCGTTTTCTTTTAATGCGCTGATCCAATAACTTTTAGTATTCAACCACAAATAGCCATTAAAGTGCAGATGGTTCCAGGAAGTGCAGTAAGTTGATGTACAGGAAGCACCTGTGTAATATCCTCTGCTGATCTGTAACAATGACTTCACACCAACAAGACTCCCACCTGGGTGACCTCTAACCTTATTAGAGGACTTTAAAGTTTAAAGGTTTTCCTATAGACAAATGGTAGAATTCCTCCCCCACTACATTGTAGACGTATGCCAGATCTTACAAAGCCTGGATAGGTATTTAATACATCACATCAGCTACTGTTATGATATTAGGAGGTTAGCGTTAGGACATAAACAAGCACTTCCACACCCCATCCCCAGGTGGCAGCACCAACCATTAAGGGCATTGCTCTGCCAGGAAGGCTTGATAAGCACATCAGGTGCAGGCAAATAAGGTGATCGTCAGTTGGTGTCTCAGCTTGCAGAGTCGTGAGGCTTTCGTTTGGGCATGCCTGTTTGTAGTTTTCTGTTTTGTATGCTTATTTTCGTCACCATCTGAACAAAGGGACTTCCGAAAATCACGAATTATAAAGGGGAAACCAGCCACTATCCCACCTGGACAAAAATAATACCTATGGTAGAACGCTGTTCATCGATTACAGCTCTGCTTTCAGCACCATCGTTGCTGAGGTCTAAAGCCTTGTTCACACTGCAGGCCTTAATGCTCAAATCAGTTTTGTTTTTCAAATCTGTTTTGGAATACAGGCTGTCCAAACAGCATGTTACAAGTGACCAAATCAGATTTGCGTGTGTTCAGACAGCAGTCATTTGCTGATATACCTACGCTAGTCGCTGTAGTAACGACGGGTGTGTGCACAGTGGTCTAGGCTGATTGGTGGTGGTACTCGTGCTTCCTATCACTCAGAAGATCTGTAACAAGCTAAGGTGACAACAGTGCCTGCCATGGACGTTTCCCAGTTGTTTAGAATGTTTCAAATTAGAAGTGTAAGAACTTTTAAGGCCTCAAAGGATAAGATGACCCAACTTTCAAAATGAATCCTAACTAGCTAGCTATGTATACTGTAGTTGTTTAGCTTTTTAACCCATTCACTAATTTGTTTGTAAACAATTAACAAGCTAGTTAGCCATCATGGGACCATACTTGTGAACATAAGCAACCGTTTAAATCTAAATGGGTTTTCCAGCACAAAATGCATATCAGCCAATGAAAAGCGTCTATTTACTTGTATGTGACCGAACACCAAATTGTAGCTGGTCCCATCAGATCAAATCAAATTATACTTGTCACATGCCCGGAATACAACAGGTTTAGACCTAACCGTGAAATACTTACTTACAAGCTCTTAACCAACAATGCAGTTCAAGAAATAGAGTTTAGTTTATTCAGTAAATATTTTCTTAAGTAAAAAATCAAAAGTAACACAATAAAATAGCAATACAGAGGCTATATACAGGGGGTACCGGTACCGAGTCAAAGTGCGTAATTTGTACATGTAGGTAGGGGTAAAGTGACTATGCATATAGATAATAAATAGGGAGTAGCAGCAGTGTATGAAAGATCTTAGACTTTATATCCACCAACAAAAGGCATTTCTTAAAATGGGTCAACCCTAGGCACAGAGGGATATTGTAAACCTACAAAATCAAGTTTTTTTTGTTCTGTTGGTCTGTAACAAGACGTAGTGTGCCAATATTGCAGTGATGCATCCTTGACTAGGCTACTAGCTACTATTTACGTTAAAGACAACGTTTTCGCATATGGCAAAATCCCATGTTTCTGTTGATCAGTTTCACACACATCCATTTGCTTTTATTGGAAAAAGATAAGAGGTCCTTACATGTAAGTTTATAGCACATCATTAAAAAAACTATAGGCCTTATGGGTTTGTCAAACAGTAGTCATGTAGGCCAGTGGTTCCCAACCTTTTTTGGTTACTGTACCACCTGCTGAATTTTGCTCTGCCCCGGAACACCCCTGAAGTACCCCCCTCATGTGCATTTTACCAGTAGGCCTATGGTCTTGAGTTTTCTGAAGTCCTAGTACCTCTGGTTTGGAACCACTGATGTTGGCTATGATTGCCATCGCTTCACGCTGGCACACACTGCTAAAGCTGTTGACTTGCAATCGATAGTGCACTTTAACCGTGGATTCGAGCCCCCCTCACAGCAAGCATTTTTGTTGAGGAAAAAAAAAAAACTGTTCACTGCTGGTACTTACGCTCGATTCAAAACTCATGTGATTAAGTGGATGATTATAATAATGCATAGCAGTTAGCCTGCATGTAAGTGTAGCCTACATAAGAATATACTAATGAAAGCCAACCGTCTTCCTACATTAAGACCGAGTGGCGCAGTGGTTTAAAGGCACTGCATCACAGCCCGGGCTGTGCCACAACCAGCCGTGGCCGGAGTCCCATAGGACGGCGCACAATTGGCCCAGTGTCGTCCGGGTTAGGGGAGGGTTTGGCCGGTGGAGCTTTACTTGGCTCATCGCGCTCTCGCGACTCCTTGTGGCGGGCCGGGTGCCTACGGGCTGACCCCGGTCTCCAGTTGAACGGTGTTTCCTCAGACACATTGGTGCGGCTGGCTTCAGGGTTAAACTGACGAGTGTTAAGGTAAGTGGGTCATGTTTCGGAGGATGCATGACTCCACCTTCGCCTCTCCCGAGCCCGTTGGGGAGTTGCAGTGATGAGACAAAATTTTGAGTCCTGCAGATTCACAATAAACTTATTCAATTTTTAAGCTATTTTTAAGCTATTGGCTGTAGGTTCCCCTTTTCAACACTAAGTGCTTGAACTTGGGCAGAAGCTCGCCGGAACTGAAAACTGGCACCTAAAATGTTCTACTGCTTGAGTTCCTGCATCTTTTCGAAAATATTAGCTCAAAAGTATTGTGCAGTTCCTGCACCTAAATATTAACAGTACCGGCACCCAAAATGAGTACCGGCACCTATAGTGCTTTCAGAAAGTTGTTATATACCTCCTTGACTTATTCCACATTTTGTTGTTACAGTCCGAATTCAAAAATAATTAAACATATTTATTTTCCCCCACCCATCTACATACAATAGCCCATAATGATAGTGAAAACATGTTTAGAATTTTTTGCTAATGTATTGAAAATTAAATACAGATCTCATTTACATAAGTATTCACACCGCTGTGTCAATACTTTGTAGAAGCACCTTTGGCAGCAATTAGTTTTGAGTCATCTTTGGTATGTCTGTATCAGCTTTGCACATCTGGATTTGGGTATTTTCTCCTGTTCTTCCTTGCAGATTTTCTCAAGCTTAAGCTTAAGTTAGATGCGGAGCGGCAATGAACAGCAATCTTCAAGTCTTTCCACAGATTTTCAAATGGGATTCAAGTCTGGGCTTTGGCTGGGCCACTCAAGGACTTTCACATTGTTGTTGTAATGCCATTCCATTGTTGCTTTGGCTGTATGCTTGGGGTCATTGTCCTGAAGGTAAATTTTCGCCCCACTCTAAGGTCGTTTGCACTCTGAAGCAGGTTCTCATCAAGGATTTGCCTGTATTTGGCTCCATTCATTGTTCCCTCTATCCTTACCAGTCTCTGCCGCTGCCCCATAGCATGATCCTGCCACCACCATGCTTCACGGAAGGGACGGTGTTAGATGGGTGATCAGCTGTGCCTCCAGACATAGCGCTTTACATTCAGGGCAAAGAGTACAATTTTTGCCTCATCAGACCACAGAATATCTTGTCTAATGCTCAGTCTAACTCGTGCCTTTTTGCCAACTCCAGGTGTGCTGTCATGTGCCTATTTCACAGGAGTGGCTTCAGTCTCGACACTCTCCCATAAAGCCCATATTGGTGAAGTGCTATAGGGACTTGTCCATCTGGCAGGTTCTCCCATCTCAGCCAAGGAACTGTAGTTCTGTCAGAGTGGTCAATGGGTTAAAATCAAATCAAAGTTTATTTGTCACATTGACCTTACAGTGAAATGCTTACTTACAGGCTCTAACCAATGGTGTGAGAAAAAAAAGGTGTGTGTGTGTGTGTGTGTGTGTGTGTAGGTAAGTAAAGAAATTAAACAATAGCAAAAAGTCATTTGAAAAAAGAGTAGCAAGGCTATATACCTGTTAGTCAGGCTTATTGAGGTTGTATGTACATGTAGGTATCGTTAAAGTGATTATGCATATATGATGAACAGAGAGTAGCAGAAGCGTAAAAAGAGGGGTTGGCGGGTGGTGGGACACAATGCAGATAGCCGGTTAGCCAATGTAAGGGAGCACTGGCTGGTCGGACCAATTTAGGTACTATGTACATGAATGTATAGTTAAAGTTACTATGCATATAAGATAAACAGAGAGTAGCAGCCGTGTAAAATAGGGGTTGGGGGGTGGCACACAATGCAAATAGTCCGGGTAACCATTCTTGGTCACCTTCCTGACCAAGGTCCTTCTTGCCCGGTTACTCAGTTTGGTTGGACAGCCACCTCTAGGCAGTCTGGGTAGTTCCATATTTGTTCAAGACCACTGTGCTCTTGGAAATTTTCAACACTCCAGAAATGTTTGTTTTTTTACACTTACCTTATATGCTTCATCACAATTCTATGTTGGAGACTTAAAGACAGTTCCTTGGACTTTGTGGTATAGTTTCTGCTCTGACATGTGTTGCGGGTTGAGAGTTCTTGAGTTGGAACTAAAAGTAAAGGGAATACTTTTCTTCTGCTGGGCTAAGTAATATCCATTCCTATGCAGTCAGACATTTATTATGCAGTAGATGATGCAATTAAAGTCAGGACACAAGAGGGCGCTCTAACTTTGGTGTTGGACTAGGAATCAAGGGACTTCTGAGCTGGCTTCATTATCAAAACAGAGTCACTTGAAAAAGTGAAACATTCTCACATTCTACTGCTCTAAGATATCCATTCTGATGGTAGTAACATTTTGGGGGCTCATCTGACCAGAGTTGTGGATCGTGAAAGAACCACAGCGACAAGCATGTGGAGACCAGAGCAAGGTAGGTTTCACGAAACAAAACAAACTGGCAACAGACAGAGAACATAAGTATAAATACACAGGGGATAATGGGGAAGATGGGCGACATCTGGAGGGTGTCTGGCATGACCAGATACTCGTAGTGACTACTGGCCGTGTTGAAGGCAGTCTTCCACTTGTCCCCTTCCGGTATCTGCACCAGGTGGTAGGCATTCCATAGGTCCAGCTTGGAGAACATTGTGGCCCCCTGGAGCTGCTTGAAGGCCAAGGAGATGAGAGGTAGCGGGTAGCGGTCCTTCACCGTGATGTCGTTGAGACCCGGGTAGTCAATGCACGGGCGCAGGATTCTTGTCCACAAAGATGAACCCTGCAACTAGGGAGTCCTCAATGTAGGTCTCCATAACCTTGGTCTCCGGACCCGACAGAGTTCAGTCGCCCCCAGGGAAGTGTGGTGCCTGGACAAGGTCAATCCCGCAGTCATATGGTTGGTGCGGGGGTAGCGAAGTTGCCCGTGCCTTACTGAACACCTCCCGGAGGTCCTGGTACTCCGCGGGAATGGTGGAGAGGCCCGGGGCATCTTCCGAGCCACCAGGAAGACATCCCGGGGCAGGCTGTGCTGACTTCAGGCAATGTGCGTGGCACCGGCAGTTCAGTCAATGAGGGGATTGTGTTGCTGGATGGGAACCTGAGAAGACTTAAAGAGCAGTAACTGGATCGTCTGGCACACGTAGGTTGATATGGGTGGTATTGTGGGTCACCCGGCCTATAGAGCTCAGGTCCAGTGCTCTAACGTCCATGGGAATGGAGTGGGGCAGAGTGGGGATATCCAGCTCGGGAAGCCAGGGTAGCGTCCATAAAGCTCTCATCAGCCCCAGAGTCAATGAGTACCCGGAGAGATTTGGACTGGTTCCCCCACAGCAACATGGCATGAAAAGGGATGTGAGTAAGAGGAGAGGAAAAGTTTTCCGTATGGCCCACCAGAGTTATCGATCCTACCAGACGGTGGATTGTTGCGCCCACACCGCCATGGCCCAGGCGAGTGCCCTCCCGGACATCAGTGTTTTGACGTACACTATTCTCGAGTGGTCCAAGGGGTACAGAGAAGGCTGCAGCTCGAAAATGAGGGACCACTGGGAGAGAAAAGCCCGGGAGGTTCCGGAATCTCCAGCGTAGCGCTCCAGAGAAGCGGGGTTCTCGGGACACTGGGGTAGGCTGGGAGATTACTGGTGTGACCCGCTGCCCAGTGGGGATTCGGCGGAATTGCTCCAGCAAGGTATCGAACGCATGGTCATGGTGTTCTGTCATGGTATGGAGTCCATCCATAAGACCTTGAAGTAACCCCTTGTGTCTTCCAAGGGTGGCTCCTTGCAGGGAGACAGCATTGTGGAGCTGGTCTGAGTCTGCTGGGTCAGTCATGGCCAATTTGTACTATCAGGTTTCAGCTATGACCCAGATGCAGACAGTGTCAAAGAAACAAAAAGTTTATTTCTAGTACAGGGGCAGGCAAACGACAGGTCAAATGCAGGCAGAGGTCAGGAATCCAGAGAGGGTGCAAAAGGTCCAGAACGGCAGACAGTCTCAGGGTCAGGGCAGGTAGGGGTCAATAATCCAGTGAGGTGGGGCAAGGTATAGAATGGTAGGCAGGCTCAGGGTCAGGGCAGGCAGAACAGTCAAAACCCAGGAAGGACTGGAAAACAGGAGCAAGAACAGACGGGAGCAGGGGAACAAATGCTGGTAGGTTTCACGAAACAAAACGAACTGGCAACAGACAAACAGAGAACACAGGTGTAAATACACAGGAGATAATGGGGAAGATGGGCGACACCTAGAGGGGGGGGTGGAGACAAGCACAAAGATAGGTGAAACAGATCAGGGTGTGACAAAAACGGTTGAACCAGCTCAAAGAAGAGCAGTTATACAAACTGGCAGCTGTCCTGAGTGGGAAAATGTTTGTAGAGGCTCCCACTGTCACAGGGGCTAATGAAGCAGAAATGTATGACTGCATTGTGAGATACATGAACAGTAAACAGCTGAGTCAGGGGGGAGATAAGGGCAGTTGGTCAGCTGTCTTTTCCCCAGGATCTTGGCACCCAGCAGCTGGGGAACACCCTCGACTACACAACCGCCAGAGAGAAGAAACGGACTCCATCGCATGGCAATGAACAAGGACAACGGGAGTCAACAGGCAACAAACTCTCAGACACACCAACGTGCAGTGGCCATGTGCAGGTTCCTGAGGACGTCAGCAATCCAGGGACCTTACACATGCCTCCCAGAGTGTCAGACATGGCAGCCCTTCTGCCACAATGTGAATTTAAGGTCTTTGGTGGTCAAATAACCAATTCACGTGCTGATGTGAGTTACAGTAGCATTTGTAAGCAAATTGATGAGGGACCAAGAGCAAACAAGACCCCACAGCAATTTGCATATATGCTTATTGGGTTGAAACAGCGCATACAGTGCTGGCCACGAGGGTGCAGACACACTAACATATGACAAACCATTGGCCAAGTGTGTGTTCATTCGCACTGTATATCAAGGGTTCAGTGTCAAACATGCAAACATCAGAAGTGATTTAAAAGCATATGTATCTAATCTTAAGGCTAAAGATGATTTCTTCCTAGATCTAATCACTAAGTCAGCAAGGGAGGATGCAGAAATTCAAAAGTGCATTTGAGGGTCTTACAAACAACGCTCAGTAGCTGCTAATGTATCACACCAAAGTGATGGGGATGAAAGTGCGACAGAACAAAACCCTAACCAAGGTCACATACAAGGAGATGTACAGGCAAACAGAGTAGCCATCCAAGAGTTACCTAGTCAAGTCCCAGCCATCGCAAAGAACCCGGAAAAAATGATCAGACCAAAAAGTGAGAGTGGACGGTATGCTGACTATGGTAGAAAACACGGCAGTGTCTCTGAAGGAGAATGAGGGTACATGTAACAACTGTGTGAAACAAGGTGTTACATTTAGATAAATGTATCCATTGCTTCCGCTTTGGAAGGGCTAGTCACCGAGCAGTGGCTTGACTGCTGAAAGGACAGAGACTGGGGAACTGGAGGAGGTCTCAGGGTGGGGATGACCAGTGACCTCAAACATGGGAATGTCCCCTCCGGGAGGTATTTACTGACCAAACTGGCACTACAACAATGTCTAGTGACAGAGACTTATTCACACTTTATTCAGAAGATGGACAATACAGTGATGGGCAAAATACAAAATACATACTGTAGCACAGTTAATTGGGGGGCAAGTGTTTACTATCATGTGTCATGGATGGAGTGTCATGTGAGGCACATGAGCCGCACAGAGGTCAGCATAGCGGTATTTTTTTTATAGAGAAAACACTACCCACCATTTACATTCAACCCATTGACACATTACTTAGAGATAAAGGACACCTCAATGGGGCAGCATGCAAATGGAACCAGGGTACCCTTCAAGGGGTGGATTGAGGTGCTGGTGGATATCCAATAGTACCAAATATGGATGGTTGGCTATAGAACCCTCATACTCAACTCTGGACCTCGAAGCCAGTTCCCCTGTGTTTTTTAATTGTTCCCCTCTAATCAGGGACTGATTAAGACCTGGGACAGCAGATGGGTGGAATGAATTATCAGGTAGAACAGAAAACCAGCAGGCGCCGGACCTCGTAGGGGAAGAGTTGAATACCCCTATTATAGAGGTTCCCATGCTAGTGAGCCAGAGATCTGTTGACTTCCCACTTGTAAGCTTAATGTTATTAAGGAGCTCATAAAGGAAGGTGGTGAGCCACAACAAAATGGGTTTGACTTGAGTGCTCTTCACGGAGAAGCTATGAATGTGAGGAAGAACACAGCTGACAGGGGTTAACACAGTGAACTCTATGGCCACCAACTGCATAGACGAGACAGAATTTAGCTACACAGTTAAGTGGGCAAGCTAGGGATGTGAAATGGGCAAGATAGGGATGTGAAATGTAGAGTCAGAGTTCTGGCAAAAGGGGGTGCCTAATGATGTTTGACCCATATGTTATGTCTCATCAACCAGAAAGACTTGATGTCTACCCCAGTATTGTAGAGTTGCCAGCAGGAGAGTCAACATTTGTGAAAATCAAAGTGCAAAATTCATCACAACATGATATCTGGCTTGCATCAAGACCATGTCAAGGCAGTACTGAGTCAGTAGTTGATCGTCCCTGTGCCCGTTTACCTTACCCCTCAGGGAGACCAGAAGGCTACACTCTTTACCATGCAGACAGACCCAGCAGCAAGTGATGGCACCAATGACAAATCCAACAGACCCCAAATGCAACGTGTGAAATGGCATCCCTCAGTGAACTTCAGTCATCTAGATGCAAGACAGGAGGAAATAGTAAGACAAATGTTGGAGGAATCAGGTGTGTTTTCTGAGATTGATGGAGATATAGGTTGTGTGCCAGAGTTAAAACTTGAAAGTGAACCTACGTGATGATAGACCTGTACAGAAATCATACAACTCCATTCCAAAACCATCGTACAGGGAAGTGAAGGAATATTTGCACGCACTACTGGATAACTTGGGAGGTTTCTCATGGTTCTCTATTCTTGACCAAGACTCTGCATATCATCAAGGACTTGTTGCAGAAGAGTCAAGACACCTCACAGCATTTAGTACACCATGGGTATGAATGGGTTAGGATCCCATTAGGCTTGATGAATGCCCCAGTGGCATTTCAGAGGTGCATGGAAGAGACACTTCAAGGAATTAGAGATGAATGCTGATCACCCTATTTAGATGATGTGTTGTGTTACTCCAAATAATCTGAAGAGCATGTGGAAGATCTAAGAAAAGTCCTCAAACAGACGCGTGAACATGGAATCAAGCTTAGGCCTGCTAAGTGTGAGCTCTTCAAAAAGGAAGTGAGACACATTGGCCGCATGGTTTCCAGTGAGGGAGTATGTATCGATCCAAAGGACCTGGGGGCAGTGCAGGTGATTAAAGAAATATCACCCAGCACAGTGGGAGAGGTGTGGCCTAGGTTACTATAGGTCCTTCATATAAGATGTCTAGAGACTCGCAAAACCAGTGTATGAGCTGCTCCAGACCGACAGAGAAAATACAGTGGAAAGCAAAATGTCCAAAAGAACATCAAAATCCAGAGGATAACCAAAAACAAAATATTCAGGTCAATTGCCATCAAAGATGCCAATTAGAATGGACAGAAGCCCACCAGGCCATTGTAGACAGGTTAGTGGATGTAGTTACCCAATCCTATCCGTTCACCCTACATAAAGACGCCTCCAAGGAGGGTCTTGGTGCAGTACTCTACCAGAGGCAGCAGGGAATGCTATGAATTTTAATGTCGTGGACATTCTACACAGAGACACTCAAAGTCAATCTTCATGAATCATTGTTTATTAACAGTTAACTGGAGAGGTTCCAACAAACTTGATGCACCATAGTACACCTTTATCAGGAGCTCTTCCTGGGCAGTCCCGTTAGATCTCTTATATACTGGTCACAGACACGTTACATAGGCATAGTTCACTGTTTGGTTCCAGCATGTGTCTGGCACCGTCTCCTATCTTAACTTCTAGAACATATTCCGTGAGTTCTGCCCGATGGTCATAAGGAGGGGGTCATGTCACCCCCCCCCCCCCTCGCCCCCGCCCCCGTATCTTTACCAAGCACAGGCAGGAACCAAAGATTATTTATGACACTAAGACAATATTAACATTTTCAAAGCTGTCTCTTCACAAGATACAATGTTCCATAACAATAAGTTATGGGTCGAGAACCTTGTCTCCAGCTGAAAATAATGCCCAAGAGGATGATCACGGCATCAAGGAAGTGATGAACTTCAAGTTAAAGGGGCGACAGCAAACAGACACAGAGAAAAGGCAACTGTGTGTGAGAGCCAAACACTTATGCAATTGTGGACAAAACTGCAGACTGAGGATGGAATCATTTACAGAAGGGTTGGTGACAGGAAGCAGTTAGTCATCCCTTTAAAAAAAAATCACTGTTTTGAAACACCTACATAATGACAATGGGGGATGTGGGTGCAGAAAAAAAGTCACTCACCTGGTGAGAGAGTGATTTTACTCTCCATTTATATAACAGGAAGTTGAGGACGATGTCACAAAGAAATGTAGTTGCATCAAGCAGCAAATATCAAATGCGCCACAGAAAGCTCCAATGGGCAATCTCACAGCAAGTGCTCCCTTTGAGTTGGTCTCAGTGGACTTTTTGCACTTATAACCCCCCTACTAGGTTCTGAGTACATCTTAGTATTAGTCGATCATTTCACTAGGTTTACACAGGCCTACGCCACTCGCAACAAGTCTGCAGATCCTCAGAGGCTCCACCACGATCAAGGCTGTACATTTGAAATACTCTTTGGAGCCTTCAGGAGCTGGCAGGAGCTGGCACAACACCATATCATCCCCAGGGAAACTCAGTGGAATGGATTAATTGCACCCTTCCCGAAGAAAATAAATCACAATGAAAAGACCACTTGCCTCATACCGTACATGCATACAACTGCACTCGTCACGAAGCAACAGACTTCTCACCACACTTCCTTCTCATTGGCCAGCCACCCTGCCTGCCCATTGACCGGTTGTTTGGACTCAATCAGAGTGATGAACAGGTGTCACCCCCTGTCTAGGCTCAGAACTGGGCCACCAAAATGCAGGAAGCTTACCAAGTTGCATCTGAAAACATTAAAAAGTCCTCAGCTAAAGGCAAAAGACACTACGATCATGGTGCAAAGGCAGTGGCCCTCCAACCTAGAGACAGAGTGAAGAATATGTCAGAGAGAGGAGGGCCGGGTAAGAAGCGGGCCATACATAGGGTGGTAAGATAAGATTGGGGAAGGACCTGTCTACAAGGTGAAAAGGGAGAATGGTGCTAAGGGCAACAGAGCGATCAATCGCAACATGCTGATGATAGTGAACGACTTAACTGTAGAACATGAGACCTTGGATGAGAGGAAACAGCCTGCTATAAAAAGAACATCAAACACAGAACATGGAGATGGGGATGACACGTCCATGCCTCATACCAAACTCTACCACCCACTCTGCCAGTATGTATGCCTACTTACTAATGTCAGCAGTGTGGCTAATATCGATACCAGTACCGAAACCTATACAGAACACCAGACATACCCGCTCAGTTATAGACTTAATGAGTAATAGCAGGAGCCATTATTTAAAGAGCAGGAGAGTGTAGCAGATTGAAAATTCTTGAGTTAGAACTAAAAGGGGATACTTTTTTTTATTTTGCTGGACTGAGTCTATCCATTTCTATGCAGTAGTAGATGCAATTACATTCAAGACACAAGAGGGAGCTCTAACTTTGGTGTTGGACTAGGAATCAAGGGAGTTCTGAGCTGGCTTCATTATTAAAACGAGTAACTTGTAAAAGTATGCTAGACATTTTTGGAATAAATCATACCTACTTAGATTTTTCTGTGACAAACGATGAATGAGTTATCGATGTATACAGTTTTAAATGCCATTTTATAGATGTTATGTATTTTTAACATGTCAAACTGGAATTTCTACACATAACAAAGGTTGTAAAAGTATGCTAGACATTTATAGAATAAATCATATCTAGGTTGATGTTTATGTGACAAATGGTGAATTAGTTATTGAGTTTTATCGGTTTAAATGGCATTTTATAGATTTTATGTATTTCTATCAAGTCAAAACTGGAATTTCTACTCAAAACAAAAGTTGTAAAAGTATGCTAGACATTTATAGAATAAATCATATCTAGTTTGATGATTCCGTGACACACTGTGAACTAGTTATTGATTTTTACATTTTAAATGGCTTTTGGCGAATGTCTGTTGAATGTCCATCAATTAATGCAATGCAACGCCTACGCGTCTAGTCGCGCAGAACCTCAACCACACACTGATCTAAGTCCGTTTTGTGGTTCCCCTATGATGATCTAAGATATGCCTTACAGACAAATTCTAGCATTTAGCCGTTATGGACCCAATACGAAATTGTTAACCGTTTAATGTTACAGTTACTTTCCAGACATATTGTCCTAGTTCAATTTTGGCGCGTAGTTAATTGAATGGACTGGATTGGATACATAGCTACATGTATTTTATTCTGGTGACATGATGATCGATGCTTGGCTGCCATTTGACAAATACAAATCTTGCTCTTTTGTCTATAATAATCTCATCATGTAGTAGACTACACCCGCACTGTTTCTGCAAGCTATTTGCTAGAGCACACATACTAAAACAATGGGAATAACCACAAGTTATTTTTTATGTGCACTACATCATGCACAGCTTTTAACCAGCAACAATTACATTTGATGGAAAAATCTTTGGTTGGAAAATGCACATATGGTTATGTAGATTTTAGAACATTTGACTGAAAATCTGTTGCCAATTGGAAGGAAACCTAGCTAGTGAAGTGGTTTGTTCATAGAATTCTTGGCAAAAATGTACTCACTATTTTTTTTTAGATGGCAATATCTAAAAATCCTGTAAACAATTTAACAACATTGCTTTATAAAATTCTAAGTAACATTCAGCCACTCATACTCTTTTTGTAAAAAATCATTCAAAGTCATGGAATACATTAGTCAGGCACGCATAAGGCTAAAAACATGGACAATCTATATCCATAATGGCTCATTTTAAGTCTACCTTTGATCTGAATCTTTCCGAAGTACCAATGTAAACCATTTGATTGATGTAAAACAGAGAATGCCCACATTCTGAATCCTCTACATAATAAAGTGCACTGTTCTCTCACCCACTACTCATCTTCCTCTACAATTGATCCGCCAAGAGAATCAAGGCTATCCAAACGATGTCAGTACAATTTGAAGGTGTACAAATTAAATGATCAAAGATTATGAATGCAACAGCACTGCATGATTACGACTGAGGGCTTTTGCCAAGTACTGTTTCTACAAGGCTAGAAAAGGTGCACCAGTAAACTCTGTCCATACCACATAGAAATGTCCAAAATGCCCTCCCTCCCACCTAATTCTGATATGGTTATTGTGATAGCTTTATTACTTGACAATATTTGATCGCCATTAGCTAAATTCATTAGAATAGCAGTGCCTATCAGTGTATACATCTCAACACCCTAGTGCAGCCTCCTTGTCCATTTCCCTGATCAGAATAAAACTGCATAGGGCACAGATTTTCCAAACATTTAATCCAGATCAGAATTATCCTGTGTTGTTTCAATCCTGATCCCCCATTGAGTTCCCACTTCGTTTTAGAAAGACAATATTTCACCCCCAAATGTCATGGGATCATATAAAATGATATTTATTGTGGCATATGAGGTGGTATGTAAGAGCAAGGAGGGGCCACATCTGAAGGGGGAGCAGAATTTAACACAGGATCATTTCAATCAAACTGTGCCCAGGTGATAGCATTCTCTCTAGTTGACCGGTGCCATTCATCTTTCACTTATCCGGATTTCCCACCCAGATCCGAGCAGATGCAGTAAGCGCCAAAACTATTGGGACCGTGACAAATATTTGGTTATTTTGGCTCTGTACTCCAACACTTTGGATTTCAAATGATAAAATGACTGAGGATAAAGTGAAGACTATCAGATTTAATTTGAGGATATTTTCATCCATATCGGGTGAACTGTTTAGAAATTACAGCAATTTTTGTACTTAGTCCCCCAATTTAGGGGATTCATGTGTATTAATGTAGTCAAAAGTTTAGTATTTGGTCCCATATTCCTATCACACAATGATTACATCAAGCGTGTGACAACAGCATTTGTTGTTTATTTCGATTGTGTTTCAGATTATTTTGTGCCCTATATAAATGAGTGGTAAATATTGTAATGTCATTTTGTAGTCACTTTTGTTGTAGATTGTTTTTTTCAATTATAGGCTTGAATGTTTAACACTTCTACATTAATATGGATGCTACCATGATTACGGAAAATCCTGAATGAATCATGAATGCGAAAGAGTGCGAAAGTTAGAAGCACAAATATCATACCACCCAAAAAATGCTAACCTCCCATGTTATTTTAATGGTGAGAGTTTAACAAGTCTTGGGGGAATGATATTTGTGCGTCTTAACTTTCTCACTCGTCATTATTTACAATTAATTCAGTACTATCCAAAATCATGGTAGCATCCACATGAATGTAGAAGTGTTTAGAAACATTCTATTCTTATTTACAATAAAAGTGACAATGCATTATTTCCCATTCATCACCTGATATGGATGAAAATACCCTCAAATTAAAGCTGACAGTCTGCGCTTTAACTTCATAGTCATTGTATAAGTGCTGGAGTACAGAGCCAAAACAACAACAAGAATTCACTGTCCCAATACGTTTGGAGCTCACTGTATATGGAAGGAGATGAGAGGTAACCACTTTTGGCAATAGAGCTGTATTCTATGTGACAGATGCCCATCTCCTATCCCTGATGCAGGGTAATCTGTAACACCCTCTGCTGGCAGGACTCGATTCAATGTTGAAAAAAATAAAATAAATGTCAGGTTGGACCCTATTTGCTGTTACACAGGGTTCCAAGGTCAGGGAATAGAAGCCTGTTTGATGTTGACAGGGATGTGTGTAAGAGGGACTATTTGATGTTTGAATGCTTTCAGATCAGTAAAGTCCCAGTTCAATAATGTACACAGTTGTGTCAGTGGGGGAACCCTATTTTTAGGGCATTCCCCTGACACCGCCTGGTATAGAGGTCCTGGATGGCAGGAAGCTTGTCCCTAGTGATGTACTGGGCCGTAGGCACTACCCTCTGTAGTGCCTTGCGGTCGGAGGCCGAGCAGTTGTCATACCAGGCAGAGACGCAACCAGTACTCTCAATGGTGCAGCTGTATAACTTTTTGAGGATTTGAGGACCAATGCCAAATAGGTGTTGTCGTGTACTCTTCACGACTGACTTGGCGTGCTTGGACCATGTTAGTGTGGCAGCGAGTGGGTCAGTGCACTGAGGATGTGTCAGATCTCCTTCCTGTGGTCCAAGTAGAGCTGCAGCAGCAGCTGGTTCAGCTACTCTGTGAAGGCCAGCACTGAGTCCTGAAAGTCCACCTCAGGAATCTACAACACATACACACACGGTTCAGGGCAAGCTTCATACTAATGTTCATTCCAAACTCAAAATGAACAGTTTCCCAGACTCATCCGAGAGCTGCTTCAAAATGAGTGTGCTTATGTAGAGAGAAAGTCAGTGAGTGTGCTAGCTGTAGAAAGGGGATAGGACTCTCTGTAGCCATTCACAATGAGTTTGGAGCTCTCGGTGAGCAGATAAAATGAGTCCCTCCACACCATGCTGTAAGGTTTCTGCGTCAACACTCAGCTTCCCTGGAGAACACGTTTAGAGGAGGGGAAACTAGTTGGCTACAACAGTCTACAATGTAAAAATGGTTGGACAATGAAACAGAATGGATAAGATGTTTTGTAGGAAGGTTTATGAAAGCTTGGAAACTGATACTTACTGGCAGCCCCCTCATAGATCTTAGCATTTGTTCCCTTTCACAGGAACTCTACCTTTATTCGCTCAAATTCACAAACCCCTGATGAGGAAAACATAGCTATGCTAGCTAGCTCTCAAAATAGTGGCAATGCAATGGTCCTGTTACTCCTGTCCAGAGAGAACCCCTAACACCTACCCCACCTAGGCATAGATATGCACACTCCCTCGTCTATATGGAATTTTCACCATTTGCTATACCAACTGTCATTTCAGATCCACTCAAAGATCTATAGCTGGGTTAGGTTGCTATTGGACAGTAACAGTACAGTTTACAGGCAGAAGTAGCTAGGTAACTAGCCGAACAAAGACAGATTGTCCTGGCTGCCTGTTGCCTATCAAGCTATGTTTTTATTTAGACTCATAATATAGCACTGTATTCGCTTGAAAGCACTACCGAATCTAGCATTTATTTAGCTAGTCACATGACGACAGCTGGTAACAACCTAGCTAGCTGTAATGCTACTAGTCAAAATATTATTTACCCGCAGAGGACACACTTTTCATGCCACTTCGATCGTGATTTTTGTAGCAGGTGTCATATATACATATATTCATACACATAGCTCATATATTATACAGCGCCAAACTTATCCGCTTGACTCAAGTCATTGCACGCACCCCTGTTCGAACAGGAAGCACCCTACCCCCAGCCATAAACTGCCAGTTTCAGTTCCTCTTATCTCACGACCCCAGGACACACAGACATTCCATTGCATAAACACACACACTTCATCCCCCCTCTACTGGTCGGGTGCCCAGAGCAGAAGATTCTGCTGTGCACCATTGGAGCTCCTGCTCTGGCTGGAGCAGGCCCGCCTCCAACTCTTCGGGACCAGTCAGAAGACCACCACGACAAGACTCCACCTACATCAATCTATGTATAAAAACTGTTGTAACCTTTGTCTAAGCCCTTTTTCAGCTAACTCCATTTTGAGTTATATGAATCAGGTCCGTGCACGTTAAAACTGCAGGACAAGATATCTTTTGACTCAATAAACTGCCTTTTTGTTACAACTGAAATCCACTCTGTCCAGCATCCATGATTTGGTCTCACTCTCCTGTAAGTAAATCATCAACACAGGTAAGGAGAACATTTTCGCTGATCTAACTCTTTTCCTAAAATGAATCTGTTTCCGAACCTGCTACGAAAGCACTTACCCACTGAGTCCACCTCTGGCAGAAACCCCAGGTACTCCATATGTTTGTCACATGACACCAACAGCATCATTAAACGTTATACAGTCCAACTCTTATTGTGCTAAGTCGACATATGTACCAAGCTACAAAACAATGAAAAGTTGACTTCTATCATTTAGCTAGCTAGTTTGGCTAATCAAAGTCATATGACCAGGATAAAATTCCATCGCCCATAAAATGAGAAAGAAACAAAAACCCAGTGGAAAAAGGTTCTGCATCACTGTCTGGTGAAAATACAGGACATTCTAATGTCATGGCTGTTGAAATTATCACTATTCATCACAATAGGCCACACTAACACCAGGCACTTGAGGGGCTTAATATTAGACAAAGTCTCTCATCTTAAAGAGTGATAACAACCTAGGCAATCTAACCTTGATGTCTGGAAGCTGAGGAAAACACACTTTTCAAGAAGCCTACGCTACATACACATCTCCACTCCACTTCTACAAGTAGTAGAGGTATGTTTTTCTTTACTGAACTAAAATATAAAATGCAACATCCAACAATTTCAAATATTTTACTTAGTTACAGTTCATAAGGAAATCAGTCAATTTAAATAAATTCATTAGGCCCTAATCTATGGATTTCACGACTGGTAATATATATACAGTCCATTCGGAAAGTATTCAGACCCCTTCCCTTTTTCCACATGTTGTTACGTTACAGCCTTATTCTAAAATGTATTCAATATTTTTTTCCCCTCAATCTACACACAATACCCCATAATGAAAAAGCAAAAACAGGTTTTAGAAATGTTTTCAAATTTATTCAGACCCTTTGCTATGAGACCTGAGAGCTCAGGTGCATCCTGTTTCCATTGATCATCCTTGAGATGTATCTACAATTTGATTGGAGCCCACCTGTTGTAAATTCAATTGATTGGACATGATTTGGAAAGGCACACACACCTGTCTATATAAGACACACCAGTTTATATCTACAGCATTGAAGGTCCTCAAGAACACAATGGCCTTCATCATTCGTAAATGGAAGAAGTTCGGAACCACTAAAGGGTAGAGCTAGAAAATTCAAGCCCCTTGGGTGCTGCCATAGTTACATTAGAAGTGCCCATCCAAGAAGCTAAAAGTCATTGGCCACAGATAAAATGACATCAAATCACGTTATATGTACAGTAGCTTGGATTGGACTTTCAAAATCTTAGCTAGCAGTCATCATCATGGATCAAGTCGACAATCTACTGGCAAATCCTTTTTAATCTTTGTCAAACTAAGATAAATAATGAAGAGAAATTATAGATAAAACATATCAGTGCTCATCGGCCATTGGACATAAACATTACACAGCAAGTTGGAAATCGTGACAGTGGCTAACTGCAAGCATTGCAAAGCAATCACTAGCCTGATATTCAGTGGAGTGAATGTGTGGTCCCAAATTTGACATTAAAGGGGCTTTTTTCCAAGATTAAAATGCTAAACATTCATCATTGGCTATGCTGTCAATAAAGCATGATTTGTGCTGCGCTCAAAACAAGCTTGGTCGCAAATGGGTCTTCCAAATGGTCAATGACCCCAAGCATACCTCCAAAGTTGTGGCACATTGGTATAAGGACAACAAAGTCAAGGTACTGGAGTGGCCATCACAAAGCCCTGACCTCATTCCTATAGAACATTTGTGGGCAGAACTGAAAAAGCGTGTGTGAGCAAGGAAGCTTACAAACCTGACTCAGTTACACCAGCTCTGTCAGGAGGAATGGGCCAAGTTTAACATTTTAAAGGTGTTGTGGTTCGTTCCTTGTTCCTTGTCAATCATTGGCTCATTGGTGAAATCAGCAATTAGACTATATCTTTATGTAAATCAATCAAAACTTTTATTAATGCAATTGCAGACAGACGTTGACAACGGTAACATAGCATGCATGTTTCCGAGTAAGTTCTGCAAAATAGGAAAGGTTCCGAGTTGTTTTATTATGCTTGCAGTCAGCCCCTAGTGATGTAACTGCCCACGTCAACACCTTCTACTCATGAGACCAGGCCCATGCACACACAGCTATACAAACAATAGTTTCATTGTTATCTAAAGGCTCATTAGTAATTGTCCACTCTCCAAGTTGATTTACAGTGGTATGTCTGACTAGTGTCTTACCTCTTTCACTCCCCTGCAGGGTTCTGTGTCTATGAATCTCTCTTAGCCTTGAGGCGCTTTCTCACAGATACCCTGTTTTGACTGCAATAACTCACAGATACCCTGTTTTGACTGCAATAACTCACACATCTCTCAGACCGTTTCTTTATAAGAGGCAGAGACTATAAAAGAATAGTAGAACCATTTAAAACCTTATAATGAATACATATTGGTAAGCTGTAGTTCATGACCCTATAAAAGTAGTGGGGGAGGGGTCTTATAGCCCTTCCCCTTCTATTAATACAACATAAGCATAATCAATTATTATAATACATCAAACATTTGGTGCAGCCCCTATCATGACCCCAAGGTGAACCCCATCAAAGGCAATGCTACCAAATACGAATTGGGTGTATGTAAACTTCTGACCCACTGGGAATGTGATGAAAGAAAGAAAAGCTGAAATTAATCATTCTCTTACTATTATTCTGACATTTCACATTCTTAAAATGAAGTGATGATCCTAACTGACCTAAGACAGGGAATTTTTACTAGGACTAAATGTCAGGAATTGTGAAAAACTGAGTTTAAATGTATTTGACTAAGGTGTATGTAAACTTTCGACTTCAACTGTGCTTCTCTGCAGCTGCCACCACAACATTTATTTTCTGTGGCTTATAACCATTGCTATGAACGCTAAGAAGCCAACATTATTGAAACATATATCACTCATTGGGCTATCCTTCTGTTCTGGCACAGCTCGACTATTCACAGGGATCCTCTCAGAATCACTCACCCTTGATCCACACTCCTGTACTTTCTTCACTGCCTCAGCATACGACACCTTCTGCACTACTCTGACCTTGGCCACCTCAACCTGCCTCTCTCGCACCGGACACCTCCAATCCCCAGCAACATGGGCACCCCTACAGTTGGCACACACAACTTTCAACCGAAACTACACATTCCTCTGCCCCATGTCCTCCTACACACTGTGCATCTTCCTCCTACACAGTGCTGCGACATGCCCATAAACATGACACCTATAACACCACAGTGGATTTCTAACAGCATAATTCATATATCCTAACATTACTTTGTCAGGTAAAGACTAAATCAAAGCTCAAAAGAACACCTCTATTTCACCAAGCTCTCCGCCGGATCTGCATTGCACCAAACAGTGGGCTCCACAAACACCCGGAATTTTCAACTTCAATTGCTCCACCTCCACACTTAATTCTACCCCAGAAATCACTCCCTTCAATGGTGCCCTGTACCTAAGCGTAAAGCAAGATACAGGTCTTTCCCCAAGTTGCGCCTGCTCCCTCTGATCTTAAGAAACACAAACAAACATTTCAAGTCCACTTCGGGTTGCCTTCACCGACTCAACAGCACCCACCATATTCCACCCAACCTAAAACGACCCATGGATCAGCCAAAAGGCGTGGATCCACCCTCTTCAAAAATCTCTTTCCTACTGGACCAAACTTATTTCTATCATAACCTTGTCCATCAATGCAAGGCTTGGGCTCCGAGCTCATCATCATACCTTCCACTTCTTCCATTTCACCTCGAACTGGTGTCTGGCTCACTCTGTTTGAACTTGACACCAATCTTCCTCGACATACCCTCTCCCCTGTTATTGCCATCTTGAATGGATTCACACCCATCCTTTGCCTACCTCAGTCTTTTTAACCTCATCTCTGTTTCTCTCTTATCCTCCTCCATTAACCAATTATCCGACTCCTGAAATCTTGCTTGTTTGTAGGTGACCAAATACTTGCAAATAAATTCATTAAAAATCCTACAATGTGATTTTCTGGATTTTTTTTCTCATTTTGTCTGTCATAGTTGAAGTGTACCTATGATGAAAATTACAGGCCTCTCATCTTTTTAAGTGGGAGAACTTGCACAATTGGTGGCTGACTAAATACTTATTCTGCCCCACTGTAAATGGTTGTGATAATTTACTAAAATGTTTTTCTTTATTCAAATAAAAAAGCTTTAATGAGGATATCTAGAGTGAGTGGGTCGAAAGCTTCAAGTCCCTCTGTGTCCACATCACTAAGGATCTATCATGGTCCACACACACCAACACAATCATGAAAAGGGGCACGACAATGCCTCTTCCCCCTCAGGAGGCTGAAAGGATTTGGCATGGGCCTGCAGATTCTCAAATAGTTCTACAGCTGCACTATTGAGAGCATCTTGACTGGCTGCATCACTGCTTGGTATGGCAACTGCTTGGCATCTGACCGCAAGGTGCTATAGAGTGTACATTTGTTCTGCTTGCGGCTATGGAACCCTGACCTGTTCACTGGACGTGCTACCTTGTCCCGGACCTGCTGTTTTGGACCCTCTCTCTACAGCACCTGCTGTCTCTAACTCTGAATGATCGGCTATGAAGGCAACTGACATTTACTCCTGAGGTGCTGACCTGTTGCACCCTCTACAACCACTGTGATTTTTATTATCTGACCCTGCAGGTCATCTATGAACGTTTGAACATCTTGGCCATGTCCTGTTATAAACTCCACACGGCACAGCCAGAAGAGGACTGGCCACCCCTCAGAGCCTGGTTCCGCTCTAGGTTTCTGCCTTGGTTTCTGCCTTTCTATGGGAGTGAAAGGCACTGTGCTTCTACATCTGCATTGCTTGCTGTTTGGGGTTTTAGGCTGGGTTTCTGTACAGCACTTTGTGACATCGGCTGATGTCAAAAGGGTTTTATAAATACATTTGATTGATTTATAGTGCGTATGGCCCAGTACATCACTGGGGCCGCGCTCCCTGACATCTATACCAGATGTTGTCAGAGGAAGACCCTAAAAATTGTCAAAGACTCCAGGTCATAGACTGTTCTCTCTGCTACCGCACAGCAAGCGGAACAAGTAAGACCCTGAACAGCGTCTACCCCCAAGCTATAAGATTGTTAAATAGTTAGTTAACTTAAATAGTTAACCAGATATCTGGACTATATGCATTGACCCTTTTTGCACTCATTGTGTATTTATTACTACGCGTTTTACTTTTATTATTTCTCTATTTTCTTTCTCTCTGCATTGTTGGGAAGGGCCGTAAGTAACGCATTTCACTGTTAGTCTACACTAGTGGTTTTTAAAGCATTTTAAGAAATGATTTAATTTGATTCATACTGCTGAGAGGTCTAAATGATTTACTTTTGGATTATATAGCTAGCTATAAAGTTTTTCCTTGAAAAACTACTGTCTGAGTGGTCCACACCCTTATGTGGCGCTAGAAAGATTTTCCTGATGTTTTACATTTTATTAAAAACCCTCATGACCCAGCTTCCACCGCTAAGCGTTCCTTCCGGTTTGTCCGCCATTAAAGAAAGCAAGTAAGAATTTTTTGGAAGAATTACTATCAGCTGAAATCTTTACAAAATCAATGGCATCCTTCGTTTATCACCAATTATGATAGAACCAACATACGGTTTGGTTGTTACCAAAAGTATGGCGCCAATATTGTGTTGACAAAATATAATTTAGCTGTAACGTCACCGGAAATTTGTTGCGCTGACATGACTTTCCCTTACATATGAGAATCGTATCATATCGCCTTGTTGCTGGATTTTCTTAACGACTGCAGTCAGATGACATGTATGTCTAATATAGACGGACTCTAGTCATTTTCCTCGACAGAAGTAAGCAACTACTAGATATCTACGTTAGTTGGCTATCTAGCTAACATTGGTAGCATTATGTCTGTTATAACAGCGATATTTGGTTTACGTTCGCTAACTTGCTTAATCAAGAGGCTTATGCCTCAACACGTTAGACTGCTTGTTGAGCTAGCTTCTTCTGCGCCGCTTTTAATATGTGGGTTACTATGAAGTATTTAATGATGACCAACACAGTTCGTGTAATGTTACCACAAACAGTCATAAACCCCGTTCATTCATTTATACAATATATCTTAGGGTGTGTTCTTAAATTCACTCCGGAGTGCCAGTGCGCGCTGTGGTCGTTCGATTGTCCGTTTCTAAATTAAGAGCGTTTCAATGTAAGTGCTTTTGGAGTGCACACTGGACGCTCTGTCCGAGAAGTAGGGTCGATCCGAGGGCAGTCAAGCACCCAAACTAACGTTGGCTAGCTACTTCGACACAAATAAGAGAATCTCACTCTGACCATTTTACTCACCCTAGCAGAGCTGGTTAGGCTGTTTGGATGTTGCCTGTATCTGCTCCTGGCAACAATTTAATTGTTTGTTTTTTTGCACACGTTTAATGACACATGCCATATTTAATAGTTGTTGAGTGTTCGTGAATTCATCAGGTATTCTGTTCTCAGTCACACTCAGATGAGAGCGCTCTGAAATCAAAGTAGATAACTACAGACAGCTGGCTTTCTTATTACCCCTGTTTTATTTAGCTCTGGTTGTCTTAGTCTAATAGATGGTCAAAAACTTGTAGAATGATATTATAGTTAGCTCACTCCCAGTATTTTTCTGTTGCTCAAGGCTCAAACTCCCATGATTCCATTTGGCAAAACCACTCCCACATCACTTATTTATTTTGATCCCGATTCGCTTTTGCAGAAACAGCAGCTACAAGTAACACCACTGATAGACACATTTGAAATACAACAATATACGAACAACACAACAGTAAAAGTAATAAACAATACAAAAATTGTGTTGAAGTTGCCGCTCTGGCAACCATTGTGCCCTTTCCAAATAGACTGTTTTCGTAGTGAATTACTGTATTGGCTGTTATTTTTGAAAACACTTTCAGATGCAGCAGGTTTAGCTACTTAGCTAGCTAGCAGATACAGCAGGTTTCAAACATAAGAGATTAGAATTCTGTAGTGATTTGCCTGTACATTTCATAAATGTTTTCTAACAGGCCTGCCTGTTTATTTCTACTTTGCACGTTCTTCCACTGCAAATCTACCATTCCAGTGTTTTACTTGCTATATTGTATTTACCTCCCCACCATGGCATTTTTTTGCCTTTACCTCCCTTATCTCACCTCATTTGCTCACATTGTGTATATATACTTATTTTTCTACTTTATTATTGACTGTTTTACTTCATGTGTAACTCTTTGTTGTATGTGTCGAACTGCTTTGCTTTTTCTTGGCCAGGTCGCACTTGTAAATGAGAACATGTTCTCAACTTGCTTACCTGGTTAAATAAAGGTGAAATAAATAAATTAAGACAGTCACTAAGATTAAACTGGGCTATTGTAGCAAACACTATTTTGGTTGTAGCAGTTGGACTAGCTAGCATGCTAGCTCACAGCGTCAGACAAAGTAACTTATGGTTAGCATTCGTTAGGATCTCTTTTCAAATTATTTTTGAGTATAATGCAACAACGACATTAACATACATTCCAGCTTGATATACATGCAAGCATTATAATACAACCCAAAAGTAATGTGAAATTCAGTGCCATTGGTTTTTCCCCACATTGTTATGTTACAGCCAAATTCTAAAATGTATTAAAATAAATGTTTGTCATCAATTTTTCACAATACCGCAAAGACAAAGCCAAAACGGGTTTACATTTTTGCAACTTTGTTACAAACAAAAAAAAGCATCCTTGAGATGTTTCTACTAAAGGTCGACCTGTTATGATTTTTCAACGCCAATACCGATTATTGGAGGACCAAAAAAAGCCAATACCGATTAATCAGACAATTTTAAATATTTTTTTTAAATTTTTTTTGTAATAATGACAATTACAACAATACTGAATGAACACTTATTTTAACTTAATATAATACATCAATAAAATCAATTTAGCCTCAAATAAATAATGAAACATGTTCAATTTGGTTTAAATAATGCAAAAACAAAGTGTTGGAGAAGAAAGTAAAAGTGCAATATGTGCCATGTAAGAACGCTAACGTTTAAGTTCCTTGCTCTGAACATGAGAACATATGAAAGCTGGTGGTTCCTTTTAACATGAGTCTTCAATATTCCCAGGTAAGAAGTTTTAGGTTGTAGTTATAGGAATTATAGGACTATTTCTCTATACGATTTGTATTTCATATACCTTTGACTATTGGATGTTCTTATAGGCACTTCAGTATTGCCAGTTTAACAGTATAGCTTCCATCCCTCTCCTCGCTGCTACCTCGGCTCGAACCAGGAACACATCGTCAACAGCCACCCTCGAAGCAGCGTTACCCATGCAGAGCAAGGGGAACAACTACTCCAAGTCTTGGAGCGAGTGATGTTTGAAACGCTATTAGCGCTCACCCCGCTAACTAGCTAGCCATTTCACATCGGTTACACCAGCCTAATCTCGGGAGTTGATAGGCTTGAAGTCATAAACAGCGCAATGCTTAAAGCATCATCAGCCATGTGTAGTTATAACTAGTGATTATGATTGATTGTTTTTTATAAGATACGTTTAATGCTAGCTAGCAACTTACCTTGGCTTCTTACTGCATTCGCGTAACAGGCAGGCTCCTCGTGAGGCAGGTGGTTAGAGCGTTGGACTAGTTAACCGTAAGGTTGCAAGATTGAATCCCTGAGCTGACAAGGTAAAAATCTGTTGTTCTGCGCCTGAACAAGGCAGTTAACCCACCGTTCCTAGGCCGTCATTGAAAATAAGAATGTGTTCTTAACTGACTTGCCTAGTTAAATAAAAGTGCAAAAATGTTTGTTTAAAAAAAAATCGGCATCCAGATTTCCGATTGTTATGAAAACTTGAAATCGGCCCTAATTAATCGGTCGACCTCAAGTTTCTACCACTTGATGGGACATGATTTGGAAAGGCACACACCTGTCTATATAAGGTCCCACATTTGACATGACAGAGCAAAAACCAAGCCATGAGGTGGAAGGATGAGTCTCTAGAGCTCTGAGACAGGATTGTGTCGAGGCACAGATATGGGGAAGTGTACTTCAACATTTCTGCAGCATTGAAGGTCCAAGAACACAGTGGCCTCCATTATTCTTAAATGGAAAAAGTTTGGAACCATCAAACTCTTCCTAGAGCTAGCCACCCAGCCAAACTGAGTAAAAGAGAGCTCAAGAATTCCTCTATGGAGATGGGATAACCTTCCAGAAGGACAACCATCTCTTCAGCACTCCACCAATCAGGCCTTTATGGTAGATTGGCCAGATGGAAGCCACTTCTCAGCGATAGGGACTGAGAGACCTGCCAGGATCGAGGGAAAGAAGAACGGAGCAAAAATACTTGATGAAAACCTGCTCCGGACCTCAGACTGGGGCGAAGTTTCACCTTTCAACAGGACAACGACCCTAAGCACACGTCCAAGACAACGCAGGACTGGCTTCGGGACAAGTCTCTGAATGTCATTGAGTGACCCAGCCAGAGCCCCGACTTGAACACTATGAAATATCTCTGGAGAGACCTTAAAATTGCTGTGCAGTGACGCTCCCTATCCAACCTGACGGAGGATCTGCAGAGAAAAATGGGAGAAACTCTGCAAATACAGGTGCCCCAAGCTTGTAGCATCATACCCAAGAAGATCCTAGGCTATAATCGCTGCCAAAGGTGCTTCAACAAAGTACTGAGTAAATCGTCTAAATCCTTATGTAAATGTGATATTTTTGCAACTTTAAGACAAGGTCAATCAATCTGGAAAATGTTAAGAACTTTGAACATTTCTTCAAGTGCAACTGCAAAAACCACCAAGCGCTATGATGAAACTGGCTCTCATGAGGAAAGGAAGTCCCAGAGTTACCTCTGCTGCAAAGGATGAGTTCATTAGAGTTACCAGCCTCAGAAATTGCAGCCCAAATAAATGCTTCAGAGTTCAAGTAACAGACACATCTCAACATCAACTGTTCAGAGGAGATTGCGTGAATCAGGTCTTTGTGGTCAAATTTCTGCAAAGAAATCACTACTAAAGGACACCAAGAAGAGACCTTCTTGGGCCAAGAAACACGAGCAATGGACATTAGACCGGTGGAAATTTGACCTTTTGGTTGGGAGTCCAAATTTGAGATTTTTGGTTCCAACCTATGTCTTTGAGATGCGGTGTGGGTGAACGAATGATCTTCGCATGTGTATTTCCCACCGTGAAGCATGGACAAGGAGGTGTTGTGGTGAGGGGGTGCTTTGCAGGTACACTTAATTAGCATGGCTACTACAGCCTTATGCAGCGATGCGCCATCCAATCCATTTTGTGCTTCTGTTTTTCAACAGAACAATGACCCAACACACCTCCAGATTGTGTAAGGGCTATTGGACCAAGAATTAGAGTGATGGAGTGCTGCGTCAGATGACCTGGCCTCCACAATCCCCTGACCTCAACCAAATTGAGACGGTTTGGGCTGAGTCGGACTGCAGAGTGAAGGAAAAGCAGCCAACAAATGTGGGTACTTTTGGAAAAGCATTCCAGGTGAAGCTGGTTGAAAGAATGCAAAGGGTGGCTACTTTTGAAGAATCTCAAATATATAATAGATTTTGATTTAACACTTGTCGTTACATGATTCCATATGTGTTATTTCATAGTTTGTCTTCATTATTATTCTACAATGTAGAAAACAGTAAAACATAAGGGAAAAGCCTTTGAATTGAGTAGATGTTCTAAAACTTTTGACAGGTAGTGTTTGTAAATAAGGCGCTTTCAATTTTTTAAAATACATTCCCAAACATGTTTAAACCTGTTTTCGCTTTGTCATTATGGGGTATTGTGTGTTTGAGGATTTTAGAATAAGGCTGTAACATTACAAAATGTAGAAACGGCAAGGGTCTGTGTACTTTACAAAGGCACTGTATAAGGATGATTTATGAAGCCAGGCTATTGGTTTTATAGTCTAAAATTAAAGTAGGTTTCCTCGCTCCTCAATTTTCTTAGACATTTAGGCTATGGTAAGGGCTGTTTCCTCGTCTCTGCTGCTGCTGCTTCTGCTGTATTCTACTCAATCCCAACATGCTGTCTTAACTTTGCTATTATGGACACAGCAACATAGGGAAAGGCACCAATTCTAGGTTGTTTCAGAACCATGGACAGCGACCATGTCCAACACGGGAGAAAGCATATTGGTTATAAAAATAGATTATTAGTGTTTCACCATTTTATTTTTACACAATGTAAGCATATACAATTTCAGTATCACATGTCTTAGCGTGATGGACTGTGCTATCCCCATGGCCTCCGCAATGGATTTGTCCACTCAGACAGGTGTCTTATGCACCATGGGATTTTTTTCATTGCGACCTCGACTAAAGAAATCTTGGTCGACCAACAGCCTATCAACCAAACAATCGACTAAATAGGGTCAGTCCTATGTATATTTTAGTGGTGGCATAAAGACCGATATAAATATTTCTGTGAAATGCTATTGGTCGGCCTCTATTAATGACAGTATCGATTTTAGGTATCAAGGTTAAGGTGACTGTTTCGGCTAGAAGCATTTGATTTTTCAACTGCATACATTTTGGGGGATTTGTGTGCCGATAAACTGTTTTCACCCTGTAACAAAAGAAGATATGAAGTGTTGCCTAGTTACACTGCCTTTTCTGAGAACTCTATACAAAATATTGTCTGACAGCTAGATTCAAGTTCAATGTTTACTTTAACAGATTCATTCTTAATATACACAATAGTATGTGGACACGTTGAACATCTCATTCCAAAATCATGGGCATTAATATGGAGTTGGTCCCCCCCCTTTGCAGACATAACAGCCCCCACTTTTCTGGGAAGGCTTTCCACTAGATGTTGGAACATTGCTGTGGGGACTTGCTTCCATTCAGCCATAAGAACATTAGTGAGATTGGGCACTGATGTTGGGCGATTAGGCCTGGTTCGCAGTCAGCGTTCCAATTCATCCCAAAGGTGTTAAATGAGGTTGAGGTCAGGGCTCGCCCAGTCAAGTTCTTCCATAATGATCTTGTCAAGCCATTTCTGTATGGACCTCGCTTTGTGCACGGTGGCATTGTCATGCTGAAACAGGAAAGGGCCTTCCCCGAGCTGTTGCCACAAAGTTGGAACCACAGAATCGTCAAGAATGCCAATGTATGCTGTAGCGTTAAGATTTCCCTTCACTGGAACTAAGGGGCCTAGCCCGAACCATGAAACACAGCCCCAGACCATTATTCCTCCACTGAGCTTTAGTTGGCACAAAGCACAAGCTCATCGACCGAGGATAGACTATTCTTATGCGCTTCAGCACTCACCAGGCCCGGTCGATGAGCTTGTGTGGCCTACCACTTTGCGGCTGAGCCTATGTTGCTCCTGGACGTTTCCACTTCACAATAACAGCACTTACAGTTGACCAAGGTAGCATTTTGACCAACTGACTTGTTGGAAAGGGTGGCCTCCTACGTTAACCTGTTGCGACGACCAAACCCGGATCCGGGATTCTATTTATAGACCTAAGCTCATTACCATAACGCAACGTTAACTATTCATGAAAATCGCAAATGAAATGAAATAAATATGCTAGCTCTCAAGCTTAGCCTTTTGTTAACAACACTGTCATCTCAGATTTTCAAAATATGCTTTTCAACCATAGGAAAACAATCATTTGTGTAACAGTAGCTAGCTAGCGTAGCATTTAGCGTTAGCATTAGCGTTAGCATTAGCGTTAGCATTTAGCAGGCAACTATCACAAAAACAAGTAAAGCCTTCAAATAAAATAACTTACCTTTGAAGAACTTCTGATGTTTTCAATGAGGAGACTCTCAGTTAGATAGCAGATGCTCCGTTTTTCCAAAAAGATTCTTTGTGTATTAGAAATAGCTCCGTTTTGTACATCACATTTGGCTACCAAAAAAAAAAAAAAAAAAAAAAAAAAAACGAAAATTCAGCCCTCAAAACGTGAACTTTTTTCCAAATTAACTCCATAATATCGACTGAAACATGGCAAACGTGGTTTAGAATCAATCCTCAAGGTGTTTTTCCACATATCTCTTCAATGATATATCCTTCGTGGAAGCCTGGTTTCTCCTTGCTCTCAAATGGAAAAATAATTGCACCTGGCTTTACGCTCCAATTTCGACGCAGGGACACCAGGCGGACACTTGGAAAATGTAGTCTCTTATGGTCAATCTTCCAATGATATGCCTACAAATACGTCACAATGCTGCTAACACTTTGGGGGAACGACAGAAAGTGTAGGCTCATTCCTTGCGCAATCACAGCCATATAAGGAGACAATGGAAAACAGAGCTTCAGAAATTCTGATCATTTCCTGGTTGATGCATCATCTTGGTTTTGCCTGTAGAATGAGTTCTGGGGCACTTACAGACTATATCTTTGCAGATTCTGAAACTTCAGAGTGTTTTCTTTCAAAAACTGTCAAGAATATGCATAGTCGAGCATCTTTTCGTGACAAAATATCGCGCTTAAAACGGGAACGTTTTTTATCCAAAAATGAAATAGCACCCCTAGAGATCAAAGAGGTTAAGTCACTGAGCTCTTCAGTACGGGCCATTCAACTGCCAATGTTTGTCTAGGTAGATTGCATGGCTCCGTGCTCGATTTTTACACACCTGTCAGAAACGGATGTGAAGGAGTGTTCACATAGTGTATGATATAACGACAACTTATAGTGCCATAAATGCAAAGACATAAATATCAGATTTCTATGAATGACTTAACAGCAGTAGGAAATCCTCACTTTTACCCTAGTTTATAGAAAGACCCAGAAAGTATTCACACCCCTTGACTTTTTACACATTTTGTTAATACAGCTGGAATTGAAAATTTATTAAATGTAGTGTTTCACTGGCCTACACACAATCCCCATAATGTCAAAGGGGATTTATATTTTTTACAAATTATTTAAAAATGAAAAGCTGAAATGTCTTATGTATTCTTGCCATAAAGGGGTTGAATACTTAAGTTCAGGAGTAACACTGTGCTTAACAAGTCGCATAATAAGTTGCATGGACTCGCTCTTGTGTTTAACATGATTTTTGAATGACTACCTCATCTCTGTAACCCACACATACAATTCAGTCAAGCGGTGAATTTCAAACAAAGACCAGGGAGGTTTTCCAATAGCTTGCAAAAAATGGAACCTATTGATTGATAAATGGATTTAAAAAAAAGCAGACATTGAATATTCCTTTGAGCATGGAGAAGTTATTAATTACACTTTGGATGGTATCTCACCCAGTCACTACAAAAATACAGGCGTCCTTCCTAACTCAGATACTGGAGAGGAAGGAAACAGGGGGATATCATCCTTAAGGCAAAAGGTGACTTTAAAACAGTTTTAATGGCTGTGATGGGAGAACTAGGATGGATCAACATTGTAGTTACTCCACAATACTAACCTAAATGACAGTGTGAGAAGGAAGCCTGTACAGAATAAATATGTTCTGTTTATAATAAGGCACTAAAGTAAAACTGCAAAAAATGTCAAAGAAATGAATGCTTTGTATTCAGGACAAAGTTATGTTTGGGGCAATTCAAATACAACACATCACTGAGTACCACTTCATATTTTCAAGCATGGTGGTGGTAGCATGTTATGGTTATGCTGGTCATCAGCAAGGACTAGGGAGTTTTTTTTTTATGATGAGAATAAACTGGATAGCGCCAAACAGACATTCACCTTTCAACAACGGCAAAGACACACTGGAGTATCAATTTTGGCCATGATTGGGAGTCCCATAGGGTGGCGCACAATTGGCCCAGTGTCATCTGGGTTTGGCCGGGGTAGGCAGTCATTGTAAATAAGAATTTGTTCTTAACTGACTTGCCTAGTTAAATGTTCCTGGGTGGCCTTGTTTTTTAAATGGCTGTGTAGGAAAAACATTTAACAATATTGTACAGTCCAGTGTGCAAAGCTCTTAGACTCACAGCTGTAATTGCTGCCAAAGGTGCTTCTCAAATTTATTTACTCTGGGTTGAATACTTATCTATTTTGTGTAGACCATTGACCTTTTAAAAAAATATATATACTTTAACACAACATAATGTGGAAAGAGTTAAGGGGGTGTGAATAGGGTGGTGTAATTGTCCTTTAAATGTTCATTGCAGTTGACAATACTGTGATGGCATTGTAGAAAAGCATTATTCTGGTAACGCCAGACAAGGGATTGTATCCACAAAGCATCTTAGAAAAGGTCCTAGGAATCTTGTAAACCTGTTTTAAGACCACAACAAAAAAACCTCTAGGTTGTCGGATGATGCTAAGACACTGCCTAGACGAACTTTGAACCAGGAGTAAAATGAACTCGTAAGTTTCTCAGCTGGTAATCACGCCAGTTTGAGGTACTGCAAAGGAAAGATTGACGCTCATTGGTTATTCCAATCATTTGCAACGTCAATCACGATGAGGCATCATCAAGCTGTGAATTCCAATAGCATGCTTCAGACAACCACTGTGAATGTGGCTGTACATCAAATGTCGCAATGGTGACATGTTTGATATAATTTGTCTGACAATCACTTTGCCTACTCTTAATTAATGCCTAATATGTTGGCTTGAATAACCTTATCGAATTCTGATGGTTAAAGTGGAATTTTAACAATTACAGTTATATCAACACACTCGTCACTCCCGTTTAACAACTAAATCTCTTTGGCACTATAGACATCAAGTCTCTTGCCGATAATGTTGCAAAGTGTTTTCATCAACAATCAAAGTTAACATAAGCCCTAGATGCCTTACATTTTCCCAACTTAGGCATCTTTTTTTATCAACGTGATGTTGCGTTCCAAAGGGATAACATGATGTAGGTAATTAAATAATCAGGCCTCGTGAAATGTTAAGATTTCGATTATTTATTGATCATAGACATTTAATATTATTTGAACAACTCCAAAGCAATTGCATGTGGTGCGGTGCAGGCACAACTGACTCACTGTTCTTTCTTTCCACAGACATGGCTATCAGGTATCCTATGGCCGTGGGCCTTAGTAAAGGCCACCCTGTAACCAAGAATGTGACTGCACCGAAACATGCACGTAGGCGAGGGGTGAGTTCATCTGAATGGATAGAAACATGACAACCACAGTGTTGTATTGGTAGAGTCTCAAGTCACTATGTCCTCTGGTAAAGGGTCTGGACCCTTTGCCACAGGTTGTTTGCTTGTCCTAGAACTGCTGGGTGCTGGTTCAAGTTTGTCTTCTAATCCCATTGCTGCCACCAGTGTAGTGATTGAGGGCCGGGGTTCAGGATTCACTTCGTCTGTCTCTACATTAGCGACATGCATATACATATGTTCTGAAACAAAGTAGATGACCACATCAAATGTTTGAACCTGTTATTATGAGATAATGGGCCCAGTGGTCCACAATATGGCTGAAACATAGGCCACAGTTACTGTTAGTTCTAATGCATGCATCTAACTCAGTGTCTCTTCGCTGATTTTGTGTTTCAGCGTCTGACCAAGCACAGCAAGTTCGTGCGTGACATGATCCGTGAGGTGTGCGGCTTCGCCCCCTACGAGAGACGCGCCATGGAGTTGCTGAAAGTTTCCAAGGACAAGCGTGCCCTCAAGTTCATCAAGAAGAGGGTATGTATGATTCCCCTGCTACTAAACTGGTTGTGTGTATGCGTTGGTATTGGCAGTATGAATGCATTTGTCGACGTCAGCTTTCTGCAGCTGCTCTCTTGTGACAGTTTGAGAACAAATAAGTACATTTTTCAAACCAAACAGATTTTGTATTAGACATCTGTTTGGGAATGTTTGGCATTTTGTGCAGCTGTCAAGTGGGCAGCTTTCTGAAATGTGATGGACTGTTTCCTTTGTGGATAATTTATTGGTAAGATTAATCAAAACTATTGGATCAGTAGAATTATTCTCCTATAGTTTGTCCAACCATTCTTGTATTATTGGACTGCTAGTCCCATATTTGCTGATTTACTGAATTTGTCGCTGACATAACTGTCCCAGAAACATGCTACAGTGTTAATTTCATCCTGAGCATGGTATTTAACCTGCTGTGAAAGTTGCAGATGCATTTGTTGGGTTTCTCCTATTGCACATTCTAATGTGTGTTTGCTCCACAGATTGGAACTCACATCCGCGCCAAGAGAAAGAGGGAAGAGCTCAGCAACGTTCTGGCTGCCATGAGGAAAGCCGCTGCCAAAAAGGATTAAGCGGTTCTTGCAAATAAATATTTGTATTTCAAAAATGCAGAGTTGTCAGCTCCTTCCTTGTTTCAGAATGACTAAGTCGAACTATGCTTAGCAATGAACTTGAACTGATTTTCTCAATTTATCTTTGAGCATATGCCTTGTAGGCTGCATGTCTTTTCAAGTTTACTAGGGTGCGATGCCTGCAGACATTGGAGTGGAGCTCTTCAGATGTCTCTGGGGCACGTCTGTGTCTAAATAAGACATTTACTTGTATGAAAATCTGAGTTTCTAATCGCCTGGGTAGTGTACTTTCTAGTAGTACAGTTGCATGCATTGTTAGACATGCCAAAGGTGATGGGATAGCCAATAACAAACAACCGGCAGCCTGTTCTTTCTGCAGAAATTGGCAATGATATGTTATGAAACCACTGGGCACAAAGGATTGTGTTCAAAATGACTAAAGTTTGTGTTTCAACAGATTAAATGCAATTTACATCTTTGGTAAATAAAAAAATACCTAAGTCTTGGCTGCATAGCAGTAACATGACTAACTGTGGTAGTTTGAGTATCTTCATATTACTGTTGTAAAGCTGGCAGTGCAACGCGTCCCCTTCTGAGGCCTAATGTACTTCAACACATCAGGGGATTGAACATTGCTGATAGAAATGCAACTTAGAGCTGATCCTTGCCTATTCTATATGAGACAGTACCTATTCTACATACATTACTATCAAGCGTTCTTTGTTTTACCCCCCTGAACAGACCCCCTGTTCCCTGTCTGGTCCAACTGATCAGCTGTACAACTCAAAAACAGCTGTCGGGCGTTAAACAGCAAGTGCATGTACTTAACAAATCACTCATCAGAAAATCTGTTTTCATAGTTCAGGATGACCTAAAGCCCATTACTGTGAATGTAGACCATTATCCATCCCTTGGAGCTGCTCAGGCGCCTGGCTCAGCTTAATATGATTCTGTGTTCATTGTTGTGGAAAGACAATGCGGTACATCTTGGTGTAATGAACCTCCAGGCCCTCTGATGAAGTCAGAGGAAAAATCATGCAGGTCACACCTGGTCTGGTGAGAGAAGGGAGGAATGTTTAAGCAGATTCATTATGACACTGCAAATAGAAAAACTTTCAGAACACAAACTGCCATACAGTGCTTTCGGAAAGTATTCCGATCCCTTGACTTTTTTGCCATTATGATACAGCCTTATTCTAAAATGTATTGAATTGTTTTTTCCCCAATCAATCTACACCCCATAATGACAAAGCAAAAACTAGTTTTTAGAATTGTTTGTAAACGTATTAAATAATAAATCTAATCTTATTTGTCACATGAGCCGAATACAACAGGTGAAATGCTTACTTACAAACCCTTAACCACCAAATAGTTAAAGTATTTACTAAATAAACTAAAGTTTAAAAAAATCGAATCAATCAAAAAGTAACAAGAAATGTACATAACAATAACGAGGGTATATACAGGGGGTACCGGTTAGTCAAGGTAATTTGTAAAGTGACTATGCATAGATAAAACAGAGTAGCAGCAGTGTAGGGTGAGGGGGGTGTGTGTAAATAGTCCAGGTGGCCATTTGAATAGTTGTTCAGCAGTCTTATGGCTTGGGGTAGAAGCTGTTAAGGAGTCTTTTGGTCCTAGGCGCTCTGGTACCGTTGCCGTTCGGTAGCAGAGAGAACAGTCTATGACTTGGGTAACTGGAGTCTGACCATTTTTTTGGGCCTTCCCTGACACCGCCTAGTATATCAGTCCTGGATGTCAGGAAGCTTGGCACCAGTGGTGTACTAGGCCGTACACACTACCCTCTGTAGCGCCTTACGGCCAAATGCCGAGCAGCTGTAAAACTTTTTGAGGATCTGGGGACCATTGACAAATCTTTTCAGTCTCCTGAGGGGGAAAAGGTTTTGTCGTGCCCTCTTCACAACTGTCTTGTGTTTGGACCATGATAGTTTGTTGGTGATGTGGACACCAAGGAACTTGAAACCAAACCATGAGGAGTGGCTTCCTTCTGGCCACTACCATAAAGTCCTGTTTGGTGGAGTGCTGCAGAGATGGTTGTCCCTCTGGAAGGTTCTCACATCTCCACAGTGGAGCTCTGTCAGAGTGACCATCGGGTTCTTGGTCACTTCCCTGATCAAGGCTCTTTTCACCTGATTGCTCAGTTTGGCCAAGCGGCCAGCTTTAGGAAGAGTCTTGGTGGTTCCAAACTTCTTGGGGACCTTCAATGCTGCAGAAATGTTTTGGTACCCTTCCCCAGATCTGTGTTTTGACACAATCCTGTCTCGGAGCTCTACGGACAATTCCTTCGACTTCACGGCTTGGTTTTTGCTCTGACATCCCCTGTCAACTGTGGGTCCGTATATAGACAGGTGTATGCCTTTCCAAACCATGTCCAATCAATACATATTTTTTTACAATCAATGTTTGTACAATCAAGTTGTACAAACATCTCAAGGATGATCAATGGAAACAAGATGCACCTGAGCTCAATTTCGAGTCTCATAGGAAATACTTATGTAAATAAACTATTTATGTTTTCGCTTTGTCATTATGGGTTATTGTGTGCAGATTGAGGATTTTTATTCCTTTAATCCATTTTAGGGTGTAAGGCTGTAACGTAACAAAATATGGAAAAAGGGAAGGGGTCGGAATACTTTCCAAATGCACTGTATTTAACCATATCTATCAGAGGAGGCTGGTGGGAGGTATTTGAGGACAGGGTCATTGTAATTGCTGGAATAGTATAAATGGAACGAAGTCAAACCTGTGGTTTCCATATGCTTGATACTGTTCTTTTTATTCCATTCCAGCCATTACAATGAGCCAGTCCTATAGCTCCTCCCATCAGCCTCTGATATCTATGCATACTACACTGTCATTTCCAGTTTCAGACTACCATTGTGCCCTCATGATTTATTATGAACAGGCTTTCAGAATAAAATATTGAACCATCAAACTAAGTCACATACCAAACATATTGTTTGCATTTAGTTTTGAATATCAGCTATCTGGAAGAGGTACTGCACTATAACAAACTAACAGGCTACTTGAAGTACATTTTGTTTCCTTCTTTGTTAATGTCCTCAAAAAAGGTATCAATTGGTGAATCTATCCCACAAACATCCCTGGTTGATAAACAGTGTGTTACTAGTAAAAGTGATGTGTGAAAAGTGACTCACTGCAATTAGTCTTCTCCTTGATGCCTCCCACAGGCAGGATCTTTCTGGTCAGGGACACCTCCCGTCATGACCACATTCTCTCGCACTGGCGTGTTGGTCGCCAGGGACAGCAGAGCTGCAACGATGGTGCAGCCGGCACTGGGCCCGTCCTTGGGAGTAGCACCCTGTAAACAACCATAGAAGTCCACAGTGAGTGATACAGGGAGAGAAGAGGTTAATAAGAAACGTCTTCATAATGTTGTAGTTATGTATAAAAATCAACACAGAACACAGTTCCTTTTGGTATTGCTTGTCTACAGTGGATGTTTGTGTACATTGAAGGTCCCTTTTCATATAATACTGTAATTATTACATATATGTTTTTATTTAACTAGCCAAGTCGGTTAAGAACAAATTCTTATTTACAATGACGGCCTACCGCGGAACAGTGGGTTAACTGCCTTGTTCAGGAGCAGAACGAGGGGATTCGATCCAGCAACCTTTCGTTTACTGGCCTAACGCTCTAACCACTATGCTACCTGCCGGGTACATGACATGAAGATCAGATAACATGGTCAGTACATGTGCATCGAAATATGTACAGAGGCAAAAACACCAAACTGACACAGTTTGTATGAAAGACATGTGCAGATACAGGTATATACAAGACAAAATGTTAAAACTGCTACAGTCTAAGGACAGTGCCATGACATCAACCCTACATCAGAGACGTGCAGATGGAGATGGGAGACAGAAAATAAGTCATTGTTCAGCTGCTGCTTCATGAGGAAGGCCCTGGCGAAGGTACTGGCCGATCTTAGCACTCTCCATCACATCTCCAAGCTGCCCTGTGATCTCCAGGGACCCATCCTTATCCTTACCCCCCGTGTCCGTCTTGGGGGCGTCTCTATAAACAGCGTAGTGCCATCTGGAGATGAGTGATGAAGGGGTGGGGGACGTTAAGATCAAAACTGTGTTGTTTGTATTGTTCTCTATGGATAATGCTTGTAAAACACATCTCTTCCACACTGAACACAAATATTAACGCAGCATGTAAAGTGTTGGTCCCATGTTTCATGAGCTGAAATAAAATATGTTTCATATGCACAAAAAGCTTATTTCTCTAAAATGTTGTGCTCAAATTTGTTTACATCCCTGTTAGTGAACATTTATCATTTGCCAAAATAAAGCATTCACTTGACAGGTGTGGCATATCAAGAAGCTGATTAAACAGCATGATCATTACACAGGTGCACCTTGTGCTGGGGACAAAAGGCCACTAAAATGTGCAGTTTTGTCACACAACACAATGCCACAAATGTTTCAAGTTGAGGGTGTGTGAAATTGGCATGCTGACTGAGAATACCCATCAGAGCTGTTGCCAGATAATTTAATGTTAATTTCTCTACCATAAGCCGCCTCTAACGTAGTTTTAGAGAATCTGGCAGCGTGTCCAACCGGCCTCTCAACTACAGACCATGTGTACCAACGCTAGACCAGGACCTCCACATCTGACTTCTTCACCTGCGGGATGGTCTGAGATGAGCCACCCAGACAGCTGATGAAACTGGGTTTGTACACCTGAAGAGTTTCTGCACAAACTGTCAGAAACAGTCTCAGGGAAGCTCGTCGTCCTCACCAGGGTCTTGACCTGACTGTAGTTTGGTGTTGTAACCAAACTTCAGTGGGCAAATGCTCACTTTTGATGGCCACTGGCATCCAAGGTGAGAAATGTGAAAGAAATAGGTTTAGATTATGTTTTACTGGTAATGGGGACATATGTAAATGCCAACAAAATAACTTTTTAGTCAGTGTGGTGTGTGTAACCTTTCTTGAACTAGGCAAGTCAGTTAAGAACAAATTCTTATTTACAAAGACGGCCTACCCCAGCCAAACCCGGACGACACTGGGCCAATTGTACGCCGCCCTATGTGACTCATGTGACCGGATGTGATTCAGCCTGGATTCGAACCAGGGACTGTAGTGATGCCTCTTGCAGATACAGTGCCTTAGACCGCTGCATCCATGTGTGTGTGTTAACTATTTAACTGTATTTGAATGCTTAAAAGGCTGCATTTTAATGTGCAGTTTTGTCACACAACACAATGCCACAGATGTCACGGTCGCCAGGTGTACGGTGTTTTCCTCTGACACATTGGTGTGGCTGACTTCCAGGTTAAGTGTGCATTGTGTCAAGAAGCAGTGCGGCTTGGTGGGGTTGTGTTTTGGAGGACACACAGCTCTCGACCTTCGCCTCTCCAAGTCTGTACGGGAGTTGCAGCGATGGGACAAGACTAACTACCAATTGAATAATGACAAAATTGGGGAGAAAAAGGGGTAAACATTTTTTTTTTTAAATAATCTAATCTCGTAACACATTACCTCAGCGATGGCTAGTTTCTCCTGGGCCACGTATCCATACATGTTGATCATCTCCATGCGGTCTCTCAGGGGCTATGTGATGGTGTCAGTCACATTAACAGTGCAGATAAACAGAACCTGGAAAGAACACATGGACACAAACTGTTAGGTTCAAGACCATGATCCATTCATTATTAGTGTTGGGCCTGCACACACTGAATCCTTATGGGGGTTTGTGTGTGTGACCACATACCTTGGACAGGTACATCCTAACAGGTATGTGTGTGTGTGTCCACCTACATTGGACAGGACCACAGGCACATCTAGGTTGTGATCCAGAAAGTTGAAGTTCTGTTCCGGGTCTAGGAACTCCAGCAGAGCTGAGAACGGGTCGCCTTGGTAACCACAACCTATCTTGTCAACCTGGAAGAATAAACACAGATCGAACGGTCAATCACCTCCTTCACCAAGAATACAGTGACACAAACAATACACAACAAAATGAATGTCAATCAAATAAGAGCTGACTATATAGCAAAAGATCTTTGAAAATAAAGTTATTATTCACCTCATCAATAAGGACCAGTGGGTTTTCTGTATTGTATAGTACTTCAAATGGTGACAGAATTGTTTTGAACAGTGAACAGTAGCTAAACCTAGGAAGAAACCTAGAGAGGAACCAGGCTATGAGGGGTGGCCAGTCCTCTTCTGGCTGTGCCGTGTGGAGATTATAACAGAACATGGCCAAGATGTTCAAATGTTCATAAATGACCAGCATGGTCAAATAATAATACAGAAACACAGAATCTTTCCCTGGGGTGAGCCTCTCAGTTGGGTCACTGCAGGAGGAAAGAGAGTAAGATGGGTGAGGTAAAGGGAAAACTGTCTTTTCTTGATGAGGAAATATTTGGTACAGATTATTATACATCCAAAATCGGACTGTCAATCACTGTCAGATTGTAACCATGGTGATCCCACATTGCAATTCTCTCACCAGAATGTGTTTCTTGACGTCGTCCATCCCATAATGGTCCTCCGCCAGCACCTCTTCAGCCCGTTTCAGCTCTAGGTTCAGCCAGTCCAGATAGTTCCGGGTCACACTGCATACAGAATCAACAGAGAGTTTAATAGAAGAGTCATGTTCATTACATACATGTTCAAGAGTGTTTTTTCAGAGTTTGTTTAAAATAGGACATATGTGACAAAAAAATGTAATGATATTTCTCAGTGATTTTTCAAAGGTGAGGGCACTCTCTGATTCCAAAATCAACCACTAGCCCCTACCCCCATGGCACTTGCATACATCTATGAGGATTGGACAGGTGTAAGCAATATGGTGGTAAGCTCCAGTTGTCACCATATTACTTAAACCCATGCAATCCTCTCCGATATACACGTTCCTATGGGGCACGGACAGGCTAGGGGTTGATTCAGGGTTCAGGGACTGACTTGAACTCTGAGGAGTGGTTGTCCAGCAGGCTGAGTTTGTTGAGCTCCTCATTGATGACGTCCATGATGTGCTGGGGCACAGTGCGCTCCTTCAGCCGCTCCCTAAACTTCTCCTTGATGGCGTCCTTGTCCTCCTTCTCCAGGCCCAGCTCTTTCTTAATGATCTTCAGCTGCTCCTGAGGAGGTACTTCCCATGGGTCAGCTTGATCTTCTCCTCCACCTGAGACACAGAATAATAGTAAAGAGCCAACCTGGATATTAAGGAGATTCCGAGGGAAATCGACGAGTACCAACAGCTTTACGCTATGGAGAGACAACATACTCCATCATGGAAAGATCCGACTACCTCACAAAATAACTTTAACCCGACAAAAAAAAAGAAAAACAGATTAATCTACAGACACGGACGATTTACTTACCGTTGAAGTAGAGACTAGTGCTCTAGCTGGAATCCATGCAACACTGGAAAGGTTGTGTGAGGAGGTAGCAAGGCTGAGGGGGAGTTTGGAGTTCAGCCAGAGTGAAATTCTCACGCTCGAAAGAGAAAACAAGACACTCACAGCCAAGGTAAAAATCCACGATTCCAACATGGATTGTCTACTGAGGGAAAACAGGGTCATGAAGGAGTCGCTACTAGACAAAGTCGTAGCATGTGTGAAAATAAACACAAAAAAAACACAAAAAAATAGGATCCTTAGGATTGCATAGAATTGGATTGTTCAGCAACTACTTCAATAGTAACATCTGTTACCCCCAATATCTAATTTTCCATCTCCACAATAACCTGACATTTCTGCTTTCCACAACCCGAGTCATGTTGATAACCTTACCAATAAAAGCCATGAAGTCAACTTTATTAATTATCAAAGTGTCCTTTGACACCACACAGGTACATCCATGTAAGCTCCATCAGTCTGCACTGTAGTTATTCGGCCTCTGCATATGATGCATCATGACTGATCAAATCAAATGTATTAGTCACATGCGCTGAATACAACAGGTGTAGAGACCTTACAGTGAAATGCTTACTTACGAGCCCCTAACCAACAGTGCCGGGCTAAAAATATGGATAAGAACAAGATATAATAGTAACAAGTCATTAAAAAGCAGCAGTAAAATATATATATATATATATACTGCTCAAAAAAATAAAGAGAACACTTAAACAACACAATGTAACTCCAAGTCAATCACACTTCTGTGAAATCAAACTGTCCACTTAGGAAGCAACACTGATTGACAATAAATGTCACATGCTGTTGTGCAAATGGAATAGACAACAGGTTGATATTATAGGCAATTAGCAAGACACCTCCAATAAAGGAGTGGTTCTGCAGGTGGTGACCACAGACCACTTCTCAGTTCCTATGCTTCCTGGCTGATGTTTTGGTCACTTTTGAATTCTGGCGGTGCTTTCACTCTAGTGGTAGCATGAGACGGAGTCTACAACCCACACAAGTGGCTCAGGTAGTGCAGCTCATCCAGGATGGCACATCAATGCGAGCTGTGGCAAGAAGGTTTGCTGTGTCTGTCAGTGCAGGGTCCAGAGCATGGAGGCGCTACCAGGAGACAGGACAGTACATCAGAAAACGTGGAGGAGGCGTAGGAGGGCAACAACCCAGCAGCAGGACCGCTACCTCCGCCTTTGTGCAAGGAGGAGCAGGAGGAGCACTGCCAGAGCCCTGCACTGCTACCAGTGCCTGCAGTCTGGTTCAGTCAATCAGTCAACCTACCAGGGTATATACAAACAGCACAGCGAAGAATTTAATCACATCTTTACTAAAGTTTTAAAGCAGTATCCACACCCATCAGATGTAGTGATCGTAATACACTACATGGGCAAATATATGTGGACACCTGCTCGTTGAACATCACATTCCAATATCATGGGCATTAACTTCTGAGAACTACCCCTCCTGGAGAATTGTCATCAACTACACTAATTAGCATAACGCAACGGACAAAAAATCTTACTAGAAAATATTCATATTCATGAAATTACAAGTGAAATATAGTGAAAGGTTAGCCTTTTGTTAATCACCCTGTCGTCTCAGATTTTGAAATTATGCTTTACAGACAAAGCAAGACAAGCATTTGTGTAAGTTAATCGATAGCCTAGCATAGCATTATGTCCAGCTAGCAGCAGGCAGCATGGTCACGAAAATCAGAAAAGCAATCAAATTAAATCGTTTACCTTTAATGAGCTTCGGATGTTTTCACTCACGAGACTCCCAGTTAGACAGCAAATGTTCATTTTGTTCCATAAAGATTATATTTATAGCCGAAATAACTCTGTTTGTTCTTCACGTTTGTTGAGAGATCCACCGGAAATTGCGGTCATGACAACGCCGAATTAGATCCATAATATCGACAGAAACATGGCAAACGTTTTTCATAATCAATCCTCAAGGTGTTTTTCAAATATCTATTCGATAATAAATCAACCGGGACAATTGGCTTCTTAGTAGGAGCGAGAGGAGCAATGGCCGCCTTTGTCTATTATGCACAAATCACTCAGAGCCACCAGCTGACCACTGACGCAATGTTGTTGTTCACGCTCATTTTTCAAAATAAAAGCCTGAAACTATGTCTTGTGACTGTGGACACATTAGGGAAGCCATAGAAAAAGGAATCTGGTTGATATCCCTTTCAAAGCTCAATAGGGAGGCATAGGAACGCAGAGGTTTCAAAATAAGAGTCACTTCCTGATTGGATTTTTCTCAGGCTTTCGCCTGCAATATCAGTTCTGTTATACTCACAGACAATATTTTTACAGTTTTGGAAACTTTAGAGTGTTTCCTATCCTAAGCTGTCAATTATATGCACATTCTAGCATCTTGTCCTGAGAAATAGCCTGTTTAGTTTGGGAACGTTATTTTTCCAAAAATGAAAATACTGCCCCCTAGTCTCAAGAGGTTAATTAATATGGAGTTGATCTCCCCCCTTCGCTGATGTAACAGCCTCCGCTCTTCTGAGAAGGCTTTCCACTAGATATTGGAACAGAGATGTTGGAACATTGCTTGCTTCAGCCACAAGGGCATTAGTGAGGTCAGGCACTGATGTTGGGCGATTAGGCGTGGCTCGCAGTCGGAGCTCCAATTCATCCCAACGGTGTTCGATGGGGTTGAGGTCAGGGCTCTGTGCAGGCCTTTCAAGTTCTTCCACATGGATCTCGACAAACCATTTCTGTATGGACCTCATTTTGTGCACAGGGGCATTGTCATGCTGAAACAGGAAAGGGCCTTTCCAAACTGTTGCCACAAAGTTGGAAGCACAGAATCGTCTAGAATTTTGTTGTATGCTGTAGCGTTTATATTTCCCTTTACTGGAACTAAGAGGCCTAGCCCGAACCATGAAACATGGCCCCAGAGCATTATTCCTCCTACTTTAAACATTACAGTTGGCAATATGCATTGGGGCAGGTAGCGTTTGTCCGTCGGAATGCCAGATGGTGAAGCGTGATTCATCACTCCAGATAACGCATTTCCACTGCTCCAGAGTCCATTTGCTGTCGAGCTTTACACCACCAGCCGATGCTTGGCATTGTGCATGGTGATCTTAGGCTTGTGTGCGGCTGCTCGGCCATGGAAACCCAGACGAGCAGTTCTCGTGCTGACGTTGCTTCCAGAGGCAGTTTGGAACTCAGTAGTGAGTGTTGCAACTGAAGACAGATTATTTTTTGCACTACACGCTTCAGCACTAGGCGTTCCTGTTCGCGTCTAAGCTGTTGTTGCTCCTAGACATTTCCACTTCACAATAACAGCACTTACATTTGACCGTGGCATCTCTAGCAGGGCAGAAATTTGACGAACTGACTTGTTGGAAAGGTGTCATCTTATGACGGTGCCACGTTGAAAGTCACTGAGCTCATCAGTATGGGCCATTCTACTGCCAATGTTTGTCTATAGGGATTCCGTGGCTTTGTGCTCAATGTTATACACCTGTCAGCAACGGGTGTGGCTGAAATAACCGATTCTAATAGGCTTGTGGAAAGCTTTCCCAGACGAGTGAAGGCTGTTTTAGCAGCAAATGGGGACCAATTCCATATGAATGCCCATGATTTTGGAATTGAATGTTCGACAACCATGTGACCACGTACTTTTGGTGATGTAGTGTAGCTTGTTCTAGTTACTCATAAGCATACACCCATTAAGAAATTGACTGTATAAACAGCTAAATCCCCATGGATTGATGAGGATTTGAAAAATGTTATGGTTGAGAGGGACGAGGCAATGGGAATGGCAAATAAGTCTGGCTGCACAGCCGATTGGCAAATGTACTATAACTTGAGAAGTCATGTGACTAGACTAAAATGAAAGAAGAAGTAACGGTACTATGAAACAAAGATAAATTACATAAAGGATGATAGTAAAAAGCTTTGGAGCAACTTAAATTACATTTTGGGCAAAAAAGCAAACTCGTCTCCATCCTTCATTGGAACAGATTACTTATTCATCACAAAAACCTTTGATATTGCCAACTCCTTTAATTACTTTTTCATTGGCAACATTAGTACATTTAGGCATGACATGCCAGCAACAAACTTTAAACTATCCATGCATAACAGACCAAAATATGAAAGACAAGCTTTGTAATTTTGAATTCCATAAAGTGAGTGTGGAAGAGGTGAAAAAATATATCAATAATGACTCACCACCTGGTACTAATAATTTGAATGAAAAATGACAGGATGGTAGTGGACTATATTGGCACACCTATTTGTCATCTCTTCAATCTAAGCCTACAGGAAAGTGTGTTCCTCAAGCCTGGAGGGAAGCAAAAGTTATACCGTTACCCAAGAAGCAGCCTTTACTGTTTCAAACAGCCAACAAATCAGCCTTGTATTTGACCAGATACAATGCTGTTTCACAGTAAACAAATTAACAACTGACTTTCAGCACGCTTATAGGGTAGGGAACTCAACATGGATGGCATTAACAGAAATGACTGATGATTGGCTAAAATAAATTGATGATAAGATTATTGTGGGAGCTGTTAGACTTCAGTATAGCTTTTGGCATTATTGATCATAGTCTGCTGCTGAAAAAACATGTGTGTTATGGCTTTACATGTACTGGCTTAAGCAGGGGGACACGTCTGGCACTGCAAGATTTGAGTCCCTGGCGGCGTAGTGTGTTACTGATGGTAGGCTTTGTTACTTTGGTCCCAGCTCTCTGCAAGTCATTCACTAGGTCCCCCCGTGTGGTTCTGGGATTTTTGCTCACCGTTCTTGTGATCATTCTGACCCCACGGGGTGAGATCTTGCGTGGAGCCCCAGATCGAGGGAGATTATCAGTGGTCTTGTATGTCTTCCATTTCCTAATAATTGCTCCCACAGTGGATTTCTTCAAACCAAGCTGCTTACCTATTGCAGATTCGGTCTTCCCAGCCTGCTGCAGGTTTACAATTTTGTTTCTGGTATCCTTTGACAGCTCTTTGGTCTTGGCCATAGTGGAGTTTGGAATGTGACTGTTTGAGGTTGTGGACAGGATAGCAAGTTCAAACAGGTGCCATTAATACAGGTAACGAGTGGAGGACAGAGGAGCCTCTTAAAGAAGAAGTTACAGGTCTGTGAGAGACAGAAATTTGCTTGTTTGTAGGTGACCAAATACTTATTTTCCACCATAATTTGCAAATAAATTAATAAAAAATCCTACAATGTGATTTTCTGGATTTTTTTTCTAATTTTGTCTGTCATAGTTGAAGTGTACCTATGATGAAAATTACATTCGGCTTGTTACTTTGTAATAAAGTCTATATTGAATTCACAAGCTCTGGTGTCTAAGAGATATTTTTAAGAAGTACTTCCACGACAATGACAGCGGATGAATGGCACGACAATGGGCCTCTGGATTTCATCACGGTATCTCTGTGCATTCAAATTGCCATAGATAAAATGCAATTGTGTGCGATGTCCGTAGCTTATGCCTGCCCATAACATAGCCCCAACGCCACCATGGGGGTACTCTGTTCACAACGTTGACATCAGCAAACCGCTCACCCACACAACGCCATACGTCTGTCATCTGCCCGGTACAGTTGAAACTGGTTCATCCGTGAAGAGTACACTTCTCCAGCATGGGAGTAGCCATCGAAGTTGAGCATTTGCCCACTGAAGTCGGTTACAACGGAAAACTGCAGTCAGGTCAAGACCCTGGTGAAGACAACGAGCATGCAGATGAGCTTCCCTTTGTTTGTGCAGAAATTCATCAGACGTCCGGATGGCTGGTTTCAGACCATCCCCGCAGGTGAAGAAACTGGTTGTGCAAGTCCTAGGCTGGCGTGGTTACACATGGTCTGCAGTTCTGAGGCCAGTTGGATGTACTGCCAAATTCTCTAAAATGCCGTTCGGCTTATGGTAGAGAAATTAACATAACATGATCTGGCAACAGCTCTGGTGGACATTCCTGTAGTCATTATGCCAATTGCACACTCCCTCAAAACTTGAGGATTGTGTTGTGAGACAACTGCACATTTTAGAGTGGCCTTGTATTGTCCTTGTATTGTCCCTAGCACAAGGTGCACCTGTGTAATGATCATACTGTTTAATCAGCTTCCTGATATGCCACATCTGTCAGGTGGATGGATTATCTTGGCAAAGGAGAAATGCTCACTAACACGGATGTGAACAAATTTGTGCACAACATTTTAGAGAAATAAGCTTTTTGTGAGTATGGAACATTTCTGGGATCTTTTATTTCAGCTCATGAAACATGGAACAGGTTACATTTATATTTTTGTACAGTGTACATAGACCGGCACAGTGGACGCGTCATTATACCCATGAAACCTAGCGGCAAAACCTCAGCAAAACCTCAACAGAGAAGACCTCAGCAAGTCTACAAATTCCTGCACGTCATCTCGAGCCGACACTGTCAGCTACCGTTCACCAGAGTTATCAGAGACCTTTGTGCCCAGAGAACTTCTGTGCCCAATCCATTAATTTGTATCCCTTTTCTCTTTCTTAGCTAGCCACTGACTACACTTTAGCTAGCTAATTAGCAGAACAGTAGATCAAAAAAATAACTTTGTTTACTTAGCCTAGATAATTGTTTGTACTGTATTTCGACATTGGTATTTATTTTAGACCTTATGATATTTTTCAAGGATGAGCATAAGAGCATTAAAAGGGAAGAAGACCACTTCTGGCCATGTGGAGAAGTGCAGCTATAGTGAGGGGCGATTTACCGGTTTGGTCAGGGCCAGCATGAGGGATAAAGTTTATCCTGTGTAGCTAGTGTATCTATAAAGTTAAGTTTGAGCATCTTAGCAATACAATGTTATGTTTCACTATATTGGATCACTCCAATAAACTGTTATCACTCCGCTGCGGAGGGATACATCCGAGGAGAGGATTTACAGATTTATTCCTGTGTATCATTTTCTCAGCGGACTTCCGTATTGTTTGAGGGACAAACTTTCTGAAGTTCGCTTGGTAAGTCACTGGTAAGTGTAATATCTTGCTTAGAAGTATACTCACAGGCTGTTTGCAGCCCCTCATTTTGAGTGCTCCACTCGCTGCGCACGGTTGATCTGTATCTTCCGCCCGTGGTTTGTTGTACTTGTGTTTCGTTAGCATTACACAACAACTCCGTGTACATCCATTAGTATGGTGGCTCTTGCTGCCACACACTGTAATTTACCTTACACAACTTGCCGACTGGCTTGTTCTATGTGTGTGGTGTGAATTGCTTTAACATTCTCTGCTAATTACCATGCAGGTTTGTTTTCTTCTTGTTCTTTCCCCTGCAGAGTGTAAGAGTATAGTGGTGGGCTATCCACGACGTTGAGACATTAACTTTGGAGTTCCTTAATTAACGGAGTTACTCACGAAGAAAACAAAGAAAACCCTGCAGCTGGACATCTCCTCACTCCTGGGCAAGGGTGCTATCCCTAGGATAGAATGGCTAGGTGGGTTCTACTCCATTTATTTTGTGGTCCCAAAAAGAGGGACCACAAAATAACATATTTGACATATTCTGCACCTCCGCAACCTCACTGGGTACTTGAAGGTACTGAGGTTCCACATGCTGTCCCCAGCCGGCGTGTTGCAGGCTGTGTCCAGGGACCAGTGGTTTGTTACGCTGGACACAAAAGATGCATACTTCCATGTTCCTGTTCACCCAGCTCATTGGCAGTACCTCCGATTCGCTTTCGAAGGGATGGCTTACGAATTCATGGTTCTTCCCTTCGGCCTCTTCTTGGCAGCCCTCACTTACAAAGTGCATGGGCACTGTACTGGCACCTCTCACATCCAGAAGATTGTTGATCCTCAATTACCTGGACGATTGGCTGTTTGTGCCCGACCAGGTCCCAGGTCCTGTCAGACAGAGACATGCTCCTGACCCATATCGGCGGGCTGGGCATTACTGTAAACGACAAGGAGAGTTGTCTAACACCCACCCAGAGGGTGAGAGCACGCCTGCCCACCAGAAGGGTTCAGGTGATCTTATCTTGCTTTGACCACTTTCGGCAGGGGCTGGTGGTATCTGCCCTGACAACGCCTGTTGGGCTTGCTGACAGCGGCCTCGTTGCTGATTCCCCTGGGCCTCCTCCATCTCCGGCCACTTCAACGGTGGTTCAATTCCCACCGGCTGCACCTGAAGTGCCACCGTCACCACCAGCTGCGGGTGACCGCACAGTGCCTTAGGGCATTGTTGAGGTGGCACTGTCACTCCTTTCTCTCAGGTAGGGTGGAGATGCTGAGGATGTGCTGCCGGGAGCTGGTCAGCCCAGTTGCTTCCCAGATCGGTTGGGAGGGTGTGACCAAGGGCAGGTCGGCCAGCGACTTTTGGCTACCCCCTTGGAGCGGCAGGCACATCAATACACTAGAGCTGCGAGCTGTTCTGCTGGCCCTGCGGTCTTTCCTTCCACATCTGAAGGGAAGACATGTCCTGGTGAGAACGGACAACACCACAGTGGTGGCTTACATCAACCATCAGGGTGGACTGAGGTCCCATCATCTCCATCTTATGGCACGGGAGCTCCTTCTCTGGGCATGGTTGCCAAGAAAGCGATTTGTTTTGCTAGATTATTAAAATGTGACGCAGCATTTGTGTGTTGGAGTAACTTTTAATTCTTATTTGACCTACCGTTTCTATCATACGCCATTGTATTCAATGGGGACTAAGGCGGTACCATTCTGCTCATCTGATGAAGGTGCACATAGATCAGATTCAAACTTTGAAGACCGAGATCGAGTCATTGAAGGCAGACCAACAGAAAGAGAAACATTATCTGAGGGCAGAGATACAGGTGACAGCTGATGCATTGGTCCAGAGCCAGGCGGCATTGGCGGAGAGTCAGGGGGAGAATGACGCTTTGAAGAGGGCGAGGAACAAGATGGAGTCACAATCCATGCCAGTCACACCTGTGAGCTCTGGAACTCCACGTCTGACAGGCAGAGTCAACATACCTGGCGGGTTCATCAGGTCGTCTGTTCACCCAGACATTTCCATTCCTCTTCTGACAACAGAACTTGACCAACTGCTCAACAGGCACAGCAAGGGCCGTCCGGACCGTTATGCTGTTCTGCTATAGCCAAATGCAGCTGGCTAACATCTTCTAAATGCTTTATTATCCAAATGTAAAATTAGATACTGTACAGTACTGTATTTATTCATCAGCATCTTCATGCTTTCCTGAATAAAATAATGATAAAAATAATTTTTCAAAATGCCGATGTTTATTTAGTTTTGGATCCGTAACGAATTACAATGGGAATAAATATCACTGAATTACAGAAATATTGGAAGAAAGTTGTCTAATGAAGGTAAACAAATTGTTGCTTTACCGGAAAATACAATTTTAAACACACATGGTCACATTGTACAGCGGCATTATGGCTATTAGTTTGTAGCTGAACAAAATACTTTCCTAGAAGGAGGATAGGGGGAGAATGCTATCGTTAAATGTATTTCTTAGTTGGCTGTATCACAACCGTCCGCGATTGGTTGCAATTTCAGTTTAATCCACCAAAGACAAACAAATAATAGAACAAAAAGTATTATTATGTATCACATCCGACCGTGATTGGGAGTCCCATAGGGCGGCGCACAATTGGCCCAGCATTTCTCTCCCTCTAAAAACAGAAATAAATGTTTTGGCCTTTACAAATATTATTTTGGCCTTTATTTAGATTACAATCGCTAACTTTCATCTTTTACAAAACAAAATAACCTCAAAAATATTATTATATATATTATCAAGTTGATGGCACAGTCATATATCCCGGCACCTACATAAAGCTGAGTGACTCACTCACTCATTCATCTGATAGTCTTTAATAAATACATGTTTTGGCTGACCTGGACACCATGTACAGTACTACAGTACAGTATCTTAACCAACACCTCTCTGTATTTTGATACTTTGTGGATGGGGCCTCCAGAGTGGTGCAAAATGTGTTGCTACAGATACTGGTTCAATACCCGTACCGGGCGCCACCGGGAGACCCATTAGACGGCTTTTGGTTTTCATTTAGAATCCTCCAATCCTCTATATGTAATTATTGGCGGAGAGACACGTCATATTTTTCTATATAATGTAGGCGACATGAGTCTCACTAGTGTTGAGTAATGTGCTGTTAAAAGTGGTGTAGGTCTTATTTATTTAAAGAGCATATTGAAGTTAGAAGCAATAGGATTTTAAGCAAAATACTATTTTAGCACCGTTTCGCGCTGCACTGAGACAAGCATGGGGACTGGTCTTGATAAATCAATGAGATTTTTATTTTTCACTGAATGTCCGTTTGGGTATTGGTTAGACTACAATTATACAATTAGGGTGTAGAAATGTTATGCTCTTAGTGTAACCTTTATTTAACTAGACAATTCCCGATTGGGGAATTGAACCCCGGTCTCCTGCGTGGCTGCATGTCACAGGGATTCTTTAGCTAAATAACCCAGTACTGTAGCCTACTCCCAACCGTCACGTTGTACAGCTCCATATTTTAAGTTCCATGCTAACGGAAACACAAAGGGTTTTTCGTTTAATCTTGGAATAGAAATACCATAATATTAATCTAATTTAGCAAAAAATCTTTTAAATCAGTCCCATATACTATGTTCTTACAAAAAAAGGTTTAAAATTCTCTAGTACAGACACTATTGAAGGCTATGAAATGCTTTTCAAAGCTACCCGCTGGTGGTCAAACTAGCAATAACTAGCATTAATGGTAACAGTCGTAGACACTTAAATAACGTGCCATAGAATTCTGCGGCACCATGCAAGCTGTGCTGCAGTACGCTGCAACTTTTAAAAGACGAACCACTGTAAGAATGCTGCTCGTTAACTAGAGCTCAGCATTCAACACCATAGTACCCTCCAAGCTCATTATTAAGCTCAAGGTCCTGGGTCTGAACCCCGCCCTGTGCAACTGGGTCCTTCCTTCGCCTCCAGGTGATTAAGGTAGGAAACAACACCTCCACTTTGCTTATCCTCAACACTGGGGTCCCAGAAGGATGCCTGCTCAGCCCCATACTGTACGCCCTGTTCACCCATGACTGAGTGGCCACGCACGTCTCCAACTCAATCATCAAGTTTGCAGATGACACAACAGCAGTTGGCCTGATTACCAACAATGACAAGACAGACTACAGGGAGGAGGAGGGTGAGGGACCAGGAAGTGTGGTGCCAGGAAAATAACCTCTCAGCCAATGTCAACAAAAGAGCTGATCGTGGACTTCAGGAAACAGCAGAGGGGGCATCTAACTCAAGGTCATCAGACTGTTAAATAGCCATCACTAGCACATTAGAGACTGCTGCCCTTTATACATAGACTTGAAATCACTGGCCACTTTAATAATGGAACACTAGTCACTTTAATAATGTATACATATTTTGCATTACTCATCTCATCTACTGAATTCTATCCTATTCTCCTGTATCTTATTCTACTGTCACGGCCCCTCTGCATTGCAGGGGCGGTTCCTCCTGCAGGCAGAGAAGGGTCGTTAGTGATTGGAGCCACCTGGGCTCAGGGTGTTTAAACTGCTTCACTAACCACTCGTCTCTCTCTCTCTCTGCTCCTCCAGGTATGATCCTGTTGTCTTTGTTCCTTTGTAATTGATGTAGTTTTCACTCAGTCATATTCACACACACACATTCACGCATCCCTGCACTTTACATACACCCTACATTATGATACTTTCACACCTCATTCCCTTTTCTTTGTTTAAAGTTAATAGTTTTTGGTTTATAATAAATAACCTTTTTGATTGGCCTATACTTGTTCGTGTCCCCTCATTTTTGCCACAGGCTAAGAGCCGGCCTGTGACACTACTTAGTTTATGACTAAGATACATTTCTCGTCCAAATATTTATATATTCTTAATTCCATTCCTTTACTTTAGATTTGTGTGTATTGTTGTGAAATTGTTAGATATTACTGCACTGTTGGAGCTAGAAACACAAGCATTTCGTTACACCTGCAATAACATCTGCTAAACACGTGTATGTGACAAATACATTTGATTTCATTTGATCCAGTCGTGTAAGACCACTGGAACTCGGTCTGTGACATGTTTGAGAGGTTGGTGGAGCAGTGGTGGGCAGTGACAGACGTGCTGTCCAACCGGACTGTCACCAAGCTGCATGAGACCAGGACTCTCGAGCTCCCAGAAAACCACTGGCAAATAATGACAGAGATCAAGTATGTCTTGGCAACCCTAAAATGAGCAACCACCGCCATGTCATCTGAAAGGTGTCCATCTTCAACATACACCCCATCACATTCAGGCTCCTGCAAACACATCTCCTCTGCAGAAAGGATGACAGTACCTCGGAAAAACACATGCAGGTAATGTATATTAAAATTAGGCTATATTGTATGTAGGTTAATACAGTGTTGTTAAAATTAGCATATATTGTAGGATAATAGTAGCCAAATGTTGTTTCTGTCATTGTCTTATTGAGAGTATTTTGAACAAACAAAACCATTAATTTTTTGCATATTTATGAAAAATCTTTTTGAAGAATAGGATATGCAAAATTGTATAATATTTATTTCAAAATGCCTTTAATATCAAATTTAAATAAATGTTTTAATTTAGAAAATGAAATTAAAGGTTTTAACATTTGGCTGCTTCTCAATGAAAATGTCTGTTCCTCGTACGCATGCAATTCACACAGGAGTAGGTTATCAGGGGAACCATTATTTTATTTAGTCAAGTTAATTTGCCAGGATGCTAAAAAGGAGTAAAAATGTGCATTTGAATTTACGAAATGTCTGATCAATTTTATTCAAATCGTCTAAGAAAATTCTCTCTCAATACAACAAAATTCTATGTTGATAAATCAAATGCATCAAAACCATAGCTTTAATGAAATGTAGGCCCTATTAAAGCTTCTAAATATAGGTTATCAAGTCACAAAGCCGTTTAAAATGCCGACATCAGCGAATGCAATGCCGAACCTGGGCCGGGATTCATCACCTTGGAATTGACAGCGCCACAAATGCAGCGCCAAAGATTATCCGAAACAGGCATAGTCAGCGGAGCTCCGTGGTGCATGGAATGAATGGAAAGCGCCTCCATCTTTTATTTTCTATAGGTGATGTCATTTTACTCTGTGGGGAAAAAAATAACAGTTAATGAGGGTCGGTTAGTCGGCAGCAAAATTGACTGAAATGTGCATCCCTTTTGTCTCCATCTTTCAATGTAAACTGTAAATGATTTTGTCTGTAATGTTATTTTAATTGCGTGTTCGAACCCCAGGAAGACTAAAATCAAATCAAATCGTATTTGTCTCATGCGCCAAATACAATTGATGTAGACCTTACTGCCTACTTACAAGCCCTTAACCAGCAATGCAGTTTAAAGAAAATAGAGTTAAGAAAATATTACTAAATAAACTAAAGTAAAAAATGCTTTAAAAAGTAACATTAAAATAACAATAATGAGGCTTTATACTGGGGGTACTGATACCAAGTCAAGGCCTTCCTCTGACACGCCTAGTATTAAGGTCCTGGATGGCAGGAATCTTGACGCCAGTGATGGGCTGTTACACACTCTGTAGTGCCTTACGGTCAGATGCCTAGCAGTTGCAATACCAATACAACCAGTCAACTTTTTGAGGATCTGGGGACCCAATCTTTTCAGTCTCCTGATGGGGAAAGGGAGTTGTACTGCCCTTTTCATGACTTTCTTGGTGTGTTTGGACCATGATGGTTTTTGGTGATGTAGACACCAAGGAATTTGAAACTTTCGACCTGCTCCACTACAGCCCATTCGATGTGAACGGTGGCGTGTTCAGCCCTCCTTTTCCTGTAGTCCACGATCATCTCATTTGTCTTGCTCAATTTGAGTGAGAGGTTGTTGTCCTGGCACCACACTGCCAGGTCTCTCTGACATCCTCCCTTTAGGCTGTCTATTCGTTGACGGTGAACAGGCCAACCACCATTGTCGTCAGTAAACTTAATGATTAGTGTTGGATTCGTGCTTGGCCAAGCAGTCGTGGGTGAACAGGGAGTACAGGAGGGGACTGAGCACACACCCCCGAGGGGCCCCGTGTTGAGGATTAGCGTGGCAGATGCGTTGTTGCCTACCCTTACCACCTGGGGGAGGCCCGTCAGGAATTCCATGATCCAGTTGCAAAGGGAGGTGTTTAGTCCCAGGGTCCTTAGCTTAATGATGAGCTTTGTAGGCACTATGGTGTTGAACGCTGAGCTGTAGTCAATGAACAGCATTCTCACATAAGTGTTCCTTTTGTCCAGGTGGGAAAGGGAAGTGTGGAGTGCGATTGAGTTTGTCATCTGTGGATCTGTTGGGGCGTTATGCAAATTGGAGTGGGTCTAGGGTTTCTGGGATAATGGTGTTGATGTGAGCCATGACCAGCCTTTCAAAGCACTTCATGGCTACAGATGTGAGTGCTACGGGGAAGTAGTCATTTAGGCAGGTTACCTTCGCTTTCTTTGGCACAGGGACTATGGTGGTCTGGTTGAAACATAGGCATTAGGTATTACAGACTCGGCCAGCTGGTCTGCACATTTTTATTTCACCTTTATTTAACCAGGTAGGCTAGTTGAGAACAAGTTCTCATTGACACATTGGCCAAGATAAAGCAAAGCAGTTCGACACATACAACAACACAGAGTTACACATGGAATAAACAAACATACAGTCAATAATATAGTAGAAAAAGTCTATATACAGTGTGTGCAAATAAGGTAAGATAATGGAGGTAAGGCAATAAATAGGCCATGATGGCAAAGTAATTACAATATATCAATTAAACACTGGAGTGATTGATGTGCAGAAGATGAATGTGCAAGTAGAGATACTGGGGTGCAAAGGAGCAAGATAAATAAATAAATACATTAAGGGGATGAGATAGGTGGATGGGCTATTTACGGATCAGCTATGTACAGGTGCAGTGATCTGTGAGCTGTTCTGACAGCTGGTGCTTAAAGCTAGTGAGGGAGAAAAGAGTCTCCAGCTTCATACATATAACCTATGCATGGTCTATATCAGGAACTCAGTTGGGGTCTCAACTTACTGCTGAGTTAGAATAGCAGAATACACAAGGTGCAATTTCAAAATTTGGTTGTGCATCAGCAGTTTGCCTCTTGTTATGTCAGTCACTGACAGCCCATGTCAGCAAACATTTTTAAGATTGTTAAGTTATTTTTTATTTATCCCTTATTTTACCAGGTAAGACACAGGGGTTAACACCCCTACTCTTATGATAAGTGTCATGGGATCTTTAGTGACTACAGAGAGTCAGGACACCCGTTCAACGTCCCAACCCGAAAGAAGGCACTCTACACAGGGCAATGTCCCCAATCACTGCCCTGGGGCATTGGGATATTTTTTGGACCAGAGAAAAGAACACCTCCTACAGGCCCTCCATCACCACTTCCAGCAGCATCTGGTCTCCCATCCAGGGACTGACCACGACCAATCCTGCTTAGCTTCAAAGGCAAGCCAGCACTGGGATGCAGGGTGGTATGCTGCTATCTAAACTTGCAGTAATCATGGTCGAATTACCAACCGGGGGGCCCCATTGACATTATTAGTCACTTTCACTCTGATATGATATTAAAAACTGGAAAAAAATTATACGCCCTATGGCAAAATGTGTAGAATTGCAGGAAATTAACAGTAAACCTGCTAATTATTCTCTCCGCCCCAGAGAAAAATGAGTAGAATTGCATGAAATTAGTTATGAAATCGCTAAATCTTCGATCCACCCCATGGCAAAATGTTTCGAATTGCAGCAAACTTCCTTTAAAACTGTAACATTTACGGACGATGACACAATTCGACTTACGGTGATTCTGATTCTTTGTAGCCCCCAAGAGAGTATAGGGAAGTGTAAACTTCCAAAATGGCAGATCAGGGCCAACCACTCGTTATAGCTTGGTGAATTTGGTTTTGTTCACTTGGTAGGTCACCAGACAACTCCAAAAGCTTTCATTGGGAACCACCATTGAGTTGTAGGGTTGGGCCATGTAAGCCATGTGCAGGTATGGATAGCACAGCGATTCATATGGATCTAGGGTATAAGTGTGTGTATGCGTGTGATTGCGTGTGTGTATACGTGGGATTGCGTGTGTGTATACGTGTGATTGTGTGTGTATGCGTTGGGGGCGGCAGGTAGTCTAGTGGTTAGAGCGTTAGGCCAAAAGGTTGCTGGATCGAATCCCCAAGCTGACAAGGTAAAAATTTGTCGTTCTGCCCCACTGTTCTCCGGTAGGCTGGCATTGTAAATAAGTATTCTTAACTGACTTGCCAGGTAAAATAAAAACATCGCCACCCACCTCGATTGTCTTGCTCCAGGCGTTCCTTCTTCACGTTGAGGGTCGACTCCCTCAGTCTTTCCAGATCCTGTTGGTACATCTCCCTCTGTCTCTCCAGCTCCTCTCTCTTCTCCTCCAGCCTCCTGCACTCCTCCTCGCTCTGCCTCAGCCTGTCCTCTGCGGCCTCTGCCTGCAACCGGTGGCGTTCCCGCTCGCTCTCCCAACAAGCCTGGGTAGAAACAAGATTCAACCTGACTGAATGCAGACTGGAATAATACTGAATTAAGTAAAAGTCACAGGGTGAGTTTGAGGTGGTCTTGTTTTGGCGGGAAGTATCATGATCGTATTAATGTGGTTCCCTTTTACTAGAATTATGAGATTTCATGATCTACATAGTGCAATTGTAATGAAGACAAAGTGGAGGGCGACCATAAATCTAATTTCGACTGTGTCCCACCTGCTCCTGTCGGTGCAGTAATTGCAACTTGTGGAAACTGGCCAGCATCCTCTGTTTCTCCTGCTCCAGGAGCACGTTGCCGCGGTGACAGCCGGGGAAGGAGGCACGCTCAGTGAGGGAGCTGCGCTGCAGCTTGATGTGGCGGTCTTGCTGGGTGATGATGGCCTAAATCAAATCAAAATCAAATCAAATTTATTTGTCACATACACATGGTTAGCAGATATTAATGTGAGTGTAGCGAAATGCTTGTGCTTCTCGTTCCGACAATGCAGTAATAACCAACGAGTAATCTAGCCTAACAATTCCAAAACTACTACCTTATACACACAAGTGTAAAGGGATAAAGAATATGTACATAAAGATATATGAATGAGTGATGGTACAGAACGGCATAGGCAAGATGCAGTAGATGGTATCGAGTACAGTATATACATATGAGATGAGTAATGTAGGGTATGCAAACAAAGTGGCATAGTTTAAAGTGGCTAGTGATACATGTATTACATAAGGATGCAGTCGATGATATAGAGTACAGTATATACATATGAGATGAATAATGTAGGGTATGTAAACATTATATTAAGTAGCATTGTTTAAAGTGGCTAGTGATATATTTTACATCAATTTCCTTCAATTCCCATTATTAAAGTGGCTGGAGTTGTGTCAGTGTGTTGGCAGCAGCCACTCAATGTTAGTGGTGGCTGTTTAACAGTCTGATGGCCTTGAGATAGAAGCTGTTTTTCAGTCTCTCGGTCCCTGCTTTGATGCACCTGTACTGACTTCGCCTTCTGGATGATAGCGGGGTGAACAAGCAGTGGCTCGGGTGGTTGTTGTCCTTGAGGATCTTTATGGCCTTCCTGTGACATCGGGTGGTGTAGGTGTCCTGGAGGGCAGGTAGTTTGCCCCCGGTGATGCATTGTGCAGACCTCACTCTGGAGAGCCTTACAGTTGTGGGCGGAACAGTTGCCGTACCAGGCGGTGATACAGCCCGACAGGATGCTCTCGATTGTGCATCTGTAAAAGTTTGTGAGTGCTTTTGGTGACAAGCCAAATTTCTTCAGCCTCCTGAGGTTGAAGAGGCGCTGCTGCGCCTTCTTCACGATGCTGTCTGTGTGGGTGGACCAATTCAGTTTGTCTGTGATGTGTACGCCGAGGAACTTAAAACTTACTACCCTATCCACTACTGTCCCATCGATGTGGATTGGGGGGTGCTCCCTCTGCTGTTTCCTGAAGTCCACAATCATCTCCTTAGTTTTGTTGACGTTGAGTGTAAGGTTATTTTCCTGACACCACACTCCGAGGGCCCTCACCTCCTCCCTGTAGGCCGTCGCGTCGTTGTTGGTAATCAAGCCTACCACTGTAGTGTCGTCCGCAAACTTTATGATTGAGTTGGAGGCGTGCATGGCCACGCAGTCGTGGGTGAACAGGGAGTGCAGGAGAGGGCTCAGAACGCAGCCTTGTGGGGCCCCAGTGTTGAGGATCAGCGGGGTGGAGATGTTGTTACCTACCCTCACCACCTGGGGGCGGCCCACAGGAAGTCCAGTACCCAGTTGCACAGGGCAGGGTCGAGACCCAGGGTCTCGAGCTTGATGACGAGTTTGGAGGGTACTATGGTGTTAAATGCTGAGCTGTAGTCGATGAACAGCATTCTCACATAGGTATTCCTCTTGTCCAGATGGGTTAGGGCAGTGTGCAGTGTGGTTGAGATTGCATCGTCTGTGGACCTATTTGGGCGGTAAGCAAATTGGAGTGGGTCTAGGGTGTCAGGTAGGGTGGAGGTGATATGGTCCTTGACTAGTCTCTCAAAGCACTTCATGATGACGGAAGTGAGTGCTACGGGGCGGTAGTCGTTTAGCTCAGTTACCTTAGCTTTCTTGGGATCAGGAACAATGGTGGCCCTCTTGAAGCATGTGGGAACAGCAGACTGGGATAAGGATTGATTGAATATGTCAGTAAACACACCAGCCAGCTGGTCTGCGCATGCTCTGAGGGCGCGGCTGGGGATGCCGTCTGGGCCTGCAGCCTTGCGAGGGTTAACACGTTTAAATATTTTACTCACGTCGGCTGCAGTGAAGAAGATTACGCATGTTTTGGTTGCGGGCCGTGTCAGTGGCACTGTATTGTCCTCAAAGTGGGCAAAAAAGTTATTTAGTCTGCCTGGGAGCAAGACATCCTGGTCCGTGACGGGGCTGGTTTTCTTTTTGTAATCCGTGATTGACTGTAGACCCTGCCACATACCTCTTGTGTCTGAGCCGTTGAATTGCGGATTGGGGAGACCGGTGGAGAGGAGGAGATACGTGGGTCAACTTCTGGAAAGCATGAGGCTTGTAGGTCACGGACCATAAGCAACCAAAAGGCTAGTCTAGAAGTCTCCATATGATGTAATTTTATCATTTTCATTGACATGCAGACAGACGGGGTCTGGCGTCTCGCATTGGTAAGTGTGGAAGGCCGCAGTCCGATTGATTTTTCATGCCCAGTCACACACAGACACACACAGGGCTGGAGCAGAGCCACGTGCTGGAATGAGCATGTAAGTGGATGTGGAGAGGTTGTTACTGAGGGTATCTAGGGAAACGCGAGTGAGTAGTGCTGTTTTGTTCACCTGCAGGCTGTAGAGTTTCTGAGCATCACCACCAGGTCAAAGAACTAGGGAGACCGAGACAGGAACGGAAAGAGAAGATAAAAACACAACTCTAGGTTTGGACACTGTGGGACTGTACACCTGCGAGAGTATGCAGGTTATGGAAGAACTGGGACATTTCCAGCTCCTAGGAATTGTGTACAGATCCTTGCGACATGGGGCCGTGCATTAACATGCTGATATATGAGGTGATGGCAGCGGTGAATGGCACGACAATGGGCCTCAGGATCTCGTCACAGTATCTCTGTACATTCAAAATTGCCATAGATAAAATGCAATTGTGTTTGTTGTCCATAGCTTATGCCTGCTCATACCATAACCCCACCACGACATCAGCAAACCACTCGCCCACAGAACGCCATACACGTTGTCTGCCATCTGCCCGGGAACAGTTTAAAACGGGATTCAGCCGTCAAGAGCACAATTCTCCAGCGTGCCAGTGGCCACCAATGCCGAACTGCAGTCAGGTCAAGACCCTGGTGAGGACGCCGAGCACGCAGACAAGCTTTCCCTAAACATTTTCTGACAGTTTGTGCAGAAATTCTTTGGTTGTGCATACCCACAGTTTCATCAGCTGTCCGGGTGGCTGATCCGACAGCCGGATGTGGAGATCCTGGGCTAAGGTGGTTACACGTGGTCTGCGGTTGTGAGGCTGGTTGGACTTACTGCTAAATTCTCTAAAATGACATTGGACGCAGCTTATGGTGAAATATTAACATTTAATTTACTGGCAACAGCTCTGCTGGACATTCCTGAAGTCAGTATGCCAATTGCACGCTCCCCCAAAACTTGAGACATCTGTGGCATTGTGTTGTGTGACCAAACTGCACATTTTAGAGTGGTATTTTATTGTCCCCAGCACAAGGTGCACATGTGTAATGATCATGCTGTTTAATCAGCTTCTTGATATGCCACACATGTCAGGTGGATGGATTACTCTTTCATTACTAAGTAATGATAGCGTAAAGTAGCTTTTGTTCTGTCCCCATTTGGAATACTGGGTCATCTAGTCTATTTATCTGGAAATACTGGTACAGTTCGCTACCTAACTAACAGTTCAGGTTGAGTAGCCCTGAAAAACATTTCTTAACGACCTGGTGTGATGCTCTTATCACTGTTTACTCAACATAAGCTACACTGCTGGCCCTGTTGTGGGGACAGGGAGTGTGTTGCCCTGGTCACCCTGGAACTTAAGTTGTGGCTCAGTCTGTCCTTTCAAGACATTTTCTCATCCAATTTCTCTGTGTTTGTTAATGTGAGTGAGTGTGTGTGACCAACCGGTCGCTGCTCCAGGGCCTGGCTGGCCTGAATCTCCTTAAGCTGGGTGTCAGAGCAGGCCCTCTGGCTCCTGTCTCTGGCCTTGTCCCCTCCACTGTAGTTCTTCTTCTTCACACTGCCTTCTAACACATACACACACACACACACACACACACACACACACACACACAAACACAAAATGGGAATTAGGGCTGGGACGATACCAGTATTGCAATACTCGTTAGTATCGTGGATAGGAAACGAAACACAAAGCAGACTTAACTTCTTTAGGAAAACAGCCCTAATGTTGGAAACAAACATCCTAATGATGACATCCCAAGTCACATTTAAGCTATAGCACACAATGTTTTCTGGTATTGCATCAGCCCTAATGGGAATACAATGGTGATAGAGCACATGTAGACCAGGGCAGGCAGGTGGAGGGGACTTACTCTTGTTGAGGATGGTGGGGCTGCTGTCGTAGCCCTCGAAGGTGTCTGCTCTCCTGGGCATAGCCCCGGACCCTAACCCCTCTGGACGTGGCGCTAGCTCTGTCACACCAGACAACAACAGGTTCTGAAGGTTCTCCACTGGATAGCGCAAGCGAGATGGAGGCAGGTAGAAAGAAATATTAATAATAATGTTTTAAGAAAGAACAAGAGTAGTGAGGACGGAGCTAACGCTACTATTTTTTTACAGTTGGGTACAGTTGCAATCCGTATTTTTGTTTTTGTTGGGGGGGTGCCTGTTTTGCATGTTATTTTGGCATTAATACGTGTCACATATCAGTTTGCAAACAACGTACATTTTTTGGGGTGTTAATAAAGCTGCACAAATGCTCCAAAATGCAGGTGTTTCAGCCTAGCTCAGTGCTTTCTGTGGTGATGGGGCAAGCCAGCGGAAAATACGGAGCGTAGGGGTTGGTAATGTCCTCTAGTTGCGCTATGATTGGCTCAGTGTTCTGTCACTCATGGGGACACTACGTCACCGACAAATCTAAGGGTAGAGCTCGAAAATTCACAGTTACATTAGAAGTGCCCAACCACGAAGGCTCAAGGTCATTGGCCACACATAAAATGATGTCAAATCACATTATATTTACAGCAGCTTTGATTGGACTGATCATGTCAACAACATATTTCAAAATCTTAGCTAACAAGCTAGCAGTCATCATGAATCAGGTCGACAATCTACTGGCAAATACTTGAAGATAAATAATGAAGAGAAATTATAGATAAAACGTGTCGGTGGCTAACTGCAAGCGTTGCAAAGCATTCACTAGCCTGCTATTCAGTGGAGTGGGTGCGTGGTCTCTTTTCTAAGCTTATAGGGACATTCAACATTGGCCATGGTGTCAATCCAGCATGACTTATGTCGGGCTCAAAACAACTGGAAACTCAGAACTGGAAAATCTGATGGGAACTTGGAAAAAACGGGCTCCAACTGGGAAAATACGTTTTGAACGGTCATCCAACTTGGAATTGCAAGTCAGGAACTAGGGCCTCTTTCTAGCGCTCCGACCTGAAGATCACTGACGTCCCCTCCTAATTTCACATACTGTTTTGACTTGGTGGTGCACATGTAGCCTATAGCCTGTTTTAGAGAAATGTAATCATTTAATATTGTAAGAGCTTTCATTGTCTGCTTATATGCCCCCTTTATTTATCATACGGTTCTGGCTTGGTGTACAGGAAGAATAATGTAAGAAGTTCTAGAATTCTGTCGCTGTCCATTTTAAAAGTGCTGAACAAATAGTTATATTGACTACATCTGTCCTAGCTCGCTCATTAATGTCTTAATCGAAATAACGGATTGCCTCTTATCCTCTCGTCGTACCCTTAAGCCATAGTTTGTACCTCTTAATTGTCAGTAGAAACCACATTTCTTTAAGCAAGTCAGCCATATCAGCAGTTTTTTTTAAAGGCAGTAAATGAGGCTGAATTAACTGTTTTGCTGCCAGTCAAGGCTCCGGTGATAGCCAGGTGTAGCTGTGGTAAGGTGTTGGGACACCTTTATTTAGGTCCTAACAGTGTGTGGCCACCGTTTGTCACCGTTATAGTGCAATTAATGTATTGTTTAGTGTTGTGTTTTGTAGTGGGTTTGCAGGCATGCATCTCAAAAGTTTATTTTTTTTGGTTTGCCCCACCAAGTTTTACATGCTAAAATCGCCACTGGTTGGGTGTCTGTACATAACACAAACTAATCTAATCAGTCTGAATGATTTGGGAATTACATTAATAATTTGTTGTCTTGTGTTGGATCAAAAACCTATACACTATAACAAAAGCCAGTGTGTTGTATTCTGTACTGCACGTGTTGTGTCTGTTGTACCTTCAGTGATGGCTCCCTTGAGCAGCGTCTCCCCCTGGTCTGAGGCGTCACCACGCAGCAGCAGATGGGAGCGTGAGGCGATATCCTCAAGACCAGCCACGGACTCTGCCATGTCTGCAAACAGCTGCAGCTTCTCTGTCAGACCTGCCACGATCTGGCCATCCTTCTGGCTCAGACTATCTGGGAGAGGAGAGAGGGACAGAAGAATAGAGTTCTCAATGATCAGATTCTCCTAAATAAATGGAATACAAGGAAGAGAAACATTGAGCAAATGTGAATGTTGTTGACTGGTGCATGAGCAAACCCTTATGACCTAGCATCGACATTACACTACTTTACAAAGATAGGTGGTCTGTCTGACTGTCTGTCGTTCCGTCGTTAGTTACCTTGGAACTCTTTGAATTTGGCGGCTCGAGCCTCCTCCTCCTCACTGAAGAGCCTCTCTGTGTGTCGACAACTAAGAGAAAAAGAAGAGAGAGGAGAGTGAAGGAGAATAGAGAGGAAAGGAGAGTTAGCAAAAGAAAGAGCGAGTAAGAGTGACAGCAAGAGGGAGTGAGAGAGAATGAAAAAGAGAGCAAGACACAGACATACACTGAGAGTAAAAAAACATTAGGAACACCTTTCTAATATTGAGTACCCCTTTGCCCACAGAACAGCCTCAATTCGTTGGGGCATGGACTACAAATTGCTGAAAGTGTTCCACATGGATGATGGCCCATGGTGACTCCAGTTGTGTCAAGTTAGCTGGATGTCCTTTGGGTGGGGGACCCTTCTTGATACTCACAGGAAAATGTTGAGTGTGAAAAACCCAGCTGCGTTGCAGTTCTTGACACAAACCGGTGTGCCTGGCACCTACTACCATACAACGTATAAAAACCTACTACCATACAACGTACAACTCCCGTACGTGCTCGGGAGAGACGAAGGTCAAAAGTCATGCATCCTCCGAAACACCCAACCAAGCCACACTGCTTCTTCACACAGCGTGCATCCAACCCGGATGCCAGCCGCTCCAATGTGTCGGAGGAAACACTGTGCACCTGGCGACCTTGGTTGGCGTGCACTGTGCCCGGCACTGGCCAGTGACTTACAGTAATGTAGTCTCCCCTTTGGTATTCCTTTCAGACCTACCACTTGTATCACACATTCCTACATTCTTATAGGTGCACCATAGTGCCAATATCACTCCTCAACCTAGCTTAAGATACAGTCCATTCTAGTCCTTTTCTTTAAACTGTGTGTGTGTACCTTTCCACTGCCTGGCGGAGGTGTGTCATCCAGGTTTTGCGCTCCTCCTTGGAGGCGGTGTGGATCTCGTACATCTCAGGCTCATTGGGGGAGGCACAGATTAGGAACATGGCCTTCTCCTCATGGGCCACCTCCCTCACAATCAACTTCTGGAGGGAGATCACTGATGGCTTGTTGTCCTGGGGGAGATACGGAAGGCAGCAAGAAGTCAAATTGAAAGAAAATAACACCAGAAAGCAAAATGGAGACACTATTCATAGTTCTAGACCAGGGATTGGTATCTCCAGTCCTCGGGAGACTGATTTGGTATCACACTTCTGACCCAGCTAAGGGAAAAGGGAATACCTAGTCAGTTATACAACTGAATGCCTTCAACTGAAATGTGTCTATGCATTTAACACAACCCCTCAATCAGAGAGGTGCGGAGGGCTGCCTTTAATCGACATCCACGTCTTCGGGGAACAATGGGTTAACTGCCTTGCTCAAGCGCAGAACAACAGATTTTTACCTTGTCAGCTTGGGGATTTGAGCCGAACACACCTGACTCCAATAATAAACTATTCATGATCTTCAGTTTAGAATGCAATTAGTTTAATCAGCTGTGTTTGCTAGGGATGGGGGGGGAAGTATGACACCACTCTGGCCCGCAAAGACTGGAGTTGCCCATCCCTCTTTCAAGACAGATATACAGACGACTGCTGTATCTATACTGAACAAAAGTATAAACGCAACATGTAAAGTGTTGATCCCATGTTTCATGAGCTGATATAAAAATATCCTAGGAATGTTTCATATCCACAAAGTGTTTTTTTAATTTTTTTAAATGCACATTTGTTTACATCCATGTTAGTCAGCATTTCTCCTTTGCCAAGATAATCCATCCACCTGACATTTGTGGCATACCAAGAAGCTGACTAAACAGCATGATCATTACACAGGTGCAGCTTGTGCTGCGGACAATAGAAGGCCACTCTAAAATGTGCAGTTTTGTCATACAACACAATGCCACAGATGTCTTAAGTTGAGGGAGCGTGCAATCAGCATGCTGACTGCAGGAATGTCCACCAGAGCTGTTGCCAGAGATTGAACTTCTTAAGGCTAGGCATCCCGCTAACGGGACAACTTCTGGTGAAACTGGAAGGCGCGCAATTCTAATAAATTATGGATATTAAACATTTAGGTACATACAAGTGTCTTATCGGTTGAAAGCTTAAATTCTTGTCTACCTGCACTGTCCAATTTGCAGTAGACTTTTGAGCGAAAGCATGCGATTGTTTGAGGACGGCGCCTCACATCAAAATATTTTCCCACCGGCACAGGTTCCATAAATTCACAAATAGCGACTAAATATTCACTTACTTTTTAGAAAATCTTCCTCTGATTTGTCATCCAAAGGGTCCCAGCTATAACATGTAGTGTCGTTTTGTTAGGTAAAATCCTTCGTTATATCCCAAAAAGTCTGTTTAGTTGGCGCCATCGATTTGAGTAATCCAGTCGTTCACATGCCCAAATAGGAATCTGAAAATCTACCCCTAAACTTTGTTTCAACAAGTCAAAATATGTTTCTATTTAATCCATAGATACCATAAATGTAATGTAACTAAACTATAATATTTCATACAGAAAGAAGTATGTTCAATAGGAAAATGGTATTAGCAGGTGTGTGTCCTCTTCATCGCAAGCGCACATACTGTGTTCCTTTAGTAAAACTCATTATTCTTACTCGTTTTGGAAGAAACAAGCCTGAAACCATGAACAAATACTACTGACATCTGGTGGAAGCCAAAAGAATTGCATACTGGGAGATTTAATTATTTCCCTATACGTTCCATAGTAAGAGCATGGGCTCTCAAAAAAAATAAATGATGTTTGGTTTTTCTCCTCCCATATCTATTGTGTTATAGTCTCCTACATTATTTTAACATTTCTACAAACTTCAAAGTGTTTTCCAATGGTACCAATTATATGCATATCCTGGCTTCAAAGCCTGAGCAACAGGCAGTTTACTTTGGGCATGTCAGTCAGTGGAAATTGAGAGAAAAAAGAAACCTAGCCTGAGGAAGTTCTCTACCATAAGCAGCCGCTGTCATTTTAGAGAATTTGGCAGTACGTCCAACTGGCCTCAGAACCGCAGACCATATGTAACCACGCCAGCCCAGGACCTCCACATTCGGCTTCTTCACCTGCGGGATCGTTTGAGACCAGCCACCCGGACTGCTAAGGAAACTGTAGGTTTGCACAACCAAAGAAATTCTTAGGGAAGCTCATCTGCGTGCTTGTCGTCCTCACCAGGGTCTTAACCTAACTGCAGTTCAGTGAGCAAATGCTCACCTTCGATGGCCATTGGCACGATGGAGAAGTGTTCATGGATGAATCCCAGTTTCAACTGTACCGGGCAGATGACAACCAGCCTGTATGGTGTTATGTGGGTGAGCGGTTTTCTGATGTCAACATTGTGAACAGAGTGCCCCATGGTGGCAGTAGGGACAAGGAACACATTTGCATTTTATCAATGGCAATTAGAATGCACAGAGAAACCATGACGAGATCCCGAGTTCCTGCTCTGGATTGATGTATACGTTAGCGTGTTCCAGTTCTAGCCAATATCCAGCAACTTCGCACAGCCATTGAAGAAGAGTGGGACGACATTCCACAGACCACAATCAACAGCCTAATCACCTCTATGCAAAGGAGATGTGTCGCACTGCATGAGACAAATGGTGGTCACACCAGATACTGACTGGTTTTCTGATCTGTGACCAACAGATGCATATCGGTATTCCCAGTCATGTAAAATCCATAGAATTTACTTCAATTGACTGATTTCCTTATATGAACTGCAACTCAGTAAAACCTTTGACATTGTTGCGTTTATTTTTGTTCAGTATAACTTTCTGTTGAGTTAGTATGCCAGATTTGTCAGTGTTTTCCAGAGTGGCAAAGCTCAAATTAGTTATGTTTACATAGTGGAATTAACTGACAAAAATGATTGACTCACCACAGTAGAGAAGACATATCTCTGGTCTTTCTCTTGGAGTAACAACAGAACATCTGACAGCAGCACAGCAAGAATATCTGAAATGAAAGGAGTTTCATTTTTAGACCTGTGTGAGATCAATGCAGACAGAAGAGGTCACTTCAGACTACGGAGATGCAGCCTGAGGAGAGGTAATCCTGTTACCTTTGAGTCTGCCAGAGGCAGCCTTGTGGTTGACGGTCCCATCGTGCAGCAGCCTGCGTCTGCCCAGGGCCAGGTCCTCTCCGCGGAACACATGGCCATCTTTGATCTTGCCCAGAGACTTGGGCTCCATCTTGTGGGCGATGTCTCGGAGACGCGAGGCCTTCTGATGGAGGTTGACCTGGGCATCAACGTGGACGATGCAGTCTTTGATCAGACCCAGAGACCTCGTCAGCTCCTCATGCTCCTCTGTGCCCACTGGAGGGAGGAAAGAAAAGACCCAGGTCAACTTCAGAAACACTGGGACGATTGCAACAAACGGGCAAAACTTAACATGGTTGAGGCTGTTCTGAGGGAAGAAGGCGGTGCAACTCAATATTAGGAAGGTGTTCCTAATGTTTTTTTGACTGTCAGTGTGTGTGTGTGTTGCTCCCTCTTCTCTCCGCTCTCTCTCTCTCTATACTATTTCTCTATTTTCCACACACAGGCTCTTTGGGGGGTGGTGGGCGCGTGGTGCAACTGTATTTGGAAGGTGTTCCTAATGTTTGGTATACTCAGTGCTAAAAATCATCTCCTCATGAACCATGCGTCAGATTCACTCCAGATTTTGTATTCTGACTTATGCTTGCACATAAAGGAAGATACTGTAGTTCCTAAATGCTTGCTTTGTTATCCCACTGATATTGTGTCCTGTCATCCTGTGATCCACGTTCATTGCTGCTCGCAGCTATATTTGTTAATTCTGTCTTTGGTGTGATTATCAATGCACAAGCACCTTTTAACCCACTCCTATCTGCGGAGGCTCCCCAGAGGAGGAAGTGGAGGACCATCCTCCTCAGTGAATCTCAGAAATTAAAAGTAAAACGTTTCAAAAGTTCTCCTTTTTAGAAGAAAACTATACTAAATATATTCACGTCACCAAATAATTGATTAAAATGCACTGTTTTGCAAGGAAGGTCTAGAGTAGCCTCACCAGCACTCTGTAAGGAAGCACCATGGTATAGCCGGAGGACAGATAGTTTCCGTCCTCCTCTTGGTACACTGCCTTCAATACAAAACTGAAGAGGCTTGTGGTTCTTAGCCCCTTCTATAGACTTACAAAGTAATTATGACAGGTTGGAGGATGTCCTCCAACCTATCAGAGCTTTTGCAGCATGAACTGACATGTTGTCCACCCAATTAAAGGATCAGAATGAATCTAGTATTGACAACATAAGCTGCAGATAGCTAGCACTGCAGTGCATAAAATGTGGTGAGTAGTTGACACAGAGAGCGAAAGACAATAGTTGAACAGTTTTGAACAAATTAATTTCTTCAACAATGAAGTAGTAAGAGAGAGAGAGAGAAAGCTAGCTATTTTATTTCACTTACTTAGCTAGTGAACGCAGTTAGCTAGTGTAGTCTACTCAAACACCTGGTTCAAACAGAGATGGGTGCTATGTCAGCTAGCTGGCTATGGCCATCCAACTCTGGAACTATTCCAAGTTAATGTAAGCTTTTGGTTTTATAAATGTATTGCCACCGGGGCCCGCCGGTGTAACTACTTGCTGACTGTACTGCATGATTATTGTGGGTTTACTAACGCGTTAGTTCTAGTAGATATGTTGACTATGACATAATATGGTGACAACCGCTACACACAGCCTACACCGTTATGATATGAAGTTTTTTTTTTTTTTTTGCCTGGCCAGACAGCTGCTGTGTTGTGCACTAAAGTCCACAAGCAAAGGGAAAAGGTGAGAGGAGGAGAGTGCGAAGATGCAAGAAGGAATTCTACAACGATCAAAGGGATCGTGCTGTATGTTTGTGGCAGCTATGAAAGTTAACTGTGTTTGCATGTGATCAGGGGTGTATTCGTTCCACCGATTCTGTTGAAAGGTTTCTTAAACAGAAGCAAATGGAACGAAACTGGGATAAACATACCTGAAGTTGTCCAATAGAAACTCTCGTTTGCAACTGTTGGACTACTGGTATAGAATGTGTCAATGTCTGTCACCTTGATTACTCTCATTTTTCTCTACCTGTGTACCTACATTGTAAACTTCAATTCATAAGCTAGGTTGTAGCAACCTCATGTGGGTAAATTTGAGTATCATGTAGTAGCCTAAACCTATCAATGCTTCATTGAGCTGGGTGAATGGAATATGAATAACAATCATCCAATATGTTGTAATGGAAATAAGGCCATGCTCCAAAAAAAAAATGCATCCTCCCTCATCTTAAACGGCACCGACCGCAACTGACTATCGATAAAACAATTGTATTAAGTCACATAAAAGTTTTACTGTGTGTAAAGGTTTCAAATGCATCCTGTCATTACTGTGATAGTTTTTTTTGCACATGTATTTATCCCCTTACTTTTGGCACTAAACTATCTCCATATACTTCCGTTTGTTTAAAAAACTTTTATTTTTACTGGTAGCGGGGACCTTCAGACGAGGCTTGTGGCCGTCCTAGAGCAAAACGGAGAACACCATCCTGTACTTTGTAGGCCAAACCGTTTGGACACTGTCCGCTCTAGCACTGCCATCGGCAGATGCGGTGGATTGAGACGAAACCCATACAAAAAGAAAGGTAGTTTAAATGGATGGATTTAAAAATATATATATATATATGTTAATTGAATTCACACCGGGGTGTGGAAATCGTAGTCTAAGAGTTATGGAGCGGAAAATCAGTGGTCCGTGATGGTTGCAACTGAGATCAGCTGTGCAGGTGATATTTTTTATTTATTGAAGGTTTAATGAGAGATTACCTTGTTAGTAGGCTGGCCAATGTTCATTGCAATAGGCCATCTCTGAATGTTAGGGAGAAATAATGTTATTCTTTCTATTCCAACAGTCTTTCAAGTTCCTGTCACAAAGACCTTAACAAAAAGTTGGGCCTCAACCTTCAAGAGCTAGCAGAGGGGAAAGACATGGGGTCCCGATTCCCTTTATGCACTTTTCTCTCTATGACCTTGAATTTAAGCATGAGAACAGCATGCTTATTCACCTGCTATTCGTTTTGGGTAAGAGGTCGAATGAAGGTGTGGCGGTGGTGTCTATAGATATGCCGTATTCTGACCTTGACTTAATTCCACCACCTTTACAAGTGAAGAAACCACCATAAGGTTTAGTGAACCTACCAGTTCTTCATTTTCCATGCACTAACATCATTTTCCATGCACTGTAATTTATAAATGAAGAAGAGCTATTGAGAGGCGCTAGGTAAATGAGTAATACATTTGGAGAAGGATTGTAAATGCACATAGGAATTGTTTTCGATTAGTTTTCCTTATGATCCCTGGAGATGAATGTGAAACAAGTCATATGGAAGCAAACTGAAAACCATATCAACATGACATGTATTATGGCCCCTTTTCCACATTGAAATAGGCTATAAAAAGCTGTGCTGTTATTCCAAATTTGTATTGTGAGCCCTCCTAATTTGCGTGGATGAAAATTGGGCACTATAGGCTTCCGTAAGGCTTAACCTGCCCGAGTTGATGTATGGGCTTTAGAATGTTCTATTAAAGTCTATGCCAGGGCTTTTCTCCATTTTATTTTACAATTTGTATCATGTTAAATATTAGCCACCGTCAGTAATATCCACATACATTTATCACTGTCACTTTAGTGTTCATTTTCTTCGATTTGAAGTTTAGATTTTGCATAATTCCATGCCGTCTACCTTTCATTCCTCTGTCACATCCATGTAAATTGTTCCTGAGGGTCGCTAGCATTAGTGGATCATATTAGGCTAACGAAACGTTGCGCAATAATTTGGGACATGTAGCCTATTTTAATCGTTATGGAACTGAGACCACACGTAGCAGGTCAAACCTGGAGCGTGGTCCACAACGACTGTACCGTTGTCATACAGTTCCATGATAAGTGAGAATTAGGTTAGATTTATAGGACTATTGTTCAACCCCTAATGTACACCCCCCCCCCCCCCCTCATCCAATATTTTAATGGATTGAACTTGAAATTGACAACTTTTAGGTTGTAAATGTTCCCTGTCTTAGGTGAGTTAGGATCACCACTTTCTTTTAAGAATGTGAAATCAGCTTTATTTCTTTCATCACATTCCTAGTGGTTCAGAAGTTTACATACACTCATTAAGCATTCAGCAGCATTGCCTTTAAATTGTTCAACTTGGGTCAAACGTTTCGGGTAGCCTTACACAAGTTTCCCACAATAAGTTGGGTGAATTTTGGCCCATTCCTCCTGGCAGAGCTGGTGTAACTGAGTCAGGTTTGTAGGCCTCCTTGCTCACACATGCTTTTTCAGTTCTGCCCATACATTTTCCATAGGATTGAGGTCAGGGCTTTGTGAAGGCCACTCCAATACCTTGACTTTGTTGTCCTTAAGCCATTTTGCCACAACTTTTGAAGTATGCTTGGGGTCATTGTCCATTTGGAAGGCCCATTTGCGACCAAGCTGACTGCTGTCTTGAGATGTTGTTTCAATATATCCACATAATTTTCGTTCCTCATGATACCATCTATTTTGTGAAGTTCACCTGTCTCTCCTGCAGCAAAGCACCCCCACAACATGATTTATTTTGATTTTCCCATGATATTAAGCAAAGAGGCACTGACTTTGAAGGTTGGCCTTGAAATACATCCACAGGTACTCCTCCAATTGACTCAAATTATGTCAATTAGCGTATCAGAAGCTTCTAAAGCCATGACATAATTTTCTGGAATTTTTCAAGCTGTTTAAAGGCAGTCAACTTAGTGTATGTAAACTTCTGACCCACTGGAATTGTGATACACTGAAATAATATGTCTGTAAACAATTGTTGGAAAAATGACTTGTGTCATGCACAAAGTAGATGTCCTAACCGACTTGCCAAAACAATACATTGTTAACAATAAATTTGTGGAGTGGTTGAAAAATGAGTTTTAATGACTCCAACCTAAGTGTATGTAAACTTCCGAATTCAACTGTACTTACCTTAACCCTAAAATATGCCTAAATAATCTATAAAACCAGAGTATTTTTTAAATATACAAGCTGGTGCTGAAATGGAGACGAAGAGATGGCATTCTTTCATTGACCCATATATTCTGAACTAGTTCTCTTGCTGTATTCTATTGAGTCCGTCGACAAAATTCTAATTCAAGCTACACCATATTTAAAGGGATGGCTTAAGATAAATGTACTGAAAACCACAATAAAATCTGTTGGTCAGCAAGTGTGTGTGTGTGTGTGGGAGGGGGGGGGTTCAGCGGTTGAATGAAATGTATTCAGAGCGCAAGGTAGCCACACCTGCAGAGCACGTTACACGACTGAATAAGGTGAGTCTGAAAACCAAATACTGAGAAGTGGGTAGGAAAGACATAAATTCCTAAGTCAGGATCAGGTCTCCTTACCTTCTGTGTTCTGGACAATGCGTTCCACCAGCACTGGGTACTTCGTGATGCGCTGTGTCACCAGGAGAATGCACTCTGTCACTCCTAATCTTCTCACAATTGGCAAATTGTTGATTTTCTGGAAGAAAAAGCTACATATTTTATACACCGTTCATAGACCATGTAGTGTAATCTATAAATATTTCTGGTTACACACAATAGCTGAATGTGGAAAAAGTCTCATATCTTCTTAAATGGCCCACTGTTAATGTTCCTTTAAGTTAGCACATGTTGGATTGGACAGGATTTGTCAATGTCTCTATTGTTGTAGAACCAAAAACTTACCCGTATGAGGTTTTGGAACTTCTTGTTGTGCAGCTGCTCCTTGTAGTAGCTGACAGCCTCTGTGTGGCGGCTACAGAAATCACCATAGCTCTCCTTCATCCGCTCCCCTATCTCACCTGAAAACTGGAGCGGAGACAAGAATGAGAACAGTCTCAGTATTGTTAGTCTTCCCGGGCTCCTCTGATCTACTTTCACTGACAAGGGGCTAAAACCCCCATCGCCAGGGTAGCAAATGCGATCCGGAGTTGGCAGCTCAGGCTTTGTTTAAACAGGCAGCCAATTCTGATATTTTGCCACCAATTGGTCTTTGACAAATGATCAGACAACTTGCACATAATTGGGAAAAATATCAGAATTGGGTACCTGTGTCAACATAGCCTTTGATCACTACACCAGACTCCGGCACTTTCTGACAGGTTCACTGAGTGCACAAAACATTAGGAACACCTTCCTAATATTCAATTGCACCCCCCTTTGCCCTTAGAACAGCCTCAATTTGTTGGGGCATAGACTAGAGGTGTTGAAAGCGTTCCACAGGGATGTTGACTCCAATGCTTCCCACAGTTGTGTGAAGTTGACTGGATGTCCTTAGGGCAGTGGACTATTATTGATACACACAGGTATCCTGATCCAAGATGGCGTAGCAGTGCAGACGTGTTTTGTTCGTCCTCTCGTGTACCTTTTCGTCTTTTTTTGTATATATTTCCATTTTAATTTCAATCTCTTCTCCATTTTAGTTCAATTATACCTTCCGGTAACCTGCCTCACCCAATGTGATACAGAACCGCTATGTCATTTTTAGACATAGCAAGAACCACAGCCATCAGAAGCTAACCAGCTAATTAGCTACAAGCTATTTAGTCATAGTTAGCCACTGCTAGCGGCCTTTACCTTCTGCACAGGTACCAGCCCTTTTTTTTAGCTTGGATAATACTCGCCGCCTACCAGTAACGGACTGTCTCTCCACTACAACACCGGATTCCTGCCGTAATCCCTGGACCATTCTCCTGATCTTCACAGCTAGCTAGCACCCACCGAGTTACCCAGTACCGAAGCTATCCCTGAGGCCCACCTCCCGGTCTACTCAATTGTTCACCCGGACTCCACCCATACACGGCTAGAACACACTACTCCACCGGATCCTTGCCGTAAGCTCTGGACCTTGGCACCAGATCACCGCTGCTACCGAGTGGCTTAGTGGCTAACGCCTCTGCCCCAAAGCTAGCACCAGTAGCCGTGAGCCAGGCGCATCTCCCGGATAGAAAACTAAATTACTACAACTACAATACCTCTTTCGCCACCTGGCTTGGATCCTTAGTCGACACAGCGCCCCGCCGCACCACCACGACAGGTCTGCCGACGAATACTCCATCCACTGTGCCTTCAACCGGCCTCCGTCGGAGGAGACGCTTCTACTAGCCCTAGCCTGTTAACTTTAAACGCTGCGTCGCCTGCGTGCTAGCGTAGTAACAACTAATCCGCAGCCTCCCTGTTTCATCTATTGCTGCCCCCTGGACCCTATGATCACTTGGCTACATAGCTGATGCCCGCTGGACTGTCCATTAATCACGGTACTCCATTCTGTTTATATATGTATTTATTATTTCTTATCTGCCGGCCCCAGCCACAAACCCAGGCTCTGTGTGTAGTTAACCGACCCTCTGCCCATTCATCGCCATTTTACCTGTTGTTGTTTTAGCTGATTAGCTGTTGTTGTTGTCTTAGCTAGCTCTCCAAATCAACACAAATCAAAACATTGGTTTCATGCATGTCAACATCAGAAGCCTCCTCCCTAAGTTTGTTTTACTCACTGCTTTAGCACACTCTGCCAACCCTGATGTCCTTGCCGTGTCTGAATCCTGGCTCAGGAAGGCCACCAACAATTCTGAGATTTCCATACCCAGCTACATTTTCCGTCAAGATAGAACTGCCAAAGGGGGAGGAGTTGCAATCTACTGCAGAGAGAGCCAAAGTTCTGTCATACTTTCCAGGTCTATACCCAAACAGTTTGAACTTCTGATTTAAAAAATTAACCTCTCCAGAAATAAGTCTCTCACTGTTGCCTTCTGCTATCGACTCCCCTTGTTCTGTTAGGTGACCTAAACTGGGATATGCTTAAGACCCCGGCAGTCCTACAATCTAAGCTAGATGCCCTCAATCTCACACAAATCATCAAGGAACCCACCAGGTACAACCCTAAATCCGTAAACATGGGCACCCTCATAGACATTATGCTGACCAACTTGCCCTCCAAATACACCTCCGCTGCTCCGCATAGAAAATCCTGTTCTGGGAACAGGTTGTGCACATTAGGTTTTGTTGGAGCAAAGACACCCCTAGCTTTAAACTTTGTTGTAGAGTTATTTCTTATAGGGGAAGTATTACAATATTTAATTAGGAACTCTGTTGGAACAGATATCATTAATTAAAGGAGAAATTCTGGGACGAGTTGCCCTGTTGGAGCAGGGACATCTCTGACTAGGTTCCTTGTAGGAGCAGGGATTACCTGGTAAGAGATGGGTGAGTTTTCACTGTGTGTGAAGAAGACCTTGTCTTAGTGACAAAAAGGGCTCTACTGTGTGTGGAGAAAACCCTGTTTTATAAGAGGTATTCCCAGGCAAATGAGCATTAGTTGGCAAAGTACTTAATATGAATTGATATTCCATGGTTTGCAATCATCAGATGTAAATGCATGAGTTATGTGTTTCCAGGACAGAGAAAGTAGCCACCCTTTGCCTTGATGACAGCTTTGCACACTCTTGGCATTCTCTCAACCATCTTCACTGGGAATGCTTTTCCAACAGTCTTGAAGGAGATCCCACATATGCTGAGCACTTGTTGGCTGCTTTTCCTTCACTCTGCGGTCCGACTCATCCCAAACCATCTCAGTTTGGTTGAGGTTGGTAAATAGCCCTTACACAGCCTGGAGGTGTGTTGGGTCATTGTCCTGTTGAAAAACAAATGATAGTCTCACAAAGATATGGCGGTTGGAACCAAAAATCTCAAATTTTGAGATAATGTCCATTGTCAGTCTAATGTCTTGGCCCAAGCAAGCCTCTTCTTCTTATTGGTGTCCTTTGGTAGTGGTTTCTTTGCAGCAATTTGACCATGAAGGCCTGATTCACACAGTCTCCTCTGAACAGTTGATGTTGAGATGTGTCTATTACTTGAACTCTGAATAATTTATTTGGGCTGCAATTTCTGAGGCTGGTAACTCGAATGAACTTATCCTCTGCAGCAGAGGTAACTCTGGGTCTTCCATTCCTGTGGCGATCCTTATGAGAGCCTGTTGCATCATAGCACTTGATGGTTTTTGCGACTGGATTGACTGACCTTCATGTCTTAAAGTAGTGATGGACTGTTGTTTCTCTTTTCTTATTTGAGATGTTCTTGCCATAATATGAACTTAGCCGTATTTGGTAAAATACCATCTTCTGTATACCCCCACCTACCTTGTCACAACACAGTTGATTGGCTCAAACGCATTAAGAAATTAAGTAATTCCACAAATTAACTTTTAAGAAGGCATACCTGTTAATTGAATTGCATTCCAGGTGACTACCTCATGAAACTGGTTGAGAGAATACCAAGCATGTGCAAAGCTGTCATCAAGGCAAAGAGTGGCTACTTGGAAGAATCTCAAATATAAACAAATCAAAATACATTTTAACACTTTTGTTACTACATAATTCCATATGTGTTTTTTCATAGTTTTGATGTTTTCACTATTATTCTACAATGTAGAAAATAGTAAACATAAAGAAAAACCCTTAAATGAGTAGGTGTTCTAAAACTTTTGACCGGTAGTGTACTTGGGGAAATAATTGGTTATGTGCATAAAACACATACAACATTTTCTATAGGGGGAAATACTATATGGGTACAGAATTCTAAATTACATAAAGACATAAACAAACATTTTGATGGCGAAGAAATGCCCCCTTTTGAGTTAACCCATAATGTATTTTAAGAAAGGAAGAAGTTCCTAACTAAATATTGTTTGATTTGTGTTTGTATAGACAGAGTTTCACAATGGGAGCCAAGAGCAGCAGGGGAGAAACTTGTCTGCCTGACACGCTGACCGGACCAGTGAAGGTAATGGTGGATAAGTGGGGCAGGGACATTCTGGAACAGGTACCGCTTCTGGCACAAGCTAGCAGACTTTCCCTTGAAAGGTACATGAAGTGAAGTTTTGCTAGCAGAATGTAGAAAGAAGTTACAGGACTTCAAAGAAACCAAGAAAGGCAAGGCAAGTAGAATAGACTGGGATGATTTTAGGAAATGGGAAAGAGAAGCAGAGAAGGGCAGACAAGAAAATGAAAGGAATAATGGTGAATGATAAGAAAAGGAGAAACAATGACTTTCCACCTCCCTATTATACCTCTGTATCCACTGCACCAGCACCCGCCCTGGTTGTCCAAAAGCAGCCTGCTTAGCCGCCTCGCCTACTGCAGCTCTACCCCGAAACAAGACCTGATACGACTGTCAGACCCCTAAGAGGCAGCCCCGGAGCAGTAGGAACCTGTTCTACACACCACCTACAATGACTCCCATTTCACAAGAGGACTACAGGCATAGATTGGAGAACTGTTTCCGCAAACACAGTGGCATCAGAACAGCCTCTTGAAGGCTGCTAATGAATGGACTTTTGCCAGCCCTTGGTAAACAGGTTAAGATGACCTGCATTGGTTGGGAAACTACTACCCTACAGACGGTCATTGAACACTGTAAACACGCTGAGAGGCAGCAACTGTCTCAAGATAAGACGAAACAGAGAATGGAAAAGGTGGAATGCACAGCTGGCATTCTCAAAGACAGGGCCAGCAGGCTCAGGGACGACCTCCAAAAATATTGACAGAGAGGAAAAGGAAGAGGTAGAAGAGGAGGGGGAGACGGTGCGGATGGGCCAGACGACAGCAACCATAATGCTATACTTGTGGAAAGAGTGGACATTTTGCAAAAGACTGCAAGAACGAATCGGGTGGGGGAGGTAACTGGAGAACAGGATCGCCACCGAAAACGATCCTTTTACAACCCACACAGAGACTGACGCGAGGATGAGACAGTTGACTAGACGTTGACCGATTATGATTTTTTAACGCTGATACCGATTTATTGGCAGACCAAAAAAAGACAATACCGATTTTTTATAATAATGACAATTACAACAATACTGAATGAACTTTTATATTTTCTTAATATAATACATAAATAAAATCAATTTAGTCTCAAATAAATAATGAAACCTGTTCAATTTGGTTTAAATAAGGTAAAAACAGTGTTGGAGGAGAAATTAAAAGTGTAATAAGTGCCATGTAAAGAAAAGCTAACGTTTAAGCTCCTTGCTCAGAACATGAGAACATATGAAAGCTGGTGGTTCCTTTTAACACGAGTCTTCAATATTCCCAGGTAAGAAGTTTTAGGTTGTAGTTATAGGAATTATAGGACTATTTCTCTCTATACCATTTGTATTTCATATACCTTTTGACTATTGGATGTTCTCATAGGCACTATAGTATTGCCAGTTTAATCTCGGGAGTTCATAGGCTTGAAGTCATAAACAGCGTTGCACTTCAAGTATTGCAAAGAGCTGCTGGCAAACGCAGGAAAGGGCTGTTTGAATGAATGCTTACAAGCTTGCTGCTGCCTATCACCGCTCAGTCAGACTGCTCTATCAAATATCAAATCATAGACTTAGTTATAATATAATAAACACACAGCCGTAGGTCATTAATATGGTCAAATCCGGAAACTAGAATTTCGAAAACAAAACGTTTATTCTTTCAGTGAAATACGGAACCGTTACGTATTTTATCGAACGGGCGGCAACCCTAAGTCTAAATATTGCTGTTACATTGCACAACCTTCAATGTTATGTCATAATTATGTAAAATTCCGGGCAAATTAATTCCGGTCTTTGTTAGGAAGAAATGGTCTTCACACAGTTTGCAACGAGCCAGGCGACCCAAACTGCTGCATATACCCTGACTCTGCTTGCACAGAACGCAAGAGAAGTGACACAATTTCTCTAGTTTAAAGAAATTCATGTTAGCAGCCAATATTAACTAAATATGAAGGTTCAAAAAATATTGATTTTAAGAATCACCCAACATTAGCATTGATGTTTATGGTTAGGTACACATTGCTTTTTTCCGTGAATGCGCTTCATCACCCGTTTGTCGAAGTAGGCTGTGATTCGATGATAAATTAACAGGCACCGTATTGATTATATGCAAAGCAGGACAAGCTAGATAACTACACATGGTTGATGATATTACTAGTTTAACTAGTGATTATATTAAGATTGTTTTTTATAAGTTTAATGCTAGCTAGCAACTTACCCTGACTCCTTGCTGCACTCGCGTAACAGGTGGTCAGCCTGCCACGCAGTCTCCTCGTGGATTACAATGTAATCGGCGTCCAAAAATGCCGATTTACCGATTGTTCTGAAAACTTGAAATCGGCCCTAATTAATCGACCATGCCAATTAATCGGTCGACCTCTACAGTTGACACCCCTGGACAGCATTTAAAGATTATTTCAAGCCCCCGTAAGGAGCCAATGGTTCGTCTCTTCGTCAATGGTTCTAGTAGAGACTGGCGCTGCAATGTCTGTCTTAGTTTTAGAATTTATGTCCAATCCTCCCATGTCAAATGAATCACTCTTGTTTCTGAGTAACTTGGTCATGCAGCCAAAGACAAAGGGCCATCTGAGAGTGACCAGTTTTTGGTCCATCCTGTTCCTTTCGTATCTTTCAAGGGCACAGCTGTGTGGAGATATTAAGAGAACAGAGGCTAGCTTGAGCAGCAGCACCTAGATATCGGCTAGAAAGGAGTAACAAAATTGCGCGTAATGTTCCCATCATGCTCTCAAACTGCCATGTCGACAAAAGTTATAAAAGCTGAGACCCAACTCTTGTTCGTTGGGCTCTTAACGCTGCACCATTGGGTGGATTGTTAATTGCTCCAGATGAGCAAATCTTGTAAGAAAGTTGTTGTTTGAATAATCTAGTCTTTCTCTTCCTTTTGATTAGAATTTCCAGTCAAGGTAATGGGATACAGGATCTGAATGTATTTTTCTTTACCTACAAATACGGGAAAAATACAAGTCACTGTGTATGTAAGGGAGACTGAATTAGAGAAAGTGTGTGTAACACTGTGTGTGTGTGTGTGGTGTCTCTCTACCTGTGTGGTGAGGATGTCAGCGAGTCTCTGTATGTTGTAGTTCTTGTCGCTGCTGAGCTGCGTGGCGACTCGGCGCCGCTCTTTGAGGCGGGTCAGGAAGTGTGTGTGTAGCTCCAGTAGGCTCTCCAGGCGCGGGAACAGACAGTCCAGACACCGCACATCCATCTGAAGGTGCTCTTTCAGCTCCCTCACGTACACACGCAACATGATCTTCAGGGTCCGTACGTGATGCATCTCTGTCTGCATCAACTCTGTTGGGATAAATAGACAGAATGACTGACAGACAGACAAGGGGTTCAACATCTAATTAGCCTTTTACAGGAATTTGCTTTTCTTCCACCGGACTCCTTTACTGATTGTAGAGCCAGACAGAGATGGATGGAACAATTGACATTCAAAAAGAGTTGAGCTTCTCCCTTCTCATAATTCACATTCTAATCCTAAACTTAACCACAGATATAACCAGAAAAACACATCGAAAGCCTACATAAAACACGACAAATATAACAAGATGAATAAGACATCAAAAGACAACAAAGATAGTGTATGACAAACTGACCGTAGATGACGTCCTGTCTCTTGACCATCTCCTTGGTGTGTTTCTTCAGGTACTGTTGGTCCACAGCCAGGCTCCAAGACTCCACATCCAAGTCCTGGGCATCTGACTCCAGATCAGCTTGAACCGCAGAGTAGTATGCATCTGGGGGAGGGAAGGGGCATGAAACAGGTTGAGGCTGGCTGCCGCAGTATGACTGTATTCTTGTGTAGCACAACTCCAATGTATTTCTAATGCATTCAATAGGTGATGTTCGTTAAAGTCACATCACATGATTTAGCAATATGTGCAATTAAATGCTAAAATAATAATCCTACGCTATGACCACTAACACATACTGATCTCCCGTAGTTGGGGTGGATGACTGTTTCTGTCTTGCTACTATAGCAACACTACCTACATCACTGCTTGACAACCTGGGATAATTATGCAGTCTATTCCACACACTCCAGCTTAATGAAACTGGGTGAGGTCCCATCTCTCTCCCAACAGCCCACGCTCTCTATATGCCAGCCACATAACCGTCTCATAACCTAGGATAACGATAGGGTTGCACAACCTTCCTCCTGTAGAGCTACCCTCCTGAAGGCTTTCTCTCCAACCCTAATCTAGCACACCTGATTCTACTAATTGGCTGCCCAATAGGACTTTGATTAGCTGAATCGTGTTAGTTACAACAGGGTTGGAGGAAAAGCCTGCACACTCAGTAGTGGTTGTCCACCGCAGCTGTACGGTACTCGCTCTCATGTATCTAAGCTCTAAAGAGCAGCTCCCTCCCTAACCCACTCACCCTCTACGATGATGGAGCCGGTGGTGGAAGGGGTCAGGGACACCGCATACTCGTTGAAGCGCTTTATCCCGAAGCGGAGGCTGTCCATCTCGTCCATGTCCCCTGGGAGGGATCTGAAAGAGGAGCGCCACAGGTCCAGAGTGACATACATACTAAGAGACTACAAGACTACTATACACTAACACTACAGACACAGCTACAATACAGAGGTCCTGAATGAAATACAGGACTGAGATGTTACAATTACAACAAGACACACTAACACCAACACCCATCCCCCCCTGGCATAGGAGAAAGATACAGCTACACTACACTAAAATGGCATACATACTGTACATGCTGAGATACTACACAGACACTACTCAACCACAGGAGGCAAAGACACAGCTACACTACAGCTAGACTGCCATGTATGCTGAGAAAGACTATACTACCACAGATGGCAAAGACACAGCTACACTACAGCTAGACTGTCATGTATGCTGAGAGAGACTATACTACCACAGATGGCAAAGACACAGCTACACACCTCCCGCAACCTGGCTGCCTGCCTGCAAGATGCCCTGTCTACGACAGCACTATGATAGCACTGGCTGTTTTAAGCTCTGTCTCAACTCAAATCAAAGAACTGCAAAATCCACTTGACAGTTAGCTTGCAGCATGTCACCTATTAATAACACATCACAGACATGTATAAAAAATTAAAGCCAAAACCAGCTTTTTAGCTGGAAGGAAATAATGCATAAATAGCCTAGATTTACATGCACCACAACCACCAGAAAGGTAAAATTGATTTGCTTAAAAACTAACATTAAATTCACAATTTAAATTATACAGAGCAGTGGTATAGAGTCCATACAGACAATATAGGGCAGTGGTATAATCTATAACTACAGTCTATTATGACAATGGTATAGCCTACATAGTGGCGGTAAATACACTGCTATTGACCAGCGGCTAGCTTATGTAGCCTGCTAACTGATTGGTCAGGTGGCTAGCTGTTAGTACTAACCCAGAGTTGCTGTTGTGGCTGTGGGTGAGGTTGAGGCTGGCTGAAGCAGTGTGACTGTTGCTGGAGGAAGAGCTGCTGGGGGCAGTAGGCTGAGCACTGGGTCTCCGTGTGCTGAGGGTCATGTCTGGGACTTTCGGCGAGCCGGAGGGGCCCTCAGGGGCCAGCGAGGACTTGTCCCGCTCCCTCAGGGCTGGTGAAAGATGAGAGAAGGATGAGAGATGGCAAAAGCGTTGCTTTCCCCAGTAACGCTGCAGCCAGACGCGAGGCAGAGAACCCTGCAGGAAGCGACAGGTGAGGTGGTCTCTGTGCATCAGCACCCGGACCCCCAGACGGCCAGGCAGACCCCAGGAAGGTCCCCAGACATTGACCCTACTCCGGGCAGGTCTGGCCCGACCAACCCCCTTGTTAACCTCTAGCTCCATAGTGTCGGTCTGTCTCGCAGGAGTAGAGGTGATGCTGCTGCTCGCACTATAGTCACGGAGACAAATACACACATGGCTTTATATGCCCACCCGACTCCTGATTAAGTATATTCTAGACATCACACATGCCCATTTCCTTTTCTCTCTCTCGTTTTTTCTATATCTCTCTCGCTCTCTCCCTCCTCCACCTCTCTGTTTCCAGCGGGGGCAGGGCTGGGGTGGGCTGTGTGATAATAGGCAGAGGTCAACAAGTAGGAGGGGAGATGAGAACACAGGTGTCTGTCAGTCAGAGTCCTGCTGCTCTTCAGATGACTACCGCTACTGAGGATGAGCAGTGTAGACTCAACCCTCACCCACCAGACTGCTGCTACTGAGGATGAGCAGCGTAGACTCAACCCTCACCCACCAGACTGCTGCTACTGAGGATGAGCAGTGTAGTTTCAGCCATCACCCACCAGACTGCTGCTACTGAGGATGAGCAGTGTAGCTTCAGCCCTCACCCACCAGACTGCTAGTACTGAGGATGATGAGCAATGTAGCTTCAGCCCTCATCCACCAGACTGCTGCGACTGAGGATGAGCAGTTTAACATCTGGGTGATTCTCATGAAACTGGCTCTTGACAAAAAATAAACATTTTCCAACATAATTCCTCTTGGATCACTAAGATTAGGATCTGCATCTATCTACTTCATAATTATTATGAGGTATATTAGTCAGATATTATGCATTTTACCAACATTTCCACAACTAGCAATGCAAAAAAGTCCAAAAAAGTTCTGAACAAATAAATGTATTTTTTTAAACATTGCTCACCTAATGAAAAAGCATGAGTTGCACATAACACTGAAACAAATATACACTAAACCAAAATATAAATGCAACATGAAAGAATTTCAAAGATTTCACTGAGTTACAGTTCATATAAAGAATCAGTCAATTGACATAAATTAATTAGACCCTAATCTATGGATTTCATATGACTTGAAATACAGAAATTAATCTGTTGGTCACAGAAAAAAAAGGTAGGAGCATGTATCAGAAAACCACTCAGTATCTGGTGTGATCCCCATTTGCCTAATACAGCGCGACTCATCTCCTTCACATATAGTTGATCAGCCTGTTGATTGTGGACTGTGGAATGTTGATTGTGGCCCACTCTCCTTCAATGGATGTGCGAAGTTCCTGGATATCCAGAGCATCCCAAACATGCTCAATGGTTGACGTGGTTACACGTGGTCTGTGGTTGTGAGGCCGGTTGGAAATACTGCCAAATTCTCTAAAATGACGTAGAGAAATTAACATTAAATTCTGGCAACAGCTCTGGTGGACATTCCTGTAGTCAGCATGCCAATTACATGCTCCTTCAACTTGAGGCATCTGACACATTGTGTTGTGTGACAAAACTGCACATTTTAGAATGTCCTTTTATTGTCCTCAGCACAAGGTGCACCTGTGTAATGATCATGCTGTTAGGTGGATGGATTATCTTGGCAAAGGAGAAATGCTCACTAACAAGGATGTAAAAACTGCTAAGCTTTTCGTGCATCCTCATTCTGAAGGCATACAGTGCATTCAGAAAGAATTCAGACCACCTTCTGGACCAACGTTCTTCTCCCCAGATTGCTCTGTTTGGCCAGGCGGCCATCTCTAGGAGAGTTTTGATGGTTCCAAACTTCTTCCATTTAAGAATGATGGGGGTCACTGTGTTCTTGGGGACCTTCAATACTGTATAAATGTTTTGGTACCATTCCCTAGATATGTGCCTCGACACAATCCTGTCTCGGAGCTCTACGGGCAATTCTTTCGACCTCCTGGCTTGGTTTTTGATCTGTCAACTGTGGTATCTTATGTAGACAGGTGTGCTTTTCCAAATCATGTCCAATCAAATTAATTTACCACAAGTGGACCCTAGAAACATCTCAAGGATGATCAATGGAAACAGGATGTACCTGAGCTCAATTTCGAATCTAATAGCAAACGGTCTGAATAGTCATGTAAATAAGGTATTTTATTTTATAAGTTTTTTTTTTTTTTTTTTCTCTTCTGAAAAACTGTTTTCGCTTTGTCATTATGGGGTATTGTGTGTTTAGATTGATGAGGAAAAAATGTATTTAATACATATTAGCATAAGGATATAACATAACAAAATGTGGAAAAAGGGAAGGGGTCTGAATACTTTCCGAATGCACTGAATATGTGAAGAAATTATATTAACTTGTGCTCATCTAAGGACTTCTCCTCTAGATGTTGCATCATGAGTAGGGTTGCACATTTTGGGGAATATTCAGAGGTGGAAACTTTCTGTGAGAATTAACAGAAATATGGGAATTAACGGGAATATATGGGAATTACCGGAAATATATGCAAATTAATATTACCATTTAAATGTAGATGTTTTTTGCATTGGATATATTTACCATATCATATGGAGACAGAAACATAAACCTTTTACCTTATCATAAGTAGACATAATTGCAAATGATTAAATCCTTCCAAGAGAAAAAAAAAATATATAATTGTTACGAATTGAACTTTAAATAAATTAGTTGACTCTTCATATGGCATGATTTCACTGAACACCAAAAGAAAGGGAATATTGAATGATCCCCAATGATCCATCACATTTCCCAAAAACGTTTTCAACATACATCTGTAAAATGATAGTTTGCAGCAATAGTGAAGTGGGCAGGGCAGTACGGATTTCTTCTCTTCTATCTGCAAGCAGTCTGAACATCAGACAGGATGACATTGTGTCCCTCAATCCGTGCAATGGCTACTGCTATAGGTTTCAGGAGTTTCAGGCTGCTTACCACTCTCTCCCAAAAAACATCAACCAGGAGGAATCTCTTTATGGGGCTGTCCATATCGGCCGACTGTAATATGGGCATTTCTTGGAGAGACTCCTTCCCCTCCAGGAGACTGTCAAACGTGATGACACCACCCCAATGGGTGTTGCTGGGCAGTTTCAACGTGGTGCTCTTATTCTTCTCACTTTGCTTGGTGAGGTAGATTGCTGGTATAACTTGATGATCCTTCATATACCTAACCATTGCCTTGGCTCTCTTGTAGTGTATCCATTGTTTTCAGTGCCATGATGTCCTTGATGAGCAGATTCAATGCATGAGTAGCACAGCCAATGGGTGTGATGTGAGGGTAGGACTCCTCCACTTTAGACCAAGCAACCTTCATGTTCGCAGCATTGTCTGTCACCATTGCAAATACCTGTGGTCCAAGGTCATTGATGACTGCCTTCAGCTCATCTGCAATGTAGAGACCGGTGTGTCTGTTCTCCCTTGTGTCTGTGCTCTTGTATAATACTGGTTGAGGGGTGGAGATGATGTGGTTAATTATTCCTTGCCCACAAACATTCGACCACCCATCAGAGATGATTGCAATACAATCTGCTTTCTCTATGATTTGCTTGACCTTCATTTGAACTCTGTTGAACTCTGCATCCATCAAATTAGTAGATAAAGCATATCATGTTGGAAGGATGTATGCTAGGCGAAGAATATTCAGAAATCTCTTCCAATACACATTGCCTGTGAGCATCAGAGGTGAACCAGTTGCATACACAGCTTGAGTAAGACATTTCTCTGACTACGTTCCTCCATTGAGTCAAAAAAGCTTCTGATTCCAGGAGGACCATGAGCTGTTGCTATCGATAAGGTGCCTGATTCATCATTTTCACCTCGAATAGAAGTAGAGGGACTTCTGTCAGAGGTTTCTTGTTGCAAGCGCTGAGGGAACTTTATGCACTTGGCCAGATAATTCTGCATCTTTTTTTGCATTCTTCACATATGATTTGGCAGAGTATTTTTAAATGTACACAGCTTTTCATTCTACATTAGCTGCAGTGAAATGTCTTCACATATCAGATAGTGCCCGTGACATTTTCCTATAAAGATTATTTTTTTAAATTAGTAAAAAAATAACAAATACAATTCCATGTACAGATAAATAGTCAAGTAGTTAGATTAAACAACTAATTTGTAAGATAAATGTTTTAAAATTAAACATGTATGGAAACAGGTGAATTAACACTCTTCAGTTAGCAGGTTCAAGCAAACTAAAACCCACAGGGTAGCACAAACTAACTATCAGAAAGTGTTAACAAGCCTACTTTGCTGTAGGCTACTATTTCCTAGTTAACAAAAAAACATGTATGTCATATGAAATATATTCACCCCACCCAGTATTGTAATCAAAACTTACCAGAAAGAATGTAGTCCTTGGCTCAGATAGTGTAGTGGTGTGGGCTCAATAGAATCTCATTAGTGTGCAAGATCTTGAGAATAAGCTGTACAAGTGATGGAAGAGTGCACTGCACATGTGATGGAAGAATGCACTGTGCATGCAGAGGGTTGCAATTCCATTGAATTGGGGATAGCTGAACCAAAATATGCCACAATACCTAGAATTGCCTTATGTGTATCCCACAAAAAAGGGTCACTGTTATAAGCTAACTTTTTGATGAATTAAAGCAAAATTAACTTCCCAAATTCCAGGAATTTACTGGAAGGTTTCCGACCCTTTGCAACCCTAATTATGAGTGAATAAAACTATTTCAACTTTTTTTTTTTTTACAGCAACTTGACAAAGTGTGGCGATAATGAGAAACATGTCCACAGACACTGTGCTTTCACATAATACATATTATAGTTTAATGTAAACTTCAACTAGCATTCAATTTTTATGATTTATGGACAAACTACAGAAACAACAACACAACAAAGGTTGTGTCATTTAAACTAGACACTGAGGCAGCAGTGACAGCTATCCCAACTAGGCTGTATAGCTATAGCAGAGATGGCCCTTTGCTCTCTACAAACAAAAAACTGTACGGGCCCAGTAATAAGATTTTACCAGTGGTAGGGCAGTTGGTGATTAGACTGGAGAGTAAAGACAAAAGTGTCATCCAGCCTGTCTTCGTCATTGACTCTCTAGCCAGACTGTTGCTGGGGCTGCCAGCAATTGAAGCATTGCAACTCATTGAGAGAGTGAGCGAACTGGAGGACCCAGGTGAAGTTTTCAAAAATAAATTCCCAAAAGTGTTTTCTGGTCTAGGAAGGATAGAAGGTGACTACAAAATCCGCCTGAAAGAGGATGCTGTCCCCTATGCCCTTACCACCCCCCGCCGTGTGCCTATCCCTTTATTGGCCAGAGTAAAGGAAGAGTTGGGGAGGATGGAAGAAATTGGGGCGGTGTCTAAAATAGAGAGTCCCACAGACTGGTGTGCAGGGATGGTAGTGGTCACAAAAGCCAATGGGGACATAAGGATCTGTGTGGACATGACTAACTTGAATGAGACACTCTGCAGAGAGAGACACCTCTTACCATCAGTGGAGCAGTCACTGGCTCAGTTGGATGGCTCACAAGTCTTCACAAAGCATCATCCTTTGGGCTAGGGGCGGTCCTCACACAGATGCAGGACAACATGGAGTGGCGTTCAATAGCATACATCTCCCGAAGCTTATCTGACACAGAGCAAAGGTATGCTCAAGTGGAGAAGGAGGCGTTGGCTATCACATGGGCATGTGAAAGGCTCAGCCAATACCTTATTGGCATGCAGTTTACAGCAGACCCCAATTAAACGTAAACGTAAATAACACTTATCTGCTAGTGGTAGATTACTATTCAAGATACATTGAAATAGCAAAGACACCCATAACCACATCAGCTGGTGTTATCAATGGATTAAAGTCAATATTTTCCAGGCAAGGGGTCGCTGAGGTCCTGGTTACAGATAACGCTCCCCAGTTCTCTGCAAGCTCCTTTTCTGCTTTTGCCGCAGAATACACACGTGACCAGTAGCCCCTACCATGCACAGAGTAATGGTGAGGCAGAGAGAGCTGTGAAAACAGTCAAGGGACTGCAGAAAAAATAACAAGGATCCATACAGGGCTCTGTTAGCTTACAGAGTTACACCACTGCATCGTGGGCCGTCGCCTGCCGAGCTCCTGATGGGCAGGAGGCTGTGTTCCCCATTGTCTGTCTCGCCGGCTTAAACCCCGATAGCCTAACAGGAAGGCCTTCGCTGAGAGGGACAAATGGCTGAAACAAACCCAGACTGGAGACTTTAATCGGATACACCGTGCTACGGCGAGGCCAGAGCTGACCGAAGGTCAATGTGTGTGGATTACAAACTCAAAGACACCAGCAATAGTGCTTAGGAAAGCGGATGCCCCACGCTCTTATGTGGTGGACACAGGCTCAGAAGAGGTACGAAGGAACAAAACACACCTCAGAGATCTTCCAGATCTACCAGCCACACAGACTGAGGCCACAGAAAATGCACAAAAAGAGGGTGGAGAGAGAATGCTCACAGAGTCACAAGTGCGCCCAAAAAGGGATGAGTGGCTGAAATACTATGTTACGTGAAGAGAAAACATACTGTTAGGGACCATACCCAGCAAAAAGAGACTGTACCTAAGTTAATGTTTATACTGTGTGATTTAATGCTTTCATACTGTTTCAGGATGTGAAGTAGCATGTTAGAGAATAATACTGGTTTCCAAATTGCATTTCAGTTATGCTTCAGTGGTTATGCATGTTGAGTTCTTGTTCATGGGAGAGGGGAAGATGTAGTAGGATGTCCCTTGGGGGTATCCGTACCTATGTATGACATGTGAGGGTTAGGTTAGTAAACATGCTGGAGCTAGAACCTCGTTGTTGTGTGTCCTTATTTTAGATAATACTACAAAACGCTGCACCATAAACTATGCATCTTAGTCATCAGAATGATTGTGGATTGTTGTAGATGCATCATGGTTTTCTAACTCAATTTGCTACGGCCATTGTTAAAATGGTTTCATGAGAATCACCCATCTACCACACTGCTGCTAACATCAACCCTCATCCACCAGACTGCTGCTACTGAGGATGAGCAGTGTAGCGTCAACCCTCATCCAACAGTCAACAAGTCTGAGTGACAAGATTTGTCTACATATTTTGCCATATCCACATAAAAACAAAACAGAAATTGTAAAGTAAAGTATGGAGCTTTTTTTTCTGTTGGGGAGTTAAAGGATAACTTTACTTTTGATAATTAGTCCACTGTTAATATGGTCTCAGACGGTTGTGCATGTCAGCAGCAACATTTAAAGGGTCAATCTGCAGTTGCTACATCCATTTATGGTCTTATAAATTAATGATATGTACCCATTGATTCTTGGGTGTAGTTCAAATATCTCAACCCATCAAGTACCCAAAATATAAGCTTGTTTTACGGAAATGTTTATACACAAAGTAAATCTAAACAAACACTGTATAGCCTCAAAACATGCTTAAAACTATCATTTTTATATCATGGATGGTCAGTCCTTGCATCCATAGCTCTGTCTATGAGTTTGAGAATGGTTACATTTCTCCAGTTCCTTCCCTCACCTTTTTACCAAAGCAGTGGCGTAGAGTTGGCTTTGTTAGTGTCTCTACTGCTGATTGCCCCTTTAAGATAAAGCACTTTCAGTAAAAAGCTAAAGTGTGATGCAAAACACATCATCACACTTGTGCTCCATCTTGAAAATGTAACTGCTGACATGCACTCTTTTAACTTTTAAGGACCATATCAACCGAGGCCAAATACTCATTTAAAAAAAACACAACAAATATATAGTCTTTAATAAAGTGATCCTTTAAGGGACAAAAAAAAGAAAACATTTCAACTCATCAACTAAACATGATGACTAAATGTGTAACTGTCATGCAATATTTCATGGGAGGTCCTTCCAAACAAAAAGGAGTAAACAACAACACTTGCCCTGTGGCAACTAGAAGGTTCCAGGTTTAATGGGAATGGTCTAATATACTGTAGATGCCTGGTTCCCTGGAGACGTGATCTTCACTTCCTTATCACCTCTAGAGACTGTGGACTTGCTTGCTTGCTCATTGGTCACACACACACACACCTTCTCTATCTCACTCTCACAAACTGTGGCTTGTATTTTCCTCACTTTGCAGGTAGAAAAAAAACCTCACACATTAGCTAGGTTTCCATCCAATTGGCGATAGATTTTCATTCAATATTAAAAAATCTGCACAAAAACAATATGCGCATTTTCACACCTGAGATGTCTTTCCAACAAATTGACTTATTGCGGACAAAATGCTGTGCGTGATAAAAGTAGAGCGCATTAAAAACAATGTGCGATATAATTCCCATGCACAGAATATAAAATACAAGTTAAATGGGTTTCTATCGCATTCAACTCGACTGATGATTTTGTCACAAAAAAATGGAACTTTATACAGTGAATGTGCCCACTCAAATTGGCTTGATAATGAATTTTAAAGACAAAAAGATCCCACCTTGTCTGGCATATTTTGTTTTGTCAACATTTGGTAAGTTTACAGACAAATTAGCTGTTTCCATCAGGCCTGTCGTGACATGTACTTTACTCACACAAAAAGGTTGGATGGAAACCTGGTTTGTGTCCCAATTACCTTGACCATCTTCCTCTCTCTGCCTCCTTCCGGGGTTTAAAAAGGTTGGTGCGGGCATTGAAGAAAACACCGGAGCCTTCCACTGCACAGAGAGAAGATTTATATAAGTGCTAATATGATCTAGACCTATTAATAAATGTTACCTTTATTTTACCAGAGATTTTTTTTCAACAATAATTGACACCGGTAACTTGCCTATGTAGTCTGAACGTTTAACCTAATGACTCCAGAACCAATACAATTTAATCAGAATTCCTTCTGGGGTTTAATGATTTACTGTTTTCCCCCATTTCTTTAACAGTTTCTGTTTTAAGGTTTTCTTCCGACAAGGATTCAAGAACTCCCACTTTTGTAATCTCGAATATGAAGGAAAACTTAAAGCTTTATTAACTTTTACTTAAGCGAAAAAAAAAAAACGCCCCTGCCTGGCTGCCTGTCATTAGCAGTCATCATAACAACCTTGGCACTCCACTAATCCACCTCCCACTGGAGCCAGGATGAGGAGCTGCAGGACACCTTTAATTTGACTCTCAGGGACCAGTAACATCCTTATCCACTCCTTCTTTACTCCATCTATTTTCCTTCTTCCTTGTCCATCTCCTCTCTTCCTTCTTACCCTATTTTCCTCCTTGTTGTTGTCACCCCTGATTCCTCCTTCATCACTTACTACCCTGTCCCTTTCCTCCTCTCCCTGGCATCCATAGACAAAAACAGGGATCGGCTCGACTGACCAATCACAGGGCAGCATGGTGGAGGTAAGCAAACAGAGGCTAACTGTCTGCATCCCAACCAGTATAAGACATGTCCTGGAGACCACACATTTGCCATGTCGAGGAGAAGAGATAATGGGGAGATGGGGAAGAGGGTATAGGGGGCTGAAGGATTTGACGTCCCATTTAGATCACACTTGACAGGCTATATAAGGACTGAGGTAAAGATAGAGACAGCGGAGGGTATGGAATAAGACCATGAGATAGAGATCATGTTGATGGGTTTCTCTGTCTATTAAAGATGGAAAATCTACATTATGTGTGTTGTCATTCCAGTGTTTCACCAGTGAAGGTCAAGTGTGTGTGTCAGTTTTGCTCACCTAGGTTAGGAGAGGTGGTTGCAGAGGTCCAATGCAGATAATCTTTCTATCAGGAGAAAAACATGGGATTATCTAACAGTGGAAAAAACTGACCAGGATAAATTGGAGAGAGAGAGAGAACATTTTTACTGATTGCAAAGCACATGACATTGGCCATACCACCTGACATGACAAGATACCAACGCCTTGTTAACGTCTGCGTGACTCCTGCATTACGTGGCTGACTGACATCACATGATACCAACGCCTTACTTATGTCTGCGTGACGCCTGCATCGGGTGTTAATGAAAGTCATAATGTGTATAATTTATATTTATATTAATGAAATCTCAACCATAAATGTTAGAAACGTACAATTTTTTCCATGCAAGCAGACATTCCGACGTAGCCACCTTGAGCTATAGTGTAGCCTAGTGTAGCTATAGTGTAGCCTAGTGTAGCTATAGTGTAGCTTGTATATTTCCTTTTATCGCAAATGGCCAAGGTTTAGGGTAAGGACGTCACAAGGAACCCGGATTGCAGTGACCGTTCATAGAGTAAGAGATTGGCATTTGAGAGCTCGGCGGCGACACAGACATTCATCCCCACATTTGCAAGTAGGCAAAGGAACCTATGTGTGCTGAGGCATGTGTGATCACTCAACATTGACAGGACTAACAAAAAAGACATGCTTGGGACTCCCAGAGTGGTGCAGCGGTCTAAGGCACTGCGTCTCAGTGGTAGAGGCATCACTACAGACCCTGGTTTGTTTCCAGGCTGTAGCACAACCGGCCGTGATTGGGAGTCCCATAGGGCAGCGCACAATTGGCCCAGCGTTGTCTGGGTTAGGGTTTGGCCGGGGTAGGTCGTCATTGTAAATAAGAATTTGTTCTTAACTGACTTGCCTAGTTAAATTAAAGTAAAATAAGAAAGCATGCAAACAAAAGATGCCGTGTCTAACTTGCACCATTATTCAATTATTAGTAGACTAGATACACTGCTGCTACATTGACCCCCCCCCCCCCCCCCATTTATTTTGTACTGCTGCTACTCGCTGTTTGTCTATGCATAGTCACTTTACCCCTACCTACATAGACAAATTACCTCAACTAAACTGTACCTCCCCCCCACACTGACTCGGTACCGGTACCCCCTGTATATAGCCTCGTTATTGTTATGTTATTGTGTTACTTTTTATTGTTATTATTATTATTATTATTTACTTTAGTTTATTTGGTAAATATTTTCTTAAACTCTTCTTGAACTGCACTGTTGGTTAAGGGCTTGTAAGTAAGAATTTCACAGTAAGGTCTACACTTGTTGTATTCGGCGCATGTGACAAATAAAGTTTGATTTGATTTGAAATAGCTAATCCTGGCTACCAATGTTTTAGTATTCATTTATTGAGGCAAGCAGATCAGAGATGTCAAGGCGTAATTCAAGCATGCGCCATGTGTATGTGATATGGTCATATTTTTTATGTTTTATTTTGTTTCTTTTGCCTCCCAGGTATTTGCATTTAATGTATGTATATAGTTACTGCCGCTAGGGGAGCTGTGATGTCAATGAAGTGAGTTAGTGAGGTACTTTACATTTCTTATTCATTATGGAGAATGACTAACGTTAGTTCTGAAAACGAACGTTTCTCCGTCTCATCAGTTTACCCTATTAATTCAGGTATGTAACGTATTTTCCATGAACAAAGGCTTAGTTTACTTTAGGTAATTTATGTAAATACATCACAATACAAATCTAATCAAAGTTTATTTGTCACGTGCTCCGAATACAACAGGTGTAAACCTTAGTGAAATGCTTACTTACAGGTTCTAACCAATGGTGCCAAAAAAAGTTGTGTGTGTGTGTGTGTGTGTAAGTAAAGAAATAAAACATCAGTAGAATAACATTTTAAAAAAGAGTAACAAGGCTATATACAGACACCTATTAGTCAGGCTTTGACAATGTGTTAGTGTTAATATTTGTACAAAAATAGCGTTTAACAGTTCGCTGGCTATAGCAGTTTGCTCTAGCCTAATTGGTTTTAGTCAATGTCAGCTTAATGTAATGGTTGCAGCATTGTTTCGCATAGGCGTCCAATAATTTTTGTTGTGTTATTTCACCCTTCAAATAGTGTTATTTGACGTGTATCTTTGTTGACACTCAAAGACCCAAACGGCGTTCCATAGAAATCCTGGTTGAGAATGAAATAACTGATCAAATGAACAACGAAACAGCACAGCAAGTAAGTGAAAGAAATCGGTTTGGATTATGTTTTGCTGGTAATGGGGACATACTTAAATGCCAACAAAATAGCTTTTTGGTCAATGTGGTGTGTGTGTAACCTTTATTTAACTAGGCAAGTCAGTTAAGACCAAATTATTATTTACAATGACGGCCCGGACGACGCTGGGCCAATTGTGCGCCGCTCTATGGAACTCCCAATCACGGCCGGATGTGATACAGCCTGGATTCGAACCAGGGACTGTAGTGACGCCTCTTGCACTGAGATGCAGTGCCTAAGACCGCTGCGTCTGTGTGTGTTAACTATTTAACTGTACTAGAATGTTAAAAGGCCACTAAAATTTTTAATGTTGGTTATCAGTATCGTTTTTTTGTTGGAAATGTCATATCCGTGCATCACTACTTGTAACTATAATGTACCTACTCAGGAGCAAGCAATTTAAATCCTTAAGAGTCTATTGATACATCTGTGTGTCAATCTAAGTAACATAATTTAAAAAACCCATATCAAAAGCTGAAAATTTAAGCATGGGCTGAGTCTCAATCCACCACATCCGCCTATGTCGGCCTTCGCATCTGCAGTGGAAGGTGGTCGAGGTACAGCAGTGTTTGTCAGACCATGAGACGTCCCGAAAATCGGTCTTCTCACGAGAACGTCTTAACGTCTGAATGGTTTGGCCTATACAGTTGTGACCTCCATTTGGCTCTACGACCCCCACAAGTGTCATGGGACTCATCTGAAGGTAACCCACACAGATGAATTTAATTTAATTTAATTAATTTCACCTTTATTTAACCAGGTAGGCAAGTTGAGAACAAGTTCTCATTGCGACCTGGCCAAGATAAAGCAAAGCAGTTCGACACATACAACACAGAGTTACACATGGAGTAAAACAAACATACAGTCAATAATACAGTAGAAAAATAAGTCTATATACGATGTGTGCAAATGAGGTGAGAAAAGTGAGGTAAAGGCCATGGTGGCGAAGTAAATACAATATAGCAAGTAAAACACTGGAATAGTATATTTGCAGTGGAGGAATGTGCAAAGTAGAAATACAAATAATGGGGTACAAAGGAGCAAAATAAATAAATAAATACAATAGGGGAAGACGAAGTTGTTTGGGCTAAACTATAGATGGGCTATGTACAGGTGCAGTAATCTGTGAGCTGCTCTGACAGCTGGTGCTTAAAGCTAGTGAGGGAGATAAGCGTTTCCAGTTTCAGAGATTTTTGTAGTTCGTTCCAGTCATTGGCAGCAGAGAACTGGAAGGAGAGGCGGCCAAAGGAAGAATTGGTTTTGGGGGTGACCAGAGAGATATACCTGCTGGAGCGCATGCTAAAGGTGGGTGCTGCTATGGTGACCAGCAAGCTGAGATAAGGAGGGACTTTACCTAGCAGGGTCTTGTAGATGACCTGGAGCCAGTGGGTTTGGCGACGAGTATGAAGCGAGGGCCAGCCAACGAGAACGTACAGGTCGCAGTGGTGGGTAGTATATGGGGCTTTGGTGACAAAACGGATTGCACTGTGATAGACTGCATCCAATTTATTGAGTTGGGTATTGGAGGCTATTTTGTAAATGACATCGTCAAAGTCAAGGATCGGTAGGATGGTCAGTTTTACGAGGGTATGTTTGGCAGCATTAGTGAAGGATGCTTTGTTGCGAAATAGGAAGCCAATTCTAGATTTAACTTTGGATTGGAGATGTTTGATGTGAGTCTGGTAGGAGAGTTTACAGTCTAACCAGACACCTAGGTATTTGTAGATGTCCACATATTCTAAGTCAGAACCATCCAGAGTAGTGATGCTGGACGGGCGGGCAGGTGCAGGCAACGATCATTTAAAGAGCATCCATTTAGTTTTACTTGTATTTAAGAGCAGTTTGAGGCCACGGAAGGAGAGTTGTATGGCATTGAAGCTCGTCTGGAGGGTTGTTAACACAGTGTCCAAAGAAGGGCCAGAAGTATACATTGTCTGCGTAGAGGTGGATCAGAGACTCATCAGCAGCAAGAGCGATATCATTGATGTATACAGAGAAGAGAGTCGGCCCAACAATTGAACCCTGTGGCACCCCCATAGAGACTGCCAGAGGCCCGGACAACAGGCCCTCCGATTTGACACACTGAACTTCATCACAGAAGTAGTTGGTGAACCAGGCGAGGCAATCATTTGAGAAACCATGGCTATCGAGTCTGCCGATGAGGATGTGGTGATTGACAGAGTCGAAAGCCTTGGCCAGGTCGATGAATATGGAATGGAAGTACTGTACAGAGGTAGTTTTGTGCTAACAACAATCAGGGGTTAAATATGTGTTCTGAGCTTTCTTATATCTCCTAGATATACGACAGACACTTAAAAACCTTGTTCCTTGTGATTCATTTTTTTACTCTCTTATTTGCCATTTATGAATGTATTACTCAATGCGTTTCTATGGGTGATAGTAGTAAAGGCCAAATTCTAGATTTTATCAAATAATATATATATATTTTTTTAAATATATATATATATATTATATATATATATATAATATATATATATATATATATATATATATATATATATATATATATATATACACCTAAAGGGTTCTTAAAATGCTAAATCAAATAGCTAATTGACCCATGGTATGACCAGCTTAAAACAATTCCATGTTAGCTTAGTAGAACCCACAACCTCTTAGACTGAGGTTTTTAATGTAAAGTGAAATAACTTGAATTACTATGTAGTTACAATGTAACAACATTTTTGCACAATATAGGCTAACCAGGAGAAATTAGGAGACATGACAATATTAAAACTAAGGAAATAGGCTAAGGTCCACAATGCATAATTTCTTTCATAGGCTTTCCTCAGCTGCAGCCTAAATTCTCTCAACTCGTCACCTTGGTATTGTTTGCTCAATTTCACTTCTTGAGCCTAAAATATTTGTAATTTAAATTAAATCTGTGAGCCTCCCTAGTGGTGCAGCGGTCTAAGGTGCTGCGTCGCTGTGCTAGAGGCGTCACTACAGACCCAGGCTGTGTCACAGCCGGCCGCAACCAGGAGACCCATGAGGCGATGCACAATTGGCCCAGCGTAGTGCGGGTTAGGCCAGCCGGGATGTCCTTGTCCCATCGCGCTCTAGCGACTCCTGTGGCGTGCCGGGCGCATGGACGCTGACTTCGGTAGCCAGTTGTAAAGGTTTTTCCTCCTACACATTAGTGCGGTTGGCTTCCGGGTTAAGCCCGGAAGCAGCGCGGCTTGGAAGCCTGTCAAGAAGCAGCGCGGATTGGAAGGGCCGTGTTTCGGAGGAAGCATGGCTCTTGACCTTCGCCTCTTCCGAGTCTTTACAGTTGCAGCGATGGGAAAAATATATATACATCTGTTTCGAATTATTCCAATTTAAAATCTGCAACTTTAGAACATTGAAAACTTTAGTAGAATAGTTTGAAAAATACTCTTCATAACATTCATTTGTTTGAATGTTTTTATGATATTTCAGTTAGTGGGATTACATTTTTGTTTGTTTGGTTCGCAATGGCAAGAAATAGGCCTTGCATACAGGCTTCATTTCACTCTTATAATGCTTTGCTCAGGTTAAAATTTCTCATTCGATTTTTATATCTTGCTTTTGTTTCTTTTCTCTCTCATTATTACCTTAGGCCTCCCATGTTTTTGGGTCATTCAAATACAACTTCAAACTTACTGAGATATCTAACATTGTTCTAGGCTTCATTCACTGTTTGATCATGATATAGCGCGGCGGGAGAAATCTAGCATGCATTACACTGTAAGAATGGCTTAATAGGCCAATACTCATATCAAATGTAGTATTAATAGAATATCTGGGCTTCTATAACAATAAGACACCGGAGTGTCCGCTATAAAAATAGACTTCGGCTATTGGCCCAGATAATCTGACATTCAAGAGAAAAAATGTATTTATGATCGGATATTTTGCGCTGCTTTGGTGAGACTAGCTCAGTCTCCATTGTTCTCTTGCTTTGTGTAAATATAACATGTTTGTTTAAATAGGCTATAGAAAATTGGAATATAGGCATTTTACTCAGAATGTCAACCATGCATTGCCCTGCTGTACGCTGCCTTCTCCAATTCAGATCTGTGTAATTGTTTGACAGTGATCTTTTACTTGTAGATTTCAGTTTTCAGAATGGACATTGTTTGTCAGACTATATTTATTTATCTTTACTTTTTTTGTTGACGAGCCTAACTGTCTTGCCCTGATTAGGTATAACCATTTTAGTTAGGTTTACATTATAATTACAATATAACAATATTTAACAACCAACTCTGTTATTACAATGTTGTTACAAAGGATATACATGTATTTACAATGTACTTACCTATAAACAAGTAATTTAATGTAAGTGAAATAACTATTGACTATGGGGGCCTCCCGAGTGGCGCAAGCGGTCTAAGTTTACTACAGATCCTGGTTCGATACCGGGCTGTGTCGCAGCCGGCCGCGACCGTAAGACCCATGAGGCGACACACAATTGGTCCAGCGTCTTCTTGGTTTGGGCAGGGTTTGGCCGGCCGGGATGTCCATGTCCCATCGTGCTCTAGCGACTCCTGTGGCGGGCCGGGTGCATGCACGCTGACACGGTCACCAGGTGTACAGTGTTTCTTCTGACACATTGGTGCGGCTGGCTTCCGGGTTCAGCGTGCATTGTGTCAAAAATCAGTTTGCCTCTCCCGAGTCCGTACGGGAGTTGCAGCGATGGGACTGTAACTACCAATTGGAGAAAAATTGGGGAGAAAAATAAATATTGAATTACTATGTAGTTACATTGTAAAAACCTTTGCAGTCAATAGGCGAAGTAAGGAGACAGGAGAACATTGTTCAGTTTGACTTTTCTTTAATGGATTTAAGAAAGATTCATATTAAATTAATAATTTCAGACTCTTAGCAATAACTACTTTAGTGAGTAAAACATACAAACACATGGTAGCAAAGCCAGCTAACATTCCTCCATAAATTAATTTGCGAGCTAGCTACCTAGCAAGCAGCTAGCTAAGCCCTGGAACAATGTCAATATGTTTTCCAACTCGGTCAATAAACGTTACAAAATTGTAATGTTAACAGAACTGCAGGAAAGCAGTGCTTGGCAGGCAGGGGCAAAGGACGTGGTCTACCGGTGTCCTCGCTAGCTAGTGGTGTAGCCCCCACCGCCCGTCTGTGTACCGGAGTCCTAGCTTAAAAATGTAACGTAAACTCACTCACTTTTATACATCGCCTTGGTCCGTACAATTGACCTTATTTTAGCGCCCCAAAAACGTAATAGTTACAGATCAACTGTAATGTCAATACCATTGTAAAGCACACTTTCTCCCCTTTGCAACAAAATAAATTACATGACCTAAACGCTGCCCGTTTCTGCATGATTCAAGCAGGCAATGAGCCCCGTCAGGTCTTTTTAAAAATGGTGGGGGGAGAAGCGAAACTAATGCGTGATAGTGAGAAGGAGAGATGTTGTGTGGGAAAATTGCTTTTTTTTTTTTACTCGATCTGTCCAACTGATCACCTTATCGCCTCTAAAATAGAAATAAAACACTATAAAGAGTTTATATAATGTGTGATTACATACCTATTTGAAGGTTTGTGTCGAATTTGAATCGGGTTTTTAGGACGGTGCTAAAGTGATATTCAGAAGTAAACAGTTTTTTTGAGAGTCGTGATCGCTTGCAGTGACGACGGAAAATATGACTAGGTGTCCCCCCTTACCCTCGTCACTGTCCATTTCTTGTTTTTAAACGATGAGAGAAGTGCTACACCTGGTGGAGAGAGATTGTAAGAGGCCATTTATCTACTTCCCAGAGTCAGATGAACTCGTGGATACCATTTCTATGTCTCTGCATGCAGTTTGAAGGAAGGTAGCCTGGCGGGTAGGTGCGTTGGGCCAGTAACCAAAAGATTACTGGCCCAAAGATTGCTGGATCGAATCCTGAGCTGACAAGGTAAAAATCTGTCATTCTGCTCTTGAGCAAGGTAGTTAACCCATTGTTCCCCAGGCGCCGAAGACGTGGATGTCAATTAAGGCAGCCCCCCGCACCTCTTTGATTCAGAGGGGTTGGGTTAAATGCGGAAGACACATTTCAGTTGAATGTATTCAGTAGTACAACTGACTAGGTTTGCCCCTTTCCTGGGTAAGTACATTGTAAATACATGTTTATTCTTTGTAATAACAGAGTTGGTTTTAACCTGATGACGGGTTAGGGTTCCCTTTTGGGAACGACCCCTCCCACGTTCAGCTGGAACGCAAAAATATTCTTAGAAATATTTAACCTCCACACATTAACAAGTCCAATACCTCAAATGAAAGATAAACACCTTGTTCATCTACCCAGCATGTCAGATTTGTTAAATGTTTTACGGCGAAAACACACCACATATTTATATTAGACCACCACCGAAACGATGACAAGAGGCAGCCATTTTGTCCCAGAAAATATAAAATTATAAAAGCAGGATTAAAAAATAAATCATTCACTAACCTTTTGAAAATCTTCATCAGATGACAGTAATAGGACATGTTACACAGTACATTTTTTTTCCCTCAATAATATGCCATTTATATCCATAAATGTACATTTACATTGAATTCATGTTCAGAAAATACTCAAAAATGTCAGCAGAAAATATAGGTAGCGCCGCAAGATAACGTAAATAGACATCATAAACTTTGACTAAATATACATGTTCTACATATAGTTAGAAAGATACACTGCTTCTTAATGCAATCGCTTTATTACATTTCTTTTTAACGTTACAGAAATCGAAAACTTCAAAATTACATATGATATGTCGACTAAACAGGTCAAACTAAGTGCAGAATCAAGCTTTAGGATGTTCTAAACATACAAAACAATTTTCAATTCAACCGGTCATTGTTAGTTTTCCTCCGGAGTGCTGGAACAAAGGAATGGCTGGGACCAATTCGCGCCCTAACGCACAGGTATTTTCTCGCGGCACTCACTCAATTCACTCCCATAGGGCCAATTCTCGCGGGATTTGAACGATTAAAGGCTCTACTGAATGAGGACATCTAGTGGAAGACATAGAAAGTGTCCCCAGATCCATAGCTGGTTGGGAAGGGTGGGGGCGATCACGTCAAAGATGCCCCAACTTTCATGACCACAAAACTAGTTTGGAAGAATGCCTGCCCTGTGAGTTCTGCTATACTTACAGACACAATTCCAACGGTTTTAGAAGCTTTAGAGTGTTTTCTATCCAATAATAATTATTATATGCATATATTAGCAATTTTTGACAGATTTTTTTTCAGTTTACTATGGGCACGCAATTCCTCCAAAGGGGGCAGTATTCTGCCTAGCCTTAAGAGGTTGTTTTATTGTAAGTACAATGCAACTAAAAGGGTTATACCTAATACTCTGTCTCCTAACTTCTTGTTAGCCTATTTCTGCAAAATTGTTGTTACATTGTAAGTACATAGTAATTCAAAAGTTATTTTACTTTACATTAATTTGACTTATGTTGCTTTGCTCCTAAGCCTGTACATTACAGTTACAAGCAATGTAACTGATTGAAGTTCACTCAACTTTCGAGAGCAGTAATCACAGCAGTAATCACCAACCAGCCGGCATCACTAGTCAATCACCAAACATTTCTGTAAAAAACCCAACGAATTATGCCTTGTGTTCCTATTTTTTATTTTTTTGTCTCGGGCAGTTGACAGTAGGTGCACCCAATTCAGCTGCCTTGCGCCTGCGTAGGCGAGAACTGTTGCCATTTTGAACCATTTAATTCGTCTGAATGTACAACGTCTGCCTCCAGGCGGGCCCAGAGAGCAAATCAAGTACACCTCGGATGGCTCAGATTACGGTGTCTGCAGTAATGTAGCAGGCATAAAAGAAAGCTACAGCAAAATTGGTACCGTGAGATTTACAAATGTTTAAAACCATGGCTAGAGAGAGACTGTCAACGAATACAGCAAAGAGCATGTTTAAGTTCTTACTCAGCACTGTCAACACTTTGTATTCAACACTTTTGTAAGCCGTAAAATTCTTGCATTCTTACTATTTCCACTCAGCGCTACAACAAGCAGTGCAGCAGTAATGAATGAGTAGGAAAGTGTATTTTATAAGCTTGCTTTGTTTGTTGTTATTATTAGCGGCTTGGGTCCTTTTTAATATAGAGGAATATTTCACTTTCTCTCTTCATAGGAGAAACAACATGAATTTGTGGATGAGGCAGAAGTAACTCAAGTTTCCAAAATCAACTGGAAAACGGTGTCCCTTTTTGGTCAATGTCAGTGGAGGAAAGGGAAAGAGAAGGGATGTTGAGAGGCGGACCCCCAGTCTGCTGCTCCCTCCGCTGAGACTGACCATCAGATGCAGGCACCATCAGCCCAGAAAAATAAGATAAAAAGCTAATTATTTAAATGTATGCTCAGTCAGCTGTGACTCACAAATGTTGAAAAATATATTTTTTAAATGGCCCGAACAACAATGCATTGGCAGGGAAATTCAAGCAAAGCCAATACGCAGTGATAATGTATTGGGCCTATAGCTTACTGCAGTACTGTTTTTAATTGGTTAATGTTGCATAGGCTTGCATTTTTCTTATGTAAAAAATGTATATGAGCGGTAGATCTCGACTTGCATTTGGACTCAGACAGTGATCTTGACCCAGAATGTGTAGAGTTTTTCCTGTTAACACAATCAACGTTTCCTTTTACTGTGGCAATTGTGAACACAATATTAGCCACTTTAAATGCAACATACCGAAACAAAAACAAACTATTCGATTTTGTTTTAGGCAGAACGCATCGAAGTAGGATTCTATTACATCTGTGCCATTTACTTTGAACTGGACTGTGTTTACAGCATGAGCGGTCATACGTAGATGCGTTTGTTTTGAGATCAACAAGAGAGCTGCATGGAGCCACGGGCACATTTTGTTCATATCCTTTGCTTGTTAGTGAGTTCTTAGCCCAGTTATAGATCATGTGTAGTCAGCAATAGAGGAGTGATTGCTTCCTACAAGGGCACAAAATGTGTACATTTCAAGGCATCTTTGAAAGGCGAGTCAGGTAAAGAGTTTTTTCTTTGTCTTAAAGGGGCAGTGTTTTTTGAGACAGGCTTGAATAAGCTAAGTAGACAATAGGAAGATGGTAGCATAATTGTCTGATTCTCTGCAATAAATGGTATGTGAATAATAATGTTTTTTTATTTTGTATAATGTTTTTTTTTGCATCAAACAACGCAACAACATTTTCAGCCACCTCCTTGTCTGAAGGAGGTAATGTCAAGCCCTGTATGTTTTTTTTCTTCAAAAGTCTCATGGAATGTAGGCCTACATTGAACACCACACACTGACTGCTACTGTAGGCTGAATGATCAAACTATTTCCATGTTAAAATTACATGGGATGCATTTTCTCCATTGTTTGTTTTATGGTAGGCCACTCTGGTAGGCCTACATTATGATTAAATAGCCACAGTTGCCTACATGGCCACTGTTAAAACTGTAACTTAAAGCTGTACAGCCTCAGTGTTCACAGTAAATGCGCGCTGGAAGTTGCACAGAATTTTCACAACGTTCAAGTTTGCACTTGGCAGACCTGCAATTTGCTCAGTGCCAATTTTTGGGGGAGGGAACATTGGTTACAGGTGTATCCTTTGTAACAACATTTTAGTTCCATAACATTTGATTCAATATACACCCTTTGGGCCGGGTTATAACGTGTAAATAAACTACTGAAAACAACCTGTAGTTAATAGCAAGGTGTGCCTTGTTACAATTGTTGTTACCAAGTCCTAGCCTATTTACATAATTAGATTGAGATGGTATCAATCCTGGGATTACCTGTGGATTTGACGGTAGTGGTACCATGCAGTTACATGTAACAAGGTCACAATTTGTTTGCCGTTATTAATGTGGTAATTCACAGGTGACTTTCAAACATAATTAAGCTATAGTGGAAATGTAATAACATTAATAATTAAACATGTGGAATAAACGTCAGAAAATGATGTATAATTACCGTCCTTATTCCAAATGTGTAATAACTGATACTACTAAACCCTATTACCATGTAATTACACAGTAACGCCTGTTACTAGAGTTATTACTGTGTAGTTACATAGTAATAGGGGAAACTTAATGTAAAGTGTTACCAAACAATCTAAAAATAGAGTTGAACATCTACTGGACAGCACTGGAGTAACACTGAAGTAACCTATGGGCAGTCTTGGGGACAAAAGACACCATGCCGACCAGTGGTTAAAAGCAGAGGGTGGCCGTCCTATATATCTTCTTATGGCTGGGGGCAGTATTCAGTAGCTTGGATGAATAAAGTGCTCAGAGTAAACTGCCTGCTACTCAGGCCCAGTTGCTAATATATGCATATTATAGATTTGGATAGAAAACACTATAAAGTTTCTAAAACTGTTTGAAGGATGTCTGTGAGTATAACATAACTCATATGACAGGCAAAAACCTGAGAAAAAAATCCAACCCGGAAGTGGGAAATCTGAGGTTTGTAGTTTTTCAAGTCATTTCCTATCGAATAAACAGTGTCTATGGGGTCATATTGCACTACCTAAGGCTTCCACTAGATGTCCTTAGAACCTTGTTTGAGGCTTCTACTGTGAAGGAGGGGGGAATGAGAGCTGCATGAGTCAGGGCTCTGCCAGAGTGGCATGAGCTGATCACTCACGCTCACGTGAGAGCAACCGGCATTCCATCGCATTTCTACAGACAAAGGAATTCTCCGGTTGGAACATTATTGTTTGACACGTTTCTACAAACTGTAATATAACTTTTTTTTTTTTTTTTTAAATTTTTACCCCTTTTTCTCCCCAATTTCGTAGTATCCAATTGTTGTAGTAGCTACTATCTTGTCTCATCGCTACAACTCCCGTACGGGCTCGGGAGAGACGAAGGTTGAAAGTCATGCGTCCTCCAATACACAACCAAACAAGCCGCTGCTTCTTTAACACAGCGCACATCCAATCCGGAAGCCAGCCGCACCAATGCGCCGGAGGAAACACCGTGCACCTGGCCACCTTGGTTAGCGTACACTGCGCCCAGCCCGCCACAGGAGTCGCTGGTGCGCGATGAGACAAGGACACCCCTACCGACCAAGCCCTCCCTAACCCGGGCGATGCTAGGCCAATTGTGCGTCGCCCCACGGACGTCCCGGTCGCGGCCGGTTACGACAGAGCCTGGGCGCGAACCCAGGGACTCTGATGGCACAGTTGGCGCTGCAGTACAGCGCCCTTAACCACTGCGCCACCCGGGAGGCCGTAATATAACTTTTCATCTGAAATTTTGCCTGGACTTGCCCGCGCCTCGTGAGTTTGGATTGTGTACTAAACGAGCAAACAAAAAGGAGGTTTTTGGACATAAATTGTGGACTTTATCGAACAAATCAAACATTTATTGTGGAACTGGGATTCCTGGGAGTGCATTCTGATGAAGATCAAAGGTAAGTGAATATTTATAATGATATTTCTGACTTCTGTTGACTCCACAACATGGCGGATATCTGTATGGCTTGTTATGTTGTCTGAGCACTGTACTCAAATTATTGCATGGTGTGCTTTTTCAGTAAAGCTTTTTTGAAATCTGACACAGCGGTTGCATTAAGGAGAAGTGTATCTAAAGTTCCATGCATAACACTTGTATTTTTATCAACATTTATGATGAGTATTTCTGTAAATTGATGTGGCTCTCTGCAAAATCACTGGATGTTTTGGAAGCAAAACATTACAGAACGTAACGCGCCAATGTAAACTTGGATATAAATATGAACATTATCGAACAAAACATACATGTATTGTGTAACATGAAGTCCTATGAGTGTCATATGATGAAGATCATCAAAGTTTAGTGATTAATTGTATCTATATTTCTGCTTTTTGACTTTGGCTGGAAAAATGGTTGTGCTCTTCTGTGACTAGGTGCAGACCTAACATAATCGTTTGGTGTGCTTTCGTCATTTGAAATCGGACACTGTGGTGGGATTAACAAGTTTATCATTAAATTTGTGTAAAATACTTGTATGTTTGAGGAATTTTAAGTATGAGATTTCTGTTATTTTGAATTTGGCGCCCTTTCACTGGCTGTTCGATATCTAAGCCATAAGAAGATATCATACTGAAAGTGCCCTCTGGGCACAGTGGAAAGCGTGCTTCCAGAACGCAACCTTGGCCCCCTGATTGAGACAGGTAACCAAACCAACCATGTTATTCTTGGCATTCTCTTCACTTAAAAGTTCCTTTATAAAGCTAGCAAGCCCACCTAAACATGTAGGCTGGAAATCAAATTAACAACTAAGGCTGGGCTCCTGATCTATCGTTTTTAAAGAACCCTTCATTATGGCGAACCCCATGGGTTTAGACCAAATGCAAGGTTTCACATTTTGGAGCCTAGGCTTATGGATTGGGAAAAAAACAAGACTCTTCACCTGATGTCGATCTATGCAGCCGAGTGGAGAGGAAGGCTGGTGGTGAATAAACAAGATTAATAAAGAGAGTGATTAGAGAAGAGAGAGGCCTAGATAGATAGAGGTAAACAACCAAGCTTAATGCAGCCATTAGTGAGGCACAGGCTTTGCACCCTGTGGGAGCTCTCAACACTAGTGAGCTCTTCCTGTGCATTAGACTAGGTAGCAAATGTGCATGTGTGTCACGCCCTATATATTAAGCAGCATGCAGCACACACCAAATGGTTGTTCTTTGCGTTATTCTTCAGGTTAGTGGGCGTGCTCACATAAAACTAGGGTTTATGTTCATGTTGACATGCTGCAAACACCTGGGGTGCATTCGGCATGCTATGTAGAACGAAAAATGCCTCTGACATTTAGAATAAGGAATCACGTCAGGTTTATTTCAGCCATTTCTATCTACAACGCTCAACATCGTTTGGCTACTGAACTTGGCCCAGTCATGCTCAAGCGCACAGGTTTTACATGACTACATGACCTGACCAGGAAAACTCTGGGCCCTACTCATGGTGCAGTTTCATTCATGTTCACATCACATATGCTGCTATTTGACTATACCACCAGTGTATACACCCTTATGTTATACTAGGGCAATTGTGTTTCCATAGCTAGGGGTGACAGGGGAGACAGTGAGAACTTGTGAAGTGCAGAATCAGCATAATCAAAACAGTTGCTTTGTGAGGTGTAAAGGTTCACATTTAGCCATTGTTATGTAAATGCAGGCTGGAAATTACTAGTGGTCTGGCTTTGGCCCCAAGTGAGAGCAGGTCTGCCAGTGCCATGGCCCTGTGAGACACTGGTGCCGGCCCGCATAGATGAGCTCTCTCTCTGCCTAGCCCAGGACAGGAGAGGAGGTGGAAGAAGACAAGATAAACGAAGGAAAATAAAACTGGCTCCTAAGCCTAGTGAAATAACCTTCACACAATACTTCGTCACCCTAGGCCAGGCCTCGTCGGTCGTCACACAAAAATGTGTCCAATGTCGCCCTCCAAGCTCAGGACCCTGGGACTGACACCTCCCTCTGCAACTGGATCCTGCACTTCCTGACACATGAGCCACGCTGACCCTCAACACGGGGGCCCCTCAGAGATGCATGCTTAGTCCCCTCCTGTTCACCCACGACTGTGTGGCCGTGCTCAACTCCAACCCCATCATTAAGTTTGCTCACGACGGTGGTAGGCCTGATCACCGACGAGGAGACAGCCTATAGGGAGGTCAGTGGCCTTGCAGTGTGGTGCCAGGACAAAAACGTTTCCCTCAACGTCAGCAAGAAAGGAGCTGATCGTGGAGTACAGGAAACGGAGGGCCGAGCACGCCCCCATCCACATCTGTAGTGGAGCGGGTTGAGAGCTTCAAGTTCGTCAGTGTCCACATCACTAAGGAATTAACATGATGAACACACATCAACACAGTCGTGAATAATGCACGACAATGCCTCTTCCCCCTTCAGGAGGCTGAAAAGATTTGGCATGGCCCCTTAGATCCTCAAAAAGTTGCACCTTTCAGAGCATCTTGACTGGATGCATCACTGCTTGGTATGGCAACTGCTTGGAATTCGACCACAAGGTGCAACCAAATGTAGTGCGTACGGCCCATTACATCACTGGAGCCGAGCGCCCTGCCATCCAGGACGTCTATACCAGGCGGTGTCAGAGGAAGGCCCTAACAGCCACCCAAGTCATAGACTGTTCTCTCTGCTACCGCACAGCAAGTGGTACCGTCCTTTTTATAAAACGCCACATGGAACCAAAACCACTTCAATGAGTTACAGTTCATATAAGGAAATCAGTCAATTAAAATAAATTCATTGGGCCCTAATCTATCTATCTTTTTCCGGATTTGGTTTAAACTAAACTGCATTCAAATGTTGACTTTGCCTAAAGAAAACAGCATCAAGTGCTTTATGCATGCTCACTTCTTGGGTCTCGGGGCTGCCCGAGTGGAAATTTGAAAGGGAACTCTGTGGTTCTTTTTACCTGAAGCGGACAAACCAATTGAATAGCCTTTTACTTCAGTTTATTGTTGTAGCCTTGTGTTATAATGCAATTATTAATGGTAAATGTTTTATTAATTTAATTGGAAATGATCAAGCAGCTAGAGCAGTTATTACAATGCATTTGATTGACGGTAACAGTAGTCAGATTAGGCTACAGGTAAAACAAATTCTAAAAAAATAAACACTTGTTGACAAGCGCATTCAATTCATATACATTACCCTTCCAAAGTTTGGACACACCTACTCATTCAAGGGTTTTTCTTTATTTTTTACTATTTTCTTCATTGTAGAATAATAGTCAAGACATCACAACTATGAAATAACATATGGAGTCATATAATAACTAAAAGTGTTTAACAAATCAAAATATATTGAACATTCTTCAAAGTAGCCACCCTTTGCCTTGATGACAGCTTTGCACACTCTTCGCATTCTCTCAACCAGCTTCACCTGGTGTGATGAAAGAAACATACAAGAACTCAAATCCTTCTGTTCACCTGATTTAGAATTCCTCACAATCAAATGTAGACCGCATTATCTACCAAGAGAATTCTCTTCGATTATAATCACAGCCGTATATATCCCCCCCCAAGCAGACACATCGTTGGCTCTGAATGAACTTTATTTGACTCTTTGCAAACTGGAAACCATTTATCCGGAGGCTGCATTCATTGTAGCTGGGGATTTTAACAAGGCTAATCTGAAAACAAGACTCCCCAAATTTTATCAGCATATCGATTGCGCAACCAGGGGTGGAAAGACCTTGGATCATTGTTACTCTAACTTCCGCGACGCATATAAGGCCCTGCCCCGCCCCCCTTTCGGAAAAGCTGACCACGACTCCATTCTGTTGATCCCTGCCTACAGACAGAAACTAAAACAAGAGGCTCCCACGCTGAGGTCTGTCCAACGCTGGTCCGACCAAGCTGACTCCACACTCCAAGACTGCTTCCATCACGTGGACTGGGACATGTTTCGTATTGCGTCAGACAACAACATTGACGAATACGCTGATTCGGTGTGCGAGTTCATTAGAACGTGCGTTGAAGATGTCGTTCCCATAGCAACGATTAAAACATTCCCTAACCAGAAACCGTGGATTGATGGCAGCATTCGTGTGAAACTGAAAGCGCGAACCACTGCTTTTAATCAGGGCAAGGTGTCTGGTAACATGACCGAATACAAACAGTGCAGCTATTCCCTCCGCAAGGCTATCAAACAAGCTAAGCGTCAGTACAGAGACAAAGTAGAATCTCAATTCAACGGCTCAGACACAAGAGGCATGTGGCAGGGTCTACAGTCAATCACGGACTACAGGAAGAAATCCAGCCCAGTCACGGACCAGGATGTCCTGCTCCCAGGCAGACTAAATAACTTTTTTGCCCGCTTTGAGGACAATACAGTGCCACTGACACGGCCTGCAACGAAAACTTGCGGTCTCTCCTTCACTGCAGCCGAGGTGAGTAAGACATTTAAACGTGTTAACCCTCGCAAGGCTGCAGGCCCAGACGGCATCCCCAGCCGCGCCCTCAGAGCATGCGCAGACCAGCTGGCCGGTGTGTTTACGGACATATTCAATCAATCCCTATACCAGTATATGCTTCAAGAGGGCCACCATTGTTCCTGTTCCCAAGAAAGCTAAGGTAACTGAGCTAAACGACTACCGCCCCGTAGCACTCACTTCCGTCATCATGAAGTGCTTTGAGAGACTAGTCAAGGACCATATCACCTCCACCCTACCTGACACCCTAGACCCACTCCAATTTGCTTACCGCCCAAATAGGTCCACAGACGATGCAATCTCAACCACACTGCACACTGCCCTAACCCATCTGGACAAGAGGAATACCTATGTGAGAATGCTGTTCATTGACTACAGCTCGGCATTCAACACCATAGTACCCTCCAAGCTCGTCATCAAGCTCGAGACCCTGGGTCTCGACCCCGCCCTGTGCAACTGGGTACTGGACTTCCTGACGGGCCGCCCCCAGGTGGTGAGGGTAGGCAACAACATCTCCTCCCCGCTGATCCTCAACACTGGGGCCCCACAAGGGTGCGTTCTGAGCCCTCTCCTGTACTCCCTGTTCACCCACGACTGCGTGGCCACGCACGCCTCCAACTCAATCATCAAGTTTGCGGACGACACAACAGTGGTAGGCTTGATTACCAACAACGACGAGACGGCCTACAGGGAGGAGGTGAGGGCCCTCGGAGTGTGGTGTCAGGAAAATAACCTCACACTCAACGTCAACAAAACTAAGGAGATGATTGTGGACTTCAGGAAACAGCAGAGGGAACACCCCCCTATCCACATCGATGGAACAGTAGTGGAGAGGGTAGCAAGTTTTAAGTTCCTCGGCATACACATCACAGACAAACTGAATTGGTCCACTCACACAGACAGCATTGTGAAGAAGGCGCAGCAGCGCCTCTTCAACCTCAGGATGCTGAAGAAATTCGGCTTGTCACCAAAAGCACTCACAAACTTCTACAGATGCACAATCGAGAGCATCCTGGCGGGATGTATCACCGCCTGGTACGGCAACTGCTCCGCCCTCAACCGTAAGGCTCTCCAGAGGGTAGTGAGGTCTGCACAACGCATCACCGGGGGCAAACTACCTGCCCTCCAGGACACCTACACCACCCGATGTCACAGGAAGGCCATAAAGATCATCAAGGACATCAACCACCCGAGCCACTGCCTGTTCACCCCGCTATCATCCAGAAGGCGAGGTCAGTACAGGTGCATCAAAGCTGGGACCGAGAGACTGAAAAACAGCTTCTATCTCAAGGCTATCAGACTGTTAAACAGCCACCACTAACATTGAGTGGCTGCTGCCAACACACTGACACTGACTCAACTCCAGCCACTTTAATAATGGGAATTGATGGGAAATGATGTAAATATATCACTAGCCACTTTAAACAATGCTACCTTATATAATGTTACTTACCCTACATTATTCATCTCATATGCATACGTATATACTGTACTCTATATCATCGACTGTATCCTTATGTAATACATGTATCACTAGCCACTTTAACTATGCCACTTTGTTTACATACTCATCTCATATGTATATACTGTACTCGATACCATCTACTGTATCTGCCTATGCTGCTCTGTACCATCACTCATTCATATATCCTTATGTACATATATTCTTTATCCCCTCACACTGTGTACAAGACAGTAGTTTTGGAATTGTTCGTTAGATTACTTGTTGGTTATTACTGCATTGTCGGAACTAGAAGCACAAGCATTTCGCTACACTCGCATTAACATCTGCTAACCATGTGTATGTGACAAATAAAATTAGATTTGATTTGATTTGATTTGACCTGGAACGCTTTTCCAACAGTCTTGAAGGAGTTCCCACATATGCTGAGCACTTGTTGGATGCTTTTCATACATTCTGTGGTCCAACTCATCCCAAACAATCTCAATTGGGTTGAGGATGGACGACTGTGGAGGCCAGGTCATCTGATGCAGCACTTCATCACTCCTTGGTCACATAGCCCTTACACAGCCTGGAGTGGCCTCCATGTGTTTGGTCATTGTCCTGTTGAAAAACAAATGATAGTCCCACTATGAGCAAACCAGATGGGATGGTGTATCGCTGCAGGATGCTGTGGAAGCCATGCTGGTTAAGTGTGCCTTGAATCTGTTAAGCAGAGTGACACAGGGGAACCCAAGAGCAGACTCCGATGAGGAAACGGATGAATGAACCAAAATAATTATCGTTACTGTCACGAGTGTTGTTGTAAGAATCGGACCACAATGCAGCGTCGTTTGGGTTCATCATCTGTATTACGTGAACCGGCAAAAAACAATAAAGAACCAAACGAACGTGAAGCTATGCAGTGCTCAAGGCAACTATACACAAACAAGATTCCACAACCAACAGATTGGAAAAGGCTGCCGAAGTATGATCCCCAATCAGAGACAACGATAGACAGCTGCCTCTGATTGGGAACCATGCCAGGCCAACCTATAAATAAAGAAACTAGAATGCCCACCCTAGTCACACCCAGACCTAACCCCAAAATAGAGAATACAGGATCTCTAAGGTCAGTGCGTGACAGTCACACAGGGAGATATGGAGTGCAGATCCGGGGAAACTCGAATGAGTTGCAGAAAAAACAGATGTGGAGTCTGAGGTTGGAGTTAGCTGAGTAGAACAGGGTAAACAGATCCTGAGGGGAATCCAAGGAAGTGGTGGGGAGTAAAATCTAGAGCAAGGTATTTGGGTGGTGAGATGTGGAACAGGAGACAGAGTGGTAACTGCAATGAGAGGATAAACGGTGTCAGGCATGGAAACAGACACAGCAGAGTAACAGGGTCTTGAATAATAATAAATGGCTAGAATCATAAACTAACTGAGCAGAGATTACAATCTGGCAGAGTGGAAGTGGCAGGACTGGGTATTTGTAGAGGTCTTGAATATGGAACAAGTTGCAGCTGGTAGGGATTTGCTCTGACTCCAGCACACCTGTCTCCAACCACACAATCACACAGAGAGGGAGAGAGAGAGTGTACAGGGGAGTAACTGCAGGTCAAGAAGACACCAGATGAACACCAGAAGGCGTAGCAGGAGCAGATGTGACAGAATCATTGACAGTATCACCAGCAAAGCACCTTCACACCTCCTACTCCTTGCTTCACGGTGGGAACCACACGTGCAGAGATCATCTGTTCACCTACTCTGCGTCTCACAAAGACACAGCGGTTGGAACCAAAAATCTCACATTTGGACTGACCAAAGAACTGATTTCCACCAGTCGAATGTCTATTGCAAGTATTTCTTGGCCCAAGCAAGTCTCTTCTTCTTATTGGTGTCCTTTAGTAGCGGTTTCTTTACAGAAAATCAACCATGAAGGCCTGATTCACACAGTCTCCTCTGAACAGCTGATGTTGAGATGTGTCTGTTACTTGAACTCTGTGAAGCATTTATTTGGGCTGCAAGTTCTGAGGCTGGAACTCTAATGAACTTATCCTCTGCAGCATTCCTGTGGCGGACCTCATGAGAGCCAGTTTCATCATAGTGCTTGATGGTTTTGCAACTGCACTTGAAGAAACTTTAAAAGTTCTTGAAATTTTCCGGCTTGACTTACCTTCATGTCTTAAAGTAAAGATGGACTGTTAGTCTTTTCTTATTTGAGCTGTTCTTGTAATAATATGGACTGGGTCTTTTACCAAATAGGGCTATCTTCTGTATATTACCCCTACCTTGTCACAACGCAACTGATTGGCTCAAACGCATTAAAGGGGAAAGAAATAACACAAATGTACTTTTAACAGGGCACATCTGTTAATTGAAATGCATTCCAGGTGATTCCTAGTTGAGAGTGTGCAAAGCTGTCATCAAGGCAAAGGGTGGCTACTTTGAAGAATCTAAATATATTTTTATTTGTTTAACACTTTTGGTTACTACATGATTCCATGTGTTATTTCATAGTGTTGATGTCTTCGCTATTATTCGACAATGTAGAAATAGTAAAAAGAAAATAAAAACCCTTGAATGAGTAGGTGTCCAAACTTTTGACAGGTACTGTACAAATTATTAATATTTAATTCAGTGATTGCAATTATGGCCCCATCCTCAGTAGCCTATTCCAGCAGGTTATTCGGAAGCACAAGCAAGCACTTCTTACCTCAAAATCACCTCGCTATTCATGTTGAATAAATGTGTCTGTTAATTTGAACTAATCGTTCACTTTACATCTTGCCTACATCTTGTCTAGACTACTGTAGACTATCTGAAATTAGATGTCAGCCTATCAGAGGCTATAGATGTAACGTGGTGCGTACTGACGGCAGAGAAGTCAGGCGCAGGAGAACGAAAACTGATTTACAACAGTGTCGTTTAATTTAATAAACATAAAAACCACCGTAAACAGAACAATGAATGAATGGGTCAAACAAAACCCGGTATCCACCAGCATAACGTGCACAAACACTACAAGAAACAATTCCGGACAAGGACATGGGGGGGAAACAGAGGGTTAAATACACAACATGTAATTGATGGACGTCGGTGACGTCGACCGCCGCCCGCACAAGGAGAGGGACCAACTTCGGCGGAAGTCGTGACAATAGACTACCTGCCTTTAACTAAACAAACCATGGCAAAATTGAATTACAGTCAAAAACCCAGATTTTCTGTAGCCTATGCTTATTGAAGTGACAAGTCAATCTCGCAAATGGGCCATTTATAACGGTTTGTAGCCTTAACATCTGGCACATAATAACACCACAATTGCCAGAAAATAGCCCACCATTCGTTTTTTGCTTCATCCAAGTATTTCTTGCTCAGAGATTAAGATCCTCTGTCCAACTTCCATTACTCAAACTCACCTGTCGGATTTACTATAGTTATGCACATGTGCAAAGGGGATTTATTTACAATTATTAACCTGGTTCGAGCTCTGAATGCTGATTGGCTGAAAGCTGTGGTATTTCAGACCATATACCACAGGTATGTATTGGGGATTTTCCAGTACATGTGTTATGCATTTTAGAGTAGTAAGCAGAATCAATATAGGCTTAACCATTATGTGTGTTGGGGTCATTAAGATAAGGGAAGCCATCAACTAGTCCCTTGAGGTTCATTAGACATGCACTCTGAAGCCATTCATTCATTATTGTATTTATTTTAAAGTTCTAGTCTATTTGTATCAGTTTGGATCAGTTTCATTTGGGGACTTTTATTTTGAAAGCCAACTGCAAATCCTTATTGTGGCTAGCTTCACACATGTCCGTTCTTTATAGCCGTGGGGGTCGGAAATGGCGGCGAGTATTGCGAACGAAATGAAAGAAATTTAGAAAAAGTTGTTGAAACAACAGCTGTGCTGGAATGCGAATAATATGGGTGTCAGTGCTGATGGTATGGAGCGGGTGGATGAGGGTCAAGGACCGGAATGGTCGGCAGTGGAAAGACATAGGAAGAAGAGAGATCATGATACAGAAAGCAGTGGAGCGTCTAGTAAAGAAAGCATAAAGAGGGCCAAGGTAGGAAGCAAGAGTAATGATGTGTTGGGAGTGGAAAGTGGTGTTTGATGAGACCACAGGGCCTCGCTTACACCCTATCCGACTAACTAATGCCGTAGAGAAAGAGGTAGGTGAAGTGAAATTAGCTTGGTTCATTGGAAATGGTGGATTATTAATATTGTGTGGTAGCCAGGCTCTGCAAGAGAAGATTCTAAATATGGAAAAGCTTAATTGGTAGAAGATTAAAAGCCATGTCCCTGGTGCTTATGCTAGATTGAGGGGAGTCGTTACTGGGGTCCCAATATCTATCTCCGCAGATGGTATGAAAGAAAATGTGAAGGAAGGCAGTGATTGAGGCCAAAAGGTTGATCGGTAGGAAATAGGGTCAAAGAAGTGAAAGCTTATCAGTGATGCTGAGGTTTGAGAAAGTCTTGCCGGGAAAGTGCAGATAGGATTCCTTAGTATCAATGTTAGAGAATTTGTCCCGTATGAACTGCAGTGTTTTAAATGCCAATAAATGGGACATGTAGCTGCTCAGTGTAAAGGAACGATGTGCCAAATGTGGAGGGGAACATGATTACAGTGAATGTGGAAGCAATGTAAAGGTTAAGTGCTGTACTTGTGGGGGAGAACACAGTGCAGCATTTGGTGGATGCCAGGTACACTCTGTACCGACACCCCCCTGTATACATACATACATACATACATACATACATACATACATACATACATATATATACAGTGCCTTGCGAAAGTATTCGGCCCCCTTGAACTTTGCGACCTTTTGCCACATTTCAGGCTTCAAACATAAAGATATAAAACTGTATTTTTTTGTGAAGAATCAACAACAAGTGGGACACAATCATGAAGTGGGACGACATTTATTGGATATTTCAAACTTTTTTAACAAATCAAAAACTGAAAAATTGGGCATGCAAAATTATTCAGCCCCTTTACTTTCAGTGCAGCAAACTCTCTCCAGAAGTTCAGTGAGGATCTCTGAATGATCCAATGTTGACCTAAATGACTAATGATGATAAATACAATCCACCTGTGTGTAATCAAGTCTCCGTATAAATGCACCTGCACTGTGATAGTCTCAGAGGTCCGTTAAAAGCGCAGAGAGCATCATGAAGAACAAGGAACACACCAGGCAGGTCCGAGATACTGTTGTGAAGAAGTTTAAAGCTGGATTTGGATACAAAAAGATTTCCCAAGTTTTAAACATCCCAAGGAGCACTGTGCAAGCGATAATATTGAAATGGAAGGAGTATCAGACCACTGCAAATCTACCAAGACCTGGCCGTCCCTCTAAACTTTCAGCTCATACAAGGAGAAGACTGATCAGAGATGCAGCCAAGAGACCCATGATCACTCTGGATGAACTGCAGAGATCTACAGCTGAGGTGGGAGACTCTGTCCATAGGACAACAATCAGTCGTATATTGCACAAATCTGGCCTTTATGGAAGAGTGGCAAGAAGAAAGCCATTTCTTAAAGATATCCATAAAAAGTGTCGTTTAAAGTTTGCCACAAGCCACCTGGGAGACACACCAAACATGTGGAAGAAGGTGCTCTGGTCAGATGAAACCAAAATTGAACTTTTTGGCAACAATGCAAAACGTTATGTTTGGCGTAAAAGCAACACAGCTTAACACACCATCCCCACTGTCAAACATGGTGGTGGCAGCATCATGGTTTGGGCCTGCTTTTCTTCAGCAGGGACAGGGAAGGTGGTTAAAATTGATGGGAAGATGGATGGAGCCAAATACAGGACCATTCTGGAAGAAAACCTGATGGAGTCTGCAAAAGACCTGAGACTGGGACGGAGATTTGTCTTCCAACAAGACAATGATCCAAAACATAAAGCAAAATCTACAATAGAATGGTTCAAAAATAAACATATCCAGGTGTTAGAATGGCCAAGTCAAAGTCCAGACCTGAATCCAATCGAGAATCTGTGGAAAGAACTGAAAACTGCTGTTCACAAATGCTCTCCATCCAACCTCACTGAGCTCGAGCTGTTTTGCAAGGAGGAATGGGAAAAAATGTCAGTCTCTCGATGTGCAAAACTGATAGAGACATACCCCAAGCGACTTACAGCTGTAATCGCAGCAAAAGGTGGCGCTACAAAGTATTAACTTAAGGGGGCTGAATAATTTTGCACGCCCAATTTTTCAGTTTTTGATTTGTTAAAAAAGTTTGAAATATCCAATAAATGTCGTTCCACTTCATGATTGTGTCCCACTTGTTGTTGATTCTTCACAAAAAAATACAGTTTTATATCTTTATGTTTGAAACCTGAAATGTGGCAAAAGGTCGCAAAGTTCAAGGGGCCCGAATACTTTCGCAAGGCACTGTATATATACACATATATATATATATACTGCTCAAAAAAATAAAGGGAACACTAAAATAACACATCCTAGATCTGAATGAATGAAATATTCTTATTAAATACTTTTTTCTTTACATGGTTGAATGCGCTGATAACAAAATCACACAAAAATTATCAATGGAAATCAAATTTATCAACCCATGGAGGTCTGGATTTTGGAGTCACACTTAAAATTAAAGTGGAAAACCACATTACAGGCTGATCCAACTTTGATGTAATGTCCTTAAAACAAGTAAAAATGAGGCTCAGTAGTGTGTGTGGCCTCCACGTGCCTGTATGACCTCCCTACAACGCCTGGGCATGCTCCTGATGAGGTGGCGGATGGTCTCCTGAGGGATCTCCTCCCAGACCTGGACTAAAGCATCCGCCAACTCCTGGACAGTCTGTGGTGCAACGTGGCGTTGGTGGATGGAGCGAGACATGATGTCCCAGATGTGCTCAATTGGATTCAGGTCTGGGGAACGGGCGGGCCAGTCCATAGCATCTATGCCTTCCTCTTGCAGGAACTGCTGACACACTCCAGCCACATGAGGTCTAGCATTGTCTTGCATTAGGAGGAACCCAGGGCCAACCGCACCAGCATATGGTCTCACAAGGGGTCTGAGGATCTCCTCTCGGTACCTAATGGCAGTCAGGCTACCTCTGGCGAGCACATGGAGGGCTGTGTGGCCCCCCAAAGAAATGCCACCCCACACTACACCATGACTGACCCACCGCCAAACCGGTCATGCTGGAGGATGTTGCAGGCAGCAGAACGTTCTCCACGGCGTCTCCAGACTGTCACGTCTGTCACATGTGCTCAGTGTGAACCTGATTTCATCTGTGAAGAGCACAGGGCGCCAGTGGCGAATTTGCCAATCTTGGTGTTCTCTGGCAAATGCCAAACATCCTGCACGGTGTTGGACTGTAAGCACAACCTCCACCTGTGGACGTCGGGCCCTCATACCACCCTCATGGAGTCTGTTTATGACCGTTTGAGCAGACACATGCACATTTGTGGCCTGCTGGAGGTAATTTTGCAGGGCTCTGGCAGTGCTCCTCCTTGCACAAAGGCGGAGGTAGCGGTCCTGCTGCTGGGTTGTTGCCCTCTTACGGCCTCCTCCACGTCTCCTGATATACTGGCCTGTCTCCTGGTAGCGCCTCCATGCTCTGGACACTACGCTGACAGACACATCAAACCTTCTTGCCACAGCTCGCATTGATGTGCCATCCTGGATGAGCTGCACTACCTGAACCACTTGTGTGGGTTGTAGACTCCGTCTCATGCTACCACTAGAGTGAAAGCACCGCCAGCATTCAAAAGCGACCAAAACATCAGCCAGGAAGCATAGGAACTGAGAAGTGGTCTGTGGTCATAAAGTGCAGACTGATGGAGCTTACATGGATGTACCTGTGTGGTGTCAAAGGACACTTTGATAATTAAGAAAGTTGACTTCATGGCTTTTATTGGTAAGGTTATCAACATGACTCGGGTTGTGGAAAGCAGAAATGTCAGGTTGAAGGTTATTGTGGAGATGGAAAAATAGATATTGGGGGTAACAGATGTTACTATTGAAGTAGTTGCTGAACAATCCAATTCTATGCAATCCTAAGGGCGGAGTGTTTCAGCATGATATAGGGCGCCTTCGTAAATTCACTCTGGATGCTCTGCTCAGAAATGCGAGCGCTCTGGTTCGAGCATCTAGAGCTTGATAAGGACGAATTTACGAACGATGAAAGGTTCCCAAATAAAGATGGCTGAAAACAGAGAAGGCGTGACTGCTCTCTTTTGCTTAGTAAACAATGTAGTTTCATCTATTTTTTTAGACTGGCTGACAGCGACAGTGTTGAAGACAATGTAAGATCAACACATTGGCCTTGCAACTTAACTTGCATTTGGCGTGACCGTCTGTCACTAACCTTGTTTAGCTACAGTAACATCAAGCTAACTAACTAGCCAGCTAGCTAACGTTAGCAAGTGCAATCAGCTGATTGTCAGCTGGAATGGCAATAGCTAGAGTAGTATAACGGAACTTACTTAGCTATTAACATATCAGGCTATTCTAGACAGATACAGTAACTAGCTTGCTACAGTAGTCTTTCATGTTTTTTTTAAGAGTATGACACTGCCAACATTGACATGGAAATCCGGAATATGTTAACACCCAATCCGCAATTTACACACACACGGATTCTAGACTATGCCGAAAAGTGTACCTGTGCGATTGATGACTTCAAAATGCACATCAGACTGAAAAGGAGCACCTTCCAAACCCTCTGCGAGGAAACAGCTACCCAAATAACCAACCAGGCAGTCGGTCGGCCATCCATTGTAGCAGACTAACAGCTCATGATTGTTCTGTGGTTACTAGGAAATCAGGGGTCATTCAGGTGAATATTGTTGTGCCATTATAAACCAATCATGATCATGGATGTGATCAGGTACAGAACTTGACACAATTATGCCCAAATCTACAGTACCACACACAACGTCATAACGAGCCAACTCCATCACAGCAAGCTACCGTAGTCCATACACGTGCACAGATCAACAACATACAATTATAGACCTAGCTACTTTAAACACTGTAATAAGTTGTCATAATGTCCAGACAACGGGTAATCAGGGCCACAAGACTGTTACTCACGCATTTAAAAATATATAATAAAATGAACGGCAAGCCATCTGCAATAAAACTTATCAGAAATCCATCCTGCTAAATGGTCGATCGGTTTTGTTTACATGATATTGACAAGACCTTTCAACTGTCACAACGTATTAATAGGCACATGGTAGCGCTGACGCATTTATTTGGTTTTGAATTTTATTTTCATGGTATTACAGAATTTGGCAGATCATGATTGGTAGTACATTCCAGCACAGTAGGTGGCGGCATGCACTTTAAACGTTTGTTTGTGGACCGCCATGATAGCATAGAAGAAGAAGGTTCTTTCTTTCAGGCGTCGTGAGGCCAGCTAGCGATTAGCAATGGATACAAAAATATCTGGGAAGAGTTTTCGCGTAAGCGACGGAGACTGGATTTGCCCTGATAAGAAGTAAGATAACGAACAAGCTACATTTTGAGCAGACATGTTGTTGAAGCATTCAAATAAAATGTTAGGCTTGCTGTGTCTAGCTTTCACCACATGTTAGCGAAACGTGAATTAGCTAGCTAACGTTACAAAGGACAAGGCCCAAAACTATTTGATATTTTAGCTACCTTGATACTAAAATCTAAAATTACTAACGGTAGTTATAGCTAGCAACAATTATAGTTGCTAACGTATCTCGTTAGCTGTATTGTTAACCAGAACTCACTAGCTAGCCAGCTAACGTTACGTGTGTGCAGCCAGTGCATATAAAATCGTTTGCGAGCCTAACTCCCCTTGATGTGTGGTGCTGCTTGTTGGGCAACTAACCCCGATGTTCAATGAAAGAAGGATGGCTTGCTAGCACACACTAGCGACACTTCCTAGTGTTGGCTAGTTAGTTAACTAACGTTAGTTATGTCAACACTGGTTTAATTTTAGCCAGTGATAATGATAAGTGGGGCTTTAACTTTAGATGGTGGCTCGCTATTGTTGGTCAATTATTTGTCCACTCGACACAATTTTACAGTTATACTTTAGTCATTTAGCAGACGCTTTTATCCAGAGTGACTTACAGTACCGAGTGCATACATTTTCATACTGGTTCCCCGTGAGAATCGAACCCACAACCCTGGCGTTGCAAATGACATTCTCTACTAAGTGGCCCACACTGTACGATAACATTTTCTCTATCACTAATTCAAGTGATACAAGCTAGCTAGCTAACCAATTCGTATTGAAATAAATAAAAAATCCTATGCCCCGGGGCTTTCCTCTTCCCAGCACACAATTTTCTATTAACAAATCCGTGTACCAACATTTGTCCGACCGCCTTGATTCGGTCTTATGTAGCAACATTTGAAACTGTGTTTACATTGGATAAAAGCAGAGACACAGAGCTACACAAGTGTATTTCATATACTTCATTAGAGTAACAATGGGGAAAGTAAATTCTGCTTTGAAAGATGATAAACTTGTAACCTCACTTCTGAAAAAGTGGCCTTTGGATTTTTTGGGGTACCTACTGAAGCGCTCTTCATTGTGTACACCCATTCAGCATCGTTCACACCCTCTTTAAGCTTTAGCCCTCACCCAAACGGACCATTTTACTCGCCCTAGTAGAACTGGTTAGGCTGTTTTCGTGTTATCCAGAGTGTTGGTGACTAACTGCTGCTGGCAACAATTTAATTACGATTTTAGCCGACGTTTACTGACACTGGACATATTCAATGGGTGTTGAGTGTACGTAAATTAGTTATTCTGCGTTCTGGCACACTTGGATGCGAGTGCTCTGAAATAGGAGTAGATGGCCAAACTGAATTTATGAACGCACCCAAAAGGGTTACGTGCATAGTGGAATCTTTTGTTAGTTAGCTAAACAATGAACCATAATCCCAACTCATGTTACTACCCTGCATGAATTTGCAGGTCGCTAACCAACCAGGTTCAATGTTAGCTAGCTAACATTAGGCTATAACTAGCCAAGCAAATGGCTCTGAGATACGAATAATAAGATCATAGACGTAATGTTAGTTAGTGAGACAGCCAGCTAACGGTACACTTGAACTAGCTAACGGTACACTTGAAATTAACTTTCACTTTCTGTCCGTTAGAAATGTGTAATATCTGAATGTAGACTCTTATCCGTATACATCATGGGTGGACTCATCTCCTGTCGGATTCCGTGGTTGCCCTTAGTTTCAAGATGTAATCCGGAGATGGAGAAAACACCTATCATACTCGAATTCCACTTTTTTCAAAACTTGGTCCTCCAGAAAGTGGAGAGCAACACTTATTCAGTTTTACTAAGTTTAAAAAATAAAAATAAAAAAAATTAAATGCCGCACTAGACAGGATTACCTTGACATACTGACCAGCTCAAATAGAGGCGTGCTATAATGCAGACCAATCCAAACGCATCTAGGCATGTCCAGCCCACTCATTATCTCAGCCAATCATGGCTAGTGGGAACTTTGCTGCCTTTTTCTGTGGCTAAACCAACTAGGCTTGTAATTTTAACAATTGTATTTGTATTTACAGATGGCATACAAGTTTGTTATTAAGGCACATTAAATTTCACATGTTTGAGAAGGCATTTCTGCCATTTTTAAAAAATGTTTGATCATTTTACGATCCTGCGTAAAAAATAAGTGTTTGTTTTTTGGGCATAGGGCTTGGGCTCAACTCCCACATAACCAGTCACATTTATTTATTTTGCAATGGATCATTTTTATTAATCAGTTATCTAATCAAGGCAGGGCCCCCACACTTACCCACGTGTGGGCCCCCTACCTCATCTCCCCATCTGACAATTAGCAGAGCGGCAGCAGCTGTCTACACTTTTTGAGACAGGCTCCTGAATCCTGCTGTGGTTGGCGGTTGCTATGTATGTGTGTATGTATATATGTGTGTGTGTGTGTATGCATGTATATCTATATACACATGTGTGTGTATATATCACACACAGTGCATTCGGAAAGTATTCAGACCCCTTCATTTGTGACTCATTTCAGGAAACTAGGATTATGTCAAGGGTCACTACTTTACAGGAGAGCAGTTTGAACCCAAAATGTATTATTTATTTTTTTTGCAGAAATGCTTTCTAGAACATGTGAACTTTCATGTGCCTTAAAACCTCTAATGGATAGGGGAGACGCTAGCGTCTCAACTGGCCAATAGCTGGGGGAAATGCAGAGCGCCAGATTCAAATAAAATGCTATAAAATTCAAACTTTCATTAAATCACACATGTAAGATACTCAATTAAAGCTACACTCGTTGTGAATCCAGCCAACATGTCAGATTTTAAAAATGCTTTTCGGCGAAAGCATAAGAAGCTATTATCTGATATCTGACCCTGCACCATCTGCACTAGCAGTAAACAAAGGAGCTAGCATAGCAGGCGCTACACAAAACTCTGAAATAAAATATAAAACATGCATTACCTTTGACAAGCTTCTTTTGTTGGCACTCCAATATGTCCCATAAACATCACAATTGGTCCTTTTGCTCGATTTATTCCATCCATATATATCGAAAATGTCAATTTATAAAGCGCGTTTGATCCAGATAAAAACAGCTTACAAAAACGCAACGTCACTAGAAAATATTTTAAAAGGTGCCTATAAACTTTGCCAAAATATTTCAAACTACTTTTGTAATACAACATTAGGTATTTTTAAACGTTAATAATCAATCAAATTGTAGACGGGGCAATCTGTATTCAATACAGGAAAGGAAAGAAACCAGCACTGCTTTTCACGTCTTGCGCAACTCACAAGAGTGTCCCCAGTTCCGAGTTGACCTACTTCTTCATAGCACAAAGGAATAACATCAACCATATTCCAAAGACTGGCGACATCCAGTGGAAGCGGTAGGAACTGAAAATAGGTTCCTATTAAATATCCAATGGCAAAGACAACATAGGGAACAGAGAGAAAATAAATAAAAAATCTTTACAGTTAGTCCTCTGGGTTTTGCCTGATACATAAGTTCTGTCATACTCACAGACATGAGTCAAACAGTTTTAGAAACTTCAGAGTGTTTTCTATCCAACTATATGAATAATATGCATATCTTATATTCTTGGCATGAGTAGCAGGAAGTTGAAATTGGGCACGCTATTTATCCAAAAGTGAAAATTCTGCCCCCTAGCTTTAAGAGGTTTAAAGGCACAGTCAACTTAGTGTATGTAAACTTCTGACCCACTAGAATTGTGATGCAGTGAATTATAAGTGAAATCTGTCTGTAAACAATTGTTGGAAAAATGACGTGTCATGCACAAAGTAGATGTCCTAACCGACTTGGCAAAACTATAGTTTGTTAACAAGAAATTTGTGGAGTGAATGAAAAAATAGTTTTAATGACCACAACCTCAGTGCATGTTAACTTCCGACTTCAACTGTATATAGGGCATCAGCCTGTAATGTGATAGTGATGTCTATTTAATTCTGATGGCCTTGAGCTTGAAGCTGTTTTCAGTTTCTCGGTCCCAGCTTTGATGCACCTATACTGACCTTACAGGTGACAACCTCATGAAGCTGGTTGAGATAATTCCAAGAGTGTGCATTGCTTTTATCAAGGCAAAGGTTGGCTACTTTGAAGATTCTCAAATTTAACAACTATCTAGATTTGTTGAACCCTTTTTTGTTGTTGTTAGGTTTTACTACATGATTCCATATGTGTTATTTCAGTTTTGATGTCTAGTAGTAAAGATAAAAACCCTTGAATGAGGTGTCCAAATTTGACTGGTACTGGGGTGTGTTCAAAAGTTTGGGGTCACTTAGAAATGTCCTTGTTTTTGAAAGAAAAGCAATTGTTTTTGGTCCATTAAAATACCATCAAATTGATCAGAAATACAGTGTAGATGTTATTCATGTTGTAAATGACTATTGTAGCTGGAAACGACTGATTGAAAAAAAAAATGAATATCTACATAGGCGTACAGAGGCCCATTATCAGCAACCATCACTCCTGTGTTCCAATGGCACGTTGTTAGCTAATCCAAATTTATCCTTTTAAAAGGCTAATTGATCATTAGAAAATTATTTTGTAATTATGTTAGCACAGCTGAACTTAAGCTAATTAAAGAAGCAATAAAACTGGCCGCCTTTAAACTAGTTGAGTATCTGGATCATCTGCATTTGTGGGTTTGATTACAGGCTCAAAATGGCCAGAAACGAAGACCTTTCTTCTGAAACTCGTCAGTCTATTCTTGTTCTGAGAATTATAGGCTATTCCATGCGAGAAATTGCCAAGAAACTGAAGATCTCGTACAACACAGGGTAGCCTAGTGGTTAGAGCGTTGGACTAGTAACCGGAAGGTTGCGAGTTCAAACCCCCGAGCTGAAACGGTACAAATCTGTCGTTCTGCCCCTGAACAGGCAGTTAACCCACTGTTCCCAGGCCGTCATTGAAAATAAGAATTTGTTTTTAACTGACTTGCCTGTTTAAGTAAAGGTAAAATATATATATTTTTTTTAAACACTGTGTACTAATCCCTTCACAGAACAGCGCAAACTGGCTCTAACCAGAATAGAATGGGAGGACAAGTACATTGGTGTCTAGTTTGAGAAACGGATGCCTCACAAGTCCTAAACTGGCAGCTTCATTAAATAGTATCCGCAAAACACCAGTTTGAACGTCAACACTGAAGAGGCGACTCCGGGATGCTGGCTTCTAGGCAGGGGTTTGTTATGATCAAATAGCCTTTTTAAAATGAAAGCTTTGGATTAGCTAACACAACGTGCCATTGGAACACATGAGTGATTGTTGCTGATAATGGGCCTGTGTACGCCTTTGTAGATGTTCCATTAAAAGTCTGCTGTTTCCAGCTACAATAGTTATTAACAATATCTACACTTTCTAATCAATTTGATGGTATTTTAATGGACAAAATTGTGCTTCTTTCAAAAACAAGGACATTTTTAAGTGATTCCTCTTCTTCCTCCTCACTGGCTTCAGACCCAGTAAACCCCTGCATTATATGGCCATGGCCTCAAGGAGTGTTGATTGACATTCTGTGTTTCAAAATGCAGAAGTATCGATCCAAAATAAAAAGTTAATGGCTTCACTGTCCTGTCTCTGTACAGTAAAATAATTGTTGTATTGTGCTTTATGTAGGGTGTCCAAAAACGCAGGAACATTTTACCCATTGTTCAAAAGAGTTGTTTTTGATTGGACATGTGCTCATTTTGACACATTATTTTCCTCTAGGTGTGGAAATGTGAACTTTGCAAGAAGAACGAGCTGTAATAGATGTGGCAGTGGTAAGTTATGTCTCTTTATGACCCAGTACTACACTTACTACCCTGTCATGACTCTTTACACTTGTCAAGATGAATCGCTCCACAAATGTACAATCGTTTGGTTGGAGGAATAGAGATTCATTGTGATGAGACTTACAGTTGTAAATGCTGGTTCTCTTGATGTCAGTCAGCCTGTAAAGAAATCTGTGAGTCCATCAGAAAAGTAACCACTGACAATTCATGTTAGGCGGTTTCAAGGAATAACATGACCAGGATTTGTTTCACTGACTTCGGAGTCAAAGGATTGTCACACCAATGTGAATCCCTATCTATCCAAAACAGAAAAGACAACGGAGGCAAAGATGATGAAAGCAGGAGGGACAGAGATTGGCAAGACCCTGGCTGAGAAGAGTCGGGGCCTCTTTAGTGCAAACGATTGGCAGTGTAAAACGTAAGTGATTAAACTTTGACTCGTGCATGGTGGATCTTGACACGGGTTATGCTTTGACTGTCTGATAAGCACATGATTGTATTCCTTTTTAATATATAGCTGCGGCAATGTGAACTGGGCCAGGAGGTCTGAGTGCAACATGTGTAACACACCTAAATATGCCAAGCTCGAGGAGAGAACAGGTACATTACACAACACTGCCCTAGAAGTTTTCTGCCATGTTTTGAAATGCATTGCCTCCTTGGATATTCCTAGTTAATTCTTAATTCCATTGCCCTTTCCTGTTATCAGGATATGGTGGAGGATTCAATGAGAGGGAGAATGTGGAGTACATTGACCGAGAGGAATCTGATGGAGAATACGACGAGGTGAATCTCTTTTAAGAAGCCACACTATGGGCTTATAACTGTCAAGTAAAACTGGTTTATGATTTGGTCTACTTCAGACAACAATGTATGTTGCCATTCCGTTTACACTAATACTTTTGGATTTCAATATCTGCCAGTTTGGGAGGAAAAAAAAAAAGTACCGTGGGAAACCTGGTAGCAGGTCTTCCTCGAAGGAGAGTGAAAAGAAGGCGGAACCAGTGAAACCAGAAGAGGAGGAGGAGGAGGAGGATGACGACGAAGAGGAAGGAGACCTTTCAAAATACAAACTAGATGTGAGGACATGGTCCCTGAGATGGGGAAATAAAATGCAACCTGCATTAACTGAACAAGTTTGGGGGCAATATGGCTCTTTTCCATAGCTTAACATTCTTGTCCAATATCAGTATGCAGCACAATGTGGAGAACCCACATTGCATCAGAAAGCTCGCAACACGAGTTGTTAATAGGCCATATTGCAGTAAAATATTGTGCAACGTTAAAGAAAAATTAGCTTCTTATTGGTCACTTTCAGAGAGGACCTCAGTTACAAACAGGGATGGAAGTGTCCATAACCTTAAAGTTAAAAATATAATTTGTACCTAGTTAGCACCACACCGCTATATTTTGAAACCGTGATCTCTGGTTCCCCAGGATGAGGATGACGACGACGACGATGATGCGGACTTGTCAAAGTACGATCTGGATGCCAGTGGTGATGAGGGGGAGAAGGACAAGCCAGTCGCAATAAAGGATAGCACCCCAGGGTCTTCCCAATCCTCCTCGGGCTCCTCCAGCTCTCGGTCCAGGTCCAGGTAAAAGGGTACAGGTCAAGGGTAACTCCAGGCAAAATGTCAGTATCAGCTCAATATTCCTTATAACCTGTTGATCCTCATGAATGATGTACTTTTGTGCTACTTTTTTTTATCCTGTTTTGTCTTTTAAGTGATTCAGTATGTGTGTGGGTTTATCCCCTAATCGTAATGTGAAAAAGGGTACTTGTGCTTATTTGTACACTGAACAAAAATCTAAACGCAACAATTTCTAAGATTTTATTGAGTTACAGTTCATATAAGGAAATGTCCATTTAAATAATTTCATTAGTTCCAAATCTATGGATTTCACATGACTGGGAATACAGATACCTTTAATAAAATAAAAAAAATAGATTGGGCGTTGATCAGAAAACCAGTCAGCATCTAGTGTGACCACCATTTGCCTCATGCAGTGCGATACATCTCCTTCGCATAGAGTTGATCAGGTTGTTGATTGTGGAATGTTGTCTCACTTCTCTTCAATGGCTGTGCCAAGTTGCTGGATATTGGCGGGAACTGGGACACTCTGTTGATCCAGAACATGCCAAACATGCTCAATGGGCCACATGTCTAGTGAGTATGCAGGCCATGGAAGAACTGGGACGTTTCCAGGAGTTGTATACAGATCCTTGCGACATGGGGCCGTGCATTATCATGCTGAAACATGAGTTGATGGCGGAGGATGAATGGCACGACAATGGGCTTCATGATCTCGTCACGGTATCTCTGTGCATTCAAATTGCCATTGATAAAATGCAATTGTTTGTTGTCCATATCTTATGTCTGCCCATACATGACCCCACCGCCACCATGGGGCATTCTGTTAACGACGTTGAAATCAGCAAACTGCTCAACCTACACCACGCCATACACACTGTTTGCCATTTGCCCGGTACAGTTGAAACTGGGATTAATCCGAGAAGAACACACTTCTCAAATGCATAGCCATCGAATGAGCATTTGCCCACTGAAGTTGGTTATGACGCAGAACTGCAGTCGGGTCAAGACCCTGGTGAGGACGACAAGATGTAATTCGGAGTTCGTTTCTGACAGTTTGTGCAGAAATTCTTTGTTGTGCAAACTCTTTCTTCAGCTGTTGGCTGACTCGTCTCAGACAATCCCGCAGGTGAAGCCGGAAGTGGAGGTCCTGGGCTGGCCTGGTTATACGTGGTCTGCGGTTGAGGCCGGTTGAACGTATTCCCAAATTCTCTAAAATGGTAGAGAAAATAACAAATTATTTGGCAACAGCTCTGGTGGAAATTCCTGCGGTCAGCATGCCAATTGCACGCTCCCTCAACTTCTGTGGCATGACACAACTGCAAATGTTTTACCTTTTAGTGTCCCCAGCACAAGGTGCACCTGTGTATGATCATGCTGTTTTAATCAGTCTTGATAGTCCATCCACCTGACAAGTGTGGCATGTCTTGACAAAGGAGAAATGGTCACTAACAGGGATGTTAAAAAAAAAAAAATTGTAAGCAAAATTTGAAACTTTGTATATGGAACATTTCTGGAATATTTTTCAGCTCATGAAACATGGGACCAACACTACATGTTGCGTTTATATTTTTATTAAGTATAATCTGTTTTTTGTAATTTGTTTCAAATAATGGTTTCAGATATGTTATTGATTTCTGTATTGCGGTTAATTGGTTACAAAGTGAAGGTTACTGCCATGACTTAAAAGTTGATACAACAATGTAAGATGGCATATGACATCAAAAGGCAAGGGGGGGGACTGGGCATATTCACTAGTGTGCATCTTTTCATGCTTTAGAATGGTTGGTTAATGCTTGCCAGTTTAATACTTGGTTTATTGTTGATTGACCTTTTTATTTTACCTTGAATTAGATACTTAAAAAAAATGAATCCCTTGTATAGTCCAGTTTTAGATAAGTTGATTTCTCACAAATGGTCCAAAGTAGCCAGTGATCATTGGTTTATGTGCAACATTGATCTCTTTTGCCATTGACTGACTGTTAGTGTAACTTGTTTGTTATCATCAATGTGCATGCCCCTTGTTTTTCACTCTTTAGATAATATTGTTACATTTCTTGTTTTCTATTTTTCAGATCCCAATCTAGAAGCTCATCCAGTTCCAGATCTCGCTCCAGTTCCCAAGAGCGAGGCCGGTCTCGCAGGTCCAACTCCAGGTGAATGAGGTGACATGCACTCCCCTTAGGAGAGAGTGTATGTGACTGGGCAGAATGTTCCAGAAACCATGTTGCCCTATTTAAAGTGTAGAAGAGGCTGTGCATTGATGACCTCAAATCCTACAGTTTCTCCATATACGGTTCCTTCCTTGGATGTCCCCAATTTAATTATGGAAAGTGTCACAACATAATGACAAGTTTGTCCCTGTTTCTGAACAACTATTTCTATGTCCGTTGGTCTTTTTCATATCCATTTAAGGCTGCGTCCCCAGTGTTTCACTTCCTGTGCATTCGGAAAGTATTCAGACCCCTTGACCTTTTCCACATTTTGTTACGTAATAGCCTTATTCTAAAAAGGATTCAATTGTTTTTTTCTCATCAGTCTACACTCAATACCCCATAATGACAGAGCAAAAATAGGTTGTTATTAAATGCACTAAAAATAAACTGGTATCACATTTACATAAGTATTCAGACCCTTTACCAAGTACTTTGTTGAAGCACCTTTGGCAGCGATTACAGCCTAGAGTCTTCTTGGGTATGATGCTACAAGTTTGGCACACCTGTATTTTGGGAGGTTCTCCCTTCTCTGCAGATCCTCTCAAGCTCTGTCGGGGTGGATGGGGAACGTCGATGCACAGCTATTTTCAGGTTTCTCCAGAGATGTTCAATCAGCTTCAAGTCCGGGCTCTGGCTGGACCACTCAAGGACATTGAGACTTGTCCCAAAACCATGTCTGTGTTGTCTTGGCTGTGTGCTTAGGGTTGTTGTCCTTTTGGAAGGTGAACCTTCCGTTTTAAAAAAACTTAAAACTTCTTCCGTTTTAAGAATGGAGGCCACTGTGTTCTTGGGGCCCTTCAATGCTGCAGAATTTTTTTTTGCTACCCTTCCCCAGATCTGTGCCTCGACACAATCCTGTCTCGGAACTCTATGGACATCATGGTTTACTTTTTGCTCTGACATGTCCTGTCAACTCTGGGACCTTATATAGACAGGTGTGTGCCTTTCCAACCAATTGAATTTACCACAGGTGGACTCCAGTCAAGTTGTAGAAAAGTCTCAAGGATGATCAATGGAAACAGGATGCACCTGAGCTCAATTTCGAGTCTCATAGCAAAAAGTCTGAATACTTATGTAAATAAGGTATTTCTGTTTTTATAAATTTGCAAACATTCTTTTAAAAAAAAAAAACGTTTGCTTTGTCGTTGTTGGTTATTGTGTATAGATTGATGGAAATGTGTTTATTAAATTTTAGATTAAGGCTGTAATGTAACAAAATGTGGATAAAGTTAAGGGGTCTGAATAGTTTCCGTATGCACTGTACCTGGTTTGTTATTGTTTTTGCCTCACTGATTACTTGATTTATCTCTACAAAAGCTCCAGGTCTGGAAAGGTCTCTTCTCCCAGGAAGAGGACTCGCTCGCCCTCCTCCTCACCAGAGAGAGAAAAGAAGCGTAGTCGCTCCAGGTCCTCATCTGGAGAGAGGAAAAAAAGGCGCTCTAGATCACGATCGTCCGAAAGGTTTGGGTTTCTGTGGAATACCGCAAATGGTGTACTGAATATTAGCCTTGCCATCTACTACCCTTTTCACTACGAGAGTCAAGATTTTGATGTGACTTACTACAGTACCTTATCTTAATGCTGTAATATCAGGTGCATGTGTTGAATTTAAGCCTTAGTTAGAGGGTCGTGCCTGTCCACCCTACTCACCTCTCTGGTATTTTGTTTCGTTTCAGGCGCCGTGGCCAGTCCTCTGGATCTTCCCATTCTGGCTCAAGTTCAAAACAGAAATAAGTTTAAAGCAACCCGTAAAACGGGAAAAAGGAATCTTAATGCCAGTGAATAATGTTTAAAAAAAAAAAAGAAACAGGACAGATCCGTTCATTATGCTGTTCATTTTACCAGAGCTTTGCAGTACACAACAAATATTTTCCTTAAAAAAAGAAAATAGTGACATGTCTCTTTTTACCATTCATTACATGCTGCCTTTTTAGAGCTCACTAAGCTCCCTGTCTGTATCAAAGTGTGTAACTTTAGGTGTTCAATAGGCTTATGGTGTCTGGTCCTTTTTGTTGTTGTTGAAACAGAATAATATTGAAGAGGCAACATCCCATTTTAATCCAAACTGCACAATATCATGGCAGGAAACATTTTAATCCAGTCATTGTTAGGTTTTGAGAAATGAAAATAGCATAGAATGAACTTTCATTTTTTACCAAGGATGTTTTACAGATGTTGGTCTTAACCCCTGATTTTCAGTGATTCGGGAACATTCTTGTGTGTGTGTGAAATTGTATAAGTGAGGCAAAAATGACCAACTCGGGTCTGTAAAACCATCTTGAAATATCTATTGTGTTCACCAATAAGCTTGCTAAACTAATTTGATGTCCTGTTAAGTCTTTTCTATGTTTTGAGGTAAAGTGAAGGTAAGTATTTTTCTTTACTTTCTGATATTTCTTGTTTTAAATAAGTGCAAGGTATTCCAATGGTGTTTTAGGCTTAAGAAATAACCCTAAACGATGTGGTACTGACAGTTGTTAGGCCACCAATGACAGTTGAGGTAAAACTAAGTATATGTCTTACAGTAATTCATGTTTAGAGCCTATAAAATCACTACTCAACTTTGGTAAGTGTGTATGTGAAACTCAACAGGATTTCATGAAATTACTTTTTCTATTGTGAAAGCTAAAATCTTTTTGCTTTGTTTCTCTGCTCTGTTGTATACTCAAACAGTTCATGATTACTGTGCAGTAAGGATTAATTTAAAAACATATATTTTTTTCTCTTCAAAATGACAGTATCAATAGAATGTGTTAAGATCTCGATCTCTAAAAATAAACAAATGTAAGCAGCATGAATAAAATCCCGTCAATCATTGCCGTGCTATTTTTAAATGCAAAACTCACACGGTGTGAATGTCAGGAGACCATTTTTAAATGACAGTAGTGTGCCCGATCTAGGCCTGTGTAAACGTAATACGGTGGGAAATGTATCACTGGTTGTCGCAATAATCACCTACCACAGGTGAGACTGAGCGTTATGCGATCCATGATGCACGCGGATGCATCCTCGTGGGGAAAGTATGCAAATTATTGGCGCTTTCAAGACAACCGGGAACTCAGAAAAAAAGAGTTCAAATCACGATCAGTGATCTTCAAGTCGGAAAGTCAGCGCTCTGGAAAGATGCCCGAGTTTCCGATTTGAGAATCCGAGTTGGATGACTTCAAAAGTCAGATTTCCCAGTTTTGAACCCCACTGTACGGATTAATCCTATTTTATTGACGTTCAGTCTTGTCTTTTAGGTGGCACTTAAAATACTAGCAGACTAAATTATGGAGCCCACTTAATTTTCAGACCAGATCATATCGTCCAGGAGGCTATGTAGAAAAGCACTACAGGTTTAGGAATCTGGGTTTACAGGAAACGTGTTGAATATGGCGATTCTACTTTAAATCCAGGAAGCAGCCTTTCTACTTGCCATTCACCAGCGTTTCATTAATTATATCAAAATAGATTCGGTACTTACCGAAGAGTTTTCCTTACCAACTATTGTCAATACTGCTGTTACGGCTGTGAGGTACTTAAAAAAAAATGTCTAAATAAAAAGTTACATGCAACTGAAAAAATGCCTCGTCTGGAAAGAATATTGTTTTTGACCAAGTGCGTATGCGGCAAATCCATCTATTCCTCACCTACAATATTAAATTAAAATACACAAAGCTTATCTAGAAATATACAATCACTGTAAAAACGTACTCTATATTGTCTACTTAATCTACTTGCATGAAATATTGCATTACGTGTATCATGGATGAAACAACAGATTGATGATGCATTTATATACTGTTGTAGGTGATAATTGATTTTACCTTTCCTACTTCTATATCAGCCGACCTGTGCGTGGCAGCAATGAGGGATTGTATTGGATGTGCAGAAGAGGTGGAGTTGGCACAGCACACTTGATCAATAACAATACCTCTTTCTATTTAGACATTTTTTGGGAGTACATAACAGCAGTAATGATATTTGCTCATTGAAACTCCATTCTTGATAAATACCGAACATATTTTGACATTAAGCTAAAAGCTGGTGCATGGCATGTTGAATGGCTGTCTCCTGGGTTTAAAGGAGAATTGCCATATTCAACATCTCCTCTAAACCCAGATTCTGGTTCATTTTCAGGGCAGAAAATGGCATTAAAACTGCACTGTGAAGGATATAGGTTGCTTCATTTTCTTAAATGCAACAACTAGGACTACGCTTGCCCATGGCTCTGAAGTATCCTAGGTCGGTGATTTTCAACCATTGGACCAAGGGGCCTCGGGACCTTTTTTAAAAAAAAAAATATCAACAGCAAGGCCAAAATGTCTAATTTAATGCAAGAACTGACTGGCATAGTGTAATTTCATATTTTGCTGGGGTGTCCTGGATTATTTGAAAATTTCTCAGATTAACCCCGAAGGAATCAGAACACTTAGTCCAGGTGAGATCAATCATGGGCCTATCAAAGCCGTTGATAGCCTATATTATATATAAGGCATAGCTGCGTACTAGCATATGCTACAATTTTTGTCTAATTTCATCTGAAAAGTGAACATGAATTAAAATAATGTATTCAATGAATTGACCCTTGTCTAGCTGGCAAAATTGTCCTGCTGGAGTCAAGTGTTGAAAGAGGCCCGCCTCTTGTGCTTTAAATGGTCTGATGCGCTTTTATGCAGTCGCTTTGCAAATAAATCTTGGTGACGCCAGCAGTGTTGGGGAAGCTACTCTGAAAATATAGTTTAACAATTACTTCACGCTGGAAGAATTTCATCTAAACTTAAGCTACCCTTAAGAAAATAATAAAGATTATTAAGTGGCTCACTATCTAAATGACTGAGAAATTATATCTAAATATGAAATGTCATACTACCAATTGAAAGAGCAAATCCAATCACTGCAGTCGATGTTAACCAAATGTGTAATTTATCAAAGTAGAATCAAACTATATTTCAGGTGAGAATAGGGCAGGACTGATGCTGAAAATGAAAATAATTCTTACCTACTTCACACATTTTCCTTTCGCAACAGAGGTAGTGCGTTTACAGTAGGCCTATTTACCTACACAACTACATAGACCAATTATTGTTAATCGTTTATTTACAAATTCTCTCCTAGTTTTGGTGCTGGTCCTGCCCTAAAAAGCAAGACGGATTGTGCAGTATATGGCTGCATTTGCGCTGTATTCCATCCGAACAATCACTCCATCTGATTTGGCTGTGTTTTAAATTCAGTAGAACCTCCTACACAGAACACTTTGCGTTAGACTATATTGTAAATCAAAACCTAAACAAAACGCGTGTCCCTGTCTTTTTTTTCTTCTCCAAGATCTGGCCAATTTAAATTGCCAGAATAATTTTTTAAAGAAATATATATTTTTTAATTATTTCTGGGTAATTAGTTGCTTGGGTAATTTGATATGCTTGGGTAATCTGTTCCTTTGTACGTAGGCATCGAATTGTGCGTATGCTGCGCAGGTTCACTGGTTTGCAAAACAAATCGATGGGTCTAGTTTATCGAGTTGTAGATCTGACGCAGTTGCTACCTCAGATTATGAGCCCAGCTAGTGTTGCAAATGAGGTATGTAGTCCCCCAGATGGCCACGGGGAGGAGGAATAGAGTTATAAACTCATACAGTTTTTGGCTGAATAAACCCTAACCCTAGGTAAAATCGAATCAAATTTTATTGGTCACATACACATTTAGCAAATGTTATTGGGGGTGTAGGAACACAAACATTTCACTATCTCAAACAGTGCAGTAATATCGAACAACTCACAACAGTACACGCATCTAAAGTAGAAGAATGGAGTTAAGAAATGTCTAAATACAAGGATGAGCACTGTCAGTGGCATTGACTAAAATAGGGTAGAATACACTACATATGAAATTAATAAGGCATTATTATAAACATTATTAAAGTGACAAGTGTTCCATGTCTATGTATATAGGTCAGCAGCCTCTAAGGTGCAGGGTTGAGTAGTAGGGTGGTATCTGGTTAGTATTTAACAGTCTAATGGCCTTGAGAGACTGATGAACAGCTTCTCTCGGTCCCAGCTTTGATACATCTGTACTGACCTCGCCTTCTGGATGGTAGTGGGGTGAACAGGCAGTGGCTCGGGTGGTTAAAGTCCTTGATTTTTTTGGCCTTCCTGTGACATTGGGTGCTTTTAGTGTCCTGGAAAGCAGGCAGTGTGCCCCCGGTGACGCGTTGGGCAGACCACACCACCCTCTGGAGAGCCCTGCTGTTGTGGGCTGTGCAGTTCCTGTACCAGGCGGTGATACAGCCCAACAGGATGATCTCAATAGTGCATCTGTAAAAGTTTGTGAGGGTCCCAGGGGCCAAGCCAAATTTCTTCAGCCTTCTGAGGTTGAAGAGACGCTGTTGCGCCTTCACCACACTGTCTGTGTGGGTGGACCATTTGAGATCGTCGGTGAAGTGTATGCCGAGGAACTTGAAGCTTTTCACCTTCTCCACTGTAGTCCCATCGATGTGGATAGGGGCGTGCTCTCTCTGCTGTTTCCTGAAGTCCACGATCAGCTCCTTCGTTTTGTTGCCGTTGAGGAAGAGGTGGTACCACTCCGCCTGGGCCATCACCAACCTGTAGACAGTCGTTGTCATTGTTGGTAATCAGTTCAGTCGATAATCAACTGCTGTGTCGTCTGCAAACTTGATGATTGAGTTGGAGGCATGCGTAGCCACGCAGTCATTGGTGAACAGGGAATACAGGAAGGGGCTGAGCATGCACCCTTGTGGGGCCTCTGAGGATCAGCGAAGTCCAGGACCCAGTTGCACGGGGCGTGCTTCAGACCCAGGGCCCTGAGCTTAATAATGAGCTTGGAGGCTGAGCTATTGTCAATTAACAGCATTTTTACATAGGTATTCCTCTTTTCCCAATGGGATAGGGCAGTGCGATGGAGATTGTATCGTCTGTGTATCTATTGGGGAGGTATGCAAATTGAAGTGGATCTAGGGTGTTAGGTAAGGTACAGGTGATATGATCCTTAACTAGCCTCTCAAAGCACTTCATGATGACAGAAGTGAGTGCTACGGGGCGATAGTCATTTCGTTCAGTTACCTTTGCTTTCTTGAGTACAGGAACAATGCTTGAAATCTTGAAGCAAGTGTGGACAGCAGACTGGAATAAGGAGAGATTGAATATGTTTGTAAACACACCAGCCAGCTGGTCTGCGCATGCTCTGAGGACATGGCTAGGGATGCTGTCTGGGCCTTGCGAGGGTTAACAAGTTTAAATGTCTTACTCACGTTGGCCACGGAGAACGAGAGCCCACAATCCTTGGGAGCAGGCCGCGTCGTGGCTTGTTATCCCTTTGTAATCCGTGATTGTCTGTAGACCCTGCTACATACGTCTCGTGTCTGAGCCGTTGAATTCTCACTCCACTTTGTCTCTGTACTGACGTTTTGCCTATTTGATTGCATTTCGGAGGAAATAACTACACTGTTTGTATTCAACCATATTCCCAGTCAACTTGCCATGGTTAAATGCTTTGGTTCGCCATTTCAGTTTTGCGAGAATGCTGCCATCTATCCATGGTTTCTGATTTGGGTATGTTTTAATAGTCACAGTGGGAACAACATCTGCTATACACTTCCTCAAAGGCTACCCTGAACATATCCCAGTCCGAGTGATCAAAACGATCTTGAAGCATGAATTCCGATTGGTCAGACCAGAGTTGAATATACCTTAGCACGGATACTTCCTGTTTTAGTTTCTAGGTATGGAAGGGATGAGCAAAATAAAGTCATGATCTGATTTGCTGAAGGGAGGGTCGGTGAAGGGCCTTGTAGGCATCCCGGAAATTGGAGTAGCAGTGGTCGAGTGTTTTAGCAGCGTACTACAGTCAATGTATTGATAGAACTTCGGTAGTGTTGGTCTCAAATTTGTTTTGTTAAAATCCCCAGCTACAATAAATTTGGCCTCAGGATATGTAGTTTGCACAAAGTCCAGTGTAGGTCCTTGAGGGTCGCCGTGGTATCGGCTTGAGGGGGAATATAAACAGCTGTGACTATAACCGAAGAGAATTCTCTTGGGAGGTAATACGGTCGGCATTTGATTGTGAGGTATTCTAAGTCGGGAGAACAGAAGGACAAAAGTAACAGTCGGTATCTGGTGTGGCCACCAGCTGCATTAAATACTGCAGTGCATCTCCTCCTCATGGACTGCACCAGATTTTTCAGTTCTTGCTGTGAGGTGTTACCCCACTCTTCCACCAAGGCACCTGCAAGTTCCCGGACATTTATGGGGGGAATGGCCCTAGTCCTCTTCACTGGCCATGGCAGAACACTGGCATTCCTGTCTTGCAGGAAATCACACACAGAACGAGCAGTATGGCTGGTGGCATTGTCATGCTGGAGGGTCATGTCAGGATGAGCCTGTAGGAAGGGTACCACATGAGGGAGGAGGATGTCTTCCCTGTAATGCACAGTGTTGAGATTTCCTGCAATGACAACAAGCTCAGTCCGATGATGCTGTGACACACCGCCCAAGACCATGACGGACCCTCCACCTCCAAATTCGATCCCGCTCCAGTGTACAGGCCTCGGTGTAACGCTATTTCCTTCGACGATAAACGTGAATCCAACCATCAGCCCTGGTGAGACAAAACCACGACTCATCAGTGAAGAGCACTTTGTACCAGTCTTGTCTGGTCCAGCGACGGTGGGTTTGTGCCCATAGGTGACGTTGTTGCCGGTGATGTCTGGTGAGAACCTGCCTTACAACAGGCCTACAAGCCCTCAGTCCAGCCTCTCTCAGCCTATTGCGGACAGTCAGCACTGATGGAGGGATTGTGCGTTCCTGGTGTAACTCGGGCAGTTGTTGTTGCCATCCTGTACCTGTCCCGCAGGTGTGATGTTCGGATGTACTATTCCTGTGCAGGTGTTTTTACACGTGGCCTGCCACTGCGAGGACGATCAGCTGTCCGCCCTGTCTCCCTGATGTTCTACTAGATGTTTTCAAATGACAGAAATTATTAACTGAATATTAATTAAAATAATAATAATAATTGTGGAAAAATGAAGTGTCCATGACTGATGTTCTCATCCTCTGCAACATTTTTGAAGGACTGTTTACACACACACAAAATTTTAAATAAGGTTTGATTTTGAATGAAGCAACACATCTGCCAGTACCTTCAAGATGACTACCAGGTAAGCATAACTCTTTATATTTCTCCAGTTAAAAGTTAAACATTCTCTTGTCAGACTGCGTACACGGCGGTATTGATAATCATTACCATTTGTTAATGATTAGTTATTGGAGAAACGAGACCAAGATGAGACTCTGGACAAGGCGGATACGGTATATTAAAGGCCGTTTATTCAAGCGTAATGATATCTGGCAAAACGTGCTGCACGGCTCCCATTCGTCCAGCTCTTAGGGAACTATCGGAAGAAGAAGAGAGCTACAACATATTTGTGCAGTTCATTTATACATTGAAATGACGTAGGTAGATTCTGGTAGTCCTGGCTCCTGGTAGGTTGTTCGTAGGTGATAGACAGTCCTCTCCAGCCTGGTGTCAGTATCCCATTGGTTCTCGACAGAGTTCTTTGTCTTTGGAGCCCATCCCAAAGGGTTTTGAGTGTGTGTATATTTATGGGTTTTCAGTGTGTTTATCTTATTCCGCCACCCTGGTGGGGGTTTCCCGTGCAGTTAGTATATTGAGAAACAGAGAGAGGGGGAAGGTATAACACAGAGTACAAGCCAAAATTGCATGGTTAAGCCCAGGCAGACAATAGTCAGTGAATGCGTCATTACATGTTTTAATATGTTATTACACATTCCAGGTAGTTTTCCACATTAAGACAAATGTTAGATTTAAAATGTATGAAATTATACTTCATTCATGTCTAATTATGTACATTGAGTAAAAATTTGCTTTGTCCTCATGTCTTCTCTATTGTTAGCAGAACATGCTTAGGTTCCTCATCCTCCGCAACACAATTTTCACTTACCGCTGCAATTTAAGGCCAGTTGCTGTGGAGAACTTCTGTTTTGGTAATGAGAATTTAATCATACAGACTATATTTATAAATATAATGAACTATTAATTAAATATTATTTACTAACTTGATATTTTGTTTGTCCTGTTTAATTGCAGACATTCAGCCAGTGACAAAAAGAAAGCTTTAGCGAAGGCTGACAAAATTCAGAGAAAAGGTCTACGCCAACCCAGAACTGCTGGAAGAGTACAGAAGGAAGGAGAGAGAGGTTCGGGGTTGGAGAGGAGGCTGGGACTGGGCCCCCTAAGGGGGTTTCAGGATCTATTGCCAACTTTCCAAAAATCTGAATCGCTTCCGTCCCATGGGTGATCCTGGTATAAGACCTCATTAGGTCTTCCATTGCACGTGTGCACCTGTGTACGTAGTAGGTGCACACGCCAAGGGAAATAAGACCAAGGATCATGGTAACAGGATACTGTCCGGCACCGTCCAAGAGCGGGCGACAGACCAATCTTTTGGTCTGTAGTCAGTCGGGTCAACTAAAAGCGCCTCATCCAGTACGCTAAGATCAACAGTCATGGGTCCCTCGTACTGGATTTGGTTTTGAATGGCTTGTGGTAACTCAAGGGAACGTTTAGCAAAAGTGTCCGGCATTTCAATCTCTGTGTCTATCCTGTCGGCGGGAAGTTGGTATAGAGCGAGGTCGTCTATGTGAATAATCGCCCCCTCTGGTACCTAAACAAAAACAGTCTGGTTGTTGTTACTTTGGTCCCAGCTCTCTGCAGGTCATTCACTAGGTCCCCCCGTGTGGTTCTGGGATTTTTGCTCACCGTTCTTGTGATCATTTTGACCCCACGGGGTGAGATCTTGCGTGGAGCCCCAGATCGAGGGAGATTATCAGTGGTCTTGTATGTCTTCCATTTCCTAATAATTGCTCCCACAGTTGATTTCTTCAAACCAAGCTGCTTACCTATTACAAATTCAGTCTTCCCAGCCTGGTGCAGGTCTACAATTTTGTTTCTGGTGCCCTTTGACAGCTCTTTGGTCTTGGCCATAGTGGAGTTTGAAGTGTGACTGTTTGAGGTTGTGGACAGGTGTCTTTTATACTGATAACAAGTTCAAACAGGTGCCATTAATACAGGTAATGAGTGGAAGACAGAGGAGCCTCTTAAAGAAGAAGTTACAGGTCTGTGAGAGCCAGAAATCTTGCTTGTTTGTAGGTGACCAAATACTTATTTTCCACCATAATTTGCAAATAAATTCATTAAAAATCCTACCATGTGATTTTCTTGATTTTTTTTCTAATTTTGTCTGTCATAGTTGAAGTGTACATATGATGAAAATTACAGGCCTCTCATCTTTTTAAGTGGGAGAACTTGCACAATTGGTGGCTGACTAAATACTTTTTTGCCCCACTGTATATCCACTTATTTTTTAATAAACAAAAATTGTTCAATTCCAGTACCCTTAAAAAAAATAGATACAAGTCAGCGAGTGTTTTCAATTGAAAATCAAAGATAAGCCCCCCGAGTGGCGCAGCGGTCTAAGGCACTGCATCGCAGTGCTAGAGGCGCCACTACAGCGCCGGGTTTGATCCCAGGCTGTGTTGCAGCCGACGCGACCGGGAGACCAATGAGGCTTCACACAATTGGCCCAGAGTCATCCGGGTTAGGGAAAGTTTGGCTGGCCGGGATGTCCTTGTCCCATCGCGCTCTAGCGACTTCTTGTGGCGGGCCATTTGCATGCACGCTGACTTCAGTCACCAGCTGTACGGTGTTTCCTCTGACACATTAGTGCGGCTGGCTTCTGGGTTAAGTGAGCAGTGTGTCAAAAATAAGTGTGGCTTGGCGGGGTCGTGTTTCGGAGGACGCATGGCTCTCGACCTTCGCCTCTCCCAAGTCCATATGGGAGTTGCAGCAATGTTGTATTAAAGACAGTAACCACCAATTGGATATCATCAAAGATAATAATTAAATCTTGCCTTTGATCCAAGACATTTAGATTACCAACAAGATATTCACAGTGGATTGGAATACATTCACATCGATCCTGTGGACATTTACGTTGGCCCGTCCAGAGGACAGAAGAATGGCGAAGTGTGTGAGGTCATTGCAGGAACATATGGTCGCGGTGCTGTTGACTTGGATTTGCTCACAGCCCTGCATGCTGGCCGTATCGTACTCCCAGAACTCCCTGAGAGTTGGGTGATTTTCCCTGCCTCTGCATAGCACATGTAGTCTGTAACACCAGGGTCAGTGTTTGGTTTCAAGATGTCACCAACACTGTCCTACTGCAGGAAAACTATGGACTATTTCCTGATGTACATAAAAAATATCGAATTTGAATGAGGTAATATTGAAGTTTATATCAGGTGTTGATACAATATGTGCTAGTGTTTGGTTCTACATTTGACAAATGGAGAGGTTCCTGAAAAGGAACAACATGTGTTGTTACTTTGATAAGATTCTTGTCACATTTAAATGCATCTGTAGCTGACAAAATGCCTTAACACTAAAACCACTAAGCAGTCATTTTGACTGAAAATCGCCTCAACAATTGCCTAGAAACTGAACCTGAAACTATATCGAAACTAATTTCACACATAACAGATTAAATTAAAGTATGAGGGCAGGCCATTCTATTGTATTGATCCATTATAATTATACGCCTAATCTTAAAATGGTATGTACCCTATATCAGTTCACCAAATCAAAGCAGTCTTATCAGTCTACTCTGGCCTACTTGGAATAGGCTACACAGTAAAAACGTTCGTAATTGTACATGCTGAATGGCTTTCAATCTCTGGGAAAATATCCACATCGGTTAGCAGGCGTGAGAGTTGGAGAATGTGGTGATGAGGCTTGTGGAACCTTATGTTGGCAAGGGGAATAATCTCACCATGGACAATTTCTTCACTTCAATGTCATTGGCAAACAAGTTGCTTGCAAAGAAAATAAAGAAAACATGAACAAAGTGAGATGGGAACTCCCTCCCTCTGTGCAAGATAATGCGGACCACATATACATTGCGGACCACAATGTCTTGCTCCCAGACAAACTAAACAACTTATTTGCTCGCTTTGAGGACAACACATTGCCACTGACACAGCCCGCTAACAAAACCTGCGGACTCTCATTCACTGCAGCCAACGTGAGTAAAACATTTAAATGTGTTAACCCTCGCAAGGCTGCCGGCCCAGACGGCGTCATCAGATCATGCGCAGACCAGCTGGCTGGTGTGTTTACGGACTTTTACGGATTTCAATCAATCCTTATCCCAGTCTGCTGTTCCCACATGCTTCAAGAGGGCCACCATTGTTCCTGTTCCCAAGAAAGCGAAGGTAACTGAGCTAAATGACTATCGCCCCATAGCACTCACTACCGTCATCATGAAGTGCTATGAGAGGACCATATCTAGCAAGCTAGCCAGCTAACGTTAGCTAGTTAGCTAACAGTACACTAACTTGAAATGAAAAGACTGTTAAAATTAGAAATGTGTAATATCTGTAAATGTCGCTAGCTAGACTATCTTATACATCATGGATGGACGCATCTCCTGTCGGATGTCATGGTTGCCCTTAGTTTGAAGATGTAATCCAGAGACAGGCGTTTTCTCCATCTCCTTAACTATCATACTCGAATTCCACTCATTTCAAAACTCGGTCCTCCAGAAAGTGGAGAGCATATACGTAATGTTAGCTAGCGAGCCAGCCAAAAAACGTGTTTTGATTTATTTATTTTTATTCGGTGCAAACGGCTCTCCTGTGAAGTAGTGACCCACGACATACGCCTAGTTTCCAGAAACAGGTCACAAATAACTACTGTTAAAGGGATGAGAAGATAAAGAAAACACCTTTAGGTTTTACAAAGTGGAAAACGTTCAGAAGAGGTCATTATGTCTATATTTTAATGCATTTTTATTTGTTTTTGACTAACTTGAATAATTTACAAACTTATGACACACATACTGAAAAAGCTGAATCTTTATTAAAAGGAAATACTTAATAGGACATACCATGCCGTGTTGGTGTACTACCCTTATCCTCCATCTGCTAACAATGAAGAGAGATTTTGATAGAAAACAGAAGTGCAAACTGGTGAGCACCAAGTTAATAAGGTATCTGAGAAACTGTTAAGTAATGTGAGAATGCTCAGTCATTAGATAAAAATAGAACAGAAGTAAGATTCTAGGTTTAAGATAAGACAGTGAAATGTTTAGTGATAAAAAACTAACCCTCCAAAAATCCTTACAAGTCAAAATGTAGAATATTTAAGGTTGACTCAGCGATGTGCCGTATATGTAAAAAGCATAGTGGGTCAATTTCAGCAACAACTCAGCTGTTTTGGGCCCGTGGTGAAGCGAACCCGTGCACATGCGCAGATACTGCTGTGTGTGAGAGAGAAGTCTTACATCTCACTTATCGCAAAGCTGTGGTGCTGCTTGTGGCAATGTCATTTCCCAGAGTCTACCTTTAAGTCAATCTTACGAGAAGACAAAATAGATTTAAACACAAAACATTATTTGCTACATGAACAATTTACATCAGTTGAACAAGTCTGTTCTCATTATTATTCTCTTTGCCTGGTAAACAAAGCATACATTGGGGTAAAGATATTGCAGTGCTGTACTCTACTTTAAAAAAAAGACTCCAGAGTCCCCCAGTAACTTTTGCCGATGATGGGCCCTCTGGATTTCGCAGCCTTGTTCATCTCAGGCACTCAAAACAACATGGCACATTTTTGAACAGCCGGTAATACTCCTCTTGGATCTGGTAAAGTCAAATGGAATGGGGAATGTGTTACACGCATTAGTTAGCCTCAGTGTGTGGATGAGGTAAAATATTTTTATAATAAAGAAATTAAATGAAGGAATGCTAAAGTAATTACAAATAGGGCCAGAAGTTGTTTATCTCCTGACCATATGATATGTCCAGGCAAAACTCTGGGCCCTGCGTTTCTCCTGGTCAGGTCATGTGGTCAGGAAAACCCCCTGGCCATAATTATGAACCTATTTTAGAGAAAGGTTTTACCTTTCTGGACAACACACAGAGGAAGATGAAGATGAACATCCCTTGGAAAGCGTTGGCAATGGTGAAGAGATAGGCTGTGAGGGTAGTCTCATTGAGAATGTGCAACACGCCAAATGTCCAGGTGGCGCCCAGGACGAACAGAAGGGCAAGGGCACCACGAGCACAGGACCTAGAAGGACCATATATAGTTTTGTCATTGTGAGCCATATTCTGACTTGATGTACAGTATGTGTGCTTAACTTAGGCTCATACAATAAGCTTAATGCTAATGTTTGTAGCTCATGTTCTGCCCTAACGTAAAGTATCTGCTCAATATTCAATACTTCTGTGTGACAACTTTACTAACTGTAGTAATCTTTATTTATTTAATTTTTTTTACACATGTTGAGTTTTCCTCAACAAACACTGGGTCTTTGGCATAAAGTCAATACATTCTTGGGATGTTTTTATCAATCTTACCTTATGTTTTGGTAATGGCTAATCTCTGGCTTCTTCACAGCAGTGTGTCGGTACACTTTGTAAATGATCACTCCAAAAGCCAGGAGATTGACCTTGGATAGACGCATACAAAACCATGAGAAACTACTGAGAGACTACTGCAATATGTTCTTTGGAGTAAACAACTTTTTGATGTAATTGTGGAATGTCATAAACTTTATTACCCATTACTGACATGCAAAATGATAACAATGATTTAATCAGTGTTTCCAGACATTTCTGAAAGAAAGGAAATTCTTGAATGTCCAATAAAATTTGTGAAAATGTATTGAAAATAATATGATGAAATTAAAATGTTGAACCTTACCAGGATAATCAAACATGCAGGCCCAATGAAACTCCAAATAAAGTTATTTTCTGTGCTCAGCCAACACCTTTGAAACATAAAACATTATTTAACCACATGCTGGTGTGTAGTGCTACAACAACACCTAACAAGCACACTCCCTTTTTCTACTTACACTTTATTGGTACCGTAATACTTGGAGCCAAGTGTAGCCGAAATGGCCACCACCACTGCAGGGCTTCCATATCCAAAGATGTAAAAGTTGCGATGCAGGAATCCTTTGTTGTAGATGACACCAACCACTATCAGGTACAGATGGATCCCCTCAATGCACATCCAGGCAAAAGCCGCTAAGAAGAAATAATGAAGAAGCCCAGCAATGATAGAGCAGAATAGCTGAGGGTAGAGAAAGAGAAACAAAATGGACCTTTATCAAATTAGACAGACTTACCATCTATGAAATCATATAAGGCAAGGGTGACTGCACATGTAAACAAATGCAAATGAGATACAGACGGAGGCACAAATACACACACAGGTTCACTTTATTCAACATACTGTCTTTATATGTTCAAGAATATACTGTTCAATATTTACTGGAGCCGAAATGCAGTCAGTGCTCACTTTATGGGTGTTCATATTGATCCCGACCAGAAAGATGAACTCAGCCATGAAGAGGCTGCAGCACAGGTTCTTGTGAATGGTGGTTCTGGTACTCTGTATCTCACTGAAGAACCAGAAGGTGAAGATGCACATGGACAGGCAGATGATTGAGATGATCATTCCCAGCTGAGTGATCCTGGTCAGAATGTTGTAGTGGGCCGCCATCTGAAAAGAAGAACCAACACAATGGAATGGTGAATCATTTTTACAGCTCCCGGCTTCTCCCCTAGTTTTGTTGTTGTCAGAAAATAGAAAGTGACATATCATTTGAAAGCTTCAGCCCTTGTGGTTTTGGAAATCAAACTCGCATCTTACTGCTGGCAATGTCATAAGAATGCCCTGTGCTTTTCAAATGGGTGTGTTCCTATGGGAATTTGCACATGTTTAGAGCGACACCATTAGATAAACAATTAACTGAATTTTTTTAAATATATTTTTTTATCCTTTTGGAACTGTAATTGGGGACATATTTTATTTCAAACCTAGACTTTCAAATCTCCTTTTCCTCAAACAAAAAAGCTGTACATTTCAGTTTTTTTTGGCCTGCTGTATCTCGGTACTTTATGAGGGTAGTTTACAATATTATGTGTTGTTTAGAAAAGGCCACCGGAAGGCGTCAGAGTTTGAGAGGTTAAACCTACAATCTAGTAGGTGTGGTTGAATGGTATAGCCGCCAATACTATGCATAGAGCCCAAAAGGTTGTGGGTTCAATCACCATTTTCTATTATCCTGCCCTATATCCCTATATATGTATGTGCTGTCTGAATAAACAACAAAAAATATGAAAGAGGGTGCAATTCCACTCTCCTTTAAAAAAATCTAAATACAAGTTAGCTTGTCTTTTCTATTAAAAATCACTTCCATTTGGCCTTTCATGCAAGATGTTCAGATCACCAACAAGACAGCCACAGGGGATTGGAATACATTCATATGGATGGTATGGACACTTACGTTGGCCCGTCCAGAAGACATGAGAATGGCAAAGTGTGTGAGGTGATTGCAGGAGCATGTGGTGGTGGTGCTGTTGACGTGGGTTTGCTCACAGCCCTGTGTGGCCCAATGGCCCTGCATGCTGGCCGGATCGTACTCCCAAAAGGCACATTTGGTTACATCTTCTTTAGTGTCAATAGGCTTCAAAAGAAAGGGAATGAAATAGGATAGGAATTGGATATGTTATGGCAAAATATGTTTTTGAAAAAGGTACAAAATAAACAAGGTGGTTTGTGTAAAACAAATGGCTACCTTTTGATTGTGGAAATACTGAACGACCATTTCGTGCCTGCATGCACTTTTAAACTAACATATGGCCATACATATTAATCACAACTCTCCATAACTTAATTTAAATTGTAACACAAAATCTTGTTGTGTTGTAATTTTGTGTGTGTGTCACAAGTTAGCGGTCTGCCACTGGAGAGCTAATGGATGAGTCTAGGCTGTCTGCGTGACTGCAAACATACCTCTGTGTGTCTGAGAGTGAAGGTCACATGGTCCAGCTGGTACATGTCAGCAGGTTTGATGGCAGCCGCTATCACCCGAGAGTTCACAGTGATTTCCCCTGTTTCTGCGTAGCTTGTGTAGTCTGTAACACCAGGGTCAGTGTTTGGTTTCAGGATGCCACCGACACTGTCATACCGCAGGAAAACTATGGACACACTTCCTGATGTACAGAAAAAAATTAGATTGAATTTGAATGTAGTAATATTGAAGTTTATGTCAGGTGTTGATACAGTAAGTGCTAGTGTCTGGTTCTACATTTGACAAATGTAGAGGTTCCCCCAAAAACAACAACATTTGACTTGTTACTTTGATAAGATTCTCATCTCATTTAAATGCATCTTTAGCTGACAATAATGTCGTAATGTTGTCATAGTGAATGTTTTTTCCCTTTAATCTGATCTCTTACCATTTTTGTTTCCCTTCTGCCTTTTAGGATTTAAGTTGATACGATCTCCTCCCATGGAGACAGAGAGCTCGGTTTTCTTTGTTTGCTGGACATCAAAAGTGTAGAGTTTCATTTCTGTAAATGAAAGAACAGAAATGATTCAGTTGAGTGGAATAATAATTATCTGATTAATACAGCATCTGCATCAATAGAACATGGATTTCCAATAAACCAAGATCTTAACACATATAAATACTTTTTCAGCATAAAACTGACTTTAACTATATACAGTGGGGAGAACAAGTATTTGATCCACTGCCGATTTTACAGTTTTTCCTACTTACAAAGCATGTAGAGGTCTGTAATTTTTATCATAGGTACACTTCAACTGTGAGAGACAGAAAAAAAAATCCAGAAAATCACATTGTATGATTTTTAAGTAATTCATTTGCATTTTATTGCATGACATAAGTATTTGATCACCTACCAACCAGTAAAAATTCCGGCTCTCACAGACCTGTTAGTTTTTTTCTGTTCTCCACTTACCTGTATAAAAGACACCTGACCACACAATCAATAAAACAGACTCCAACCTCTCCACAAGACCAGAGAGCTGTGTAAGGATATCAGGGATAACATTGTAGACCTGCACAAGGCTGGGATGGGCTACAGGACAATAGGCAAGCAGCTTGGTGAGAAGGCAACAACTGTTGGCGCAATTATTAGAAAATAGAATTAGTTCAAGATGACGGTCAGTCACCCTCGGTCTGGGGCTCCATGCAAGATCTCACCTCGTGAGGCATCAATGATAATGAGGAAGGTGAGGGATCAGCCCAGAACTACACGGCAGGACCTGGTCAATGACCTGAAGAGAGCTGGGACCACAGTCTCAAAGAAAACCATTATTAACACACTACGCCGTCATGGATTAAAATCCTGCAGCGCACGCAAGGTCCCCCTGCTCAAGCCAGCGCATGTCCAGGCCCGTCTGAAGTTTGCCAATGACCATCTGGATGATCCAGAGGAGGAATGGGAGAAGGTCATGTGGTCTGATGAGACAAAAATAGAGCTTTTTGGTCTAAACTCCACTCGCCGTGTTTGGAGGAAAAAGAAGGATGAGTACAACCCCAAGAACACCATCCCAACTGTGAAGCATGGAGGTGGAAACATCATTCTTTGGGGTTACTTTTCTGCAAAGGGGACAGGATGACTGCACTGTATTGAGGGGAGGATGGATGGGACCATGTATCGCGAAATCTTGTCCAACAACCTCCTTCCCTCAGTAAGAGCATTGAAGATGGGTCGTGGCTGGGTCTTCCATCATGACAACGACCCAAAACACACAGCCAGGGCAACTAAGGAGTGGCTCCGTAAGAAGCATCTCAAGGTCCTGGAGTGGCCTAGCCAGTCTCCAGACCTGAACCCAATAGAACATTTTGGGAGGGAGCTGAAAGTCCATATTGCCCTGCGTCAGCCCCGAAACCTGAAGGATCTGAGCTAAAATCCCTGCTCCAGTGTGTGCAAACCTGGTCAAGAACTACAGGAAACATATGATCTCTGTAATTGCAAACAAAGGCTTCTGTACCAAATATTAAGTTCTGCTTTTCTGATGTATCAAATACTTATGTCATGCAATAAAATGCAAATGAATTACTTAAAAATCATACAATGTGAATTTCTGGATTTTTGTTTTAGATTCCGTCTCTCACAGTTGAAGTGTACCTATGATACAAATTACAGACCTCTACATGCTTTTGTAAGTAAGAAAACCTGCAAAATCGGCAGTGTATCAAATACTTGTTCTCCCCACTGTAGCATCATCCCCGGCATCATCCCCATTTTGATACAATCAAAATGGATATGGTCAAAAGTAAGCATTGTGGCCTCCAGAGTGGCGCAGCGGTCTAAGGCACTGCATCACAGTGCTTGAGGCGTCACTACAGACCCAGGTTCGATCCAAGGCTGTGTCACAGCCGGCCGTGACTAAGAGACCTGTGAGGCGGCACACAATTGGACCAGCGTCATCCGGGTTAGGGGAGGGTTTGGCTGGCCGAGATTTCCATGTCTCATCGTGCTCTAGCGACTCCTTGTGGTGGGCCGGGCGCCTGCAAGCTGACTTCGGACACCAACTGGACAGTGTTTCCTCTGACACATTGGTGCGGCTGGCTTCCGGGTTAAGCGAGCAGTGTGTCAAGAAGATGTGCGGCTTGGCAGTTTTGGAGGAGGCATGGTTTTTTACTTTTGCCTCTCCCGAGTCCGTAGGGGAGTTGCAGCGATGGGCCAAAACTAACTACCAATTGGAGAGAAAAAGGGGTAAAAGTAAAAATAAAATAAAAAAGTAGGCATTGAATAGCTTTTGGTGTTAGAGTTGGATGTAAAGAAGAAAACACATTGCACCAAATGACGGTCTGTTGTTCATATGCCGTTTGTTCACCATTCGTTCAGCGCTGTGTGTTTTATGGACCAACCGCCGGTAGGCATCTAACTGTCGACATTTTCTCAGGTTTCTACATGTAGAATCGGTTTGCAAATTATGGTTGGCACTCTGTTCAGATGTGCCAAGTACAATCGGCCATTAGGCCTGCATAAGACTTTTCAGTCATGTCAACAGTAAATCACCGAATGCACAGAAAAAAATAAGTAAATCTGTTTTACACCATTATTGCTGTGGATTTCACCGAATTATGGGTAAAATTATGAAAATAGTGTTGTTACCTGTAATTGGAAGCCTGGAGTAAAAAATAATCCAACATACTGTACTTCTTTACAGTAATATATTTTTCCTACTGTAGATTCAAATGATCGGTTTCAGGTGCCAACCTCATACTGTCAGGTGAGATATAAAGCTAGACTATTTTAGTAAAATATCTTCTTAAAGCTGTGAAGTGGAATAATATTTTCAGCAGCTGCTGGGAAGGTACCTTGACTTGTTTATCTTTATTGCTAACCAATGTTGAATTACTACATGTTTTCCTAGCTAGCTAGCTAGCTGCCTTACATTTACAAGCTAGCTATAATAAGCTAGCTCAAGCTGACACAAGCCATTTCGGTCTGCCCTAAATTGCTCATAAATATATTTCTGTGATACCTAGCGAAAAAACAAATCACCCTGATAATGATTGTTGTGATGATAGGCGTCGCTCTCCCTCAGCCTCTGAGTGCCATTGATCATAAACTGAGTGCAGATTCGTGACCATTATGTTTTCACCATTAATTAAGAAAATGGCTCGTTTCTAGCAGTTCAAAATATATTACCGGCACATTATGATTGAAAGGCCGCATTTAACACATAAATCACAGCTGCAGCGAATGACCAGTGGAGGTGCTTTCCGATCTAAAGTGATTCCACTGGGGAGCTGTATCACAGTGTCACCATAGGTAGGTAGTAACGTGGCCATTCATTTTCGGCCATTTTTTTTATATGTCAAGTAAGATAACAGCCTACAAAATAAATTACTAATATTGGTAGCCATCTAGATGTCCAGTGATACAGTATGCTAAATGGGGAGAGCATGAACGGCATAACCTGTCACTGTTCACTCGGCTCTCAGCCGTATCCATATATCCTCTCAAACTTTGTTGCATAATGTTACAGTATTAGCCAAACCTGTTCACTTTACCAGTAGTATATAAACATTTGGTGGCAGAGAAAGAAAGGAAAATGTTGTGAGTCTGGTATATCAATGTTTTATTGGATTGAAATAGGTGAATCTAGTCGTCTTATTTGTATTTGTTCATTGCCTCAATTGACTTCATAAACTACACCGAAAATATAAATGCACATGCAACAATTTAAAATATTTTACTGAGTTACAGTTCATTAGGAAATCTGCCAATTGAAATAAATAAACTAGGCCCTAATCTATGGATTTCACACATTTTCACTGGGAATACAGATATTCATCTGTTGGTCACAGATAACTTCAAAGAATAGTTAGGGGAGTGGATCAGAAAACCAGTCAGTATCTGGTATTACTACCATTTCCCTCATGCAGCATGACACATCTCCTTCGCATAGAGATGTTCAGGCTGTTGATTGTGGTCTGTGGAATGTTGTCCCACTCCTCTTCAATGGCTGTGCAAAGTTGCTGGATATTGGCGGAAACTGGAACACGCTGTTGTACACGTCGATCCAGAACATCCCAAACATGTTCAATGGGTGACATGTCGGGTGAGTATGCTGGTCATGGAAGAATTGGGACATTTTCAGTATTTTCAGCTAGGAATTGTGTACAGATCCTTGCGACATAGGCCGTGCATTATCATGCTGAAACATGAGGTGAAGGCGGCGGATGAATGGCACGACAATGGGCCTCAGGATCTTGTCAAAGTATCTCTGTGCATTCAAATTGCCATCGATAAAATGTAATTGTGTTTGTTAACCATTGCTTATGCTTGCCCATACCATAACCTAACCGCCACAATGGGGCACTCTGTTCACAATATTGACATCAGCAAACCGCTCGAACACATAACGCCATCAGTTGAAACCGGGATTCATCCGTGAAGAGCACACTTCTCCAGTGTGCCAGTAGCCATCGAAGGTGAGCATTTACCCACTGAAGTTGGTTACAACGCCAAACTGCAGTTAGGTAAAGACCCTGGTGAGGATGATGAGCACACAGATGAGCTTCCCTGAGATGGTTTCTGACAGTTTGTGCAGAAATTCTTCAGTTGTGCAAACCCACAGTTTCATCAGCTGTGGGGGGGGGGGGGGGGGGGGGGGGGGGCGCTGGTCTCAGACGATTCCGCAGGTGAAGAAGCCGGATGTGGAGGTCCTGGGCTGGTGTGGTTACACGTGGTCTGCAGTTGTGAGGCCGGTTGGACGTTCTGCCAAATTCTCTAAAACGACGTTGGACGCGGCTTTTGGTACAGAAATTAGCATTCAATTCTCTGACAACAACTCTGGTGGACATTCCTGCTGTCAGCATGCCAATTGCATGCACCCTCAAACCTAAGGCATCTGTGGCATTGTGATGTGTGACAAAATTGCACATTTTAAAGCGGCCTTTTATTGTCCCCCAGCACAAGGTGCACCTGTGTAATGATCGTGTTGTTTAATCAGCTTCTCCATATTCCACAACTGTCAGGTGGATGGATTAGCTTGGCAAGGAAGAAATGCTCACTAACAGGGATTTAAACAAATATGTGGACCAAATTTGACAGCTTTTTGTGCATATGGAAAACTCTCTTTTATTTCAGCTCATGAAACATGAGGGCCAAACACATGTTTTTATTTAACCAGGCAAGTCAGTTAAGAACAAATTCTTATTTACAATGACAGCCTACCTGGGAACAGTGGGTTAACTTCCTTGTTCAGAATGACAGATTTTTACCTTGTCAGCTCAGGGATTGGATCCAGCAACTTTTTGGTTACTGGCCCAATGCTCTAACCACTAGGCTTCCCGCCCGCCGTTCTCAACCCCTACAATAACCCATTCTTCCAAGAGCTCACTGAGTTTGAATGAAGTCCTCTAGTGTGGTAAGTACAGACACACACACACACACACATTCTTGATATGTCCCTTGTCACCTTTCTTTTTACCCACAGAGTAACAGCCCTGGTGCGCTCTGTCTCTCATTATACTGTATTCTTTATTTTTCTATGGTTGTCCTAGGGGTGAGAAGAGCTAACAAATCAGAAATTAGGAGGATTGTTATGGCGACTCATGGGGAACGCTTGATGCTGCACTGACTTCTCTCTCCTGGATGCTCTCCTGTCCAAACTGTCCCGTTGTGTGTTTCACCACCTCTGAAACACCATACCCAGAATAGAGTTGCTCCTGATCATAGATCTAGGATTGTAGCCAATCCCAATTTTAACTCCATCTCTCTCTCTCTCTCTTTGTCTCTCTCTCCCCCACATCTCCAATGCACAGGCACACAATATAGTTTATAAATTAGTGTTCTAATGATGCTCTTATTTGGTGCTCTTATGTGTTAACTGTTGTTACTTCATTGTCAATTCTATTAATATGTTGTCACCAATTTGAATAAATGTATTTAATGTAAAAATGTACAGTTGAAGTCAAGTTTACATATACCTTAGCCCAGTACATTTAAACTCAATTTTTCACAATTCCTGACATTTAGTCCGAGTAAACATTCCCTGTCTTAGGTCAGTTAGGATCACCACTTTATTTTAAGAATGTGAAATGTCAGAATAATAGTAGAGATAATGATTTATTTCAACTTTAATTTATTTTATCACATTCCCAGTGGGGCAGAAGTTTATGCATGCTAAATTAGTATTTGGTAGCATTGCCTTCAAATTGTTTCACTTGGGTCAAACATTTTGGGTAGCCTTCCACAAGCTTCCCACAATAAGTTGGGTGAAATTTGGCCCATTCCTCCTGACAGAGCTGGTGTAATTGAGTCAGGTTTGTAGGCCTCCTTGCTCGCACACACTTTTCAGCTCTGCCCACAAATTTAAAGGCTTGAGGTCAGGGCTTTGTGATGGCCACTCAAATACCTTCACTTTGTTGTCCTTAAGTCCTTAAGCCATTTTGCCACAACATTGGTCATTGTCCATTTGGAAGACCCATTTGCGACCAAGCTTAAACTTCCTGACTAATGTCTTGAGATGTTGCTTCAATATATCCACATAATTTTCGTTCCTCATGACGCCATCTATTTTGTGAAGTGCAACAGTCACTCCTACAGCAAAGCATGGCCAAACAGTTCTATTTTTATGGCCAAACAGTTCTATTTTTGTTTCATCAAACCAGAGGACATTTCTCCAAAAAGTACGATCTTTGTCCCCATGTGCAGTTGCAATTCGTAGTCTGGCTTTTTTATGGCAGTTTTGCAGCAGTGGCTTCTTCCTCGCTGAGCGGAATTTCAGGTTATGTTGATATAGGACTCGTTTTCCTGTGGATATAGATACTTTTGTACCTGTTTCCTCCAGCATCTTCACAAGGTCCTTTGCTGTTGTTCTGGAATTGATTTGCACTTTTTGCACCAAAGTACGTTCATCTCTAGGAGACAGAACGCGTCTCCTTCCTGAGCGGTATGATGGCTGCGTGGTCCCATGGTGTTTATACTTTCGTACTATTGTTTGTAAAGATGAACGTGGTACCTTCAGGCATTTGGAAATTGTTCCCAAGGATGAACCAGACTTGTAATGGTCTACCATTTTTTTTCTGAGGTCTTGGCTTATTTCCCCATGATGTCAAGCAAAGAGGCACTGAGTTTTAAGGTAGGCCTTGAAATACATCCACAGGTACACCTCCAATTGACTCAAATTATGTCAATTAGCCTATCAGAAGCTTCTAAAGCCATGACATCATTTTCTGGTATTTTCCAAGCTATTTAAAGGCACAGTCAACATAGTGCATGCAAACTTCTGACCCACTGGAATTGTGATACAGTGAATTAAACTATAGTTTTGGCAGCGGTTGTGGAGCGGTTGAAAAACAACTTTTAGTGACTCCAACCTAAGTGTATGTATAAAACCTTCAACATCAACTGTATGTTTTTTTTTTACACATTTAGATTTCAGGGAGAATTACACTGTACATTTACAGCATTATACTGGCACTAGAATTTCCAGCTTAATACTGTAATGTCGCTTTATAACATATATTTCTACTGCAGTAATGTTTTACAATAAGGAAAATAGTATTGTAAAATATATTACAGCATCTCTGCTGTAAAGTTATATTGCAGTACTAAGTTGGCAACTCCGGAGCCAGCATAATGCTGTCAATTGAAAGGGAAAAGTTGTACAGTGTGGGCTTCTGGGACATCAACCCCATATGTTTTTACTCCAGACCCAAACCTTTTGATGGTCGAATAAGTTTTAAATTGCAAGTTGTATGTTAGCAAGCAGAGCCGACCAGCTGGCTTACAGACGCACTAGGGTCAGACAGGCTGCCTGTGTAGATTAAGACACTGCTGAGTTGGCATGAAATATCGGGATGAGACATGCGTTGTACTCTGAATTATCCCATTATCCCAACTGTTACACTGAGAAGGCTGAACAACTGCTGTTTTTTAAACATGCTAGCTAGCAAGCAGTAGCCACAGCAGCCATTATGGAATGGCACGTTGCGTTGAACAACAACCCAGTTAGCAATGGGCATTCGGAAGGACGTCGTCAGGTGCCGTGTAACAGCTTTTTTTGCCCATCGTCCTCATTGACGGGGAACTCCTGATAGGTTGCATGAGTCACGCGGCAGCCATGTTCCTCCCGCTGACGTGACACTTTTCTCACATGACCCAGCCACCCTTCTCCCGACAGGCGACACTACAGCCGGGGGCAAGCAATTTTTTCAGTTTGATTATGTGTGTCCAAAACATATACGATAACTAAGGCCAGTCCTGGTTCCCTGGATCAACAGGTGACGACAAATAAATAAATAAAAATAAAATACATTTATTGACAGTGATAGGTTATACGATAACTAAGGCCAGTCCTGGCTCCCTGGATCAACAGGTGATCAACAGGTGACGACAAATAAATAAATTAAAATAAAATACATTTATTGACAGTGCAATGGCAAAAAAAGTGACAGTAATCAAAGTGATTCAGTAAAGCAATCAAATAAGTGACATTGTACATAAACAATATACAACAAATCATTAAATTGCCCACATGGATATCCATAGTGGACATTGTTTTCCCATGTGCAAAGCGAGTTGGACAACATACTGTCCAGTAGCAGCATGGAATTATCCAGGTTGTGGCGATGGCAAGATGGTGCAAGATAGCATCCACCACACCGTCGACTTCAGGTCCTTGGCACCCATTACAGCAGAAACCAAAGCTACAAAATGTAGGATTAGAAAGTATTAGAAATGGCACACTATGTTAACATATTTCCCTTCCCTACCACCCATACCAGATTAGCTACATGAATAAAGGTTATATTTTATCCTCTGAATGTACATATCATGTTAGTTAACTAGCTATATTCTGTCATTAAAGGTTGGGTAGCATAAATGTCACCACACTTAACATATGGATTTGCACTAGTATGCACATGCAAAGACCCAATGCAAAGTTACACCTCACTTTTCTATTTTTCTATCAGAATTCTGAAGAATGCCAAAGTCACGTCTGAAAATGTTTTTCTGGGATGTGATGTAATATGAAGGACTTGGCAAGCAAGCCTATTCACCATAACATAAACTCCAACAGAAATAACTTCAAATGTATAACTTCAAATTAAACCAAATATTTTGCACTCATTGCACCCATGCTGGTTTCAATTATTTATCCTCTGAATGTACATATCATGTTAGTTAGCTAGCTAACCACATTGACTAACTAACATTAGCAAACCATCTAACGTTAGTAAGTTAGCTAGCTAAGTAACTTGACTAGCAAGGACACAATAAGATAGCAACTTAACAGCATTTAGCTAGCTAGCAACAGCCATGTTAATGTTTTTAGCTAGCTAACGTTAACAAACTAGATAGCCAAGGAACGTTAATTAGCTGGCTAGGCTAGCTTGCGTTATTGTCCTTGTTGACATTACACAAGTAAAACTACACATAAATGAAGGAAAGTAGAAACGTTACTTACTTGAACAAAAAAAGTTTAATTCCAATCTGGTGCATGAACAACCGAGAAAACAACTAAAAGCGAGAAACATTTTCAAACGTGTTGATTTGACCATTGTTTTACTAGATAACTAAGGTAACTAACAAGGTCCACCGTCTTCGTTGAATGATCCGCTTTTTCCATGCACGAGTCAAAATCCAGGCTAGAGAAATTGTGCTGAAATCAAAATGAATGGTGTGAAATAGGCTTTTAGAAGTGCCATCTTAATTTGACTTCTTATCATTAATGCCGTCTTTGGTGTGCTTATCAATGCATGAACACCTTTTTCACACCTATAGATAAAATAATTATATCATAATTATTATTTTATTTGTCATATAAAAGTTAATGTGCACTAAGTTTAAAATATATTCTGTCATTAAAGGTTGGGTAGCATAAATGTCACCACACTTAACATATGGATTTGCACTAGTATGCACATGCAAAGACCCAATGCAAAGTTACACCTCACTTTTCTATTTTTCTATCAGAATTCTGAAGAATGCCAAAGTCACGTCTGAAAATGTTTTTCTGGGATGTGATGTAATATGAAGGACTTGGCAAGCAAGCCTATTCACCATAACATAAACTCCAACAGAAATAACTTCAAATGTATAACTTCAAATTAAACCAAATATTTTGCACTCATTGCACCCATGCTGGTTTCAATTACATTTTCAGACAATTTTACAAGCAAATACTTTATGAATTTATTGTTAGAAATCAACTTGCAAGGTTACTAGCCAACTAGCCTGCTAACGTTAGCTCTATTAGTCAGCCTGCTGATGTTAGCATTGAATGAGTCAGCCAGTCACTATCAACACCTAGTTTACAGCTACATTAAAGTAATCCAGTTATCAAAGAATGGTAGCTATATAAAGTTATCTTAGCCAGCCAGCTAATGTTAGCTATTTCGCCAACTAGGTATTAGCCTAGCCAGCCTAGCAAACCCCCACGTTTATCGTCGGCAAGCTAGAGCACAACTTCTGGAAACCAGCTAGAACACAACACAACATAACAGAACTAAAACATAAACGCAGATGAAAAGCAAAGAGAGAGCAGACTAATACCCTGACCACACCGCTCGCGTCGCGTGCGCGAGCATTGCAAAATAAATTTAGGAATCTATGTTATTCAATTATTGCACCCACACTGCTCGCGAGCGTCTGCGTTGCCAAAGGCTAAAATAGAACTCTATTCTATTTCTAAAGCAGATCGCACTGAAAGTCCTGCCTCTCCCATCTCCTCATTGGTTTATAGAAGCAGGTACCCACGTGCTATCTCCTCATTGATTATACCCAAGTGGGTGATTGAAAAACGAACTTTGTTGCTGGTCGTCGTTTTAATACTATGAAAATGTAGATGCCAATCACCATATAAGTTCAAAGATGAAAAAGTCTGGAAGGAGAGATGACCAGTAATGATTCGGTTGACCATTTTATGTGTGGATTAATTGTCGGAGTAGAGGACCTTGTGCATTTCAGGTAAAATAGCAACTCAGTGTTTATATCCCAGGACAAATTAGCTGGCAACGGGTGCACGGTGTTTCCTCCGACACATTAGTGCGGCAGGCTTCCGGGTTGGATGCGCGCTGTGTTAAGATGCAGTGCGGATTGTTTGGGTTTTGTGTATCGGAGGACGCATGACTTTCGACCTTCGTCTCTCCCGAGCCCGTACGGGAGTTGTAGCGATGAGACAAGATAGTAGCTACTAACAATTGGATACCATGAAATTGGGGAGAAAAAGAGGGTAAAATTAAATAAATAAAATAATAGCTGGCAACAGCAAGCTAGCTAAATAAGGCAAATTAGCTAGCAAGTGCAAGCGATCTAGCTAGCTAAATTGCCATTGATGTTTAATGCTTTTCGACCTGTCCCCAAATTAATGTAATGTTTGTTTTGATATTTTAACCTGCTTGTCGTTATCACGTTTGGTGTGGGGGGACAAAATACGTTTATGCACGATGGCGCACGCGCACAGCCGGTTTGGGTTCCGTGTTACAGATTGATGGCGGGGGCCAATCCGATGGTAAAACTTTTAAGAGAGCAGGCTGTGTTAGATACCAAAGCGAGGGGGAGGCGGGCACTTCACCGGGCCGAGGGAGAGTCAGGGAAATCCAGTAGCTACACTACATGACAAAAAGTATGTGAACACCTGCTCGTCAAATATCGAATTTAAAAAATCATGGGTATTGATATGGAGGTTGTCCCACAATTTTTACGCACTACGAGCCTCAGCACTTGGCAGTCCTGTTCTGTAAGCTTGTGTAGACTACCACTTCACAGCTGAGCCATGTTGACCGGAGCAGCTCTAGCAGGGCAGAAATTTGACAAACTGCCTTGTTGGAAAGGTGGCATCCTATGATGGTGCCACGTTGAAAGATACTGAGCTCTTCAGTAAGGCCATTCTACTGCCAATGTTTGTCTATGGATATTGCATGCATGTGTGCTCGATTTTATACACCTGTCAGCAACAGGTGTGGCTGATATAGCCAAATCCACAAATTTGAAGGGGTGTCCACATGCTTTTGTAGATACAGTGTATATAGCGAGAAAAATCTCAAATAAATTGATTCCAGATGTCAGTCACCGAGCGCACTAGCACTAACTTTGGTGAAAAGTTGACAAATCACAAAGGAGGACAGATGAGGTACTACACAACTACATGTAGGATTTTCTCTTTTGTTTTGAGCCCACGGCAGGAAGGCACCAGAGCCTGTCGTGCAAACGGGGTTCCCACTAGATAATAGATACAGTCGAGAAGAACTACTGAATATAAGATCAGTGTCAACTCACAATCAGTACAACCAAGAATATGATTTTCGCGAAGCGGATTCTGTGTTCTGCCTTTCAACCAGGACAACGGAATGGATCCCAGCCGGCGACCCAAAAAAACGACTCCGTAAAAGAGGGAAACGAGGCGGTCTTCTGGTCAGACTCCGGATACGGGCACATCGTGCACCACTCCCTAGCATTCTTCTCGCCAATGTCCAGTCTCTTGACAACAAGGTTGATGAAATCCGAGCAAGGGTAGCATTCCAGAGGGACATCAGAGACTGTAATGTTCTTTGCTTCACGGAAACATGGCTCACTGGAGAGACGCTATCGGAGGCGGTGCAGCCAGCGGGTTTCTCCACGCATCGCGCCGACAGAAACAAACATCTTTCTGGTAAGAAGAGGGGCGGGGGCGTATGCCTTATGGCTAACGAGACGTGGTGTGATCACAGAAACATACAGGAACTCAAATCCTTCTGTTCACCTGATTTAGAATTCCTCACAATCAAATGTCGGCCGCATTATCTACCAAGAGAATTCTCTTCGATTATAATCACAGCGTATATATTCCCCCCCAAGCAGACACATCGATGGCTCTGAACAAACTTTATTTGACTCTTTGCAAACTGGAATCCATACATCCTGAGGCTGAATTCATTATAGCTGGGGATTTTAACAAGGCTAGTCTGAAAACAAGACTCCCTAAATTGTATCAGCATATCGATTGCGCAACCAGGGCTGGAAAAACCTTGGATCATTGTTATTCTAACTTCCGCGACGCATATAAGGCCCTGCCCCGCCCTCCTTTCGGAAAAGCTGACCATGACTCCATTTTGCTGATCCCTGCCTACAGACAGAAACTAAAACAAGAAGCTCCCACGCTGAGGTCTGTCCAACGCTGGTCCGACCAAGCTGATTCCACACTCCAAGACTGCTTCCATCACGTGGACTGGGATATGTTTCGTATTGCGTCAGATAACAACATTGACGAATACGCTGATTCGGTGTGCGAGTTCATTAGAACGTGCGTTGAAGATGTCGTTCCCATAGCAACGATTAAAACATTCCCTAACCAGAAACCGTGGATTGATGGCAGCATTCGCGTGAAACTGAAAGCGCGAACCACTGCTTTTAATCAGGGCAAGGTGACTGGTAACATGACCAAATACAAACAGTGCAGCTATTCCCTCCGCAAGGCTATCAAACAAGCTAAGCGTCAGTATAGAGACAAAGTAGAATCTCAATTCAACGGCTCAGTCACAAGAGGTATGTGGCAGGGTCTACAGTCAATCACGGACTACAAGAAGAAAACCAGCCCAGTCACGGACCAGGATGTCTTGCTCCCAGGCAGACTAAATAACTTTTTTGCCCGCTTTGAGGACAATACAGTGCCACTGACACGGCCTGCAACGAAAACATGCGGACTCTCCTTCACTGCAGCCGAGGTGAGTAAAACATTTAAACGTGTTAACCCTCGCAAGGCTGCAGGCCCAGACGGCATCCCCAGCCGCGCCCTCAGAGCATGCGCAGACCAGCTGGCCGGTGTGTTTACGGACATATTCAATCAATCCCTATACCAGTCTGCTGTTCCCACATGCTTCAAGAGGGCCACCATTGTTCCTGTTCCCAAGAAAGCTAAGGTAACTGAGCTAAACGACTACCGCCCCGTAGCACTCACTTCCGTCATCATGAAGTGCTTTGAGAGACTAGTCAAGGACCATATCACCTCCACCCTACCTGACACCCTAGAACCACTCCAATTTGCTTACCGCCCAAATAGGTCCACAGACGATGCAATCTCAACCACACTGCACACTGCCCTAACCCATCTGGACAAGAGGAATACCTATGTGAGAATGCTGTTCATCGACTACAGCTCGGCATTCAACACCATAGTACCCTCCAAGCTCGTCATCAAGCTCGAGACCCTGGGTCTCGACCCCGCCCTGTGCAACTGGGTACTGGACTTCCTGACGGGCTGCCCCCAGGTGGTGAGGTAGGCAACAACATCTCCACCCCGCTGATCCTCAACACTGGGGCCCCACAAGGGTGCGTTCTGAGCCCTCTCCTGTACTCCCTGTTCACCCACGACTGCGTGGCCACGCACGCCTCCAACTCAATCATCAAGTTTGCGGACGACACAACAGTGGTAGGCTTGATTACCAACAACGACGAGACGGCCTACAGGGAGGAGGTGAGGGCCCTCGGAGTGTGGTGTCAGGAAAATAACCTCACACTCAACGTCAACAAAACTAAGGAGATGATTGTGGACTTCAGGAAACAGCAGAGGGAACACCCCCCTATCCACATCGATGGAACAGTAGTGGAGAGGGTAGTAAGTTTTAAGTTCCTCGGCATACACATCACAGACAAACTGAATTGGTCCACTCACACAGACAGCATCGTGAAGAAGGCGCAGCAGCGCCTCTTCAACCTCAGGAGGCTGAAGAAATTCGGCTTGTCACCAAAAGCACTCACAAACTTCTACAGATGCACAATCGAGAGCATCCTGGCGGGCTGTATCACCGCCTGGTACGGCAACTGCTCCGCCCACAACCGTAAGGCTCTCCAGAGGGTAGTGAGGTCTGCACAACGCATCACCGGGGGCAAACTACCTGCCCTCCAGGACACCTACACCACCCAATGTTACAGGAAGGCCATAAAGATCATCAAGGACAACAACCACCCGAGCCACTGCCTGTTCACCCCGCTATCATCCAGAAGGCGAGGTCAGTACAGGTGCATCAAAGCTGGGACCGAGAGACTGAAAAACAGCTTCTATCTCAAGGCCATCAGACTGTTAAACAGCCATCACTAACATTGAGTGGCTGCTGCCAACACACTGACTCAACTCCAGCCACTTTAATAATGGGAATTGATGGGAAATGATGTAAAATATATCACTAGCCACTTTAAACAATGCTACCTAATATAATGTTTACATACCCTACATTATTCATCTCATATGTATACGTATATACTGTACTCTATATCATCTACTGCATCCTTATGTAATACATGTATCACTAGCCACTTTAACTATGCCACTTTGTTTACATACTCATCTCATATGTATATACTGTACTCGATACCATCTACTGTATCTTGCCTATGCTGCTCTGTACCATCACTCATCCATATATCTTTATGTACATATTCTTTATCCCCTTACACTGTGTATAAGACAGTAGTTTTGGAATTGTTAGTTAGTTTACTTGTTGGTTATTACTGCATTGTCGGAACTAGAAGCACAAGCATTTCACTACACTCGCATTAACATCTGCTAACCATGTGTATGTGACAAATAAAATTTGATTTGATTTGATTTGATACCACGGCCACAATGTCTGTAAAGAGCATGAGGTGTGGCTAATGTTAGCCAGCTTGAGCTAGCTAGCATACGAAGGATGGATGGTAACTTCCTGTTGAATGCTTTTTGGCTTCTTCTGTGGGGTTTAAGAGGTGCTGCCACCTACTGTAACGCAGCGATAAACACTTTTCTTCAAGTCAGTGAGGTGGTTTAGGGAGTGGAATTTGTTAAAAGGAGCAGTGTGGATTGCCCCAAAAATATAGTATATTAAATGTAGGGTATCTTTGGGCATAATCAATATAATCTACTTAAACTGTAAATTTAGGTGTATCCTTTTTGTGTCATCCTAGATGATTTTAAATTAATTATGTCCACGTGTAGTTGTGTTTTTAAATTGGCAAATAAATCGAATCAAATTAAAATCACAACAAATGTAAGGTACTTATAGAAACAACAAAAACAGCTTACAGCCTCTGGTTGGCTGGGGTTAGCTTGAAGGCGGCAGGCCGAATTTGAGATTAGAGAAATTCTTTGCTATTGTCTTTGAAATTACTCAACCCCTACATAACCAATGTAACCCAATACAGTTTTGCTTTGACTGCTATAGGCCTAAAAACTCTGTGCATTACTTAGTGATTTTTTCCCCCACAAAGTTTCCTGTACAATTTGGGTGATGCAGAACGATTTGGAAAGGCAACTGTGTGTAGAGCCATAAGAAGAGTCTGCTTCGCATTGAATACTTTTTTGGCCATGAACCTGTCCATATAATCAAGGAGGACTTTTACAGAATTGCAGGCACTGTTGGCTGTGGTCAATTGACTGCCAGCGATGTTTGCTAATCTCAAATGAACAACACTAGGCAACATGATAAAAAAAAAGTTTTACATTTCTGGTGTTAAAACTAAACGTAGAAGATATTGTTGCCCGTGTTGTCATGAAAAGCACTCTGAATTCAATCAATTCTTATTCCTCATACATAGGCTGTGGAATGGGCCTACCAATGCAATTGTGACATAGGCTACCACAATTTATATATTGGTAAATAGCCTTCACATGTAATATCACCAACAAGGCGATAAAAGTGCTCTATAAAGTGAAAGCATTATTACTAATCACCCATGTGTATATTAGGCCTATTAGATATTGGAACAGTGCCGGTTCACTTACACATTTACTCTGTTTGCAATTTTCTGTCAGGCTGTATTTTGCTGTGGCGGCTGTATTACTATTTTGGGGTAAATAAGTGAGCATATTTGTTGTATGTTGTCACAAGTGTTTATTGTTGTGGACTTATTGGGCTCTGTCTTTTGACTCCATATCTATATACTTTTATGTCATCGACATGAGGACCTTTTTGAACGTTGTGTGCACACGCCAATTGTCAGATCGACCAATCTGCACTTCGGTTAGTCTAATTACTTCAAGGAGAGGCAGCCATTCTGGAACCAAGAAATCACAGACTCCCTCATCTGGTTAAGGTAAGCTGGATATGTTCAGGGAATCCTGAATTTGTTAAACCATCTTTTTGGAATTACCCCCCTATGGGGGGAGTAGGGAAAATAGATAGACAGCCTAATTTGGGTGTAGCCCTGGGCAGATTTATTTTTATGCCATGTTGTCTTCAGGAGATTGTCTGTTTCATATATTTATTTCACACTAGTTGATGTAAGTCAGTGGACCAATTCCCATTACTTATGATTGTCTTTCATATTATAGGATATGCTTGTCAGAATGAACAGTAATGTTATTCCTTATACTTATTTTATTATTACATTTCTTCCCAATTTGTCTGGTGCATCTTATTGCCTGCAATCTAATGTCTAAATCCAATATGCATACTTGTGTTTTTTAAAATGAATTACAAGAGGCTATGCCTTTTTGTAGGCATTCATGTAGGTAGGCTTGGTAAGATCAACTTTAAAACATTCAGGCAATCCTAACTTCAAAATCTTTAAGATCTTTATGAACTATAACTATATAAATGAGGATAAAATAACTCACCGACAGTAACTCTTGAACCGTTAAAGCTAGAGACACCAAACCAACTTTCACATGTTCAGGCTATCCTAACGTTAAATTCATATAATATACTATACTTACAGTGCCTTGCGAAAGTATTCGGCCCCCTTGAACTTTGCGACCTTTTGCCACATTTCAGGCTTCAAACATAAAGATATAAAACTGTATTTTTTTGTGAAGAATCAACAACAAGTGGGACACAATCATGAAGTGGAACGACATTTATTGGATATTTCAAACTTTTTAACAAATCAAAAACTGAAAAATTGGGCGTGCAAAATTATTCAGCCCCTTTACTTTCAGTGCAGCAAACTCTCTCCAGAAGTTTAGTGAGGATCTCTGAATGATCCAATGTTGACCTAAATGACTAATGATGATAAATACAATCCACCTGTTTGTAATCAAGTCACCGTATAAATGCACCTGCACTGTGATAGTCTCAGAGGTCCGTTAAAAGCGCAGAGAGCATCATGAAGAACAAGGAACACACCAGGCAGGTCCGAGATACTGTTGTGAAGAAGTTTAAAGCCGGATTTGGATACAAAAAGATTTCCCAAGCTTTAAACATCCCAAGGAGCACTGTGCAAGCGATAATATTGAAATGGAAGGAGTATCAGACCACTGCAAATCTACCAAGACCTGGCCGTCCCTCTAAACTTTCAGCTCATACAAGGAGAAGACTGATCAGTAATGCAGCCAAGAGGCCCATGATCACTCTGGATGAACTGCAGAGATCTACAGATGAGGTGGGAGACTCTGTCCATAGGACAACAATCAGTCGTATATTGCACAAATCTGGCCTTTATGGAAGAGTGGCAAGAAGAAAGCCATTTCTTAAAGATATCCATAAAAAGTGTTGTTTAAAGTTTGCCACAAGCCACCTGGGAGACACACCAAACATGTGGAAGAAGGTGCTCTGGTCAGATGAAACCAAAATTGAACTTTTTGGCAACAATGCAAAACGTTATGTTTGGCATAAAAGCAACACAGCTGAACACACCATCCCCACTGTCAAACATGGTGGTGGCAGCATCATGGTTTGAGCCTGCTTTTCTTCAGCAGGGACAGGGAAGATGGTGGTTAAAATTGATGGGAAGATGGATGGAGCCAAATACAGGACCATTCTGGAAGAAAACCTGTTGGAGTCTGCAAAAGACCTGAGACTGGGACAGAGATTTGTCTTCCAACAAGACAATGATCCAAAACATAAAGCAAAATCTACAATGGAATGGTTCAAAAATAAACATATCCAGGTGTTAGAATGGCCAAGTCAAAGTCCAGACCTGAATCCAATCGAGAATCTGTGGAAAGAACTGAAAACTGCTGTTCACAAATGCTCTCCATCCAACCTCACTGAGCTCGAGCTGTTTTGCAAGGAGGAATGGGAAAAAATGTCAGTCTCTCGATGTGCAAAACTGATAGAGACATACCCCAAGCGACTTACAGCTGTAATCGCAGCAAAAGGTGGCGCTACAAAGTATTAACTTAAGGGGGCTGAATCATTTTGCACGCCCAATTTTTCAGTTTTTGATTTGTTAAAAAAGTTTGAAATATCCAATAAATGTCGTTCCACTTCATGATTGTGTCCCACTTGTTGTTGATTCTTCACAAAAAAATACAGTTTTATATCTTTATGTTTGAAGCCTGAAATGTGGCAAAAGGTCGCAAAGTTCAAGGGGGCCGAATACTTTCGCAAGGCACTGTATGTAAATTAACTATAATTCTATACATTTGAACACATTTACATGAAATAATTCCCTAACAGTAAGTGTTGACACCAAAACAACTTTCACATGTTAAGGCTATCCTCACTTACGATTCATAAAAAACGTATCAACTGAAACTATAAAAATATGTATTAAATTAGCATAAAATAACTCACCAACAGTATCTCTTGAACTGTTCAAGCTAGAGACACCAAACCAACATTCAGATGTTAAGGCTATCCTGACTTCAAATTCTTAAACACTTTTATAAACTATAACTACATACATTTGCAAAGATTTGCATAAAATAACCCACCATTAGTAACTCTTGAAACGTTTACGCTAGAGACACCAAACCAACTTTCACATGTTCAGGCTATCCTATCCTCTCAATTAATCGATCCTTCACAAGCTAGCATACACACCACATTTTCTTCAGGAAATGTACTTTTCTAGTTATTATAATAATTTGTTTTTTTGTACAAATTCTTAATATATATCTAATCTCTCAATTTTCATCTTAAAGTGTACCAGATTTTGCATTTAGCTGTATTTTTTATTTTTTTTTACCCTACTAGTGTTCTATCTCTGGCTTTGGGCTAAGCCCCCAATGTCCTTAAATCCTAGAAATCCTAGAAATGCCCCTGCTCTCGGCCGACAACTGCTACAGGTGTGTCCTTGCTAAGAGACATGGGTGTGGTGCTCTTCTTACCCATTTCTTTCTCTTTGATCTCAATCTCAGTTGTCACTTTATATTTCCTGGCCAGTGTCAAAGTATTCTCCTCCACTGTGTGTAAGAGTTTGGTTATGGTGTGGTCCCGGTGCTCCTCTTTGAGTCTGTTCCAGGCCACCAACTCATCCTTCTCAACCAAATTGTTCACCACATGTAAAAATGTCTGTGGAATAGAAAGGAAGGCAAACAAAAGCATTTATGAATATCAAGAAACAAGACAAATCATACTGTTTATTTTCATGGATTGAACAACCCTTTCTCTGTTTTAATGTATACGCAGCAAAGTTTAAGTAGCCTTACAAATGATGACAGAAACCATATATATATATATACCCTTAGGCCAAGAACATTTAGTATCCTACTTCTAAAAAAAGCAATAACAATGCTAGTGGAAATAAAGATTACTCTGAGAGTTGCTTTGGTCACGGCTGGTTTGGCGGTTTGATTCTTCTCCCCAGAGCTCATCAGCGAGGCCGATTGAGAGAGGGCCTCCACATAGGAGATCACATCCACCGACGTCAGCTCTCCCGACGTCTGTTTTTCAATCTCCACCAGCAGGCTTTGAAGATCTGTAAGATTTCTGATCTACAAATGGAAGAGACAAGATTAAGTAAGCTCCAATGGATGCCTCCTCTCCAAATAGGATAAAAGGGATGGTCAATTTAAAAATGTCTACTAAATCTTAAAGCAAAGCAGACAATTAAACTAAGTTATTCCCACAAAAAGTGTTCAGACCTATACACATTTCTTCACATGGATATTAACATATATTCCTAATAGGAGATCCTGATTGATAAACACATGTACCAACTAAATATCTATATAGTGACCAACAGAGGGCGGTGTCCTATTATATATTATAAGTGGTACTACCTTCCTAGTTCATTTGTTGGAATACTTACATATTCAAGTGTTCTGTTGACACTTTGTGTTAGGCACACAACGTTGTCATGACAATTTTTCTTGGGATGCTCTGGAATACAACATATGGAAACATCATATGAATTTAACAGTCTGCTAGAGTAACCTCAAAACTGCTTGTTTGTTTAACAATATTTAAATATTTACAACTATGATATCACCAGGACATACCAAAATTGTTACATATTTAATTTTTTAAAAAGATAATTAAGATAACACTGCTCACAATTTGTTTATTAAGATTTTATATAATATGGTAATCTCACATCATTTTAATAATGTATCCTCCCAATTCCCTCAACTTTGGTTTCAAAATTTTGAGGGTGAATTGATAGGCTTACCTTGACATATTATCCCATTCTCTGTATGAAATCGCTTAGTGCCTAAAGTAGAAATGTAATCTCTTTGGCAGGTGCAAGAGAAAGATCCATTTGTGTTTGTGCAATGTGAGAATGGCCCACAGATTTGGTCGTTCTTGCATTCATCAATATCTAATAGTAAAAAGAATAACAGGGTATTTTTTTAATGAAAGACATAAAATAGGCCCTGATGAATGACATTTTCAAACTGAGAAAAAAATATTGAATATCAGTTTCTTAAATATGTGTTGTAATGTTGAGAAAAAACCTGATATATACAGTGCATTCGGAAGGTTTTCAGACCCCTTGACTTTTTCCACATTTTGTTACGTTACAGCCTTATTCTAAAATTGATTTTATTGTGTTTTTCCTCATCAATGTACACACAATACCCCATAATGACAAAGCAAAAACAGGTTTTTAGAAATGTTTGCACATTTTATTACAAATAAAAAACAGAAATACCTTATTCACATAAGTATTCAGACCCTTTGGTATGAAACTCGAAATTGAGCTCAGGTGCATCCTGTTTCCATTGATCATTGTTGAGATGTTTCTACAACTTGATTGGAGTCCACCTGTGGTAAATTCATTTGATTGGACATGATTTGGAAAGGCACACACCTGTCTATATAAGGTCCCACAGTTGACAGTGCATGTCAGAGCAAAAACAAAGCCATGAGGTTGAAGGAATTGTCCGTAGAGCGCCGAGACAGGATTGTGTCGAGGCACAGATCTGGGGAAGGGTACCAAAAAATGTCTGCAGCTTTGAAGGTCCCCAAGAACACAGTGGCCTCCATCATTCCTAAATGGACGAAGTTTGGAACCACTAAGGTTTGTCCTAGAGTTTGTCCAAACTGAGCAATCGGGGGAGAATGGCCTTGGTCAGGGAAGTGACCAAGAATCCAATGGTCACTCAGAGTTCCAGAGTGCCTCTGTGGAGATGGGAGAACCTTCCAGAAGGACAACCATCTCTGCAGCACTCCACCAATCAGGCCTTCATGGTAGAGTGGCCAGACGGAAGCTCTCCTCATTAAAAGGCACATGACAGCCCACTTGGAGTTTGCCAAATGGTACCTAAAGACTCTCAGACCACGAGAAACAAGATTCTCTGGTCTGATGAAACCAAGATGAAACTCTTTGGCCTGAATGCCAAGAGTCACGTATTGAGGAAACCTGGCACCATCCCTACGGTGAAGAATGGTGGTGGCAGCATCATGCTGTGTTGGTGTTTTTCAGTGGCAGGGACTGGGACTGGGAGACTTGTCAGGAACAAGGGAAAGATGAATGGAGCAAAGCACAGATCCTTGATGAAAACCTGCTCAAGACTTCAGACTGGGCTGAAGGTTCACCTTCCAACAGGACAAGCACACAGCCAAGACAATGCAGGGGTGACTTCGGCACAAGTCTCTGCATGTCCTTGAGTGGCCCAGCCAGAGCCCGAACTTGAACCTGAAAATAGCTGTGTAGCAACGCTCCCCATCCAAGCTAACAGAGCTTGAGAGGATCTGCAGAGAAGAATTGGACAAACTCCCCAAATACAGGTGGGCCATACTTGTAGTGTCATACCCAAGAAGACTCAAGGCTGTAATCGCCGCCAAAGGTGCTTCAACAAGGTATTGATTAAAGGGTCTGAAAACTCATGTAAATGTCATATTTCTGTATTTTTATATTTTGTAAATTGCAAAAACAATTGTTGCTTTGTTGTAATGGGGTGTTGTGTGTAGATTGATGAGAGGGGAAAAAAACTATTTAATCAATTTTAGAATAAGGCTGTAACGTAACAAAATTTGGAAAAAGTTAAGTGGTCTGAGTACTTTCCGAATGTACCAGTCAAAAGTTCGGACACCCCTACTCATTCCAGGGATTTTCTTTATTTTTTCTATTTTCTACATTGTAGAAATAACACATATGAAATCATGTGGTAACCAAAAAAGTGATAAACAAATCAAAATATATTTTAGATTTTAGATTCTTCAAATTAGCCACCTTTGCCTTGATGACAGCTTTGCACACACTTGGCATTCTCTCAACCCGCTTCATGAAGTATTCACCTGGAATGCATTTAAATTAACAGGTGTGTCTTGTTAAAAGTTAATTTGTGGAATTTCTTTCCTACCTAATGCTTTTGAGCCAATCAGCTGTGTTGCGACAAGGAATGGTTGGTATACAGAACATAGCCCTATTTGGTAAAATACCAAGTCCATATTATGGCAAGAACAGCTCAAATAAGCAAAGAGAAACGACAGATCATCAGTACTTTAAGAATATGGGAAAAAAATGAACTTTTATAGTTTCTTCAAGTACAGTGGTAAAAACCACCAGGCGCTATAATGAAACTGTCTCTCAGGAGGACCGGCACAGGAAAAGAAGACCCAGAGTTACCTCTGCTGCAGAGGATAAGTTAATTTGAGTGAACTGCACCTCAGATTGCAGCCCAAATAAATGCTTCACTGATTTCAAGTAATAGACACATCTCAACATGAACTGTTCAGAAGAGACTGCGTGAATCATGCCTTCATGGTTGAATTGCTGTAAAGAAACCACTGCTAAAGGACACCAATAACAAGAAGAGACTTGCTTGGGCCAAGAAACACGAGCAATGGACATTAGACCGGTGGAAATCTGTCCTTAGGTCTGATGAGTCCAAATATGAGATTTTTGGTTCCAACCGCCGTGTCTTTATGAGACGCAGAGTAGGTGAACGGATGATCTCCGTATGTGTGGTTCCCACCGTGAAGCATGGAAGAGGAGGTGTGATGGTGTGGGGGTGCTTTGCTGGTGACACTGTTAGTGATTTATTTAGAATTCAAAGCACAGCATTCTGCATTGATACGCCATCCCATCTGGTTTGCGCTTAGTCGGAATATCATTTGTTTTTCAACAGGACAATGACCCAACACACCTCCAGGCTGTGTAAGAGCTATTTGACCAAGGAGAGTGATGGAGGGCTGGATCAGATGACATGGCCTCCACAATCACCCGACCTCAAGCCATTTTGAGATGGTTTGGGATAAATTGGAGCATATGTGGGAGCTCCTTCAAGACTGTTGGAAAAGCATTCCTCATGAAGCTGGTTGAGAGAAGGCCAGGAGTGTGCAAAGCTGTCATCAAGACAAAGGGTGGCTACTTTGAAGAATCTAAAATATATTTTGATTTGTTTAACACTTTTTCTGGTTACTACATGATGCCATATGTGTTATTTCATAGTTTTGATGTCTTCACTATTATTGTACTATGTAGAAAATAGCAAAATAAAGAAAAACCCTTGAATGAGTTGGTGTGTCCAAACTCTTGACTGGTACTATATAAATATATATATATATATATATATATATAATACCAGTGCATTCTGTCCCGTCATTTGGTTGAAAGTGATTCAGCCCGGTTGAAGTGTATCCTGAGGCACAGGTGCAGTAGTAGCTGCCCTCTGTATTGGTACAGTTGCTGTTGTTTCCACAGATATTAGTGACATTTTGGCATTCATTGTCATCTGTTATGATGGAAGAAGGACACAGAAACAAAATAAATGTAAATTGTAGATGCTGCGTACACAGTTTAGCAGGTGTTATGGCGGGTGCAGCGAAATGCTTATGTTCCCTGAACCTATCAATCAATGTAGTAAATGTCAACAAGCACACAATAATACAAAATTAAAATATATATTTTTTTACAGCGGTAGGTATGGTAACGTGACCAGTGATCAATGACTATGTACATAGTTCACAGGTCCCTACGGTGCAGGGTAGAATACCCGTCGTAGCTGGCTAGTGATTGTTACTGAAGGGCAGAGTAGGGTACTGGGCAGAGGGAAGGGTGGTGGCTGTTTAACAATTTGATGGCCTTGGGATAGGAGCTGTTTATCAGTATCAACTGTATCAACAAGGGGTTATTATTCAAACATTACTGAGACAAGTCATAGTCAGATTTACAAGGAACGTTACTACGACCCCATACAAGTTAACTACATTGATATAGCTTGCTGTGCACACAGTTCATCCTGGTTGTAACTGGTTTGTAAAATCTGGCAACCGTCAGATATTCACCATGCCAGTTCACATCAAAACACACCTGCATGAGCTATTCACAGTGTTTATTGGAAGTGATCCGATAGGACTTTCAATTGTTGTGTTCGTCTGTCTAGTTATGATGAATATACTGGTCTTCCTCCCCCACTGTACCTTGTGTACAAAGCCTGTCCGGGAAGGGATATCCTTAGCTCTGAGAAAGGGAGGTGACAATATTCAGGATGAAATATGACCTTAAGATTCCAGACCTCTGAACCGCCATTGTTAACACAAACACTGTGTAGGAAAGTGTTCCATAATGACAATGACTGGCTTCCATTTTCTCTGAGTAGCCCATGGGTAGCTCAATAGGATTTCACAGTACAATGGTAGCAAAATGAATATGCATTAGGGATATAAACAAAATTACGTACTCAAGTTGACTGTCTTAAAGGGATAGTTCCCCACTCATATCTATTCTCTAGAATAAAATGAATGGGGTCTGATTTAGAGAATCTAAGAGCATTTCATTGGTGGAGCAAAAATTATAATGTACCTTAAAATTATGGACTATCTTTAAATTTAGAGTAGGAATATTTCATTTAATGGGGCCATCAATTCTGCTCTATATTAATGAAGTGAAGTTCAAAGTTATTTTTAAAATTCTCAAAAACCCATATTTGTACTGTATTTCCGTGTAGAAGCCATTTACTGTATGTTTATATTACCACAGTTTCATTTACATCGGGCCCTTGAATATGTAAACCCCCATGATTATGATCAGATAAGGAAATATGAATACTAAGCAAAAGTGCCCCACAAACCTAAATGCAACAATGTTGGCTGACAGACGAACTTGAGCAATAAAACAATTTGACCACTTTCACCAGGAGCAATCATTTTTCACATTTCAGTCCTTTTGTTATGATAAACACACTTTGATGTTTACAATTTCAATAGGGTAGATAGGTTGGGGGGAAAAAAAACACTAGGAATGATTCATGATTGAAACAGGTTTACAATAACTGTGCGAGTTGCCTGAGAGGATGGTGCCCATAAGGTGCTAATTAACCTCTATGGGATCGGTGTCCACCCCATGGGACGGGTGAGCTAACATTGGCTAATGTGATTAGCATAGGTTGTAAGTAACAAGAACTTTCCCCAGGATGTAGACATATCTGAAATGGGCAGAACGCTTACATTCTTGTTAATCTAACTGGACGGTCCAATTTACAGTAAAATAATACCATGCTATTGTTTGAGGAGAGTGCAAAATTATGATCTTGAAAATGTATTAATAAACCAATTACGCACATTTGGGCAGTCTTGATACAACAGTTTAAATAGATATGCAATGGTTCATTGGTTCAGTCTAAAACTTTGCACATACACTGCTGCCTTCTAGTGGCCAAAATCTAAATTGCGCCTTGGTTGGAATAATACATTATGACATTTCTCTTGCATTTCAAAGATGTCGGTTAAAAAAAAAAAAGCATGTTTTTTTCTTTGTATTATCTTTTACCAGATCTAATGTGTTATATTCTCCTACATTAATTCCACATTTCCACACACTTCAACGTGTTTCCTTTCAAATGGTATCAATAATATGCATATCCTTGCTTCAGGTCCTGAGCTACAGGCAGTTAGATTTGGGTATGTCATTTTAGGTGAAAATTGAAAAAAAGGGTCCTATCCTTACAATTTACCTCTCTCCTCCCCTTCATCTACTCTGATTTAAGTGGATTTAACAGGTGACATCAATAAGGGATCATAGGTCAGTCTATGTCATGGAAAGAAGTGGTGTTCCTAATATTTTGTACAATCAGTGTATGTAATAAAGTTAAGTCAATATTGGAGCTAAACAAACTGGCCAAATTGTTTGTTACCCTAACAATATGTTAGCTGTCTAACCTTTCTTCAGCATGTCATTAAACCTTAATTAATTCAGGGAAGTTCCATTAAGACCAATGTCCCTTTTAGAAGGAAGCCCTGATTTACAAAATACAGCATAAAAATACTAAATACATAATAAGGAATTAGTGAGACAGTTATTTTTAGTGACACTGTTAAAAAGTTGTGTTCACTGCTGAATACGTTATTATTTATTAGCTAACTTCCTTTGCTAACATGTCTAGAACATTTTCTTTGCCACAAAAACGGCTAAGATTGTTGATATACTTTTCTTCTCCCTTCTCAATTCTCAATCTGACCATTTCTACCATGGGAATACATGTATGTCAAGTGTTGTTCTACTTAAAAGCGATGCTGTTGAAAAATAAGCCCTTTTTGATTGAGTTAATGTCCTAATGTATTTTCACTGGGTGTGTAGCTAAAGAAGGAGTTTTAATCCTTGAAGCAATTGAGACATGGATTGTGTATGTGTGCCGTTGAGTGTGAAATGGCAAGACAAAAGATGAAAGTGCCTTTGAATGGGGAATGGTAGTAGGTGCCAGGCACACCGGTTTGAGTGTGTAAAGAACTGTATCACTGCTGGGTATTTCACGCCTAACAGTTTCCTGTGTGTATCAAGAACGGTCTACCACCCAAAGGACATCCAACCAACTTGACACAACAGTGCATTAGTCGCCATGGGCCAGCATCCCTGTGGAACGCTTTCGACACCTTGTAGTCCATGCCCCAACAAATTGAGGCTGTTCTGGGGGCAAAAGGGGGTGGAACTCAATATTAGGAATGTGTTTATAATGTTTTGGATACTAAGTGTATATTTCCAATTAGATTTGGGTAACTTCCAGTCCACATGGACAGATGAACCCCAGGTTCAATTCAATTGAACCTGCTTTGCTGTACTTATGCAAATTAAATTACAGATTGGTTTTGGCTCATTGGTTTTGGGTAAACGTTGAATTACCACCAAGTGGACTCCTCTCACAGGTACTGTAGATTCTTCAAATTTTAAGAATAGCAAGTGTTCTCAGGCAGTAATTTGTAAACTACATGTGTAAATTAAATTCCAGCCTTAACATTGTAAAACAGGACAGAGAAAGTGTTCATTTTTGCCAACCTACAGACCTGATGATGGTAGTACGCCTGCTGTTGAAAGATATAAGACAAATGGGTACCACCGGCTGAAAGTTTTCCATATATGTGAAGCAGTACATACATGTATGCAGTAAGGATCCAAGTACAATCAGCTGATTATGATTAAAGTTTACTCCTAGTGTTAAAAGGTAGTCAAATGTTGGAGTGTTTTTCAACCTTTACACCAGTGTAGATTGAATGCAACAATAACCAGTGTTGGCCATGAATATTTTCACCTAGAGTTACAAAAACTCTGAGTGTTAAAAGCTAATACTTCTTGTGTTGGTGTTAAACGTGTTGATTTAAAAGTTTCAATGGTTATCTCATTTAATAATATATATGCTTGAATAATATAACTTCTAAATCCCAAATAAGCTTAGTACAACCGTTTTATCCCAACTTTTCCATTGTTATATTAATGGTGTCCATTTGAGTCTTTGTAAACAAAGGATAGCCTCAAAAAAACACTATGCAAAATCCTGTTGATCGTATGGACTCTCTCAGTCCTTGCATCCAGAGCATCCTCTATGAACTATGGTTAAAATCCTACATCCCCTCAGCTTTACAGCCAACCAGGTGGCTGTTGTTTGACTAAAACACAAATATCGGATTGTGCCTTTAGCCGCAGACATCATCATGCAACTTTACTTTACAGACCAGTAATATACACCCTTTTAACCCTGAATTAATGCAAGGATAATCACCCAATATTGCCTAAAATAGAGCCTATTTTTTTTCATTTATTTGGGGGTTGAGGCATTAGACTACCTATCAGGTCTAAACCTGAGTGTAATGTCCATTTAAGTGCTATGTATTCCATAGGCCTAATTAACCTTGTTCTGTATAGGTTTGTAAAAAATCTAGAACTTATATTTACCATTACAAAACTTGGTTCCATCGCCAGTATATCCACGGTTGCAGTAACAGGCATTATTGGATCCATTCAGGGTTTTACACGAGGCAAGTTGATGGCATGTATGACAAATGTCATAAAATCTGCATGGGTCTATAACACTGGAAAGCCATGCTATGAGATAGAAATAGAATACATTTGCTTTGTGAATTGATTAAAATATGTGAAAAAAATGTACTACCAGATCAGCATTAACTCATCAATATGGAAGGAACAATGGTACCATGAACTATGGTATGTATTGAATGTTGCATACAATCATATTATGCTATTATGACTAAGAATGTTTACATTTTCAGCAAATGGTAATATAATAACAGAAAGACAAAAATCTTATGTAAGCCTACTCAACATCAATAAACTACTCAGAAGTAATGTTAGACTGATATTGAAATGGACTCGCACAACTGCAAAGTTCCTAATTATATCTATGCAACTATGATCACTAAAGGCCAGAAGACCTGGAATTTGGGATAAAAAATATCCCGCCATGCATCCTGATTATTTTCTCTGGTAAATCCCACATACACATAACGGAAATGGCAAAGAACACATGTGTATTTGTATCATGTTCAAGGGGTCTGCTATGCTACAGTGCATACTATATGACAGAAGAATGGATAGACTCACTTACCTGCTAAAAGTACAAGTTTCATCTGGGACTTGAGCAAAGACTCCATACTTGCTTTGGGACAGAAATACTTTTAGCTGAAACTCTGTGGCTGGTGACGTGGTCCATTTCCTTGCGTCAGTTTTCCTGTTTCCCTAAACCTGACCCTTCCTGTCCTGATCTTTAATCAGCTTTCACAAACATTAAACTGGGGACACGCCACCGTCCCATGACAATGGAGTCTAATCAACAGCATAAGAGAATGCTTATTAACCAGTATAGTCTGGCTTCCTAATGAAAGTTATTGTAGATGTAGTATAAGAGTATACATTCTTACAATTTATGATTTTCAATTTGGTGGCTTTTTCTTTCAACTCCATCTCAATACTAAGTGTTATTTAAGTAGTAATGCTATTGTGCATCTGGGGTGGCCATTTTACAAAACCACAAGGACATTGTTCTCAAAAGAAACAGAAACACTAGCTGAACAACATTGACTTCAGTGAAGGACAACACCCTCTTTTCTAGGACACTGTACAAAAATTACAGAGATGTCTTCCTACAAATGTAACACTGATTTCAATGCACTCGACTAACTTGCATCAGTATTTACGCATCTTTTCATTCATTTTATTCAGATGATCTCCAGACTAGCACTCAAGAGGATGATAGCCACTAAGCCACTCTGAAGCTGCCAAGTAATTGAATTAAGGAATATGAATATCTTATACTGTAAATGTTTTGATAGGGAAAATGAAAGTAAAGGTTTCCTGCATGCTATTAATTCACTCTTCATCCCTTTGATAAGTTTCCAGTTTCCAGTTTCCAGTGGACCATTTCACTGGCTGAGTTGCATGGAAAGTCAAATTGGCCAAGTTGGACTGATTCATTGTATTATATTCTCCTGTCACATGATCAGTTAATTTACATGCATGTAGAATTAAATGAGAACTTTTGGGGTATAGGGTCTTCCAAACAAATTTTATGGTAAATGTAAGTAACGTACCCTACACTTTAGCCTGCAAAAATCGTTGTAGGTTTATTAAATGATGGGTGATATACAATTAAGGTTGGCAAAATTGTTTAGGAAAATGCTCAGAAAGATTGAAGAAAAAAAACACACTGGTGCAAGTCCAAAATTAAAAGGATTATTGGTCTAAATCTATGCTTTGTTTTAGTTTCCCTGGCACTGTTTCCAAATGCTAAACTTTTATAATTTGTAGCACAACTCCCATGAAAGTTATGATACTTATATTAGTATTTTCCGTGCATCATGCCCAAATTGTCTATAAGTGACTTTGTTGAGATACACAATCAAATGTAAATACTTCAGGATGATTTGGACATTACGCACAAAAAAATGCTAATAGAATAGGTACCATAACAAAGGTTACGCATGTAACCATGGTTATGTGAGCTATATGGATCACTCCAATAAATTGGTACAACTCCGCAGCGGAGGGATACATCCGAGGTGAGGATTTACAGATTTACTCCTGTGTACTCTCCTGCAAGGCCTTGCGGAACTCAGCAGAGATGGGGACAGATGGAGAGTCATCACTGTCCACCAGTTTGATGTCCAGTGCAGTGGCTACCTGAGTGAGTAGGCTCCTCATAACCTCTCAAGCCGCTGGGGGCAATGAAGCCCCGTTGCTGGCTTCTGATGGCCTGTCAGCCTGGTAGCCCTGCTCACAGTGGTGAACAGTGCCAGCATCGTCCCCCAGGAACAGCCTATCACTGGCCAACAGGGAATAGCCATCGAAGCTATCAACCTCCGGATGCAGGGCAAACGCCCTCCATTCCAGGTGGTCTCAGCGGTCCGACTACTGCCCCCGTCCAGGACTGGCAGCAGATGGGCTCTGCCTGTGGTGGCTCTGGCCATGCTTCCTGGGAGGGACACTAGGCCCAGTAGAGGGACTAACAGCTTACTGTGGCTCAAACCCAGGCAGTGCATACAGAATTCATAAAGGGAAGCCATAAGCTCAGCCATGAGCTTAGCCAAGCCAACAAGGCCACGGAGCAGGGGTCCAACGCCCTGGGAGAGCTTATGTCGTGACCCGCTTGGGGGAATAACCTTTGATAATCTTCATCAGATGACACTCATAGGACATCATGTTACACAATACATTTATGTTTTGTTCGATAATATGCATATTTATATCCACAAATCTCGGTTTACATTGGCGCCATGTTCAGAAATGCCTCCAAAATATCCGGAGTAATTACAGAGAGCTACGTCAAATAACAGAAATACTCATCATAAACTTTGACGAAAGATACATGTTTTACATATAATTACACTTGTTCTTAATGCAACCGCTGTGTCAGATTTTTTTTTTAAAAGCATACCATGCAATAATCTGAGACGCGGTCAGAAATACACAACATTTCTCCGCCATGTTGGAGTCAACAGAAATACGAAATTACATCATAAATATTCCATTACATTTGATTATCTTTCATCAGAATGCAGTGCCAGGAATCCTAGTTCCGCAATAAATCGTTGTTTTGTTCGATAATGTCCATTACTAGTGTCCAATTAACTACTTTTGTTAGCACGTTTAGCTCACATGTCCAAAAGCTGGCGCCGGTCCAGGCGAACTCGGACGAAAACTTCAAAAAGTTATATTTCAGGTCGAATAAACTGGTCAAACTAAGTAGAGAATCAATCTTCAGGATGTTATTATTATATATATCCATTAACTGTGATAACATGCGTTTTGGTAAGAGGTGTAGGAGTCAGGCGCAGGAGAGCAGGGATGTCTGAGGAGCGTGTTTAATAATAGTCCAGCAATGCAAATGGCACAGAACAAAAATCCCAAAACTACGCTCTCGAATAATCGTGCAAACACACGGAGGAACTAACACAGTTCCGACACTTTACATACACGTGCGTAAATGCGAAAAAACAACAAACATCAAATACCATCGAACGCAACACACACAAGTCTAATCCTGCACGAATTACGGCAGGTAGCAGCTGCCCTATATACCCACAGAAATCAAAGCAATTGAAAACCAGGTGTGAAAAGGAACACAGACAAAACAACCAGAAAAAGAAAAAGGGATCGGTAGTGGCTAGTAGACCGGCGACGCCGAGCGCCGAGCGCCGCCCGAACAGGGAGAGGAGTTACCCTCGGCAGAAGTCGTGACAGTACCCCCCCCCCTGACGCGCGGCTCCCGCAGCGCGACGACGCCGGCCTCGAGGACGACCCGGAGGACGAGGCGCAGGGCGATCCGGATGGAGGCGGTGAAACTCCCTTAGCATAGGAGGATCCAGTACGTCCTCCACCGGCACCCAGCATCTCTCCTCCGGACCGTAACCCTCCCAGTCCAGGAGGTACTGAAGACCCCCCACCCGACGCCTCGAGTCCAGTATGGACCGAACTGCATACGCCGGCGCCCCCCCGATGTCCAGGGGGGGCGGAGGGACCTCCCGCACCTCATCTTCTTGAAGCGGACCAGCCACCACCGGCCTGAGGAGAGACACATGAAACGAGGGGTTAATACGGTAATACGGGGGGAGCTGTAACCTATAACACACCTCGTTTATTCTCCTCAGGACTTTGAATGGCCCCACAAACCGCGGACCCAGCTTCCGGCAGGGCAGGTGGAGGGGCAGGTTTCGGGTCGAGAGCCAGACCCGGTCCCCCGGTGTGTACACCGGGGCCTCGCTGCGATGGCGGTCGGCACTGGCCTTCTGCCGTGCTTCGGCCCGTTTAAGGTACCCATGGGCGGCCTCCCAGGTTTCCCTTGAGCGTTTCACCCAATCGTCCACCGCAGGAGCCTCGGTCTGGCTCTGATGCCATGGTACCAGGACCGGCTGATAGCCCAACACACATTGGAAGGGCGACAGGTTCGTAGAGGAGTGGGGGAGTGAGTTTTGGGCCATCTCTGCCCAGGGGATGTACTTCGCCCACTCCCCTGGCCGGTCCTGGCAATACGACCGCAGAAACCTACCCACATCCTGGTTCACTCTTTCCACCTGCCCATTACTCTCGGGGTGAAACCCAGAGGTCAGGCTGACCGAGACCCCCAAACGTTCCATGAAAGCCTTCCACACCCTGGACGTGAACTGGGGACCCCGATCAGAAACAATATCCTCAGGCACCCCGTAGTGCCGGAAGACGTGAGTAAACAGGGCCTCCGCCGTCTGTAGGGCCGTAGGGAGACCGGGCAAAGGGAGGAGACGACAGGACTTAGAAAACCGATCCACAACGACCAGGATTGTGGTGTTGCCCTGTGACGGTGGCAGATCGGTCAAGAAGTCAACCGACAGGTGTGACCAAGGCCGCTGTGGAACGGGAAGGGGTTGTAACTTCCCTCTGGGCAGGTGCCTAGGAGCCTTGCACTGAGCGCACACTGAGCAGGAGGACACATAAACCCTCACGTCCTTGGCTAAAGTGGTCCACCAGTACTTCCCACTAAGACATCGCACCGTCCTCCCAATCCCCGGATGACCAGAGGAGGGGGATGTGTGAGCCCACCAAATTAACCTGTCTCTAACCTCCAGCGGAACATACACCCGTCCCGCTGGACATTGTGGTGGAGTGGGCTCAACACGCGATGCTCGCTCAATGTCTGCGTCCACCTCCCACCTTACAGGTGCCACTAGACAAGAAGCCGGGAGGATGGGCGCAGGATCAATGGCCCGCTCCTCCGTATCATATAGTCGGGACAGTGCGTCTGCCTTAGTGTTCTGGGAGCCTGGTCTATAGGAGATGGTAAACCTAAATCGGGTGAAAAACATGGCCCACCTTGCCTGACGAGGGTTCAGTCTCCTCGCTGCCCGAATGTACTCTAGATTACGGTGGTCAGTCCAGATGAAGAAAGGGTGCTGGGCCCCCTCAAGCCAATGTCTCCACACCTTCAGGGCTCTGACAACAGCTAGCAGCTCCCGATCCCCCACGTCATAGTTTCGCTCCGCCGGGCTGAGCTTCTGAGAAAAGAAAGCACAGGGGCGGAGCTTCGGTGGCGCACCCGAGTGCTGGGAGAGCACGGCTCCAACCCCAGCCTCGGATGCGTCCACCTCCACTATAAATGCCAAAGAGGGGTCCGGATGCGCCAGCACGGGAGCCGAGGTAAAAAGAGCCTTCAGGCGACCAAAAGCCCTGTCCGCCTCAGCCGACCACCCCAGACGCGTCGGCCCCCCCTTCAGCAGTGACGTAATGGGCGCAGCCACCTGCCCAAAACCCCGGATAAACCTCCGGTAGTAGTTGGCAAACCCTAAGAACCGCTGCACCTCCTTTACCGTGGTTGGAGTCGGCCAATTACTCACGGCTGCAATGCGGTCATCCTCCATCACCAACCCCGATGTGGAAATGCGATATCCAAGGAAGGAGACGGCCTGTTGGAAGAACAAGCATTTCTCAGCCTTGACGTACAGGTCATGCTCCAACAGTCTCCCAAATACCCTGCGCACCAGAGACACATGCGCGGCCCGTGTAGCGGAATAGACCAGAATATCATCGATGTAAGCCACCACACCCTGACCGTGCAGATCCCTGAGAATCTCATCCACAAAAGATTGGAAGACTGCTGGAGCATTCTTCAAACCGTACGGCATGACGAGGTACTCATAATGGCCGGATGTGGTACTAAACGCCGTCTTCCACTCATCTCCCTTCCGGATACGCACCAAGTTATATGCACTCCTGAGATCCAGTTTTGTGAAAAACCGTGCTCCGTGAAATGACTCAATCGCCGTTGCAATGAGAGGTAGCGGGTAACTATACCCCACCGTGATGGAATTTAGACCTCTATAGTCAATGCACGGACGCAGACCACCCTCCTTCTTCTTCACAAAAAAGAAACTCGAGGAGGCAGGTGAGATGGAGGGCTGAATGAACCCCTGCCCCAGAGATTCCGATATGTATGTCTCCATAGCCACCGTCTCCTCCTGTGACAGGGGATACACGTGACTCCTGGGAAGTGCAGCGCCTACCAGGAGATTTATCGCACAATCCCCTCGTCGATGAGGTGGTAATTGGGTCGCCTTCTTTTTACAGAAGGCGATAGCCAAATCGGCATATTCTGAGGGAATGTGCACGGTGGAGACTTGGTCTGGACTCTCCACCGTTGTAGCACCGATGGAAACTCCTACACACCTGCCTGAGCACTCCTCCGACCACCCCTGTAGAGCCCTCTGTTGCCACGAAATCCTGGGGTTGTGACGGGCCAACCAGGGGATCCCCAACACCACCGGAAACACAGGAGAATCAATGAGGAAGAGACTAATTCTCTCTTCATGACCCTCCTGCGTAACCATATCCAGTGGAGCCGTGGCCTCCCTGACTAGCCCTGACCCTAATGGTCGGCTATCTAAGGCGTGCACTGGGAAGGGTTTATCCAGCTGAACAAGGGGAATCCCTAACCTGTTCGCTAAACCGCGGTCAATAAAATTCCCCGCCGCGCCTGAATCTACTAGCGCCTTATGCCGGGAAAGAGGGGAAAATTTAGGAAAAACAATCCATACATACACGTGACCAACAGGGGGCTCTGGGTGAGCCTGGTGCCGACTCACCTGAGGTGTCCGGGCAGTGCTCGGCCTGGCGTCTCGACTCCCGGGGGGACCCCCCCAGCACCGGTCAGCAGTGTGCCCTCTGCGACCACAGCTGGCACAGGAAAGGCCCCCTCCTCCGGTCGCCCTCGCTGAAGCACCTCCTAGCTCCATGGGTGTTGGAGTGGTGGAGCTGGGAGATGGAACTGACAGAGCCCGATCTGGACGTCCGCGGGTCGCCAGCAAGTTGTCCAACCGAATGGACATGTTGATCAATTGGTCCAAGGACAGGGTGGTGTCTCTACAGGCCAGCTCCCTACGGACGTCCTCACGCAAACTACACCTATAGTGATTGATCAAGGCCCTGTCGTTCCATCCCGCGCCAGCGGCCAAGGTCCGGGACTCTAGAGCAAAGTCCTGAGCACTCCTCCTCTCCTGCCTCAGATGGAACAGCCGTTCACCCGCCGCTCGACCCTCAGGTGGGTGATCAAACACGGCCCGAAAGCGGCGGGTGAACTCTGGGTAGTGGTCCCTCGCCGAGTCAGGATCGTTCCACACCGCGTTGGCCCACTCCAGGGCTTTACCTGCAAAGCGGGAGACAAGGGCGTTCACGCTCTCACCCCCCGAAGGAGCCGGACGAACGGTCGCCAGGTATAGGTCCATCTGGAGTAAGAAGCCCTGGCACCAGGCCGCCGTCCCATCATACTCCCTCGGGAGGGCGAGTTGAATTCCACTGTGCTCAGGCAATGAAGGAGAGGGTAGTGGTACTGGTTGGGGTGTAGCTGATAACGGTGTGGGAAGGCCACCTCTCTCCCATCTCTCCATCGTCGCCATCACCTGATCCATGGCGGTCCCCAGTCGGTGTAACACTGCCATGTGGTGTTGAACTCGCTCCTCCACGGACCCTGGAAGTGCGTCCGCTCCTGCTGACTCCATATGCGTCTTGGTGAGAGGTGTAGGAGTCAGGCGCAGGAGAGCAGGGATGTCTGAGGAGCGTGTTTAATAATAGTCCAGCAATGCAAATGGCACAGAACAAAAATCCCAAAACTACGCTCTCGAATAATCGTGCAAACACACGGAGGAACTATCACAGTTCCGACACTTTACATACACGTGCGTAAATGCGAAAAAACAACAAACATCAAATACCATCGAACGCAATACACACAAGTCTAATCCTGCACGAATTACGGCAGGTAACAGCTGCCCTATATACCCACAGAAATCAAAGCAATTGAAAACCAGGTGTGAAAAGGAACACAGACAAAACAACCAGAAAAAGAAAAAGGGATCGGTAGTGGCTAGTAGACCGGCGACGCCGAGCGCCGAGCGCCGCCCGAACAGGGAGAGGAGTTACCCTCGGTAGAAGTCGTGACAGTACCCCCCCCCTGACGCGCGGCTCCCGCAGCGCGACGACGCCGGCCTCGAGGACGACCCGGAGGACGAGGCGCAGGGCGATCCGGATGGAGGCGGTGAAACTCCCTTAGCATAGGAGGATCCAGTACGTCCTCCACCGGCACCCAGCATCTCTCCTTCGGACCGTAACCCTCCCAGTCCAGGAGGTACTGAAGACCCCCCACCCGACGCCTCGAGTCCAGTATGGACCGAACTACATACGCCGGCGCCCCCCCGATGTCCAGGGGGGGCGGAGGGACCTCCCGCACCTCATCTTCTTGAAGCGGACCAGCCACCACCGGCCTGAGGAGAGACACATGAAACGAGGGGTTAATACGGTAATACGGGGGGAGCTGTAACCTATAACACACCTCGTTTATTCTCCTCAGGACTTTGAATGGCCCCACAAACCGCAGACCCAGCTTCCGGCAGGGCAGGTGGAGGGGCAGGTTTCGGGTCGAGAGCCAGACCCGGTCCCCCGGTGTGTACACCGGGGCCTCGCTGCGATGGCGGTCGGCACTGGCCTTCTGCCGTGCTTCGGCCCGTATAAGGTACCCATGGGCGGCCTCCCAGGTTTCCCTTGAGCGTTTCACCCAATCGTCCACCGCAGGAGCCTCGGTCTGGCTCTGATGCCATGGTACCAGGACCGGCTGATAGCCCAACACACATTGGAAGGGCGACAGGTTCGTAGAGGAGTGGGGGAGTGAGTTTTGGGCCATCTCCGCCCAGGGGATGTACTTCGCCCACTCCCCTGGCCGGTCCTGGCAATACGACCGCAGAAACCTACCCACATCCTGGTTCACTCTTTCCACCTGCCCATTACTCTCGGGGTGAAACCCAGAGGTCAGGCTGACCGAGACCCCCAAACGTTCCATGAAAGCCTTCCACACCCTGGACGTGAACTGGGGACCCCGATCAGAAACAATATCCTCAGGCACCCCGTAGTGCCGGAAGACGTGAGTAAACAGGGCCTCCGCCGTCTGTAGGGCCGTAGGGAGACCGGGCAAAGGGAGGAGACGACAGGACTTAGAAAACCGATCCACAACGACCAGGATTGTGGTGTTGCCCTGTGACGGTGGCAGATCGGTCAAGAAGTCAACCGACAGGTGTGACCAAGGCCGCTGTGGAACGGGAAGGGGTTGTAACTTCCCTCTGGGCAGGTGCCTAGGAGCCTTGCACTGAGCGCACACTGAGCAGGAGGACACATAAACCCTCACGTCCTTGGCTAAAGTGGTCCACCAGTACTTCCCACTAAGACATCGCACCGTCCTCCCAATCCCCGGATGACCAGAGGAGGGGGATGTGTGAGCCCACCAAATTAACCTGTCTCTAACCTCCAGCGGAACATACACCCGTCCCGCTGGACATTGTGGTGGAGTGGGCTCAACACGCGATGCTCGCTCAATGTCTGCGTCCACCTCCCACCTTACAGGTGCCACTAGACAAGAAGCCGGGAGGATGGGCGCAGGATCAATGGCCCGCTCCTCCGTATCATATAGTCGGGACAGTGCGTCTGCCTTAGTGTTCTGGGAGCCTGGTCTATAGGAGATGGTAAACCTAAATCGGGTGAAAAACATGGCCCACCTTGCCTGACGAGGGTTCAGTCTCCTCGCTGCCCGAATGTACTCTAGATTACGGTGGTCAGTCCAGATGAGGAAAGGGTGCTGGGCCCCCTCAAGCCAATGTCTCCACACCTTCAGGGCTCTGACAACAGCTAGCAGCTCCCGATCCCCCACGTCATAGTTTCGCTCCGCCGGGCTGAGCTTCTGAGAAAAGAAAGCACAGGGGCGGAGCTTCGGTGGCGCACCCGAGCGCTGGGAGAGCACGGCTCCAACCCCAGCCTCGGATGCGTCCACCTCCACTATAAATGCCAAAGAGGGGTCCGGATGCGCCAGCACGGGAGCCGAGGTAAAAAGAGCCTTCAGGCGACCAAAAGCCCTGTCCGCCTCAGCCGACCACCCCAGACGCGTCGGCCCCCCCTTCAGCAGTGACGTAATGGGCGCAGCCACCTGCCCAAAACCCCGGATAAACCTCCGGTAGTAGTTGGCAAACCCTAAGAACCGCTGCACCTCCTTTACCGTGGTTGGAGTCGGCCAATTACTCACGGCTGCAATGCGGTCATCCTCCATCACCAACCCCGATGTGGAAATGCGATATCCAAGGAAGGAGACGGCCTGTTGGAAGAACGAGCATTTCTCAGCCTTGACGTACAGGTCATGCTCCAACAGTCTCCCAAGTACCCTGCGCACCAGAGACACATGCGCGGCCCGTGTAGCGGAATAGACCAGAATATCATCGATGTAAACCACCACACCCTGACCGTGCAGATCCCTGAGAATCTCATCCACAAAAGATTGGAAGACTGCTGGAGCATTCTTCAAACCGTACGGCATGACGAGGTACTCATAATGGCCGGATGTGGTACTAAACGCCGTCTTCCACTCATCTCCCTTCCGGATACGCACCAAGTTATATGCACTCCTGAGATCCAGTTTTGTGAAAAACCGTGCTCCGTGAAATGACTCAATCGCCGTGGCAATGAGAGGTAGCGGGTAACTATACCCCACCGTGATGGAATTTAGACCTCTATAGTCAATGCACGGACGCAGACCACCCTCCTTCTTCTTCACAAAAAAGAAACTCGAGGAGGCAGGTGAGATGGAGGGCTGAATGAACCCCTGCCCCAGAGATTCCGATATGTATGTCTCCATAGCCACCGTCTCCTCCTGTGACAGGGGATACACGTGACTCCTGGGAAGTGCAGCGCCTACCAGGAGATTTATCGCACAATCCCCTCGTCGATGAGGTGGTAATTGGGTCGCCTTCTTTTTACAGAAGGCGATAGCCAAATCGGCATATTCTGAGGGAATGTGCACGGTGGAGACTTGGTCTGGACTCTCCACCGTTGTAGCACCGATGGAAACTCCTACACACCTGCCTGAGCACTCCTCCGACCACCCCTGTAGAGCCCTCTGTTGCCACGAAATCCTGGGGTTGTGACGGGCCAACCAGGGGATCCCCAACACCACCGGAAACACAGGAGAATCAATGAGGAAGAGACTAATTCTCTCTTCATGACCCTCCTGCGTAACCATATCCAGTGGAGCCGTGGCCTCCCTGACTAGCCCTGACCCTAATGGTCGGCTATCTAAGGCGTGCACTGGGAAGGGTTTATCCAGCTGAACAAGGGGAATCCCTAACCTGTTCGCTAAACCGCGGTCAATAAAATTCCCCGCCGCGCCTGAATCTACTAGCGCCTTATGCCGGGAAAGAGGGGAAAATTTAGGAAAAACAATCCATACATACACGTGACCAACAGGGGGCTCTGGGTGAGCCTGGTGCCGACTCACCTGAGGTGTCCGGGCAGTGCTCGGCCTGGCGTCTCGACTCCCGGGGGGACCCCCCCAGCACCGGTCAGCAGTGTGCCCTCTGCGACCACAGCTGGCACAGGAAAGGCCCCCTCCTCCGGTCGCCCTCGCTGAAGCACCTCCTAGCTCCATGGGTGTTGGAGTGGTGGAGCTGGGAGATGGAACTGACAGAGCCCGATCTGGACGTCCGCGGGTCGCCAGCAAGTTGTCCAACCGAATGGACATGTTGATCAATTGGTCCAAGGACAGGGTGGTGTCTCTACAGGCCAGCTCCCTACGGACGTCCTCACGCAAACTACACCTATAGTGATTGATCAAGGCCCTGTCGTTCCATCCCGCGCCAGCGGCCAAGGTCCGGGACTCTAGAGCAAAGTCCTGAGCACTCCTCCTCTCCTGCCTCAGATGGAACAGCCGTTCACCCGCCGCTCGACCCTCAGGTGGGTGATCAAACACGGCCCGAAAGCGGCGGGTGAACTCTGGGTAGTGGTCCCTCGCCGAGTCAGGATCGTTCCACACCGCGTTGGCCCACTCCAGGGCTTTACCTGCGAGGCGGGAGACGAGGGCGTTCACGCTCTCACCCCCCGAAGGAGCCGGACGAACGGTCGCCAGGTATAGGTCCATCTGGAGTAAGAAGCCCTGGCACCAGGCCGCCGTCCCATCATACTCCCTCGGGAGGGCGAGTCGAATTCCACTGTGCTCAGGCAATGAAGGAGAGGGTAGTGGTACTGGTTGGGGTGTAGCTGATAACGGTGTGGGAAGGCCACCTCTCTCCCATCTCTCCATCGTCGCCATCACCTGATCCATGGCGGTCCCCAGTCGGTGTAACACTGCCATGTGGTGTTGAACTCGCTCCTCCACGGACCCTGGAAGTGCGTCCGCTCCTGCTGACTCCATATGCGTCTTGGTGAGAGGTGTAGGAGTCAGGCGCAGGAGAGCAGGGATGTCTGAGGAGCGTGTTTAATAATAGTCCAGCAATGCAAATGGCACAGAACAAAAATCCCAAAACTACGCTCTGAATAATCGTGCAAACACACGGAGGAACTAACACAGTTCCGACACTTTACATACACGTGTGTAAATGCGAAAAAACAACAAACATCAAATACCATCGAACGCAATACACACAAGTCTAATCCTGCACGAATTACGGCAGGTAACAGCTGCCCTATATACCCACAGAAATCAAAGCAATTGAAAACCAGGTGTGAAAAGGAACACAGACAAAACAACCAGAAAAAGAAAAAGGGATCGGTAGTGGCTAGTAGACCGGCGACGCCGAGAGCCAAGCGCCGCCCGAACAGGGAGAGGAGTTACCCTCGGTAGAAGTCATGACATTAACTTTCCAACCGGAGCATTCGTTTTTGTCTACAGAGTAATGGAATGCATGGTGATATCAAGAGTAATGTGCGTAACCAGGAACTGGCATTCTGCCAGACCACTGACTCATTCCCTTCCCATCCGGTCCCACATCACACTAGAGGCTTCATTCCACGTTCTACTGACTGTTGACATCTAGTGGAAGGCGTAGGAACAAATCCATATCTTACTGGGATGTGAATAGGTGATAAGTGGAAAATCAACCAGCCCCAGAATTTCCACTTCCTGTTTGGAAGTTTACCTGCCCTATGAGTTCTGGTATACTAATATAATAACTACAAATACAAACACAAATATCATAGTGTTACATGCATTTGTTATTCCATTTATGTTTTGAGGTTTGATGTTAGCACATTAGCACATTTGGCGCACCGATTGGTGTCACCTCGTTAGTCAATATGTGTTACAACTGTGCCGGCACATAGCACATATTATATTTAAGACGGACTGACCCTTGAGTGATGTAGAGGGTTAACACCTTAAGTTTGCTCTCCCTATGTGATTTTTTAAAACTATCCTTTATTTAGTGGGCACACATGGTGGGTGTCTTTTAGGTCCCAGTTGTTGTTTTTGTAGTCACCTTTCAGTGGACACTCCCATTAGTGTGTTTCATAACCCCTTCTAGAGCCACAACTGTTTCATTTAGGTTGTTGTTAATGACTCTTTGTTAGTTCTCCCTTCTGTTTGAGCGACAATTTTTGGTTTCGTCCTGGGGAACGTAACACTCAGAACAGTAAAGGAGTATTTTTGTGTCATACCCATGGTGTATTGTCTGAGATACACACGGCAGGAATGCAGTAGCCAAACTACCCAGTTTATAAACACAGGCAAAACACCTTCATACATAATGCTCATAACTATTTCTAAAGCAGACATTGACTAGGATTTTAGCATATATACTTTTGAGTACTCATGAGTCATAACAGTATATTCGCTAATTAGCATTGTATAGGCCTAATTCCAAACCAAACAATACAACAGGATAGAGTGGCCGCAACACAAACAAAATAAACATGATGAAAATTAATTTAGATTAAATGAAATCAAGAAAACAAGGAAGGGCTTTGGGTGAAATGCCTGCTGGGGGTAGACCATCTAAACCGTTGTGTAATGACGGGTGAGTGAAATGAGTGAGGAGTCAGATGCAGAGCGCGAAATGAACGGGAAATCGCTTTAATGTCCTTCAAATCGTAACAGGTCCAAAACATGGGTGAAGGCCCAAAACACTGGCGCTAAACCAACCCAAAACCTAGATACAAACACTGGACAGCAAAAACACGATACATCACCAACCCTAACAACCAACAAGCCCGCACAAACACCAGCTGGTAAAACAAACTTAAATAACACCCATCCCAAAACCCCAACAAGGAACAGGTGAAAACAATTAGACAAAAACAAAGGAAAAGGAAAAAGGGATCGGTGGCAGCTAATAGACCGCCGAGCGCCACCCGAGCAGGAAGGGGGAGCCACCTTCGGTGGTATTCGTGACAACCGTCTCCATAACACCACATTTTCTAATGATACCAAATTTCATTGTATGGAATGGTGTTTCACTGTTTCTTGTCAGACATTACACACATCACAATGCACTGTCATAATGAATAGCCATGTGCTATGTGTTGAAATATCGGTCAATTTGCCATTGTTAAAAAAAAATTATGCCACCACTATGCCCTAGAATGATAGCATATTTCTATCAACAGAGTCTAGTTGTGTTTAAAAACGATAAAGCCTTTTGTCTCATGTTTCTATACCAAGTGTGCATTTGAAGATAAGGCATGAAATAACACTCAGTTGGTGGTTTTATTTATGGTCATTTGACACTGTTAATGTCAAAATTACCCTATTCTTTGTGTGGGAAACAGACAGAAACAGATTATGGGCGGTGAGGAGAAAGTCTCATGCCAAACATCTGAGTCACACATAACTAAATGATGAGATAAGGAATATGAACTGGTGACTTAAATGTGGGACCAAAATCTATTGCGTTTACCAGAGAAAATTTAATTTAGTGGTGCAACAACTACATCTACGTAGATATGATTCTTAATATAGCATATAGCCGAATATGAAATAAATTAGGTACATGGAATCACTGAAACATTAGAGTAGACCACTTTTGCAGCTTCAAAATGACTAAGAAATGTATTTTCATAATGAGTAATACAGTAACACTTGACATCAAGTTCTTATACATGTGTAGTAAATGTGTGATTATTACAATAGCAACATTGTTGTTACATAGGACTTTGGAAATTGCTTTTTAATTGCATAATAATGGAGTTATTAAAATTGGAATAAGGAACCGTCACCATTCCTCTTGTGTGCAGTAGTTACGCAAACTCTCAGCTCATTGCTATGCAATTACCAAAGTATTATGTATGCTAATGAAATGTTGCTCCAGAAGTAATTACAGTTGTATTACACAGGCACAATGACAGTTGAATGTTAAGAGTTGTTGAGAATACTAACAGTAACAAGATATGGCTGTCATGTGTCTAAAGGAAACTAAATATCCCATCACTGCCTTCTTCAATCAACTACAGCCAAGTTAGGTGGGCAATCATGTTAGTTTGTATTCTGAATAAAACTATCCCTTTAAAATGGTATAGTGTGTGTTTAAACAAGAACACTTACCCTCAAATGGACAAAGAGTTACAAAGTTGTTTTTGCTAAGCATTCAACTTGCTATTTGCAATGCTTGCAAATGGCTTTGAATTACTCTGCAGTATTTTCAGGTATCATAAAATGAGTTACAGCTTTCAACCTTTTCAATGGCATGTTGAAAGAGTCATACAGTAGTTGAGCGTCACAACTTATTTATACTAATGTGTACAACATATCATTGGTTTGATTTGATTATGTACACCTGAGGCAATGGACATTCAGGAAAATTGACATTCACAAAAATAGAATTGTATTGTGTAGTTCAAATATGACGTTCAGATAGATTTGAATAGTGTAGGAGGTTGTGTGTGCTCTATTCATTATATTTATATCTTCAACATGCAGTTCCAGATACAGCCAATCCAATAGTTTCAAAAAAGTTGTCACTTCCTGAGATCTGTATTCAAATAGTTTTCAAAAGTAGTCATTTTTTGGGATCTGTTTTCAAATAGTTGTAGTCACCCCTAAAGTAACTATTTGTTCCCCTGAAAAATAGTTCATTTCCACAAAGCATAGTTAAAACTATAGTTATCCCAGGTCTGGTTCTGGGTCAAATGTTTGAAGGAAAAAACATCTGAATGTCTCACTCTGACGCTGTGCTAACGGAGAGGAAGGAAGAGATGTTGTCTAGAACAAACCAATGTTGTTTGCTCCCTTCCTCTTCAGTCTTTTGAAGTCAGGAAATCTCTCATTCATTGTAAATGCTTAAACCTCTTGGAGGTGCTTGATACACAATGACATTGTAAAAACGAATTGGAAAATAAAGCTCTGAAATGTTTCGCTTCTTTCCATTTCTCCACATGGATATGATGAAATCATTAAAAAGCATCAAAGCGGTACAATTGACAAAAAATATAGGCTTCACAAGACATTAAACATTGCATTCAATGGGGGTGAGAGTAGCAACACAATATGGATTCCTAGAGAAAGGCATCATGTGCATTATTTACATGCATGAGATTGAGAGATAGAGAGGAGGGAGAAAGGGTGAGATGGAGGGAAGGAGGGAGGCAGGAAGTGAGAGATGGGTTAGAGGTTGAAGGGGTGAAAGAAGGGGGAGGGAGAGAGAAGAGAAGGAGGGGGGGATAAAGAGGTAGAGAGACAGAGGGAGGCAAAGGGAGGGAGAGAAAGAAGAAAGAGAGGAGATTGTGGGATTAGTTTGTCTGTCTCCACAGTGCAATGATTATTTCCTCCCATTGAATGCAATGTACTCACTTATGCATCATCTCCTTGATGCATTTCTCTAGACATCAATAGTGTGAGGTTAATCTTCCCCCCAGTTGAATGCAATGTATTCACTGAGGCGTCATGTATTGTGAGGCATATCATTTTGCAAAATCATACCAGATTGATACTCTGCTGATACCAGGATGCCCCCACTTCTATCATACTGTTACCGGGCTGTTGTTGATTAATTTAGGAGTGGTTTATTTAATTTTACATGTAGGCCTTACTTGGCCTAATTGTGGTACACAACACATACAAGTATTTTTTTTTCTTAAATCACTTGAAAAGTAAAATTTACAAGCATCAAGTCTCTAGCTTTCAGAGGATGCCTGCGCTTGGTGAAGACATCTACCGGTTTCCTATGGCAGCCTAGTTTGATAGTTGCGGAGTTGCTGGTAGGGACAGGTTTGATGATGGTAATGTTGGTGGTGAAGGAGTTGGCTCGCTGGACTTGTCCTCAGACTTTGTTCTCATTCCTCAGCTTAGTCATTTTCACTACGAGGGAGCCCTCGGCCATCTCTGCACTGCAGTCTTCTCACATTTTGGGTGGTGAAACAAGAAGCTGTGTCAAGAAAGCATATTTTGAAGCAAACATGTACAGTTGAAGTCGTAAGTTTACATACACCTTAGCCAAATACATTTAAACTCAGTTTTTCACATTTCCTGACTTTTAATCCTAGTAACAATTCCCTGTCTTAGGTCAGTTAAGATCACCACTTTATTTTAAGAACGTGAAATGTCAGAATAATAGTAGAGAGAATGATTTATTTCAGCGTTTATTTCTTTCATCACATTCCCAGTGGGTCAGAGGTTTACGTATACTTAATTAGTATTTGGTAGCATTGTCTTTCAATTGTTTAACCTCTCTAGGGTAGGGGACAGCATTGGGAATTTTGGATGAAAAGCGTGCCCAAATTAAACTGCCTGCTAATCAGCCATAAAATAATATGCATATAATTAGTAGATTTGGATAGAAAACACTATGAAGTTTCTAAAACTATTTGAATGATGTCTGTGAGTATAACAGAACTCATATGACAGGCAAAAACCTGAATAAAATCCAACCAGGAAATGGGAAATCTGAGATTTGTAGTTTTTCAACTCATTCCCTATTGAATGCACAGTGTCAAATTGCACTTCCCAAGGCTCCCACTAGATGTCAACAGTCTTTAGAACCTTGTTTGACGCTTCTACTGTGAAGTGGGGGCGAATGAGAGGGGAATGAGTCAGAGGTCTGCCAGAGAGCCACGTGCGTTCACATGATAGTTAGCTTGAGTTCCATTGCATTTCTGAAAGGAATTCTCCAGTTGGAACATTATTGAAGATTTAAGTTAAAAACATCATAAAGATTGATTCTATACATCGTTTGACATGTTTCTATGGACTGTAACGGAAGTTTTTGACTTTGCGTCATGAATTTGGATTACTGGGCTGAACGCGCGAACAAAAAGTAGGTATTTGGACATAAATGATGGACATTATCGAACAAAACAAACATTTATTGTGGAACTGGGATTCCTGGGAGTGCATTCTGATGAAAATCATCAAAGGTAAGTGAATATTTATAATGCTATTTCTGACTTCTGTTGACTACACAACATGGCGGATATCTGTTTGGGTTGATTTGGAATCTGAGTGCTGTACTCAGATTATTACATGGTGTGCTTTTTCCGTAAAGGTTTTTTGAAATCTGACACAGCGGTTGCATTAAGGAGAAGTGGATCTAACATTCCATGCATAACAGTTGTATCGTTTAGCAATGTTTATTATGAGTATTTCTGTAAATTGATGTGGCTCTCTGCAAAATCACTGCATGTGTTGGAACTACTGAACTAACGCGCCAATGTAAACTCAGATTTTTGGATATAAATATGAACTTTACCAAACAAAACATACATGTACTGTGTAACATGAAGTTCTATGAGTGTTATCTGATGAAGATCATCAAAGGTTAGTGATTAATTTTATCTCTTTGTGCTTTTTATGACTTCTCTCTTTGGCTGGAAAAATGGCTGTCTTTTTCTGTGACTTGGCTCTGACCTAACATAATCGTTTGGTGTGCTTTCGTCATAAAGCCTTTTTGAAATCGGACACTGTGGCTGGATTTACAGCAAGTGTATCTTTAAAATGGTGTAAAATACTTGTATGTTTGAGGAATTTTAATTATGGGATTTCTGTTGTTTTGAATTTGGCGCCCTGCACTTTCACTGGCTGTTGACGAGGTGTCAATCTTGGGTCAAACGTTTCGGGCAGCCTTCCACAAACTTCCCACAATAAGTTGGGTGAATTTTGGCCCATTCTGCCTGACAGAGCTGATGTAACTGAGTCAGGTTTGTAGGCCTCCTTGCTCGCACACACTTTTCAGTTCTGCCCACAAATTATCTATAGGATTGAGGTCAGGGCTTTGTGATGGCCACTCCAATACCTTGACTTTGTTGTCCTTAAGCCATTTTCCACAACTGTGGAAGTATGCTTGGGGTCATTGTCCATTTGGAAGACGCATTTGCGACCAAGCTTTAACTCACTCCCTCGTGATGCCATCTATTTTGTGAAGTGCACCAGTCCCTCTTGCAGCAAAGCACCCTCACAACATGGTGCTGCCACCCCCGTGCTTCACGGTTGGGATGGTGTTCTTCGGCTTGCAAGTCTCTCCCCTTTTCATCAAACATAACGATGGTCATTATGGCCAAACAGTTCTATTTTTGTTTCATCAGACCAGAGGACATTTCTCCAGAAAGTACAATCGTTGTCCCCATGTGCAGTTGCAAACCGTAGTCTGGCTATTTTATGGTGGTTTTGGAGTAGTGGCTTCTTCCTTGCTTAGCGGCCTTTCAGGTTATGTCGATATAGGACTCGTTTTACTGTGGATATAGATACATTTGTACCTGTTTCCTCCAGCATCTTCGAAGGTCCTTTGCTGTTGTTCTAGGATCGATTTGCACTTTTCGCACCAAAGTACATTCATCTCTAGGAGACAGAACGCATCTCCTTCCTGACCAGTATGACGGCTGCGTGGTCCCATGGTGTTTATACTTGCATACTATTGTTTGTACAGATGAAGGTGTTACCTTCAGGCATTAGGAAATTGCTCCCAATGATGAACTAGACTTGTGGAGGTCTACAATTTCCTTCTGCGGTTTTAGCTGATTTCTTTTGCTTTTCATCCATTATTTTACCAGGTAAGTTGACTGAGAACACGTTCTCATTTGCAGCAACAACCTGGGGAATAGTTACAGGGGAGAGGAGGGGGATGAATGAGCCAATTGTAAACTGGGGATTATTAGGTTACCGTGATGGTTTGAGGGCCAGATTGGGAATTTAGCCAGGACACCAGGGTTAACAGTCCTACTCTTACGATAAGTGCCATGGGATCTTTAATGACCTCAGAAAGTCAGGACACCTGTTTAACGTCCCATCCGAAAGACAGCACCCTACACAGTGTCCCCAATCACTGACCTGGGGCATTGGGATATATTTTTTAGACCAGAGGAAAGAGCACCTCCTACTGGCCCTCCAATTCCACTTCCAGCAGCATCTGGTCTCCCATCCAGGAACTGACCAGAACCAACCCTGCTTATCTTCAGAAGCAAGCCAGCAGTGGTATACAGGGTGGTATGCTGCTGATGTAAAGCAAAGAGGCACTGAGTTTGAAGGTAGGCCTTGAAATACATCAACAGGTACACCTCCAATTGACTCAAATTATGTCAATTAGCCTATCAGAAGCTTCTAAAGCCAAGACAGATTTTTCTGGAATTTTCCAAGCTGTTTAAAGGCACAGTCAACTTAGTGTATATAAACTTCTGACCCACTGGAATTGTGATACAATGAATTATAAGTTAAATAATCTCTCTGTAAACAATTGTTGGGAAAAGTGCTTGTGTCATGAACACAGTAGATGTCCTAACCGACTTGCTAAAACTATAGTTTGTTACCAAGAAATTTATGGAGTGGTTGAAAAATGAGTTTTAATTACTCCAACCTAAGTGTATGTAAACTTCCGACTTCAACTATAATTGGCCCACATTATGTTTCTGTGTTACAAGAAATGTAACACCTTATTTGGTCTGTTCCAATGTTTTACAGAGAAACAAAATGGCCTTGATTTGGTATGTCCCAATGTTTTACAGAGAAACAGAATGGCCTTGAATGTGTTATGCATGACTCAAATGTTCTGTTGAGAGAAATACAGCATGAGGTCTGACTACAACAAAACGAGCAAAATGACTCATGAAATATAATTACATTTTGCCAACAGTTTTCCTTCGCCACCCACACTACATTGTCCCTACTGGTTCAGTGGTACTATGGAAAAAGGAAAGATTGGCTCAGTGCTCCGCAGTTGGCTCATCTCATGACCTATTAAAAATGGCCAGGAGTTAGGGCAGGGACTGCTTCCTTGAGGCTCCAGACAATGGGAGGGGAGCAGTTGGGACTCACATTTCCTATCTGGCCTGAAAGAGTGTCACGCTGTGGCCATAAACCAATAACTAGTTCTGTATCAAATCAATGAAATAAAATTGTATTTGTCACATTCGCCGAATACAACTGGTGTAGACTTCACAGTGAAATGCTTGCTTACAAGCCCTTCCCAACAATGCAGAGTTTAATAATAAAATAGTAACACAAGAAATATACAAGTATGCACAAGAATGGAGCTATTTACAGGGAGACCAGTACCATATCAATATGCAGAGGTACAAGGTATATGAGGTATGTACACTAAGGCAGGGTAAAGTGACTATGCATCAGGATAGATAATAATATGAGCAAATAACAAACAGAGCAGCAAATGATGAGTGGAAAAGTGTGTTTGTGTCAGAATATGTGAGCAGAGCTGAGCGAGGAGCAGAGCATGCCCAATTTGACTGGAGTGTGGAGCGAGATTCCTTTAGCAACTGTAATGGAGTTCGCTAAATATTTTCATAAAGAAACTTACAAAACACGCAGGTGCTAAATCAAGGTGATTTAGAGCAAGAGAGGGAGTCCGGTGAGGTAAAAATCATTGTGAAATCTGAAAAGATACGTATCCCAAAAGCATGATGGTATGCTTACTACGTGCACATGCTAAATTCAAGGAATGAGGTGGGTAGATACTGTAACTAAGTGTGTCATTGTAGCAAAGTATTTATAAACAATAAATCTGATCTCTTATCTATACAATAGGCCATTTTTTGTTTAATTTGTATTTAATTCTAACTAAGTCACAGCCTATATGCGCAATTTACAGACTATAATGATTTATAGTGAATAAATATATATATGCTATTTAATGAGTTGGACAAATTTCCTGTCAAAATGTTTATAATTTTTTATTTCACCTTTATTTAAACAGGTAGGCTAGTTGAGAACAAGTTCTCATTTACAACAGCGACCTGGCCAAGATAAAGCAAAGCAGTGCGACACAAACAACACAGAGTTACACATGGAATAAACAAAGGTACAGTCAATAACACAATAGAAGAAATCTAAAAACATTGTGTGCAAACAAGTGTAACAAGTCATTTTGGGTGTCGGGGAAAACTTATGGAGAATAAAGTACATTATTTTCTTTCGGAATGTAGTGAAGTAAAAGTAAAAGTTGGCAAAAATATAAATAGTTAAGTAATGTACATATACCTCCCCCAAAAACTTAAGTAGTACTTGAAAGTATTTTTACTGAAGTACTTTACACCACTGCCCAAATACCATCACACCAGTACATTAGCATACTTTATATACACAGTTACATACGCATGTATCACATAGGATTCCATACATAAGTTAAGGCCATGCAACCTGAGTTGAAAGTGAGTGAGGTGCACTGTACAGTACATAAACAGATGCATTCACCATATATTTATGTGGTGGACACTTGATACGGTCACATGATATTGTTGTGGTATGTCACAAAATCATCTTACACATATCAATATTCATTTTATGTATTAATATTTAGCTAAGTGGATGGGTCTCTACGGAAGGTACAGCAAAATGGTTACTTGCATAGTAGCAATATCAGAAGTAGATAGTGTCAATATAAATAAAATATATAGCATGTACATGAACAATATCAATGACGAGGTAGTTATATGCATACAATCAGGGGTAAAGTGGCTGAGCAGCAGGATACATAAAAAAATTGTAGTAGCAACGTATGGCGTTTGTGTTAGGAGAGAGTCATTTGAATAGAGGCACTGCCGATAGTGCTGATGAGAGGTCTGTCCGAACCACGCATGAACAAGGGAATCTACATTCGGAGAGCCTGTTTCTGTCCTGCCCTTGACTTTGGTGCGGGGCATGTGATGTCCACAGACTCTTCATCGCAAAACTCCCTGATCTTCTCAAAAAGATACGTTTGTCAAGCTGTGTCCAGTCCAGGTGGTGCTTGTACAGGCAGACCATCAATTGGAGGAAGGATGTCAGCAGTCCGAATGCTCCTTGGCGACAACAACACCAGGCTCCAGAGCATCGAAGCTATAAAACAGGGAATAACAACAACAAAAATCAGAAGACATTACAATCTTGCACAACATCAATTCACCTCCCAAGTTTATATAAGAAAAATAACCTCATACAATGCAAGGAAAATTATTTTCACCTGAAGTGCTGGTACTGCTTGATCTGTGGCAGCGGCCTGAAATACGGAGTCAGGTGTTGTTGCCAGCCATAGCTTTCCACCAGCACCGTATCATCCTCCAGTCCAACCAACTGTGGGATGTTGACCCCTGTCACAGTGCTGACCTTCGTAACACCAGCAATCTCAGACAAAGTGTTAATTCTGTTTTTTTCGGAAGCACTGCTTGATGAGGCCGAAGCACCAGTTGGGGGCAAACTTGGTGTGGTCTGTGATCAAGAATTGAAGATCCAGACTGTGGTGGAGCTTGTGCATGGTCCGCCAGGCTTTAACTTCCTGACTGATGTCTTTAGATGTTGCTTCAATATATTTTGGTATCCCAGGAGGTTTACCAAGGGGGATGGTAATAGAGGGGAGGTACGTGAGGCGACGTTGGCTCCCTCTGCTGGGAATACGGGAGCTGGGCACCCCGACACAGACAGCTCTAAGTGGAGGTAATTAGAGGAAAGTGCCAACCAGCCGTGAAGGCCAAATAAAAGGAGCACGGTGGCACACCGCAAGAGAGAACGGGGAGAGACTGATACCAAGCGAAAGGAGAGAAGAAGGACCAAGCCAAACCTCAGTGATTTTCTTGTTATATTTTTTTTCTGTCTTAGTAAAGTTGTTTTTGCGGACTAAAGCCTCCCTGTCTCTGTGTCAGTTTCTGCACGCTCAACCCAACGCCCCACGGTTTACCCCAATATCCACATGATTTTCCTGCCTCAGGATGTCATCTATTTTGTGAAGTGCACTAGTCTCTCCTGCAGCAAAGCACCCCCACTTCATGATGCTGCCACCCCCGTGTTTCACGGTTGGGATGGTGTTCTTCGGCTTGCAAGCCTCCCCCTTTTTCATCCAAACACAACGATGGTCATTATGGCCAAACAGTTCTATTTTTGTTTCATCAGACAGGGTGGACATTTCTCCAAAAAGTACTATTTTTGTCACCATGTGCCGCAAACCGTAGTCAGGCTTTTTATGGCGGTTTTGGAGCAGTGGTTTCGTCCTTGCTGTGCAGCCTTTCAAGTTATGTCGATATAGGACTCGTTTTACTGTGGATATAGATACATTTGTACCTGTTCCTCCAGCATCGTCACAAAGTCCTTTGCTGTTGTTCTGGGATTGATTTGCACTTTTTGCACCAAAGTACATTCATCTCTAGGAGACAGAACGCGCCTCCTTCCTGAGCAGTATGACAGCTGCGTGGTCCCATGGTGTTTATACTTGCGTACTATTGTTTGTACAGATGAAGGTGTTACCTTCAGGCATTAGGAAATTGCTCCCAAGGATGAACCAGACTTATGGAGGTATAAAAAAAACATTCTGAGGTCTTGGCTGATTTCTTTTGATTTTCCCAATGACATCAAAACAAAGAGGCACTGAGTTTGAAGATAGGCCTTGAAATACATCCACAGGTGCACCTCCAATGGACTCAAATGATGTCATGATTTTTTCATGCACAAAGTAAATGTTCTAACCGACTAGCCAAAACTATAGTTTGTAAACAAGAAATTTGTGGAGTGGTTGAAAAACAAGTTTTATTGACTCCAACCTAAGTGTATGTAAACTTCAGACTTCAACTGCATATCCTTCATCTGGGGTTACCTGTTGCCACCCATGTAAGCAGGTAAGCACCACATTCGAAATGCAAAGATCAATGAAAGAATAATTAAGCAGATCACTGGCAGGAGTCATCCAGCTTGACCCAGGGCGAGCCTCCATGGGAGTTACTTTAGTTTCGGGCCCTGCTTAGCATAAATGCAAATACTATTACCCGCATTTTCCTGCTCATCTGAAATGAATTATCGTCCTTCAAGAAGTGATTAAGTGGATTTGTGTGTTTTATTCAAGGATCTAAGAGATGTTTATCGATTAGTATACCTAAGTTGTGAGGTGCTGGGAAAACCTTGATAGTGGTGCTCAAATTTGATATCTGAAAAGGTGTAGGTACCCGGATTTGTGATATTAATAATAATAACAAATAATAAAAAAAATTCTAATTCATTCCTAATTCACTGTAATGATTAATTCATTTAATAATTAATTGTGCTTTTAATATACCAGTGACAGCCACTAAGGCAAGCTAGCAATGACTAGCATTAGCATTCAGTGGGGTGAATAAGCACGCACAGCCTTGAAAAAGTGCACAGTCATTAACTGACATTTATGGGAGAGAATTTGGCGGACGTGGACGGAGATGTAATGCAACTGATGTCAAACGTGCACTGGAATTTCAAGATGTGTCTTGGTACGTGGGTGGACGTGGGTGGTAGTTTCAGGGGATTTACTGAAACATTTTCTGCACATATACATACACACCCGTACACGTCCGTGCACAAAAGTGGTCCGTTATCGGAGATATAAGGGACTTGTTCAGGGCCATACACGGCTGGACACTGGCCCGCAAATTTCCCGAATTGTGAATTGTAAACTGGAGTGTTCAACCCGTAAATGTACATTTTCATGCAGTGTAGCCATGTGCAAATGGGGAATATTGTGGATCTTAATGTTGTGGATCTTAATGTTTTTCCTCATAATCAAATCAAATCAAATCAAATGCTCATAATCATGGACTATCGGACCACCATTTTATTACATTTGCAATCGCAACAAATAATCTACTCAGACCCCAACCAAGGATCATCAAAAGCCATGCTATAAATTAGATGCCCTTCCAGACTCTCTCCACCTACCCAAGGACATCAGAGTACAAAAATCAGTTAACCACCTAACTGAGGAACTCAGTTTAACCTTGCGCAATACCCTAGATGCAGTCACACCCATAATAACAAAAATAATTTGTCATAAGAAACTTGCTCCCTGGTATACAAAAAATACCCGAGCTCTGAAGCAAGCTTCCAGAAAATTCAAACGGAAATGGTGCTACACCAAACTGGAAGTCTTCCGACTAGCTTGGAAAGACAGTACCGTGCAATATCGAAGAGCCCTCACTGCTGCTTGATCATCCTATTTTTCCAACTTAATTGAGGAAAATAAGAACAATCCAAAATGTATTTTTGATACTGTCGCGAAGCTAACTTAAAAGCAGCATTCCCCAAGAGAGGACGGCTTTCACTTCAGCAGAGATAAATTCATGAACTTCGAGGAAAAGATCATGATCATTAGAAAGAAAATTATGGACTTCTCTTTAAATCTGCGTCTTTCTCCAAAGATTGGATGCCCCGAGTCTGCACAACTCAGCGAGGACCTAGGATCAAGGGAGAGACTCAAGTTTTTTAAATGTAATACTATATCTTTTGACACATTGATGAAAATAATCATGGCCTCTAAACCTTCAAGCTGCATACTGGACCCTATTCCAACTAAACTACTGAAAGAGCTGCTTCCTGTGCTTGGCCCTCCTATGTTGAACATAATAAACGACTCTCTATCCACCGGATGTGTACCAAACTCACTAAAAGTGGCAGTAATAAAGCCTCTCTTGAAAAAGCCAAACTGGACCTAGAACTAACTATCGGCCTATATCGAATCTCCAATTCCTCTCAATTTTTAGAAAAAGCTGTTGCTCGGCAACTCAAATCAAATCAAAGTTTATTTGTTTGTCACGTGCGCCGAATACAACAGGTAGACCTTACAGTGAAATGCTTACTTACAGGCTCTAACCAATAGTGCAAAAAAGGTTTTAGGTGAACAATAGGTAAGTAAAGAAGTAAAAAACAACAGTAAAAAGACAGTGAAAAATAACAGTAGATAGGCTATAATACAATAGCGAGGCTATAAAAGTAGCGAGGCTACATACAGACACCGGTTAGTCGGGCTGATTGAGGTAGTAAGTACATGTAGATCTGGTTAAAGTGAGTATGCATATACTGTATGATGAACAAAGAGTAGCAGCAGTGTAAAAGAGGGGTTCGGGGGGAGGCACATAGTGCAAATAGTCCGGGTAGCCATTTGATTACCTGTTCAGGAGTCTTATAGCTTGGGGGTAAAAACTGTTGCGAAGCCTTTTTGTCCTAGACTTGGCACTCCAGTACCGCTTGCCATGCGGTAGTAGAGAGAACAGTCTATGACTGGGGTGGCTGGGGTCTTTGACAATTTTCAGGGCCTTCCTCTGACACCGCCTGGTGTAGAGGTCCTAGATGGCAGGCAGCTTAGCCCCAGTGATGTACTGGGCCGTACGCACTACCCTCTGTAGTGCCTTGCGGTCGAAGTCCGAGCAATTGCCGTACCAGGCAGTGATGCGGTGCTAACTTAGTGTTAGTGCTAACTCACTGCCTTCCTGAAGACAAACAATGTATACGAAACACTTCAGTCAGGTTTTAGACCCCATCATAGCACTGAGACTGCACTTGTGGTAAATTACCTTTTAACGGAGTCAGACCGAGGCTCTGCATCTGTCCCCACATTCTTTGGAGAGATTGGAAACCCAAATCGGTCGTCTACACGGACAAGTTCTGGCCTGGTTTAGATCTTAATTATCGGAAATATATCAGTTTGTCTCTGTGGAGGGTTTGTCTTCTGACAAATCAACTGTACATTTCAGTGTTCCTCAAGGCTCCGTTTTAGGACCACTATTGTTTTCACTATATATTTTACCTCTTGGTGATGTCATTCGGAAACATAATGTTAACTTTCACTGCAATGCATACGACACACAGCTGTACATTTCGATGAAACATGGTGAAGCCCCAAAATTGCCCTCCCTGGAAGTCTGTGTTTCAGACATAAGGAAGTGGGTGGCAGAAAATGTTCTACTTTTAAACTCCGACAAAACAGAGATGCTAGTTCTAGGTCCCAAGAAACAAAGAAATCTTCTATTGAATCTGACAATTAATCTTGATGGTTGTACAGTTGTCTCAAAAAAAACTATGAAGGACCTCGGCGGTTACTCTGGACCCTGATCTCTCTTTTGACGAACATATCAAGACTGTTTCAAGGACAGCTTTTCTTCCATCTACGTAACATTGCAAAAATCAGAAACTTTCTGTCCAAAAATTATGCAGAAAAATTAATCCATGCTTTTGTCACTTCCAGGTTAGACTACTGCAATGCTCTACTGTCCGACTACCCCTGATAAAGCACTAAACTAACCTCAGTTAGAGATAAAACACGGCTGCTAGAATCTGGACTTGAACCCCAAAAATGTATCATAATACTCCAGTGCTAGCCTCCTGCTTTCTGTTAAGGCAAGGACTGATTTTAAGGTTTTACAGCTAACCTACAAAGCATTACATGGGCTTGCTCCTACCTATCTCTCTGATTTGGTCCTGCCGTACATGCCTACACGTACGCTATGGTCACAAGACCCAGGCCTCCTTACTGTCCCTATAATTTCTAAGCAAACAGCTGGATGCAGGTCTTTCTCCTATAGAGCTCAATTTGTATGGAATGGTCTGCCTATCCATGTGAGAGACGCAGACTCAACCTTTGTCTTTATTGAAAAATATATCTTCAGTAGGTCCTATGATTGAGTGTAGTCTGACCCAGGAGTGTGAAGGTGAACGGAGAGGCACTGGAGCAACGAACCACCCTTGCTGTCTCTGCCTGGCCAGTTCCCCTCTCTCCACTGGGATTATCTGTCTCAAACCCTATTACAAGGGCTGAGTCACTAGCTTACTGGTTTTCTTCCATACCATCCCTAGGATGGGTGCGTCACTTCAGTGGGTTGAGTCACTGACGTGGTCTTCCTGTTAGGGTAGGCGCACCCCCCTTGGGTTGTGCCGTGGGGGAGATCTTCATGGGCTATACTCGGCCTGGTCTCAGGATGGTAAGTTGGTGGTTGAAGATCTCCCTCTAGTGGTGTGGGGGATGTGCTTTGGCAAAGTGGTGGGGTTATATCCTGCCTGTTTGGCCCTGTGTCAGGGGGCTAGGGTCAATCTGTTAGACAGGAGAAATACTCCAGATATATCTGGTGACCTGTGTGAATTTAAGTATGCTCTCTCTAATTCATTCTTTCTTTCTTTCTCTCTCTCCATGTCTCTCAGAGGACCTGAGCCCTAGGACCATGCCTCAGGACTACCTGGCCTGATGACTCCTTGCTGTCCCCATTCCAGCTGGCGATGCTGCTGCTCCAGTTTCAACTGTTCTGCCTGCGGCTATGGAACCCTGATGTAATGGACGTCGTCGGTGGAATAAGATGAGGACCAAAGCGCAGCGTGGTACGTGTTCATCTTTTTAATAAAGTAAACTGAACACTGAATAACAAAACAACAAAGAAACAACCGGAACAGTTCTGTCTTGTGTAGACACACAAAGACTGAAAACAACCACCCACAAAACACAATCGAAAACAGGCTACCTAAATATAGTTCTCAATCAGGGACAACGATTGACAGCTGCCTCTGATTGAGAACCATACCAGGCCAAACACAGAAATAGAAAATCATACAAAAACTAACATAGACAACCCACCCAACTCACGCCCTGACCATACTAAAACAAAAGACAAAACAAAGGAACTAAGGTCAGAACGTGAGACCTGACCTGTTCACTGGACGTGCTTCCTGTCCCAGATCTGCTGTTTTCAACTCTCTAGAGACAGCAGGAGTGGTAGAGATACTCTGAAAGATCTGCTATGAAAAGCCAACTGACATTTACTCCTGAGGTGCTGACCTGTTGCACCCTCGACAACTACTGTGATTATTATTATTTGACCATGCTGGTCATCTATGAACATCTGAACATCTTGGCCATGTTCTTTTATACTCTCCACCTGGCACAGCCAGAAGAGGACTGGCCATAGCCTGGTTCCTCTCTAGGTTTCTTCCTAGGTTCTGGGCTTTCTAGGGAGTTTTCCCTAGCCACCGTGCTTCTACACCTGCATTGGTTGCTGTTTGGGGTTTTAGGCTGGGTTTCTGTACAGCACTTTGTGACATCAGCTGATGTAAGAAGAGCATTCTAAATAAATTGGATTGATATACGATGACTTATTCATAACAAAAAAACAGGTAGCTAAATATTATAACAAAATGCAATCATTGGCTGTTAGTGAAAAGCGAAAATCAATTAATTTTTTATCTTCATTCAATCTATTTTCCATTATTTATTTATTTTCCATGATCATTGAGGAATATATTTCTCAACTTTTCTGACTGTGATGGTTTCATACTCACTAAATAGCCTATAGACCTACAACAAGTTAGGATCGGCTGCCATTTTCACAACTCTCATTGAATTGGACTCACTTCACAGTAGTAAATGGATAAGCTACCGGTATTAAAAGTATTTTGCTCTGTGATCTGATCCGAAGCGCAGTTTAAAGGTAGAACATGCAGTTCACCTTATCCACTGACGTTTGTAGGCTACGTCTGAATAGCCTACTGTCGTCTAATGTCAAATGTCTCGAGTAGCCCAGACAATATTTCATTTATAAACATCATACATACACTACATGATCAAAAGTATGTGGGCACCTGCTCGTCGAACATCTCCATTCTTCTTGGAAGTCTTTCTACTAGATGTTGGAACAATGCTGCGGGGGCTACACGCTTCAGTACTCGGCAGTCCCGTTCTGTGAGCTTGTGTGGCCAAGCACTTCGTGGCTGGGCCGTTGTTGCTCATAGACGTTTCCACTTCACAATAACAGCACTTACTGCTCTAGCAGAGAATACATTTTTGTTGGAAAGGTGACATCCTCTGACGGTGCAATGTTGAAAGTCACTGAGCTCTTCAGTAAGGCCATTCTACTGCCAATGTTTGTCTATGGAGATGTGTGTGCTTGATATTATACACCTGTCAGCAACGGGTGTCGCTGAAATAGCTGAATCCACTAATTTGAAGGGGTGCCCACATACTTTTGTATTTATAGTGTATCGTAACCACCTTTTCTGGCCATGATGAGTAGCCATACAACAAATTGCCATGCACATATCTTGTTTAATTGGGCCTATTAGATAGGCTATTAGATAGGCTATTATAATTCACGTATTTTCTCTATGCAATGGCTCCCAAGTGGCGCGGTGGTCTTAGTGCAAGAGGTGTCACTACAGCCCCTGGTTTGAATCCAGGCTGTATCACATCTGGCCATGATTGGGAGTCCCATAGGGCGGTGGACAATTTGCCCAGCGTTGTCTGGGTTTGGCCCGGGGGAGGCGGTCATTTTAAATAAGAATTTGTTCTTAACTGACTTGCCTAGTTAAATAAAAACTTACAGGCTACCACTGCTACTGTTGTTTTCATTTTTTTCAGAGTAGACAATGTTTCAGAATTCGCGGGCAGTGCAGCATATTTAGGTTAGGGAGAAATAAATGTAAAATTGAATTAAAACGATCTGTTACCAGTTCCACAAAAACTTGGAATTGGTTTTGTATTTCAGGAACAATCAGATACAGTAAATGTCACTGCAAAAAAACAACATTCTGCCAACATCTCCAGACATTTGATCAACTGTGCCATTGATATTTCCTTCAGATATATTGTCTTAGCCTAATTCCAATACTTCCAAACAATATAGTAAATAAGGGCGTTATCGTCACCATAAAAGGTGAATGATGGGTGTTATTCAGGCACAGTTTTAATGCACGTTCACACATGCACAGCTTAGCGAAATGTTTTTGTGCGTGTAGTCTTTTCAGAAATTTTCAACGCAGATATTTACTTAAAAATGTAAGCCATGGTTATAAATGAGATCCAACTGCCTAAACAGGAAGAGGATATGGCATTACACAGGGTGAAAAGATGGCAGCATCAATGGTGCCCTGTAAGTCCAGGGTTTCTCTAGTTTAGGCCGGGTTACTGTAAAAGCACTTTGTGACAACTCCAGGTGTAAAAAAAGGCCATGTATAATTTTGCCTGATGTATTGTAACATTCACCAAATACAACAAGTGTAGACCTTACCGTGAAATGGTTACTTACAAGACCTTGAAACCTAATACCTTTTTTTTCAATTTTCGCCTAAAATGACGTACCCAAATCTAACTGCCTGTAGCTCAAGCACTGAAGCAAGGATATGCATATTCTTGGTACCATTTGAAATTAAACACTTTGAAGTTTGTGGAAATGTGAAAGGAATGTAGGAGAATATAACACAAAAGATCTGGTGAAAGATAATACAAAGAAAAAGCAACAACATTATCTTGTATTTTTTTGTACCATCATCTTTGAAATGCAAGAGAAAGGCCATAATGTATTATTCCAGCCCAAGTGCAATTTAGATTTTGTCCACTAGATGGCAGCAATGTATGTGCAACGTTTTAGACTGATCCAATGAACCATCGCATTTCTGTTCAAACTTTTGTGCCAAAATGTGCAATTTTTTCTCATTAATTACTTTTCATGTTCAAAATTGTGCACTCTCCTCAAACAATAACATGGTATTATTTTACTGTAATAGGTACTGAACATTGGACAGTGCAGTTAGATTAGCAAGAATGTAAGCTTTCTGACAATATCAGATATGTCTATGTCCTGGGAATTTTCTTGTTTCTTACAACCTCATTCTGATCTCATTAGCCTATATTAGCTCAACCGTCCCGTGGAAGAGACACCAACGTTTTTAACCAACGATGAAGTTCAGGAAGAGTTATTTACCAAATAAAGTGAAAAATTATAAAAAAGTAACACAATAAAATAACATACCTTAAGGGAACATTTTGACGCTTGCTATATGGTTAGTGAGAAAGTCCATATTGCAAATGTACGGTCCCTTACTAGACGTCCGAAATCGTTTCCAAAATTTGTGGACGGCGTCGGGCAGTGCGGCAGGGCCAGATCTTCCAGGAAGTCATCAAACGAACTCTCTCTGACATTCGGTTTCCGTTTTATAAAATATTCAAATTTTGGTCATTTTTCCGCTGTCCCGGTAAATCCCACAAGAGGGCGAATGGAATCATATTGCAAATGTACAAAACATCACAAATCACGACATGGCCTTATCTCCTAATAAACGGAAAAGACTTTGAAGACAAAACTTGGTGAGCATAGGTTTGGCATAATGGGCAGTTGACCCTGAACAAGATGGCGTCTAGGCCTCAACGGTTTTTGAGTTATGGCCATTTTTCTGGGTTTAAAGGTCCAAAATTAAAATAGAGCAATAATTTTTCCGCTTCACGTCAAAGTAAAGGAACCTACGGTGTCAATAAAAAAAGAACCAGCCATTTATCTGTCGTCATTTAAGAGAAATCGTACAACGTCATATTGGTGATGTTGAAAAATATATATATATATTTTTTTTTTAACAGTTACAGATCCAGTTGCAGCGTGTTCATATGAATCTTTTTAAAGTGTGCTTCGGAGCTCTGCGAGATTTCTGTGATTTTCTGAAATAACACACACTCACTAAACCCTCCGTAAATAAGTCAGTTCTTAACGTAAAAACTTAAAACTCAAAATTATATAATTGCCTACCCCAAGGAGGATATGTGTTCACTTTCAGATATGTGTTTACTTTCAGTGATTAGGCAACCCTCATGAACTGTAAGTCAGTCATTTCTCCCAACAGATGTCAAAGAAAAGCTCTCTCACACACACACACACACAGCAAGGACGGAGTGACAAAGGGCAATGCTTAAAGACACACAGAGCCTGCAATGGCATTTCCATATTCTCAAGGCCGTGCTGAGTTCAACGAGATGCCCCGCTTGACCGTAGCTCGCTCGGTCTAGGCACAGCGACCACGAGAAAAAGTAGGCCCAAAATGAAGCCTGGCCCTAAATGTCATTTGCTTTTGGGTGACACTGAGAGAACCGTTAGGGTGAGAAGCGCAATTCGACCTCAGGTACATTCCTGAGGTCCTCCCGATCTGTGCAAGCCTAACCTTAACCGTGTGGCATTAACCCTTAACAGTAAAACAGGGTTTTTTGATCTCACAGATTACAATGACATCTCTCCCCATAGGAATACATTGCCTGCTCCCCTAAATTCAACCTAGAGCATATGTGGGTTAATAATGCCTTATGAACCTGTCTTCAATGACAATCCATCAGGCCACTATGAGGTCTACCTGTGTCAATTCTAAGCTTCCTGGAGCAACCGGAAGTGGTTAAATTCACCCAAAAGGTATTTTGATGTACATAACCTGCAAATGTGAAAATGACTGCATTCAACCCTGTGTGGATCAGTCAATTCTTAACATAAAGTCTTTAAACTCAGGACTCTGTAAGCGCATATGCCAAGCAAGATATGTGTTTACTTACAGCTATCTGTGCCGACCGAAAGTGCCTTTAATTGGGGTCACAGTGTCTGTTTCGAAGGGTTAAAAAGGTCAGATCTTTCCAAAACTTCATATGTGTGACTAGGTAACCCTCATGAACTGTAAATCAGCACAATTCGACCTCAGGTACGTTCCTGAGGTCCTCCCGATCTGTGCAAGCCTAACCTTGACCTTGTGGCATTAACCCTTAACAGTAAATCAGGGTTTTTTGATCTCACAGATTACAATGACTTCTCTCCCAATAGGAATACATTGCCTGCTCCTCTAAAGTCAACCTGAAGCCTATGTGGGTTATGAATGCCTTAAGGACCCCGTAGCAAGAAAAAAAGTGGATTTTCAGCACCAATTAAGGTCTTGCTCGGGCACCAAATGACCTATCGAGCCAAAACTTGGGATTCGGGGTCGGCTCAGCTAGGCCTACACATAATGTCAGAACTGGACCCGCAGCTAAAACGTAACTACGTGTTTTACGTTTTTATTATGGTTTGAACTGATGGTGGTGTGAATTTTGGGCCAGCTCTGAACTATGTGATAGTTGGCTTCTAAACGAGTTGGAAGTGGGTGTGGTGTCAGTTTGTATCAGTTTGGTGTCAGAATGATATCTAATTGACTGATGGACGGTGACTTGCTGGTGACTTTTGTCCATTTGCAATATGTTTAAACAGTGAGGTACCATCACCAAAGTGACATTCTGAAATCAACCCCAACGAGCGATGGAGAGGAACCAGAATCACTGCCCAGCCATCCCTAGTTCATCGGGCAAGCTAATTTCGCATTCCTGCAGGATTTTTGAGCATGCCAAATTTGTGATGGTAAATGCCCATTGAAACATATTGCAAATTCCCCCCGCATTTGCAATATGATTCAACAGTGAAAAAACATCACCAAATAGACATGATGAAATCAACACAACGAGCGATGGCGAGGAACCACTATCACTGCCCGGCCATCCTGTGTTCATCATGCCAGTCAGTTTTGCATTTCTGCAGGATTTTTGAGCATGACAAATTTGTGATGTTAAATGCCCATTGAAACATACTTGCCGCTCTGGTACCGCTTGCCGTGCGGCAGCAGAGAAAACAGTCTATGATTTGGGTGACTGGAATCTCTGACAATATTTTGGGCTTTCCTCTGACACTGCCGATTATATAGGTCCTGGATGGCAGGAAGCTTGGCCCCAGTAATGTACTGGGCCATATGCATTACACTCTGTAATGCCTTACGGTCAGATGCCGAGCAGTTGCCATACCAGGCGGCGATGCAACGGGTCAGGATGATCTCGATGGTGCAGCTGTAGACTTTTTTTGAGGATCTGGGGACCCATGCCAAATCTTTTCAGTCTCCTGAGGGGGAAAATGTATTGTTGTGCCCTCTTCATGGGGACCTTTGTCTTGCTCACATTGAGGGAGAGGTTGTTGTCCTTGCACCACAATGCCAGGTCTCTGACCTCCTCCCTATAGGCTGTCTCATCGTTGTCGGTGATCAGGCCTACCACTGTTGTGTCTACAGCAAACTTAATGATGGTGTTGGAGTCGTGTTTGGCCACGCAGTCGTAGGTGAACAGGGAGTACAGGAGGGGACTAAGTACACACCCTTGTGGGTCCCCAGTGCTGGGGATCAGCGGGGCAAATGTGCTGTTGCCTACCCTTACTACCTGGGGGCGGCCCATCAGGAAGTCCAGGATCCAGTTGCAGAGTGAGGTTTTTAGTTCCAGGGTCCTTAGCTAAGTGATGAGCTTCGTGGGCACTATGCTGTTGGACGCTAAGCTGTAGTCAGTGAACATCATTCTCACATAGGTCTTCCTTTTGTCCAGGTGGGAAAGGGCAGTGTGGAGTGTGATTGAGATTGCGTCATCTGTGGATCTGTTGGGGCAGTATGCGAATTGGGGCAGTATGCGAAACGTCAGTGAAGAGTACTGAGTACATGTCCTGGTAATCCATCTGGCCCCGCTGCTTTGTGAATGTTGACATGTTTAAAGGTCTTGCTCACATCGGCTACCGAGAGTGTTTTCACACAGTCATACAGAACAGCTGGTGCTCTCGAGCATTCTTCAGTGTTGCTTGACTCGAAGCGAGCATAAAAGTGATTTAGCTCATCTTGTAGGCTTGCGTCACTGGGCAACTCGCGTCTGGGTTTCCCTTTGTAGTCCGCAATAGTTTTAAAGCCCTGGCACATCCGACGAGTGTCAGAGCCGTTGTAGTAGGATTCAATCTTAATCTTGTATTGACGCTGTGCTTGTTTGATGGTTTGTCTAAGGGCATAGTGGGATGTTTTGTAAGAATCCATATTAGTTTCCCACTCCTTGAAGGTGGCAGCTCTAGCATTTAGCTCGATGAGGATGTTGCCTGTAATCCATGGCTTCTGGTTGGGATATGTACGTATGGTCACTGTGGGGACGACGTCATCGATGCACTTATTGATGAAGCCGATGACTAAGGTGGTATACTCCTCAATGCCATTTGATGAATCCCGGAACATATTCCAGTCTGTGCTAGCAAAACAGTCCTGTAGCGTAGCATTCACGTCATCTGATCACTTCCGTATTGAGCGAGTCACAGGTACTTCCTGCTTTAGTGTTTGCTTGTAAGCAGGAATCAGGATAGACTTGCCAAATGTTGAGTGGGGGAGAGCTTTGTATGCATCTCTGTGTGTGGAATAAAGGTGGTCTAGAGTTTTTTTCCCCTCTGGTTGTACGTGACATGCTGGTAGAAATGAGGTAAAACGGATTTAAGTTTGCCTGCATTAAAGTTCCACTAGGAGCATCACTTCTGGATCAAATCAAATGTATTTATATAGCCCTTCTTACATCAGCTGATATCTCAAAGTGCTGTACAGAAACCCAGCCTAAAACCCCAAACAGCAAGCAATGCAGGTGTAGAAGCACGGTGGCTAGGAAAAACTACAGAGAAAGGCCAAAACCTAGGAAGAAACCTAGAGAGGAACCAGGCTATGAGGGGTGGCCAGTCCTCTTCTGGCTGTGCCGGGTGGAGATTATAACAGAACATGGCCAAGATGTTCAAATGTTCATAAATGACCAGCATGGTCAAATAATAATAATCACAGTAGTTGTCAAGGGTGTAGCAAGTCAGCACCTCAGGAGTAAATGTCAATTGGCTTTTCATAACTGATCATTAAGAGTATCTCTACCGCTCCTGCTGTCTCTAGAGAGTAGAAAACAGCAGGTCTGGGACAGGTAGCACGTCCGGCGAACAGGTCAGGGTTCCATAGCCGCAGGCAGAACAGTTGAAACTGGAGCAGCAGCACGGCCAGGTGGACTGGGGACAGCAAGGAGTCATCATGCCAGGTAGTCCTGAGGCCTGGTCCAAGGGCCTGGTCCCCGGACAGGGCCAAACAGGAAGGATATAACCCCACCCACTTTGCCAAAGCACAGCACCTACACCACTAGAGGGATATCGTCAACCACCAACTTACCATCCTGAGACAAGGCTGAGTATAGCCCACAAAGATCTCCGCCACAGCACAACCCAAGGGGGGCGCCAACCCAGACAGGAAGATCACGTCAGTGACTCAACCCACTCAAGTGACGCACCCCTCCTAGGGACGGCATGAAAGAGCACCAGTAAGCCAGTGACTCAGCCCCTGTTAGAGGCAGAGAATCCCAGTGGAGAGAGGGGAACCGGCCAGGTAGAGACTGCAAGGGCGGTTCGTTGCTCCAGAGCCTTTCCGTTCACCTTCACACTCCTGGGCCAGACTACACTCAATCACATGACCCACTGAAGAAAAGAGTCTTCAGTAAAGACTTAAAGGTTGAGACCGACTCTGCGTCTCTCACATGGGTAGGCAGACCATTCCATAAAAATGGAGCTCTATAGGAGAAAGCCCTGCCTCCAGCTGTTTGCTTAAAAATTCTAGGGACAATTAGTAGGCCTGCGTCTTGTGACCGTAGCGTACGGCAGGACCAAATCAGAAAGATAGGTAGGAGCAAGCCCATGTAATGCTTTGTAGGTTAGCAGCAAAACCTTGAAATCAGCCCTTGCCTTAACAGGAAGCCAGTGTCGGGAGGCTAGCACTGGAGTAATATGATCACATTTTTTGGTTCTAGTCAGGATTCTAGCAGCCATATTTAGCACTAACGGAAGTTTATTTAGTGCTTTATCCAGGTAGCCGGAAAGTAAAGCATTGCAGTAGTCTAACCTAGAAGTAACAAAAGCATGGATTCATTTTTCTGCATAATTTTTGGACAGAAACTTTCTGATTTTTGCAATGTTACGTAGATGGAAAAAAAGCTGTCCTTGAAACAGTCTTGATATGTTTGTCAAAAGAGAGATTAGGGTCCAGAGTACCGCCGAGGTCCTTCAGTTTTATTTGAGACGACTGTACAACCATCAAGATTAATTGTCAGATTTAACAGAAGATCTCTTTGTTTCTTGGGACCTAAAACAAGCATCTCTGTTTTGTCCGAGTTTAAAAGTAGAAAGTTTGCAGCCATCCACTTCCTTATGTCTGAAACACAGGCTTCTAGCGAGGGCAATTTTGGGGCTTCACCATGTTTCATTGAAATGTACAGCTGTGTGTCATCCGCATAGCAGTGAAAGTTAACATTATGTTTTCGAATGACATCCCCAAGAGGTAAAATATATGGTGAAAACAATAGTGGTCCTAAAACGGAACCTTGAGGAACACCAAAATTTACAGTTGATTTGTCAGAGTGCAAACCATTCACAGAGACAAACTGATATCTTTCCGACAGATAAGATTTAAACCATACCAGAACTTGTCCGTGTAGACCAATTTGGGTTTCCAATCTCTCCAAAATAATGTGGTGATTGATGGTATCAAAAGCAGCACTAAGGTCTAGGAGCACGAGGCCAGATGCAGAGCATCGGTCTGACGCCATTAAAAGGTAATTTACCACCTTCACAAGTGCAGTCTCAGTGCTATGATGGGGTCTAAAACCAGACTGAAGCATTTCGTATATATTGTTTGTCTGTTCCCGTGCAACAGCTTTTTCTCATTTTTGAGAGGAATGGACGATTCGATATAGGCCGATAGTTTTTTATATTTTCTTGGTCTTCCAAGCTAGTCGGAAGACTTCTAGTTTGGTGTGGCACCATTTTCATTCCAATTTTCTGGAAGCTTGCTTCAGAGCTCGGGTGTTTTCTGTATACCAGGAAGCTAGTTTCTTATGACAAATGTTTTTAGTTTTTAGGGGTGCAACTGCATCTAGGGTATTGCACAAGGTTAAATTGAGTTCCCCAGTTAGGTGGTTAACTGATTTTTGTCCTCTGACGTCCTTGGGTAGGCAGAGGGAGTCTGGAAGGGCATCAAGGAATCTTTGTGTTGTCTGAGAATTTATAGCACTACTTTTGATGTTCCTTGGTTGGTGTGTGAGCAGATTATTTGTTGCGATTGCAAACAGAAGAAAATGGTGGTCCGATAGTCCAGGATTATGAGGAAAAACATTAAGATCCACAACATTTATTCCATGGGACAAAACTAGGTCCAGAGTATGACTGTGACAGTGAGTAGGTCCAGAGACATGTTGGACAAAACCCACTGAGTCGATGATGGCTCCGAAAGCCTTTTGGAGTGGGTCTGTAGACTTTTCCATGTGAATATTAAAATCACCAAAAATTTGAATATTATCTGCTTTGACTACAAGGTCCGATAGGAATTCAGGGAACTCAGTGAGGAACGCTGTATATGGCCCAGGAGGCCTGTAAACAGTAGCTATAAAAAGTGATTGAGTCGGCTGCATAGATTTCATGACTAGAAGCTCAAAAGACGAAAACTTAATTTTTTATTTTGTAAATTTAAATTTGCTATCGTAAATGTTAGTAACACCTCCGCCTTTGCGGGATGCACGGGGGATATGGTCACTAGTGTAACAAGGAGGTGAGGCCTCATTTAACACAGTAAATTCATCAGGTTTAAGCAATGTTTCAGTCAGGCCAATCTCATCAAGGTTATGATCAGTGATTAGTTCATTGACTATAACTGCCTTTGAAGTAAGGGATCTAACATTAAGTAGCCCTATTTTGAGATGTGAGGTATCACGATCTCTTTCAATAATGGCAGGAATGGAGGAGGTCTTTATCCTAGTGACATTGCTAAGGCGAACACCGCCATGTTTAGTTTTGCCCAACCTAGGTCGAGGCACAGACACGGTCTCAATGGTGATAGCTGAGCTGACTACACTGACTGGGCTAGTGGCAGACTCCACTATGCTGGCAGGCTGGCTAACAGCCTGCTGCCTGGCCTGCACCCTATTTCATTGTAGAGCTAGAGGAGTTAGAGCCCTGTCTATGTTGGCAGATAAGATGAGAGCACCCCTCCAGCTAGGATGGAGTCCGTCACTCCTCAGCAGGCCAGGCTTGGTCCTGTTTGTGGGTGAGTCCCAGAAAGAGGGCCAATTATCTACAAATTCTATCTTTTGGGAGGGGCAGAAAACAGTTTTCAACCAGCGATTGAGTTGTGAGACTGCTGTAGAGCTCATCAATCCCCCTAACTGGGAGGGGGGCCAGAGACAATTACTCGATGCCGACACATCTTTCTAGCTGGTTTACACGCTGAAGCTGTTTCATCCTAACATCGGGTGAGTGTTTTCTTGTAGAAGTGATGTCATTTTACCTGTCAGGTAGGTAGTAACAGTGCCAACACCACCACCGCTCTCTGCTGTCTGCCTTCTGCAATCCAGCTCCCTCTGAACACAGATAGACCACACATTAACCACACAACATGGTTAATACATGGTCAAATCAACAGATATAGGACTTTTGGATCTGATACTGATTCCGATTTTTAGAATGGAAATATTTCCCAATAACTGATTTACACAGTTATTTAAGAAAATATTCACACCCTTTGTTGATGTTGTGTCACAGCCTGAATTTCAAAATGGATTAATTGTAGTATTTTTGTCACTGGCCTACACACAATACCCCATAATGTTAATATTTTTTTTTAGAAATAATTAAAAATGAAAAGCTGAAATGTCCTGAGTCAATAAGTATTCAACCCTTTTGTTTCAGCAAGCCTAAATGAGTTCAGGAGTATACATAATAAGTTGTATGGATTCACTCTGTGTGCAATAATAGTGTTTAACATTACCTCATCTATGTACCCCACCAGTGCCAACCTGTCATTCAGAACAGGTGGGGCAGAGCCTGTTTTGCTTGTTATTTTGGAACATATCAGGTTAGAAACAATGTAAAACAAAATGTAATTTGAGTTAGTAAAGCCGCATACAAACATGGTCTCTTTTTTGCTTTCTTGAGTAAGGCAGCTCCAAAATGCAGGTGTCTCAGCCTAGCTCAGTGCTGTCTGTTGTGATGGGGCTAGCCAGCAGAAAATGCAGAGCTTGGCGCTTGATTGGCTCAGTTTCCTGTCATGATTGGCTCAGTTTGTCACTTCTAAGGTGAGCTCGAAAATGTTAGCCCCTCATTATATTAGAAGTCCCCATCCAAGAAGGCTCAAGGTCATTGGCCACAGATAGAATGACATCAAATCACGTTATATCTACAGTAGCTTTGATTGGACTGATCATGTCAACATCTTACTTTCAAAGTCCATCTACTGGAAAATCCTTTTTAATCCTTGTCACATGTTGGATTCTGGGTTAAACTTCGAACATCGCTATCCTAGAGACATGACACATCAGAAGTAAGACTATAGTATCTGAGGGGTGATAGAGAATGGTTTTAACATCAGAAGTTACTGGTTATCTGTAGGAGCCAGATGGCTTCGGAATGTGCTGGGTGGACGGGAGGAAGTCACAGGATTGCTATAGGGGATACAGATGGACATCTGTGGATTAGACAAATGAGGGGTTGAGGTCAGGTCAGATCCCCTTAAGGGAGAAATTATTGTTTATTACCCTATTACTTCGTCTTCCTGTCAAACCATAAAAGATGTAAGGAATGGAGAGAAGGAGGAGTGCCTAAATTGGAGTACATATACTTGTGGTAGTGTAAAGATGTTTTGTCTGAATGCTGTATTGACCCTTTCGAAATAATTAAACTTGGTTCAGCTTTCATAATGTCCATTCAGTGTTTTACTCTGAGAAATAGAACCTAAAACATGTTAAGAGAAATAATGAAGAGAAATTATAGATATAATGTGCTCGGTGCTCATCGGCCATTGTACATAATGATTACACAACAAGTCGGAAATCACAAATTCAACAATGAGTTGTTTGGAAGGAATCAGTGGCTAACTGTAAGTGTTGCAAAGAAACCACAAACGTTAGCCTGCTATTCAATGGAGGGGCTGTGTTTTTTTTCAGAGTTCCCACCATAAATCCAGAGAATGTCAGACTTTGATGACAAAATTTGCCTACTATCTCAATTGTCAGTAGAAATCACATTTGCTTAAGCAAGTCTGCTATATCAGCTATGTTGTTTTAAAGGCTGTAAATGAGGCTGAACTGTTTTGCTGCCAGACAGGTTTAGCAGTGGTAAGATGTTGGGACTCTGGTGTAGTCCATAACAGATTTATGTAGGCCTTAACACATTGTGGCACCATTTGTCACTGTCATAGTGCAACTAATGTATTGTTTAGTGTTGTGTTGTGAAGTGGCTTTGCTGGCATGCATCCCACATTTTTGGGTTTGCCCCACCAAGATGTACATGCTAAAATCGTCAAAGCTGTAATTGCTGCCTAAGGTGCTTCTCCAAAGTATTGACTTAGGGGTGTGAATACTTATGCAAAGTAGATATTTAATTTTCAATACATTTTCCCAAAATTCTAAAACATGTTTTTACTTTGTCATTACGGGGTATTGTGTGTAGATCAGTGAGAATATATATATATTTTAATTAATTTTGAAGTCCGACACAACAAAATGTGGAATAAGTAGGGTATGCGTACTTTCTGAAGGCAATGTAATCTGCTGATATTTATATTATAGCTAGAATTAAAATTTAAACTATATTTTTTTATGGATTGTGCTTAATTTTAAAACAGCCCTCCATAGATACTCAGAAAGCTGATTTCAAATTTGAGGAAAGAACATTCATGTAATGTTGAGGAAAACTTGATTGAGGAATCAGGCAGAACTCCTTTATAAGAGTTTATTCAAGAAATTGCAGGGAAGTTCACACTCAGGATGAAACTGGAGAGGAACTTAAAAATTTACAGAATTACACAGTCATTTATATACTTCAACTACACAAATAACTGCTTACCCCTCTATAGGTGCAGGCAAGCTTACATGAGAGATAATGAGAATTGGGCTCCACTCCCATTATACAAACAAGAACAGGTTCTAACCATTTCTCACAGTTTATGTGTCTAAGATAAGATATTTAGAGCCCAAACAGACAGAACAAGAATTTAGCCTGGTTGGACATTTTAGTGCGCTAAAGATAAGGTGCCAATAACAAATAACTCATTTGTGCACCATATGAAGAGTGTACTCTACAGCAGTAGACAAATAATAGTAAATAGTACATATAGTAATATTCAACTCAAGCATTTACATAGCATGTAACAAAACCATTTTACCCCATCAATTGCCCCTTTTATGCTTTGGTGTTCCATAAGCATAACCAACCTTTGTATACACTGTCAGATAGGGTTTTAGACATTTAATTGAACATTCTAAATGGAGAGTTACATAGAAAATATTTTATAAAGGTCAGGGTCATTTCTATGGCAATAAGCACTATCACTGCCTAATGGGCAGTCTCCTTCCTCACTAAAGGGACACACCTCTGCCAAAGCGGAGACATCATGTAGTTCTTGAGTGATTAATACAAACTGCAGTGGAGGAACGATTTTATGCTAAATTACTAAAAGCAAGTGAACAGGAAGAGCGCAAACAGTATATCTTGCAAAATCCCAATTCCTATACATGTATGTTACATGCTCCTCCTTAGCCACCAAACAAATTCCATCCCCACTCTTCGGGCTGCTTTAGCTTTTCAATTTCTTATTTTAATGTGGGAGGTCAAGTCAGTGATGTTGTCCGCATTGTCTGGGATAAAAGTGCAACACTGAGCCAAATACTGCACACTTAAGGCAAATAGGGGTAGGCAGAGGTCCCACACACCCAATAGGTGTTATTCCATGTTTAGCCTCCTTTAAGGAAGTTGCAAATACCAGGTCTATCAGTCAAATTAGTGACCTGGTTGTTAGGTTTCTTTAGTATTGCCCAAACAGCATTAGCATGTTCACATTTTATAGCAAAATCGCACTTACTTGTTCCCACTTCAATAGTTCCTATCTCAGAGGTTAGACACACACAGCCTAGTTGCCTAGCGACTACCAGCTGTTTTGTTGGGGTAGAGAAGTTGAATGAGGGCAGGTAAAGACTTACTATATTGAATACTTCCAAATGTACTTGTACTCGTACAAATGTACTTACTCATCTTGAAAATTAATGTAGCCTTATGCCAGGCGGTATACGCAGAATCAGATTGGTATTTACTATACCTAGAGTAATGAGTAATTATATACTGAACAAAAATATAAATGCAACCATTTCAAAGATTTTACTGAGTTACATTAGGCCCTAATCTATGGATTTCACATAACTGGGAATACACATATGGATTTGTTAGTCACAGATACCTTAAAAGAATAAATAGGGGCATGGATGAGAAAACCAGTCAGTATCTGGAGTGACCACCATTTCCCTCATGCAGCGTGACACACCGTCTTTCGCATAGAGTTGATCAGGCTGACCGTGGCCTGTGGAATGTTGTCCCACTCCTCTTCAATGGCTGTGAGAAGTTGCTGAATATTGGCCGGAACTAGAATTCGCTGTCATACACGTCGATCCAGAGCATCCCAAACACGCTCAATGGGTGACATGTCTGGTGAGTATGCAGGCCATAGAATAACTGGAACATTTTCAGTTTCCAGGAATTGTATACAAACACTTGCAACATGCTGAAACATGAGGTAATGGCAGCGGATACAGTGCCTTGCGAAAGTATTCGGCCCCCTTGAACTTTGCGACCTTTTGCCACATTTCAGGCTTCAAACATAAAGATATAAAACTGTATTTTTTTGTGAAGAATCAACAACAAGTGGGACACAATCATGAAGTGGAACGGCATTTATTGGATATTTCAAACTTTTTTAACAAATCAAAAACTGAAAAATTGGGCGTGCAAAATGATTCAGCCCCCTTAAGTTAATACTTTGTAGCGCCACCTTTTGCTGCGATTACAGCTGTAAGTCGCTTGGGGTATGTCTCTATCAGTTTTGCACATCGAGAGACTGACATTTTTTTCCATTCCTCCTTGCAAAACAGCTCGAGCTCAGTGAGGTTGGATGGAGAGCATTTGTGAACAGCAGTTTTCAGTTCTTTCCACAGATTCTCGATTGGATTCAGGTCTGAACTTTGACTTGGCCATTCTAACACCTGGATATGTTTATTTTTGAACCATTCCATTGTAGATTTTGCTTTATGTTTTGGATCATTGTCTTGTTGGAAGACAAATCTCCGTCCCAGTCTCAGGTCTTTCGCAGACTCCATCAGGTTTTCTTCCAGAATGGTCCTGTATTTGGCTCCATCCATCTTCCCATCAATTTTAACCATCTTCCCTGTCCCTGCTGAAGAAAATCAGGCCCAAACCATGATGCTGCCACCACCATGTTTGACAGTGGGGATGGTGTGTTCAGCTGTGTTGCTTTTACGCCAAACATAACGTTTTGCATTGTTGCCAAAAAGTTCAATTTTGGTTTCATCTGACCAGAGCACCTTCTTCCACATGTTTGGTGTGTCTCCCAGGTGGCTTGTGGCAAACTTTAAACAACACTTTTTATGGATATCTTTAAGAAATGGCTTTCTTCTTGCCACTCTTCCATAAAGGCCAGATTTGTGCAATATACGACTGATTGTTGTCCTATGGACAGAGTCTCCCACCTCAGCTGTAGATCTCTGCAGTTCATCCAGAGTGATCATGGGCCTCTTGGCTGCATCTCTGATCAGTCTTCTCCTTGTATGAGCTGAGAGTTTAGAGGGACGGCCAGGTCTTGGTAGATTTGCAGTGGTCTGATACTCCTTCCATTTAAATATTATCGCTTGCACAGTGCTCCTTGGGATGTTTAAAGCTTGGGAAATCTTTTTGTATCCAAATCCGGCTTTAAACTTCTTCACAACAGTATCTCGGACCTGCCTGGTGTGTTCCTTGTTCTTCATGATGCTCTCTGCGCTTTTAACGGACCTCTGAGACTATCACAGTGCAGGTGCATTTATACGGAGACTTGATTACACACAGGTGGATTGTATTTATCATCATTAGTCATTTAGGTCAACATTGGATCATTCAGAGATCCTCACTGAACTTCTGGAGAGAGTTTGCTGCACTGAAAGTAAAGGGGCTGAATAATTTTGCACGCCCAATTTTTCCGTTTTTGATTTGTTAAAAAAGTTTGAAATATCCAATAAATGTCGTTCCACTTCATGATTGTGTCCCACTTGATGTTGATTCTTCACAAAAAAATACAGTTTTATATCTTTATGTTTGAAGCCTGAAATGTGGCAAAAGGTCGCAAAGTTCAAGGGGGCCGAATACTTTCGCAAGGCACTGTAAATGGCATGACAATGGGCCTCAGGATCTCATCACGGAATCTCTGTGCATTCAAATTGCCATCGACATAATCCATTAGCGGTACAAGATGACGCCGGTAGACATGGTCGCCCTGTTCATGGCTCCTAAGCAACTTTGCATTATTTTGTTTCTTGTGTGTGTTATTTATCACATTATTAGCTCAGAACGTCCTTTACACTATTACATACAGCCGTAATTAACTTTTGGATATTGAGCGGTGGTAACTCACCAGCATTTCGACAAGAAATACGACTTTCCTGAATTAGACCCTTTGTCCCAAGCTCATCATTAAGCTCGGGGCCCTGGGTCTGAAACACACCTAATGCAACTGGGTCCTGGACTTCCTGACGGGCCATCCCCAGGTGGTGAAGGTAGGCAACAACACCACCACTACGCTGATCCTCAACACAAGGGCCACACAAGTGTTTGTGCTCAGCCCCCTCGGGGCCACGCATGTTTGCAACACAATCAGTACATTTGCAGATGACACAACAGTGGTAGGCCTGATTACCAATGACGACAAGAAAGCCTACATGGAGGAGGTGAGGGCCCTGGAGGAGTGGTGCCTGGTCCCTAAGATCCTCACAAAGTTTTACAGATGCACTGTTGAGAACATCCTGTGGTGCTGTTTCACTGCCTGGTACGGTAACTGCACCGTCCGCAACTGCAGGGCTCTCCAGAGGGTGGTGCAGTTCTATTTCATCTTCTATCTCAAGGCCATCAGACTGTTAAATAGTCACCACTAGCCGGCCTCGGACCTGTACCCTGCCCAGAACTTTAGTCACTGTCACTAGCCAGCTACAACCTGGTTACTTTGCCATGCACCTTAGAGGTTGCTGCCCTATGTACATAGTCATGGAACATAGGTCACTTCAATAATGTTTACATACTGTTTTACACAATTCATTGAAGTCGGAAGTTTACATACACTTAGGATGGAGTCATTAAAACTCGTTTTTCCACCACTCCACAAATTTCTTGTTAACAAACTATAGTTTTGGCAAGTCGGTTAGGACATCTACTTTGTGCATGACACAAGTCATTTTTCCAATAATTGTTTACAAACTGATTATTTCACTTATAATTCACTGTATCATAATTCCAGTGGGTCAGAAGTTTACATACACTAAGTTGACTGTGCCTTTAAACAGCTTGGAAAATTCCAGAAAATGATGTCATGGCTTTAGAAGCTTCTGATAGGTTAATTGACATCATTTGAGTCAAATGGAGGTGTACCTGTGGATGTATTTCAAGGCCTTCCTTCAAACTAAGTGCCTCTTTGCTTGACATCATTGGGAAAATCAAAAGAAATCAGCCAAGACCTCAGAAATAAAATGCTAGACCTCCACAAGTCTGGTTCATGCTTGGGAGCGATTTCCAAACGCCTGAAGGTACCACGTTCATCTGTACAAACAATAGTACGCAAGTATAAACACCATGGGACCACACAGCCATCATACCGCTCAGGAAGGAGACGCGCTTTGTCTCCTAGAGATGAATGTACTTTGGTGCAAAAAGTGCAAATCAATCCAAATTACCTTGTGAAGATGCTGGAGGAAACGAGTACAATAGTATCTCTATCCACAGTAAAACGAGTCCTATATCGACATAACCTGAAAGGCCGCTCAGCAAGGAAGAAGCAACTGCTCCAAAACTGCCATAAAAAAGCCAGACTACGGTTTGCAACTGCACATGGGGACAAAGATCGTAATTTTTTGAGAAATGTCCTTTGGTCTGATGAAACAAAAATAGAACTGTTTGGCCATAATGACCATCAATATGTTTGGAGGAAAAGGGGGAGACTTGCAAGCCGAAGAACACAATCCCAATCTTGAAGCACGGGTGTGGCAGCATCATGTTGTGGGGGTGCTTTGCTGCAGGAGGGACTTGTGCACTTCGCAAAATATATGGCTTCATGAGGCAAGAAAATTATGTGGATATATTGAAGCAACATCTCAAGACATCAGTCAGGAAGTTAAAGCTTGTGGGTCTTCCAAATGGACAATGACCCCAAGCATACTTCCAAAGTTGTGACAAAATGGCTCAAGGAAAACAAAGTCAAGGTATTGGAGTGGCCATCACAAAGCCCTGACCTCAATCCTATATAACATTTGTGGGCAGAATTGAAAAAGCGTGTGCGAGCAAGGAGGCCTACAAACCTGACTCAGTTACACCAGCCTTGTCAGGATGAATGGGCCAAAATTCACCCAATTTATTGTGGAAAGCTTGTGGAAGGCTTCCTCGAAACGTTTGACCCAAGTTAACCAATTTAAAGTCAACGCTACCACATACTGATTGAGTGTATCGAATCTTCTGACCCACTGGGAATGTGATGAAAGAAATAAAAGCTGAACTAAATCATTCTCTCTACTATTATTCTGACATTTCACATTCTTAAAATAAAGTGGTGATCCTAACTGACCTAAGACAGGGAATTTTTACTAGGATTAAATGTCAGGAATTGTGAAAAACTGAGTTTAAATGCATTTGGCTAAGGTGTAAACTTCTGAATTCAAATGTATATTTATACTGTTCAAAAGTTTGGGGTCACTTAGAAATTATTTTTTTTTTTTTAAATAAAAGTTTTTTTTTGTCCATCAAAATAATATCATATTGATCAGAAATACAGTGTAGACATTGTTAATGTTGTAAATGACTATTGGAGATGGTTAAACGGCTGATAAAAAAAAAGAAGGAATATCTACATTTTTTATTTAACTAGGCAAGACACTAGGCTACCCTGCCGCCCGAATAGGCGTAGATATTCCATGAAAGGCCAGCATCCTGAAGTTGCCTCTTCACTGATGACCTTGAGACTGGTATTTCTGATCAATTTGATGTTATTTTAATGGACAAAACATTTGCTTTTCTTTCAAGAACAAGGACATTTCTAAGTGACCCCAAACTTTTGAATGGTAGTGTATATATACATTACCAGTCAAAAGTTTGGACATACCTCATTCAATAGTTTTTCTTTAATTGTACTATGTTCTACATTGTAGAATAATAGTGAAGACATCAAAACTATGAACAAACACATATGGAATCATGTAGTAACAAAAAAGTGTTAAACAAATCAAAATATATTACAAATTTGAGATTCTTCAAAGTAGCCACCCTTTGCCTTGATGACAGCTTTGCACACTCTTGGCAATTTGTGTGTATGTATGTGTGTCTGTAAATATATCCAGTGGAAGAACACATGAGTTTAAACTTATAATCACCATCCATGTGTTCTTATCAAAGTAAACCCCCTGGAGTCCATGGCTAGGGGCAAAGAGAGACAGGCCCTGAGATTTCTGTCTGATCTGGATGGAACCTACAAGCCAGAAGAGGAAAATCATTGTGAGTTTTTGTGAAGTGAATTGAAAAACATCCAACACTAAGTTAATGTGAAAATAGATGGTTTTGATTTTATTAGACATAATAAGAAACCTGTGGCGTGCTGGTATGGGAGGTTGTTGATGGGAACTTCCAATCCATTGACCTTCACCAATACGTCATTGTCCTTGGGGTACATGTCAATATCACTGGAATAATTGTAATCAATTGTAAAAAGGGAATGCAATTCCAAATGAAGCTCAGAAAATGTACAAGGCATCTCAACTGTCTGCCAAAGATGAGTCAGCGTTTGAAAATGCATTGCTATGGCTTAGCATGTTTTAATGCTCCACAGTATTTTGGACAATTGTAAACAAAAAGCATACTTTATGTAGCGCTTCAGGCCATGGGGAAGTTTGTCCCATGTCAGCTACACACGGAATGCAGGGTCTAGACCCACAAGACCAGTCTCGGCTGTGATTTCAGTCTCAAATTCCTTGCACTCTACACCCCAGGCAAACTTAGCCTGAGACAGATACAAAATTATGTGTTTATTTTATTATGTTGGTTATGACCTCAAGCAGTATAGAATGAAGCAATGCGACATTACAGTACAGTGGCATTGGAGACATGGCCTTTAGTCTTACCATAACTTTGTGTTTGCTCGGAAGAACACTGTCAGCACAAATTCTCCATTTGTCATTTGGAGCAAGGTTAGACAGAATGATTTGCAGTCTAAAAGTAGCTTTGTCCAAGTAAGTAGCAATCTGGTATCCCTGCCCGTCATTGTCAGCTCTTTCTGCATGGATGAGGATGGTCACGGCTGGGGCAACAGCATTGCCAAGGTATTTGGCCTGAAAAGACACAGTTCATTATTGTACTCACTCCCATTGTCAGCAATGGAGAGTAAGTATACACAGCCCCAGTTGTGATATAGAAGTTTTACCCATTTGTAGATTCTGCTGGAGGTTCTTACTTTAGAGTTTGGATGCTGCAAGCAAAATAAGTATACCAACTCAGGTTTAATATCATCAAGCATCACTAATAGCTGCACATATTGTATGTGCACTATATAAACATTACCCGGTGGACGTGGTTCTTGGAAAACTTCATGTCAATGACCTCCTCCTGTAATAGGAAGAGCAGTGAAAATAGAGTAATTTAGGTAACTGCTTGAAAGTTCTGCCTCACCCTTCAGATGTGGGAGCTGGAAGAGCTGTATTTGGAGGTACAGGACATAGAGGAGCTCGAGCTCAGTTTGCTTTTGCTGCTGCTGCTTTCGCTACTGCTGCTATGGATTGTCTTAGACCTCTTGCTGATTGGAGATGCATTCATATCAATGATCTTACTCTTGGCACGAGAAGATGAGGATATGGATTTGGAGGAAAACTGATGGAATGGCAACTGCTGGAGCGAGAGCTGCTAGAACTGGGGGAAGATCTGCTACCACACTTCAGACCAAGTACAAGGATTTTATTGAGCTTCAACAGGACAGTTTTTCCCTCTGGAGCTTCTTTCTCTTCAGTCATGGTGGTGACTTTGATAATCTTTACTGTGGCCTTGGGTCCCAATTTGTACTCACTAGAAAATAGTAAAAATAAAGAAAAGCCCTTGAATGAGTAAGTGTGCCCAAACTTTTGACTGGTATTGTATGCACCTTGGTGTAAACTTGGCCTGCAGCTGAATGTTTGTCTTTAAAAAATATATATATATATATATATATATTGAACCTTTATTTAACTAGGCAAGTCAGTTGAGAACAAATTCCTATTTACAAATACGGCCTACTCTGGCCAAACCCGGTGGATGCTGGGCCAATTGTATGCCGCCCTATGGGACTCCCAATCACGGCCGGATGTGATGCAGCCTGGTCTTCATGAGCTGGGATTATGGTGGCTTGCACTATGAAAATGGGAATGGATGAATATAGCCAATGTGACTATGAAACCCAAGATGAATTAAAACAACAACAGCATTACTAATTCATTACATTCTTGTTGGTGAGCACATACCATTGACAGTTGCTACGGCAGCAGTATAGAAGCTGAGCTCTATGGGCACCCCAACAGCGGTGGGGTAGATGCAACGCACCTCGGCAGCCGGCAGGGGCTTAGCATAATAAAAAGCATCCCCAGACAGCAGTGCTCTCATGGACAACTGTTTCTCTGCCTGAACAGCAGGTCCAGTTGCAAGCTGTAGAGAAACAAACATTAGCCATTTACCTAGATGTGATGACATAAGACCACTGTGAAAGTCAACTGTGAAAGAGGTTTAAGAATTTCCAGCTTTCCTGATCATAAAGTAGTATAAAGGTGTATACTACATACATGAATTACCTGTTCGTTGATGGCCTTGTCGATGTTGCCAAAGGCAATTTCCTGTCTAAAGAACTTCACGTACACGGAGGCCAAGGGCTCGGTTGAAGGCAGGGACCTCCAGTCAGACAGCTGTGGATAGATTAGTAGAGCAAAGCTGACTGATAAACTTAATCAACTTCATTTAAAAAACCTAATCATTGATTCTTTGGAGATACATTTGTGAGATTAAGTGATCTTTGGTACTTACATCCTTAATGACACTCTTCATCTTGGTGATCCTGTCAAGATTTTTTAGGATCCTTGGGAATTTTCATAAGAGCCTCCTGGATTCCCTCGGTTCTCACTCCAATCTGAGAAAGATTGTTAAAAGAGGGTTTTGGAACCTCTGAATTGTAATCTTTTTAAATGGTTTTGAATAACAGTTTTTACCTCCAGAACATCAGCAGCTGCTCCAGCAAAGTAGGTGCGGGCTTTAGCCACAATGGCTCTCGGGAAAATGGTAGCAGCATCATTGATGTAGAAAGCACTGGGAGCAGCACCCATCATCAGGGAAGCTTAAGAAAGAAAACAATCATTATGCCAACATATGAGAGAGAAACCATTAAGATTGTAGGAGTTCAGTTCATGAGGCTTTTACAATGCTAATAATCCAGGTGGGTGGCTTTGCTGAAACGGAAGCTCAGTCAAATTGTAGGCTTAGGATCTTGAATGCAACATTGCGGGCAGCAGCACTAAAATGGGAAAATACAATGCAATTGGATTCAAATGCAGATGCAAATCTAGACGACATGTATTGAGAAATTGAAGAGTGCTCTTACACTGGGGTAAAGTCAGGGGCGGTGCACTTGGTCATGGCCTTCATGAGAGAGTTGACAAAGCTAGCGACCTGCAGATTGGCATCCTTTGCTACTGCATCTGCAAGAGTAGTTGCCAGAGTCATGAGAAGCTTTGTTTCGAAAAGCACAAAGGTGGCAATCATACGGAGCTCTGGGTGAAGAGCCTTGTGAAGAGCCTTGTACTTATAATAAGTACAAATTCCTAATGTAACATAACTTACCAAAGTTAAAATATTGACTCGCTATACGATGGAAAGAAAAAGAAAGACATTATTCACTACATACTATTTCAAATGAATCAGAATGGCAAAATTATATGATCTCAAAAGCAATGTACAAGGGCTAGAGTCAGTGCAAGGACAACCACTCTCATGGCCGGTGGAATATTAGGAACAACAGTCCGAGACTTTTAAAACAAAACTTTTGCTAACCATGCCTGTTTCATAAGTATATCATTAACAAAAAATAGATAGCATGGCCAAGTTGATTTGTTGTTATTTGGCTCAGATTGTAGAGATTTGATTAGATGTCAATCTGCCTTTCAGATGTCACCCTGCCTTTCGTGTTGAAAAGATCAATGTCCAACCTACAAAAAAATGTGTCGTTCACCTTTGCATTTCCATTCTATCTTAATAAATTGTTGACAATAACAATTTTTATGTTTTAATTGTTAGTTAGTTAAGCCATTTTCAGGATATTTGCATGAATCTAAAATAATTATAATTCTGTCATTGTCAGAATGCTTGCTCTTAACAGCATTACCCACATCTAAATGTATAACCTTACAAATGTATATTCTTTCTTCCTAATGATGTTGTCAGGAACAATTCTCAAGCAAAACTACAGTGCCTTCAGAAAGTATTCACACCCCTTGGGGTTTTCTATGTTACAGCCTCAATTAAATTAATTCAGCCTGAATTAAATGGATTCAATTGTGATTTTTGGGGGTCATTGGCCTACATCCAATACCCCATAATATCAAAGTGGAATTATATATTTTTTGAAATGTATACAAATTAATAAAAAATGAAAAGCTGAAATGTCTTGAGTCAGTAAGTATTCCACCCTTTTGTTATGGCAAGCCTAAATAAATTGTAAAAATATGCTTAACAAGTTGCATGGACTCACTAATTTGTGTGTTAAACATAATTTTTTAATGACTACCTCATCTCTGTACCCCGCACATACAATTATCTGTACGGTCCCTCAGTTGAGCGGTGAATTTCAAAAACAGATTCAACCACAAAGACTAGGGAGGTTTTTCAATGCCTCGCTAAGGGCACCTAAAAATATAGCAGACATTGACTATCCCTTTGAGCACAGTGAAGTTATTAATTTAACTTTGGATGGTGTATCAATATACTATGTCACTACAAAGATACAGGTGTCCATCCTAACTCAGTTGCCGGAGAGGAAGGAAACCACTCCGGGATTTCACCATGATGCCCAATGGTAACTTTAAAACAGTTACAGAGTTTAATGGCTGTGATAGGAGAAAACTGAGAATGGATCAACAACATTGTAGTTATTTCACAATACTAACCTAATTGATAGAGGATGCCTGTAAAGAATACAAATATTTGAAAACATCCACCCAGTTTGTAACAATGCACTAAAGTAATACTGCAAAAACTGTGGCAAAGTGTTATGTTCGGGGCAAATCCAATACAACACATTACTGAGTACCACTCTCCATATTTTCAAGCAAGCCGTGTCATGTTATGGGTATACTTGTAATTGGACTGTGGAGTTTTGGACTGGAGTTGTTACCAAGAAGACAGTGAATGTTCCTGAGTTGCCGAGTGAAGTTATATATTTTTTTTACATTTTCACATACAAACAACATTTTCTATGATTACTTTATAATACAGTCTATCGTTGAAGTATTTTTTCTTCATAATTCAACTTCAAATTGCAACATTTTGAGTAAACACCCACACTGTCTCCTTTCATGTGAATAAACAGGGTGTCTCAACCTGTCACTAATATGTCACTTTGTTCTGACCTGACCAACAATCAAACACATTTTTGTCAACTCATCCTTGTAATTTAAATGTATCCAAGGTTTTCAATGGTCAAATTGACTGCTCATTCTTGTAAAGGTCACATGAGGGACCAGTGTGGTTTGTTCTGTATTTTAATTGTGAATGTACAATTCCAATGCATTATATTATGTAAATCAGTTTGGTTCACATGTTCAATCACATGAATGGATTTCATCCAAAGTGGACAATATCATGCAAAATTATAAGAAACTCTAAAATAGCAATAATAGTTTGTATTAACAGTGAATACTCTTTGTATTGTAAGACTAATCTAAATTAGGATACTTTGTAAGTAGACTTTGTATATGGATCCATCATATAACAATATTATTAACATGTTATTTATAAACAACATCACATTTTTTGCAAAACAATCACACATGCTAGGGATATTTCAAGATAAATAAATAGTCAAAATATAGCTTTTAACAAAAAACTTGAATGGAAATCCATAAATCCATACCAGATACAACTGAACCAAACTCAAACAGTACATTGGTCAGCTGGCCAGAAACACTCAGTATGAGCTGACCACAGATTCCACCAAGTCCGGCATTTTCCCAGGGAAATGGACATGTTGTTCTCTTCTGACTGGACTCCCTGCAAAACACAACCAAAACCATTTTGACTGAACCACTGGTCCATACTAGTGTCTCCAGTAGGGGGAGGCATAACCCTAACTTAAGCTACAGGTGTGAGAGACTGCCATGAGTTACTAGGGAAGCTCCCTAGGTTTTTTAATGTCAATTCAATGCTAAGAGTTGTCCCTGAAGAAGTAGCATAGATGCCCTTCTCCAATAGAAGTCCAACTGAAGATAGGACAATCACCCTCTGCAGGGAGGGGACGTAGAACTCAATCAGACTTACTCATGAAAGTTTCAAAATGTCCAATTTCGAAATTTGGTAGTGCACCATCAGTTTTTCTCTTGTCATGACAGTCATTGCAGACCTTAGAGCTCTTTAGGACTGGTCAGAAATGTCCATATCAACTAGCCCATGTCAGCTAACTTTTTTTGTTTTGTTGTAATGTTTGAGTAACTCAGATTCATCACATGAACACACATAAACATGGTAAAATTACAAGAAATTAGCTTTATAATTGGTAAACAATATTTACTACAGCTCTAATGGGCCCACCAGATAGTAGCATAGGCCTGCAGTCATACTTACATAACATTTTTGACAAAGCTAAATGTGGAATTGTTTTAAGATGGTCATACCAAGGATCATTTAGATATTTGATTTTGATTAAAAATTACATTTAAACAGTAGCAGTCAAAAGTTTTGATGTCTTCACTGTTATTCTACAATGTAGAAAATAGTAAAAAATAAAGAAAAACCCTTGAATGAGTAGGTGTCCAAACTTTTGACTGGTACTGTTAATCTTCTGTTTGCTTATTTCACTCACCTCGCCATCATCGCTTTTCAAAGTGTAAGGACGTGAACACATTCGTATCACCAACCAATATAGATACAGCCTCTTCCACAGTGAAAAGTCGTGGCCTCATCGGCGGCGTGGTTTTGAGTAATGTTTTCTTTTTCTTTTTTAAGTCAAATGACAGCATACCCTGTTTCCGGTTGATGACAACCGCCACATAAATATGACAACAAGTTGTTAGCAAGTTAATTTTGCGATATTGACACAGATATTATTGGTCGAAAAACTTGAGCGTTCGAGGCCACTACAGTAATTTAAAGAAAGGCTGTTTGATGGCCGCTATAGGACCTAAATGCCTAACAGTAAAAAGGCCTGTCTATGATTTTAGATTAATCAGATAATTCATTTTGAGTTAATGAGTTTAATTGTTTGACAAAATGTAGCTCTGTGAATTAAACTATTTGTGTTACATGTACCCAGTGCAATGTTAGGTTCCCAAAATGATAGCAATCCAGAAAGACAATTGTATATATTGAAACAACAATAATTATTACATATTATTGAATTGAATAATGTTATTAATTGGAGGAATGTTTACATGTTTTATCGGTGGTCTATTGCCTATACATGTCTTTTGCCAATTAAAATACATATATCACATTGAGTGTTCTATTGAACCTTTTTATTTTCCAAACCTGGGACAAGTTTGTAAATCACTGAGGTTAAGATGTTCTGAATCATGGCTGTTGTGGGGATTATGATAACTGCCATTTCGAGCAGTGGTTGCATTGCTTAATATATACACTTTATATACAAAAGTATGTGAACTCTCCTTTTAACGTGGCACCGTCATAGGATGTCACCTTTCTAACAAGTCAGTTTGTCAAATGTCTGTCGTGCTAGAGCTGCCCCGGTCAACTGTAAATGCTTGTGAAGTGGAAACGTCTCGGAGCAACAACGACTCAGCCACAAAGTGGTAAGCCACACAAGCTCACAGAACAGGAACGCTGAGTGCTGAAGAGCATAAAGCATAAAAATCATCTGTCCTCGATTGCAGCACTCACTACCAAGTTCCAAACTGCCTCTGGAAGCAACATCAGCACAAGAACTGTTTGTCAGGAGCTTCATGAAATGTGTTTCCACAGAAGCCTAAGATCACCGTGCGTAATGCCAAGCATCGGCTAGAGTTGTATAAGCTGATTGCCATTGGACTCTGGAGCAGTGGAAACGCGTTCTCTGCAGTGATGAATCACGCTTCACCATCTGGTAGTCCGACGCACAAATCCGGGTTTGACGGATGCCAGGAGAACGCTACCTGCCCCAATGCATAGTGCCAACTGTAAAGATTGGTGGAGGATGAATAACAGTCTAAGGCTGTTTTTCATGGTTCGGGCTAGGCCTCTTAGTTCCACTGAAGGGAAATCTTAACGCTACAGCATACAGTACAATGTCATTCTGTGATTTCAACTTTGTGGCAACAGTTTGGGAAGGCTCTTTTCTGTGTTGGATTCTAGCTTGAAATATACAGTTGCTTCAGAAAGTATTCAGACCCATGGACTTTTCCCACATTTTGTTACGTTACAGCCTTATTCTAAAATGGACAAAACAATTAGAATCTTTCAGAAGGTCAGCCATCTCTGCAGCACTCCACCAATCAGGCCTTTATGGTAGAGTGGCCAGACAGAAGTCACTCCTCAGTAAAAGGCACTTGTCCGCTTGGAGTTTGCCAAAAGGCACCTAAAGACTCTCAGACCATGAGAAACAAGATTCCCTGGTCTGATGAAACCAAGATTGAACTCTTTGGCCTGAATGTCAAGCGTTACGTCATTTAGGAAACCTGGCAACATCCCTACGGTGAAGCATGGTGGTGTCAGCATCATGCTGTGGGGATGTTTTTCAGTGGCAGGGACTTCCAAGCCACTCAAGCCACTCTAACGCAAGTGGCTTTGGGAAAAGGCTCCAAATGTCCTTGAGTGGCCCAGCCAGTGTTCGGACTTGAACATCTCTGGAGAGCCCTGAAAATAGCTGTGCAGCAACGCTCGCCATCCAACCTGACAGAGCTTGAGAAGATTTGCAGAGAGGAATAGGAAAAACTCCTCAAATACAGGTGTGCCAAGCTTGTAGCATCATTCCCAAGAAGACTTGAGGCTGTAATCGCTGCCAAAGGTGATTCAATAAACTACTGGGTAAAGGGTCTGAATGCTTATGTAAATGCGATATTTCAGTTTTAAATACTTAATTTTTAGCAAAAATAAAAAATAAACCGTTTTTGCTTTGTCATTATGAGCTAATATGTGTAGATTGATGAGGGGGGGGGGGGGCAATTTAATACATTTAAGAATAAGGCTCTAACGTAAAAGAATGTGGAAAAGGTAAGGTGTCTGAATACTTTCCGAATGCAACATATCTATTCATGTTGCCATACCAGAACTTATTGATTATGTTAGATGTATAAGGAATGTATATGTTGTTGTCAATGGAGGGTGGAAAGAACTACGTGTATGGAAAGTTACTGAGTGAAACAAGGTGGAGTGCAGAAAGTTAACATTCTGTCAAAACATGTTATTGTTAAATATCATGGATCCTAAGGAGGGAGGCAAAGGGCAACAGTCTGTTTTCAGTCACTGATAAGGTAGGATAGTCGCTGATTTGGGAGGAGCGAGGAATTCGGTCTGAGGTCAGGTCAGATGAAGAGAGAAGAAACTGTCCTATTTTACACACATATACTTCCAAGCACACAAAAATTCTAGCGTCAGGCAGGGCCATGACTACACCAGTGAGAGGAATCAATTAAGTTCCTGACTAGCAACAGAGCTGTATTGGCTGTCGAGATGTGCAAGGAGTTGACTCCGCCTAGTCGGAGGATATAAATATATCTTGTGTATAGCTTGTGTAATCATGCATTGTCTTTGCAGCTGTATGACACAGTGGGTGAATAAACTTGCTTTCAGCTTTTTCTAGTTGTCTGTGAGGTTTTACTCTGTGTGTTCAGAACCTAACACCTGTTTCAGCATAACAATGCCCCCCTGCACAAAGCGAGGTCCGTACAGAAATGGTTTGTCAAGATCGGTGTGGAAGAACTTGACTGGCCTGCACAGAGCCCTGATCCAACCCCATCAAACACATTTGAGGTGAATTGGATTGCTGACAGCGTGCCAGGCCTAATCACCCACATTCAGTGCCCGACCTCGCTAATGCTCTTGAGGCTAAATGGAAGCAAGTCCCTGCAGCAATGTTCCAACATCTAGTGGAAAGCCTTCCCAGAAGAGTGGAGGCTGTTATAGCACCAAAGGGGGACCAACTCCATATTAATTTTGGAATGAGATGTTCGACTAGTAGTTGTCCACATACTTTTGGTCATCAAATCCAATTTATTTATAAAGCCCTTCTTACATCAGCTGATGTCACAAAGTGCTGTACAGAAACCCAGCCTTAAACCCCAAACAGCAAACAATGCAGGTGTAGAAGCACAGTGGCTAGGAAAACCTCCCTAGAAAGGCCAGAACCTAGGAAAAAACCTAGAGAGGAACCAGGCTATGAGGGGTGGAGATTATAACAGAACATGGCCAAGATGTTCAAATGTTCATAGATGACCAGCAGGGTCAAATAATAATAATCACAGTGGTTGTCGAGGGTGCAACAGGTCAGCACCTCAGGAGTAAATGTCAGTTGGCTTTTCATAGCCGATCATTCAGAGTATCTCTACCGCTCCTGCTGTCTCTAGAGAGTTGAAAACAGCAGGTCTGGGACAGGTAGCACGTCCGGTGAACAGGTCAGGGTTCCATAGCTACAGGCAGAACAGTTGAAACTGGAGCAGTAGCAAAAAAAAAAAAATCCCCAATTGTTTGCATAGTCAACTTACACACAACTCTGACACACACACTTACCCCACCAGACATGTCACCTGGGGTCTTTTCACAGTCCCCAAATTCAGAACAAATTCAAGAAAGCATACAGTATTATATAGAGTCATTATTGCATGTTGTATTGATATGTAGGCTACAGTGCCTTGCGAAAGTATTCGGCCCCCTTGAACTTTGCGACCTTTTGCCACATTTCAGGCTTCAAACATAAAGATATAAAACTGTATTTTTTTGTGAAGAATCAACAACAAGTGGGACACAATCATGTAGTGGAACGATATTTATTGGATATTTCAAACTTTTTTAACAAATCAAAAACTGAAAAATTGGGCGTGCAAAATTATTCAGCCCCCTTAAGTTAATACTTTGTAGCGCCACCTTTTGCTGCGATTACAGCTGTAAGTCGCTTGGGGTATGTCTCTATCAGTTTTGCACATCGAGAGACTGACATTTTTTCCCATTCCTCCTTGCAAAACAGCTCGAGCTCAGTGAGGTTGGATGGAGAGCATTTGTGAACAGCAGGTTTTCAGTTCTTTCCACAGATTCTCGATTGGATTCAGGTCTGGACTTTGACTTGGCCATTCTAACACCTGGATATGTTTATTTTTGAACCATTCCATTGTAGATTTTGCTTTATGTTTTGGATCATTGTCTTGTTGGAAGACAAATCTCCGTCCCAGTCTCAGGTCTTTTGCAGACTCCATCAGGTTTTCTTCCAGAATGGTCCTGTATTTGGCTCCATCCATCTTCCCATCAATTTTAACCATCTTCCCTGTCCCTGCGGAAGAAAAGCAGGCCCAAACCATGATGCTGCCACCACCATGTTTGACAGTGGGGATGGTGTGTTCAGCTGTGTTGCTTTTACGCCAAACATAACGTTTTGCATTGTTGCCAAAAAGTTCAATTTTGGTTCATCTGACAAGAGCACATTCTTCCACGTTTGGTGTGTCTCCCAGGTGGCTTGTGGCAAACTTTAAACAACACTTTTTATGGATATCTTTAAGAAATGGCTTTCTTCTTGCCACTCTTCCATAAAGGCCAGATTTGTGCAATATACGACTGATTGTTGTCCTATGGACAGAGTCTCCCACCTCAGCTGTAGATCTCTGCAGTTCTCTGATCCGTGTAAAGGAAAGAATGAATGGGGCCATGTATCGTGAGATTTTGAGTGAAAACCTCCTTCCATCAGCAAGGGCATTGAAGATTAAACGTGGCTGGGTCTTTCAGCATGAAAATGATCTCAAACACCCGCCCCCCCCCCCCCCCCCCCCCCCGGGCAACGAAGGAGTGGCTTCGTAAGAAGCATTTCAAGGTCCTGGAGTGGCCTAGCCAGTCTCCAGATCTCAATCCCACAGAAAATCTTTGGAGGGAGTTGAAAGTCAGTGTTGCCCATCAACAGCCCCAAAACATCACTGCTCTAGAGGAGACCTGCATGGAGGAATGGGCCAAAATACCAGCAATAGTGTGTGAAAACCTTGTGAAGACTTACAGAAAACGTTTGACCTCTGTCATTGCCAACAAAGCGTATATAACAAAGTATTGAGATAAACTTTTGTTATTGACCAAATACTTAATTTCCACCATAATTTGCAAATAAATTCATTAAAAATCCTACAATGTGATTTTCTGGATTTTTTTCTTCTCATTTTGTCTGTCATAGTTGAAGTGTACCTATAATGAAAATTACAGGCCTCTCTCATCTTTTTAAGTGGGAGAACTTGCAAAATTGGTGGCTGACTAAATACTTTTTTGCCCCACTGTACAGTTGAAGTCGGAAGTTTACAAACTCCGTTTTTCACAATTCCTGACATTTAATCCTAGTAAAAAAATCCATGTCTAAGGTCAGTTAGGATCACCACTTTATTTTAAGAATGTGAAATGTCAGAATAATAGGAGAGAGAATTATTTATTTCAGCTTTTATTTCTTACATCACATTTCCAGAGTGTCAGAAGTTCACATACACTCAATTAGTATTTGGTAGCATTGACCTTTAAATTGTTTAACTTGGGTCAAATGTTTTGGGTAGCCTTCCACAAGCTTCCCACAATAAGTTGGGTGACATTTGGCCCCTTCCTCCTGACAGAGCTGGTGTAACTGAGTCAGGTTTGTAGGCCTCCTTGCTCGCACACGCTTTTTCAGTTCTGCCCACACATTTTCTACAGGATTGAGGTCAGGGCTTTGTGATGGCCACTCCAACACCTTGACTTTGTTGTCCTTAAGCCAATTTGCCACAACTTTGGAAGTATGCTTGTGGTCATTGTCCATTTTTGCGACCAAGCTTTAACTTCATGACTGATGTCTCAATGTTGTTACAATATATCCACATCATTTTTCTACCCCATGAAAAATGAGGCTATCTATTTTGTGAATTGCATCAGTCCCTCCTGCAGCAATGCACCCCCACAACATGATGCTGCCACCCCCGTGCTTCACGGTTGGGATGGTGTTCTTCGTCTTGCAAGCATCCCCCTTTTTCCTCCAAACATAACGATGGTCATTATGGCCAAACAGTTCTATTTTTGTTTCATCAGGCTAGAAGACATTTCTCCAAAAATTACGATCTTTGTGCAGTTGCAAACTGTAGTCTGGCTTTTATATGGCAGTTTTGGAGCAGTGGCTTCTTCCTTGCTGAGCTGCCTTTCAGGTTATGTCGATATACGACTCGTTTTATTGTGGATATAGATACTTTTGTACCTGTTTCCTCTAGAACCTTTACAATGTCCTTTGCTGCTGTTCTGAGATTGATTTGCACTTTTCGCACCAAAGTACATATCTCCTTCCTGAGCGGTATGATGGCTGCATGGTCCCATGGTGTTTATACTTGCATACTATTGTTTGTACAGATGAATGTGGTAACCTTTAGGTGGTTTTTTTTCTGAGGTCTTGGCTGATTTATTTTTATTTATCCATGATGTCAAGCAAAGAGCCACTGAGTTTGAAGGTATGCCTTGACATGCATCCACAGGTACACCTCCAATTGACTCAAACGATGTCAATTAGCCTAACAGAAGCTTCTAAAGCCATGACATCGTATTCTACAATTTTCCATGCTGTTTAACGGCACAGTCAACTTAGTGTGTGTAAACTTCTGACCAACTGGAATTGTGATACAGTGAAATAATCTGTCTGTCAACAATTGTTGGAAAAATTACTTGTGTCATGCACAAAGTAGATGTCCTAACCAACTTGCCAAAACTATAGTTTGATAACAAGAAATGTGTGGCGTGGTTGAAAAACAAGTTTTAATGACTCCAACCTAAGTGTATGTAAACTTCCGACTTCAACTGTAGAATGTAGCCTACTTTGGCAACAATTCAGTCAATGCAACACGTATTAGATAAAGACAGATAGAGATGATACAAAACAGAACAACTGTTGAAAGATAATTTTTAAAAGTACACCATTTCCCTAAAAGATTTGTAGGACAAATCAGTCACTTTAGTATTTGCATTTGGCCTACAACATGTCATGGACTTCTTGGAAGCACGGCCCCATCCTGCAAAGTGGCACAGAACACATAGAACACCCAAAGGAGGTTTCTACACATATCCTACTCCTTGCCCTGCGTTCACTCCAGATGCACACCACACACCCTCTCCTGTGCCTTTCAAACTTCATCTGATTTCAAATTATGAGTTCCAACTCGGTCCACATGCCCTGGTGACAAACTCTTGGCTCCACTTTTCATGCCACTATATCCATATCACAAAGTGAATGCACAAGCTGCAATTTGAATGCCTTCAGGGTCCAGCGCCTGCAGGGTCCCGCACACAATGTACGGATTTATGATGGAAATGTTGAGCATCCCCCCCAAAAACTCTCCTCTCCCTCCTCTTCACTCTCCTCTTCCTCTCTCCCACTAATCCCCTCTCCCTCCAATCCACTCTCCTCTTCCTCTCTCCCTCCACTCTCCCCCCCCCCCTTTGTTTTTACACTGCGGCTACTCACTGTTTATTGTCTATGCATAGGTAGTGACCTACATGTACCTACATGAACAAATTACCTCAACTAACTGTACCCCCGCACAATGACAGTATCGGTACCCACTGTATATAGCCTTGTTCTTGTTATTTTATTGTTACTTAAAGAAAAAAATTATTTCATTTATTCAGTAAATATTTTCTTAACTCTATTTTCTTAAAACTACATTGTTGGTTAAGGGCTTTTAAGTAAGCATTTCATGGTAAGGTCTACCTACACCTGTTGTAATTCAGCGCATGTGAAAAATAACTTTTGATTTGATTTTAACATGACAGCTAAGCTGTCAAAGAATAGGAAAACAAGGCAATGTATAGCCTACGAATATCCGTACTCAGCATACATTACAAATTATAACCTAAACCCAAATGACTCTAACCTTCATTTCGGTGGCTAATTAGATGGCTGGCTGGCGAGCTTTGTGACGCTATGTGAGCGCAGCCCAATTTTACCACTACACACAACTTTTCTTGCCTGACAGACTAACTAGCTAGCTATAGAAAACAGCTTGGTACCTTTCTATTTGAATTACATCGGTAGAAACAGGACAAAACAACCAACTACCAACTATAGCTGACTATATACAGCCAAACACTGCAGCTATTTCCATGAGACAGAGCACAATAATTTGAGCTCCATTCCTGAAGTGCTCGCCTGTACCAACCAAATGATCTTGACAGGATGTGCTAATCTCAGAGCTATTCTCCAAATTTCACAGCATCAAACAACGACAAAACACATATCATATATCTGCTGTTAACTTATTTCACTCAACTCGACCTCATTGCTTTTCAAAGTGCAAGGATGTGTCCGAATCGGTATCACCAACCAACATAGTTACAGCCTCTTTCACATTGAAAAGTCATGTCCGCTTCGGCGCTGTCATTTTGAGTAATGAACTTTGAAAAGTCAACTGACAACACACACTGTTTACGCTTTCTGGCTTATGACAACAAACACACAAATACCGCAACAGGTTGTTTGCAAGTTCATTTTGACACAGATATTATTGTTAGAAAAACAACACCGTTCGCAGTCACTGTAAGTAATTTAAAGAAAGGCTGTCGACGGCCACTATGAGTTTTAAACCTTTGATGCGCACGATCACATGTTCATGATCATTGCTGAGTGGTCTCTGCAGCATACCACCGCAAATATGTGATTGTAACAGTAGCAACAGAACGTATGATGCGACAAATACGTCTAAACAGCATTGTTGTCTGAAAAGCATCTAAACAATGTTTTGTACTGATGGGAAATAAAGATCTTCACAACTCTATTTTACTGTAAAAGACAAATGTGAACTTCATTATCCAAACATCACATGGAACACATCCACAGCCAAACTCATTCCATAAACCAGTCTAAACAACAGGTTGTGCTGAAAAAAAACGAAACATAAGTTAGCGACCTAACTCCTAGACTTGTTTACAATGTATCACATCTCTAGTGAGCACAAGGGAGGAATGTAATACTGCTTAGAAAAGAGATGCATGGCAGCTAAGATAACAGCAGCTGAATTCCTTATGATGACAGTAGAAACAACAACACACAAATAAGGCATTTACTTTGATAGGAACCCAGAAATGTCCAATGTTATTATTTGTAAGGAAAACAACAATGAAAGCGGAAAATGTTTGTGCAAGGCCTGTTCTGACTAGAGATGCGCAATGTCTTCATACTTGACCTGGGGAAACACTAGGGAAGTGCTTGGGCTCTCCTCAAAGAGAGAAGTTTGTCATTCTCAGTTAAGCCTCAAACATAAATTGTCTGCAACAGTGAAATGGGCTACTTCTTATCTGGAATTAATTAGGAGGCGGAACACACCTCAATTCAAACTGTTGTTAGAAAATAAACTTGTTAGAAAATCATTTGAAATTGACCAGTTGAAACAGATAATTAGCAAGCAGCATGCTTTGATTTGAGGGCAGCGTGGCAACTTTCCTGTTGCGTAACAATCACATTTAGGAAAAGTGAGTGCATTCTGACATCACGCACATAAAGAAAACTCATGCTTGGGCGACTGTTCGAGAAATTTTGAATTTTGTTGACATACTCAATTGAACATATTGAGAGAATGTGTTCAGAATATCAAATCAAATTGTATGTGACATAAGCTGAATACAACAGGTGTAGGTAGACCTTCCCATGAAATGCTTACTTTTGAGCCCTTAACCAACAATGCAGAGATCTAAAAAACTTAGTAAGAAATATTTGCTAAAGGACATATTGTAACATAATAAAAATAATAATAATAACGAGGTACCGAGTCAATGTGCAGGGGTACGGGTTAGTCGGTAATTGAGGTAATATGTACATGTAGGTAGGGGTAAAGTGACATAGATATGCATAGATAATAGATAATATAGATATTAAACAGAGAGTAGCAGCAGTGTACGGGAAGAGTGTGAGTGATGTGTGGGTGTGGTGTCAATATGCATGTGTTTGTGTGTCCGTGTGTGTGTCCGTGTGTATGTGTGAGTCTGTGGTTAGAGGGCTGTATGTCATGCTCTATAAAGGGTTCATACATGTGGTATGTGACATAACCACCCATGTCAAATGTGACATAAGCTTGTGTTTTATAGGGTGGAATAAGCACCACTTGATTAAGGCTTTATAAATCATATTAAATTGAGGGTTCAAACATGTATAACCTTGTCATGCATCTTGGTAGAGCATTGCAATGACAGGATAAAAAACACACAAAGAAATTGATAGTGGATTATATTCCTGGGACCACCCATACATACTGTAAGTGACTATAAGTCACTTTGGAAAAAAGTGTCTGCTAAATTGTATATATTGTATTATATTACTCTAAAATATTTATAGGATGGCCCAAGCTCTTTCCGACTTCGGTGCAAAGCCAATATCTGACCTGACCTCAACATTCCCCAAAATGCTGTGCTGCAGGATGACATACACTCTAAAGTGCAATCATGCATAGCAAAAAAACGTTGGTAGGACCTTTTTAAAATCTTTTGCCCCCCCCAAATTCAGTTTAGTTTTTTCAGGTTTCGGATTTCCCCAGGATGGGAGAAGAAGGCACAGGGGTGCAGCTTGAGGTCCAGGGCAGGACCTGCTGGGACAGGACAGCACCCAGTCTGACATCCAACGCGTCGGCCTCCACCACAAACTGACGGGACGGGTCAGGGTGAACTAATATGTGAGCTGTAGTGAAGCGGTGCTTGAGGTCCTGGAATGCCTGGTCAGCTAGGGACCATGTCAACGGAACCTTGGGAAAGGTGAGTGCAGACAGGGAGCCAGGGTGCTGTAGCCCCGGATAAAGCGTCAAAAAAATAGTCAAAACCCAGGAAGCATTGCAGCTGCACTCTGGACGTAGGTTGGGGCCAATCCACCACCTCTCTCACCTTTCCGGGATCCATCTGTACATGATGTAACCAAAGAAGGGAATGGTGCAGCGATGGAATTCACACTTTCCACTTTCACAAAAAACTGGTTCTCCAGGAGGCACTGTCGGATGTGAATCACATGTTCTTGTGCTGAGCAGGAGTAAACAAGGATATCATCGAGGTAGACGAAGACGAACCGGTTGAACATGTCGCAGAGCACGTCATTAACCAAGGCCTGGAACACAGCAGGAGCGTTGGTTAGACCAAATGGCATGACCAGATATTCGTAGTGACTGCTGGTCGTGTTGAAGTCTTCCACTCGTCCCGTTCCCGTATCTGCACCAGGTGGTAGGCGTTCCGCAAGCCCCCTGGAGCGACTCGAAGGCTGAGGTAATGAGCGGTAGCGGGTAGCAATTCTTAACCGTAATGTTATTGAGGTCCCGGTAGTCAATGCACAGGAAATCGATGCGCAGGAAGCAAAGTGGCCCGAGCCTTAATGACAAATTCCCGGAGGTCCTGGTACTCTGTGGGAATGGCGGAGAGGTCCAGGGCAACTTCCAAGCCCACAGGACGACGTCGCGGGGCAGGCTGCGGGCATGACAGAATGGGCTCCAGCCCATGATGGCACCAGCAGTCCAGTCGATGGGGGGATTGTGTCGCTGGAGCCAAGAGAATCCCAATACCACGGGAACCTGTGGAGACTTAATAAGCATGAATTGGATAGCCTTGCCGTGATTCCCTGACACTCGTAGGTTGATGGGAGTGGTATTGTGGGAGACCCTGCCTACTGAGCGCCCATCCAGCTCTCTAACGTCCTTGGGAATGGAAAGGGGCAGAGTGGGGATGCCCAGCTCAGACGCCAAGGTGACGTCCATAAAACTCTCATCGGCCCCAGAGTCGATGAGTACCCGAAGAGATTTCGACTAGTTCCCCAGCAGAATCGCATGGAGAGGGGTACGAGTAAGAGGAGCGGGAAAGTTCTCCATATGGCCCACCAGAGTACTCAGCCCTACTGGTGAGCCTGGTCTTTTAGTGGACATGAGGACACGAAATGACCAGTAGTCCCGAAATACAGGCAACTCTTCGTCTTAAGCCTGCGTAAACATTCGGCTGGAGACAACCTAGCTCTACCTAGTTGCATCGGCTCGGGAAGAGGCAACTCGTCAGACTTCGGAGACGCTCTGGAAATCTCGGGTAACCTCGGATTCTCTAGGAAACGGAGACGTCAGAGATTTCCGGGATGCCTCAGAGGCGAGGTGAAATCTGACCTCTCCTTCCTACGTTACCGTGAGCAAGTCGAGATCTGTTGGTAGTTCCCGGGCTGCTAGCTTATCTTTAACGTCCTCCGATAATCCATGCAGGAACGTGGCGAACAGCGATTCCGGGTTCCAGGCACTCTCAGCCACAAATGTACGGAAATCCACTGCATATGTCCAACGGACATCAGCGTGGTGAGGTACGCTTTCTTCGAGCAGTCCGAGGGAAAGGAGGAGGGCTGCAGCTCGAAGATGAGGGAATACTGAGCGAGAAACGCCTGACAGGTTCCCGACTTTCCAGCGAAGCGTTCCAGAGGAGGTAAGCAGGGTTCTCAGGAAGCCGGGGTGGCCGGGAGAGACGCGCTGCTGACAGTCGGGTTACTGAGGGGCTGGGAAGTTACATTCGTGGTAGGCTGCCTAACAGACAACCCGCGGAATTGCTCCAGCAATGTATCCAATGCAAAACCTTCCATAAGACCACGAAGCAACTCCTCGTGCCTTCCAATGGTGGCTCCTTGGGAGGAGACGGCGTGGTGGAGCTGGTCCAAGTCTGCTGCGTCCGTCATGGTCAGTTTGTACTATCACGACTCAGGATAAGACCCAGATGGAGTTCAAAATATCAAATGTTTATTTACAAAACAGGGGGCAGGCAAACGACAGGTCCAGGGCAGGCAGAGGTCAGTAATCCAGAGCAGAGTCCGAGAGGTACAGAATGGCAGGCAGGCTCAGGGTCAGGGCAGTCAGAATGGTCAAAACCGGGAAAACAGGGACTAGAGTGAAAACAGGAGTACGTGAAAACCACTAGTAGGCTTGACGAGACAAGACGAACTGGTAACAGACAAACAGAGAACACAGGTATAAATGCACCAGGGATAATGGGGAAGATGGGTGACACCTGGAAGGGGGTGGAGACAAGCACAAAGACAGGAGAAACAGATCAGGGTGTGACGGATAGGGTATTTATGGATGTGTTATGAATGACTGAAGGTGTCTCACTTCAAACAAAGTATTACAGAATTACATGAGGTGTCAATAAATTGTTTTTTAATATTCTGCTAATTTATGAAGGTTCTCTCATGATCCACAGGTTATTGTAGGGTATGGGAGATATTTAAATGGAGAGATGGACCTCCAAAGCTTGTGTTTGGGTGTGTGTGTCAGAGCCAAGATGATTTGGAGTAGTCCAACCTAAGACTACCTCACCAGGTATTCCTTTTCTGTTCCCATGCTGGAGACCAGGGCTTGTTCACAACCTGTTATAACGGTGCCAACATTTTGTGGCTGATCTTTCAAAGGGGGAGTGAGTGAATGTGTCAAAGACCTGACTGGGCCCAGCACTGCACGGTATGGCTCGTTATGTTGTTGTGTGTGGGTTTGTGTACTGAGGAACATGTAACTTGGTTGCAGTAAAAGCCACTTTCAATTTCCTTATGTTGGGAAGTTTCATCAGGGTAAGTGTTTCTTGGTGTAAAGTCGTCCCGAACACAGCACATATCAGCCTGGGATATCAGCCATTCATAGTTAGCCTTAGTTGGAGTGACCATAGAATTCTATGGGAGTGACCTTACTGAGTAAAGTATTTGCCATCATTCCCCCTGGTCGTCACTAGTTAACGCTGCCACAAAGTCATAATTATGGCTAAACCCTGCCCATTTCCACAATTTCTCTTCTAGAAAATAGATTTTAAATCTAACCCTAACTAATGAAGGTCAAGTTTGATGCGTTGGGGGGTGGTATGTGAAAAGTGCTGTAATTTCTAAATGGTTTACTCAAATTTCTAAACGGTTTACTCATTATGGATGAAAATACCCTCAGATTAAAGCTGACAGTCTGCACTTTAACCTCCGTCATAGCATCATTTCAAATCAAAATTGCTGGAGTACAGAGCCAAAAACAACAACAAATGTCTCACTGTCCAAATTTTTTTTTTAAATTGACACATTAATATTTCAGTCGAATTTAACATCTGGATCGAACAACAAACCTGTTGTAGGCCTGCATATTCAGTGTCATTGACTGACAAGATGGCAGAGTCTTATCTCTAGGTCAAGCTGACCATTGTTGACACATGGTTGGTTCATCTGAATTACAAATACTTGTTCAAGGACTTCAATAGTGTTGAGGACAAGCTTGGACCAATGGCTGATCCATGTTCAAGTGCCAAAACTCGTTGGGTTTTGACATTACTAGTATTCTAATTTATCACATTCTCTAACAAATTAGAATTGATCATACATGTACTGATCCAAACCTAGACAATATATTTTATTTAGCATTGTGTTGCTTCATTAATTTAGGCACCAACTGCCTACTTATCTCTACTGGGTTCTACTTCTAAAGTACAAGAGCCTTTGTGTACATTTTTATTTAGTGGTTAGA